>NC_071117.1:3352083-4026666 GCF_024256425.1 Clarias gariepinus
CTCCCATCAGCAGCTGGTTCTGGAAAAGCAGCTGAGTGCGGGGACATCAACATGTAGAGGGGCTATTCAGGTGACTAACAGGTTTACCTCCCACCATTGGGAAGAAACGCCAGTTTATGTGTTGGGTGACTAGAGTGTGGGTTTCTACCTGGCACTTGCATTCTCTATCTTAGAGTTGCAGGATATCAATGTGATAACCTAAAAGCTTGACCTGCCTCACCCTCTTAATTAGCTTTAATCTTCTGTCAGGTCTACACTAGTATAAGCATCAGACTTCATTTCTAAGAACAAAGAGTTCATACAAACATGGTTGGAATAGACACTCCAATTCCCAGTTCCCATGCTCAAGTTTACCCAATTATTGATCTCATCACCTAAACCCCTTCATGTACACTCAATCACAGTACAAAAAAAAAAAAATCCTTATAAGCTTTACAAAATACAAGCTTAATTTCATAAATTAATATTATTGATGATATATCATCATTGCAGAACCCTGGATTAAACAGGACGAGTATGTAGCTCTAAATGAAGCTAGTCCTCCTGGCTACAGCTACATACACCAGCCTCGGTTAACTGGTAGAGGAGGAGGCGTCGCAGTTATTCACAATGATAATTTGACTATTGTACAAAAACACGGACACAAATTTAATTCATTTGAAATTCTTTATAGTAACATAAGTGTATTTAACTATATTAAGTCAGCTCAGTCGATCCCGCTAATTGTCATTTACAGACCTCCAGGGCCGTACTCGGAATTTCTTAGTGAATTTGCAGATTTCCTCTCAAACCTAGTCGTTTCTGTAGACAAAATGTTAATTGCTGGAGATTTTAATATTCATTTTGAAAACCCAGAAGACCCTCTGAGAACTGCATTTATGTCTATACTGGACTCGGTAGGAGTAAATCAGTGTGTAGTAGGACCCACTCATAAAGCAGGTCACACTTTAGATTTAATAATATTATTTGGATTAAGTATAAAAAAAATTATTCACAATACCACTATCTGAAGTTATCTCAGATCACTATCTTGTCTCAATTCAAGTGTGTCACAATAATAATGTACGCACAGCGCCGCGCTACCGTATAAAACGTACATTCACATCAACTACCAAACAGAGTTTTATCAGTAATCTCCCAGAGTTCCCAACTACGATTAGATCACCGTCTGACCCCACAGAACTCGATCAGGCGACTGAATATTTAGAGTCGACATTTCGCTATACCCTAGATAATGTAGCTCCAGTCAAGAGAAAAATTATTAGAGATAAAAAACTTGCTCCCTGGTATAACGATCACACGCGCACTCTAAAACAGACCGCTCGGAAATTAGAACGTGAATGACGTCAAACTAAATTACTAGTATTTCAAATAGCATGGAAGGAGAGCATCCTGAACTATAGAAAAGCTCTTAGTGTAGCTAGATCAACATATCTCTCCACTCTTATAGAAAATAACAAAAATAATCCTAGATTCTTATTTAATGCTGTAGCCAAATTAACCAGAAATAAGACCACTGCAGAAATCTCCACAATAACATCATGCAATAGTGAGGACTTCATGAACGTTTTTAATAATAAAATTGTAAATATTAGGCATAAAATTGAGGTTTTGAAACCGAACAATGTAATTGATGCAGATGTTAATCTAGCCATGTCAGACCAGAACCTAGAATACTTTACTCCCCTTGAAGAGAATGAACTAATTTCACTCATCTCTTCTTCAAATTCATCAACCTGTATATTAGATCCTGTACCGACACATTTTCTTAAACAGATAGTACCAGCAATAATAGAACCCCTGTTGAGAATAATTAATTCTTCACTCAGCATTGGATATGTTCCAAAATCTTTTAAATTAGCAGTTATCAAACCAATAATTAAGAAACCTGACCTCGACCCCTGTCAGCTGTCCAGTTACAGACCAATATCAAACCTCCCCTTTATCTCTAAGATTCTGGAAAAGATAGTAGCGGAGCAGCTATGCTCATATATACATAGAAATGGCATACATGAACTGTATCAGTCAGGATTTAGGCCTCATCACAGTACAGAGACAGCGCTCGTTAAAGTAGTAAATGACATTCTATTGGCCTCTGATCAGGGTTGTGTAACTATGCTTGTATTACTTGACCTCAGTGCAGCTTTTGACACTGTTGATCACGCTATTCTTCTTCACAGATTAGAAAATGTAGTGGGAATTAAGGGTACAGCCCTCTCCTGGCTCAGATCCTATCTGACCCATCGTTATCAGTATGTAGACTTAAATGGTGATTATTCTGCATGTTCTCTAGTGGAGTTTGGCGTTCCGCAGGGTTCAGTTTTAGGTCCACTGCTTTTTTCCCTTTACATGCTTCCTCTGGGCAACATAATCCGTAAGCATGGTATTAGTTTTCATTGTTATGCTGACGATACACAGTTATATGTCTCAGCAAAACCTGATGAGAAAAAACAGCTTACTAAAATTGAGCAATGTGTGCAGGACATAAGAAATTGGATGCTAATTAACTTCCTTCTGCTAAATCCGGATAAGACAGAAGTTCTAGTCATAGGACCGCATACAGCTAGGAGTAAAATTTTAGATCACACCGTAACTTTAGATGGCCTTTCTGTTCCATCAAATGCAACAGTGAAAGACCTTGGTGTGATTATTGATTCCAGCCTTTCATTTGAAGCACATGTAGATAATATTACCAGGATAGCATTCTTTCACCTCAGAAATATTGCCAGAATAAGAAATTTATTGTCGCTAAACGACGCAGAAAAACTAGTTCATGCTTTTATCACCTCTAGGTTGGACTATTGTAATGCCTTACTGTCTGGTTGTTCAGCTAGATGCATAAATAAGCTTCAGCTAGTCCAGAATGCAGCAGCGAGAGTCCTCACCAGAACCAGAAGATATGAGCACATCACCCCTATCTTATCTTCACTCCATTGGCTCCCTGTGAAATTTCGCATTGATTTTAAAATACTACTCTTGACATATAAAGCATTAAATGGTCTCGCGCCGCAGTACCTGAGCGAAATGCTAGTGTCTTACGATCCGCCACGCCTACTTCGATCAAAGGATGCAGGCTGCTTGTCAGTACCGCGTATTATGAAAAATACAGCTGGGGGCAGAGCTTTTTCTTATAAAGCCCCAAAGTTATGGAATAGTCTTCCAAATAGTGTTCGGGACTCAGACACAGTCTCAGTGTTTAAGTCCAGGCTAAAAACCTATTTATTTAGCCAAGCATTTTTATAAATAGATTTGCCATAGGTAAAGGAGCAGATCTGGGGGACTCATGGACGTAGAGTATTATGGTGAACTGGTATGTTTGGATGCTGTCTTCCTCACTCTCATTGATCACTCAGGTTTGCTGACGGTGAGGTGATTGTTTGCTTTACATGTCAGGAAGCCCTCATGTTTGTGTTTCCTTCTGGCTCTCCCTTTTAGTTATGCTGTCATAGTTAGTCCTGCCGGAGTCTCTGCTTGCACTCTACAGTTAATATACATTCACATTATACATTGTGTGACTGTGACCATACCTAACTGCCATCTCTCCTCTTCTTCTCTTTCCCCCCCTCTTTCTTTTTCCTCTCTCCTCCTGTCCCCCCCTTTCACTCTTTCTCTCTCTCTCTGTTGAGCTACACATGTCGTTCCTGAGCTGCCAGTGATCCAGACTCCCTCTGCCCTCCGGACCTGTCTGACCCATCCTGGTGCCCCGCTTCTGGCTGAAGATCTCGTCACATGGATGCCCCGTGTGTCTCTCTGGGATGCGTCTGGTGTCTGGGAATGATTCTCTCCACCTAGAAAATGGTTCTGGCCTTGACTGGTGTTGCCAACTGTTTCTCTGGGGACTTGACAGTTCGATAGTTCATGACTGGAACTTCTTACAAGTCTACCTGGGTCTTCAATAACTACCTGGACTCCATATTAACATCAATTAACATCAGCTATTATAGCTAAACTGCCTCCCACCCTACACACTGTATAAATGCAGATCATTTACTGCTTTCTGTTTCACCCAAATGAGGATGGGTTCCCTGTTGAGTCTGGTTCCTCTCAAGGTTTCTTCCTATTACCATCTCAGGGAGTTTTTCCTTGCCACTGTCGCCCTCGGCTTGCTCACCAGGGACAAACTGACCATTTTGATTTATACAAATTCACATTTCATACAAACTTAAATAATTCTTTTGACTATGTAAAGCTGCTTTGCGGCAATGAAAATTGCTAAAAGCGCTATACAAATAAAATTTAATTGAATTGAATTGAATTGCCTAGAATAATACAGGTCTGTTAACCTTCATTTGCAACTTCCATTTGGTTACACTCTAATATGAGAGTGTACTAATTAAATTACTCTAATGTAGTGGCATTAAGCATGGGATTCTGTTTCAGTTTAATTTTTTTTATAAAGATTTTTATTTTGTACCTGACTGCATAAAAAAGTAAGTGTTGCATTCCAGATTTAATCCAACACACATCCCTTACCTCAGTTTCTCCAGTTTACAGTGTGAATTCCTCAGGCCGGCAGAAAGCAACTTCGCTCCCTCCTCCACTCCGTAATTATCGCTCAAGTCCAGCTCTCTCAGAATTGAGTTTTCTGCCTCTAGAGCTGAAGCCACGACCTCCCAGCATGATTCCGTGAGCTCACAATCAGCAAGGCTGCAACATGGCATATATACATTTAATGCAAATACGGTATACTATAAAGGGATGAACATGAAAAGTGACTGATGCTAATATAAGATTATACCTACAGTATATAATAAGCATTAGAAATACTGCTGAATGAAAAAGGTTTGACAGGAATGCTACTCACAGAGCTTTTCTGCAGCACCTCACAGCTGGAATGAGTCTCCTGTAGGCTGAATAGGATGGGTTGAATTTCTTTGGGTCGAGTTCCTCCAAGACATCTCCAGACATTAGAAGCAAGTAGGCCAGTGCTGAGCAATTAGACGAGGATAACTTTCTATCTGGAAACTTGTCTGTACACAGATATTTCTTGATTTGGTTGTTCAGGGAGTCATCTTTCAGTTCCATCAGACAGAAAAAGTGATTGATGGACGTCTCAGGGGACAAATCAGAAGAATTATTCTGTATTTGCCGAATGTAGCTACTAATGCTCTTTTTTGGTAACTCTGTGTGTGGAAGTACACCTTGCAAGAGCTTCTGATTTGTCTCGAGTGAAATACCTAACAAGAATCGAAGAAAGAGATCTAAATGTCCATTCTCACTACTTTTGACTTCATCAACAGCCTTCTTCAATAAAACATACAGCGAAACCTCTATAGGAGAGTGATCTTTAAAGAAAAACTGTAACTCATTCATCTTTTTGTTCAGGTAGGAGTTGAAAACATGGAGTGCAGCAAGAAACTCCTGAATGCTTAAATGTATGAAACAGTAAACCTGCTTCTCATGAAGAACAGATTCCTTTTTGAAGATCTCTGCACACATTCCAGTGTACTCTGAATCTACACTGACCTCAATACCACACTCTCTCAGGTCATCTTCATAAAACATGATGTTCCCCTTTATCAGCTGGTTAAATGCCAGCTTGGCCAGCTTCAGGATAATTTCTCTGTTAATTTTCAGAAGCTTCCTTATATCTCGCTCCTCTTTCTCATCATACTTCTGATTTTTGATTCTCATCTGTATAAGTAGGAAGTGGATGTACATTTCAGTCAGTGTAATGGGAATTTCTTCTCCATCATTTTGCACCACCATTTCCTGAAGCACAGTAGCAGTGATCCAGCAGAAGATGGGGATGTGGCACATGATATAGAGACTCCGAGATTTCTTCACCTGTGAGATGATTTTAGAGGCATCATTGTCATCTAATATTCTCTTTCTAAAATACTCCTCCTTGTGTTTATCAGTAAATCCTCGCACTTCTGTAAACAAGCTCACATGCTCCGGAGGAATCTGATTGGCTGCTGCAGGTCGAGAGGTGATCCAGATCAGAGCAGAAGGAAGCAGGTTTCCTTCAATCAGGTTTGTGATGAGAGCATTTAGAGATGCTTTCTTTTGTGGACTTCTCACCTTACGGACACTGAAGTCCAATGGAAGACGGCTCTCATCCAGCCCATCGAAGACAAATGCAAGCTTAAACTTTTCATACAAATCTGTTTCATTGACTTTTGCCAGTTCAGGGTAGAATTCCTGCAGTAACTCATGAAGACTGAATTCTTCATCTTTAATTAAATTAATCTCTCGGAATGGAAGGAGGAAAATGCAGTCTATGGCTTGGTTGGCTTCTCCTTCAGCCCAATCGAGAATAAACTTCTGCACAGATACTGTTTTTCCAATTCCTGCAATTCCCTTGGTGAGCACGACTTTATTTTCTTTATTTTCCTCTGAAAGACTGAAAATCTCATTGCAGTTAATTTGTTTTCCTTCAGACTTTTTCACAGTGAAATCTTTGTCAATTTTCATAATCTCGTGCTCTTTGTTCACATCTTTGAGTTCTCCTTCAGTGATGTACAGTTGTGTGTAGATCTTCTTGAGGAGTATTTTGGTCTTTGTGTCATATTCAAAAATGCACTCAAATTTCTTCTTCATATTGGCTTTGTGACTTGCCAAAAAATTCTGTAGGGCTTCTGTAGACAAATTATGGTGCAAAACAAGAGAAGAAAAAATATTATCTTATAGCAGTACGTTATTACTAAACATTGTTATACCTAAGCCCTTTATACCATTACCAGTGCATGGACCCCTAAATACAGTTTTCTAGTATGTACTTCCTAGGCTCAGCTTTACCATGAGGCTTCAGTGGACATTACTATTGATTTGATTCATGTTCTATTTTGCGTGAATAGATATTGGATACTTAAAATATTTTTTGGTAAAAATCTCATGTTACATACTTACTCAAATATTGATTTTTTGTTTCTTGTGGCAAAGCTTCTGTGGAACAAGAAACAGAGAGACAAGGATTGAAATAAAGGACAAAATCCCATTTCCTCTAGTTCTTCTTAAAACATTAATCAACAATCTTCGAGGAAAGGTTGTGTAAACGCAGTATTTTTTAAAACTCTTAGACAAAGTTGGAGCCTTGTATGTGCCTTTCTCAACAAAGAGGCCAAGCAGCTTTCTAAATAGTATTATTCAGCTACAGTACCATTGTTTAGAGTTACGTTCCTGTCTTGATCTTTTCAATGCTCAAAGTGAAAGAGAAAGTGTTTCTGTGATGATTAACCTGTTAAGCAGTGATTTACAGGTAAAGAGCTGTGATGAAAGTTTAAAAAATAAGCATGAGATTAAATGTATATATGGGCATGATTATAGTAAATATGTTAATATTTACATACGAGGGCAAGCAGTGCTGGCTGTGATGTCGAAATTGACATGATCTGAAACATTGCTGTTTATGATCGCAGGAAGATTAACAACACTGCCGTTTTCAGCGGTCAAAACAAGAGAAATTACAGCAGGAGGAGAAGCAGGAGACTCATCTGTAGCTGTGGCTGTAATAATAATAATAATAATAATAATAATATAAAATGATAAAATAAGTATATGTAATCAGTAAAATAATGCATTTAAATAAATGACTAATAAATATGTTTCAAATAAAAAGAAATTATAAATAATATTAAAAATTATATATTCCAAATAATAATTTTCCATTTTGTTAGTAATACCATGTAAGAATATAGGTAGTTAGATTTGAAATAGATTTTTTTTAAAGGTGTACAACTTCCTCTATTGCTATATACAATAAGCAGAGGAAAACAGGAACAAAAAATTGTACAGTATATTACCAGTAACTGTGTGAGTGTTTATGGTGTAAATAAATGATCTCTTTTTCCAGATCCAAACTGAGAAAAGAATCATCAGGCGAGCCAACAGCAGCTCAGTGTAATCTTCACTCACTGAGGAATAAAAATACAATGTAAATGTAAAAACAGGCCAGGATCTGATTCTAATTATCATAAAAATCATATCATCTAAATACAATATTCTCATACAGTACAATACTACATGCATAATCATAGATACTAAAGTAAAAATATATTTAATAATATTATTTACATGTGGGATTTTTAGATTTACACAAAATTTTTAAGTAAGATCATAAAATGTTACATTCCCAAACACACTTGTCACTTTCCCCTTTGTCACACTGTTATACAATGTCATCTCTTCATTTCTACACACTTTCTCTTTCACTCACCGTTTGGAAACATTTCCCTCTTTTTCTGACATAGAAGTGTATTTTATCCTACATATGAAGTGGTTACGGTGGTTAAGGACAGCACTAGAGTGCAGCATTAATACATTACTAACTCACTTCATCAAAAAGAAAGTAAAAACAAAAAAGGAAACCAAAACACTGAATATGGAGAGCCAATGGAGTCAAGCTACCTGGAATCGTTAAGCTGCTGTGGAATGCCACCTAAGGGAGCGGCATAATTATCTATTAAAACTATTATCTAATATCTTTTAAAACTACACATTTTATATAAACTATGTAAACTGAGTACATTTGCTAAATTACTGTACTTAAGAAGATATTTTACATCTGTCCTTTAGTTGAGTAATTTTACTACATACAGTCAAAAGTAGAGCAAATAGCTGTACTTTCACTTAACTACATTTCTGCAGGCCATTGCGTAGTATTTAAAGTGTCAATGTAGTGCCACCTGCTGACTTCTATGTGTAATTGCATGACTTGCTTTGAGTTTAAAATCAGAAGCGGAGCTGCTTATATAGACAAATGTATTTGGCCAAATCTGCAGTGACATTGTATCCAGATACTGTACATACACTTTAATATGGAGTCCGTCCCCCTTTTGCATCTATAACAGATTCCACTCTAGAATTAGTTCTTCTTATCTTATCTTATCTTATCTTATCTTATCTTATCTTATCTTATCTTATCTTATCTTAATAAGTGTTTCTGTGTTAATGTTAGTGTTTCTGTGTAAGTGTGAGTGGAGTGTTTCTGTGGGATTTTTGGTGCTCCATGGGGTTGAGGTCAGGCCTCTGTGTCTAAGTCGGTCACGTTGTTCCACACTGAACTCATCAATCCATGTCTTCGTAGTCCTTGCTTTGTGCACTGGGGCGGAGTCATGTTGGAATAGAAAAAAGTCCCCACCCCCAGCAAAAAAATAAAAATTCCAACGTATTTACCTGGGATAAGTGATTGAAAAACCTGAACTCAATAATTAACAGTTTTTCTTTGTTTTCCTGTCGACTTAGTGGTTACTGGGTCCTGGGTGCCGGGTTCTGTGTGTGTGTGTGTGTGTGTGTGTGTGTGTGAATGTTGACTGAAGGTCCTACTGTACCATGATTGGAATAAATACTATGATCATTATGACCCTCCACAGTCCCTGGGTGGACTACAGAGTTTTCTAGATACAACAACAACAGTCTGTGGTTATTCAAAGACTCGAAGGTCAAATCTTCTGGAGCATTTTTTGCAACAAAAGTATTTTCAATTGCAATTGCAAACCCCCTTAAGAACCATAATGAAACTGGTGATTATAAAGAACATCCCTTAAAAGCAATATAGAGTTAATTCAAAGTTACCACCAGCCTCAGAAATCATTAATTAACCACAACCCCAGAGGTCTGGCAGAGCCACACTCCAGAATCCAGAGCTACCCTGGTGCCACAAGGGAACACATATACCTCTTTTCCACTACACTGGTGCTGGTGCCAGGTGCCGCATTTACACTAGACAGGAGCTCGGCGGGAGCTGCATGATAATACATCACAGGCCACGCCCACTAAACAGAAACGACCATGGCCAAAGTCAGTTTACTGGTTATTCTCCAAACTAGTATGAAAATGTATTTCAGTATCCAAAAGCAGTTTATTCGACGTGTTATAACCGCTCAAAGTCTTTCTTCAGTTTTTTTTTTAGCTTATACACTATTTGGTCGGTTGTTCGTGTGAAGCCTGCGACTGTTAGTTCTTCTCTTATTTCCTCATACACTTTTTTTTTTTTCTTAAAGCACTTTCCAATTTCTGCTGAATCTCGGCGAATGTCCAAAATTAACGAACTTTGGGTCTCCGCCATTTTTTGACGTCACGGGTTCTCGCAACTAGACCAGCAAAGTTTAGGGGCCGGTTCGGTGCTTATTTTTGAGCACCGGCACCAATTTTTTTCTGTGGGAAAGCGTGGCACTGGTTCCAAAATTGGGAACCGGCACCAAACCAGCACGGGAACCAGAGCAGTGGAAAAGGGGTAATACACTACTAGGCATATTGGTTTGTGTTGTAATGTCATCTCGGAATTGGGATATAATACAAACTTTAATATTATGACCACTTAAGATAGCACATCACTCTTTTCTCATAAACACCGCATTACCTTTCAGTGGAGTTTTGCATTGGTTTTAAAATATTACTACTACTTGGCAAGTAAATTGTTTGTTATAATTTAATTTAAGTGTATATATTAATAAAAAGCTAATTATATTTTTTCACTAACGAAACTCTTGGTGTAATATGAGAGTCAATTAATTGTGAAGTTGTATTTTTATAAAAAAACATGAAATTAAAAACATCTAAGATATTGACATGGCAATAGATGTACGTTAACTGCAGGTCAAAAAGTCTCACACTGTAATATCATGTTGGCCTTTTCCTATGATTATGAAATGCATTTGCGGTTGCATCATTTTAAAATGCTTATACAATGTCAAAATATTGATTTCAATCCAGAGTCACATTAAGTTCTCTCCAAGATCTCGTATTGATAATGTGAAAGGCTGAACTGCTATGTGAAGGTTGTTAGTGGGGTTAAGGCCTGGACTCTGTGGTGGCCTATTCACGTTGGAAAATGATCTTTATGCTCCCTGAACCTCATTCACTCCACACACACACTGTCAGTCCCTTCTTTATGCTTTCTAACAAACTGAAGACTTTTTCTCAGTAATCTCACTGATAAGTGGTTTGATTAAGGACACACAGCTGTTTCGTCCCATTTCTTTAAGTTCTCATCACACTGTGGATGTGGAAATGTTTTTGTTTTCACTATGACCAAGTACTGAATGCAAAAATGAAAATTATTTTCGGAATTTCTGTATTGTAATTAATTTCTGTTTGATCTTAGGAGATAATCTAATATTTTAAGATCCTGGAATTTAGATTTTTTCATAAGCTGTAAACCATAATCATGAAAATTAAAACAAACAAAGGAGAGCCCTGACATATTTCAGTTTACATGGAAAAAATATATAATATAAGATAGTTTCGCTTTTTTGTTGAAATAAATTATAATTATATAATGATGAGTAAAATAAAAGTAAATATTACACGATTTATTCAAAACAGTTATATCAAGTGCAAAAGGAAATGAAGTTGAGAAACATGACAATTCTATGAAAGCAAAACTAAAAAATCACCAGCTCTGACTTGTGTGTAACATATGAGGTAATTATCATGAGAGAAATAGGGAAATTAAAACAAGAACCAAATATCTTCCCCCACAGTGAAGAAACCACATCCATTACTACTTAAGTACAGTACTCGTGTTTTGCTCAGCGAGAGGTAAACCAAAATATGTTACCCAGAGAGGAGTGAGAAAATAAATAAAATCTTTTTAAGGTTTTAACTATTGAGCTTCGGACTAGAGGCAAACAGCAGTAGAGATGGGATCTTCTGTGGGATTCAGCTTCACCTTGAGGTATCATATGTCTGATACGCATTCTTTCTTGGAAAATGCTGCAATCTCATGATTTGTTCCGGTTACACGTCATGTACATCTACAGGGCGGGATTTTCACACAGTGACAGGAAGGTGTGTATGTATGATGTGGGGTGATGGAAATTTCATTAACACTAACCATTAACCTGAAGTGCTTGTAGGTTACTCAGCGGGAAAAAAAAACATGTTTGTACCCTGATGGATTGGTACCCCATTCAGGGTAGGTACATGCCAAGTGTCCCAAGTCCCCTAGGACTGACTCCATGCCTCCCATAACAAAAAATGGGAGATGTACAGAAAAAATGTACAGAATAATTGCTATAGGGAATAAATAACAATAAAAGGGCTCATGGTTTACATTCCATTGCATACCAGTTATGTTTCAGGAAGGTCTCTAATTTAGAAGCATTTTAAGATATCATTGCTCAATATTTTTATGCAAGCACACTGTTCATCACTTCGTAAAAGGATTGCATTTATTTTTCCTTTACACTTGCTCAAAAGTGGAAGTGGACCAGACATTTATTGCATTTAAAAGCCTCAGAGACACGGGCCAATCACCAAGGCATTACGCTGAGGTATAGTAACTTAATATTTATTTTAAAATATTGGTTTCATTTTTGAAAGTGATTTTTAAAGAATGAAGTACTTCTTGATCATCACCTTCTGCCTAATTATAGGTAAGTAAAGGGGCTTCAGAATAATCATATATAATACTAGGGAAAAAATACAAGTGTATTAAACACCTGAGGTCCCACTCAAAAGGCTGATTTCTGCTCTGCTGCATCTTTGTATATTTAGTACCTAGCTCTTGTCTTACACTTGAGACAAAGTGAACACTTAAATATTCCATGGTTCTGGATCATATTTCATTCCACTGTATATTATTCTCCAGCTGGTACTGATGCTGTAACTACAGTAACTGGATACAGAGGACGATCAGTTCAGATTAAATGTCCCTACACATCTGGATATGAAAAGAACAACAAGTATCTCTGCAGAGGACGATGTTCTGTTGTGCTCATAAAAGACATTCCTGTTCAGTCTGGACCTCCTGCTAAAGACTCCAGATTCTCTCTGTATGACGACACAACAGCCAAAGTCTTCACCGTCACCATCACTGATCTGAGACCAGAGGATGAAGGAACTTACTGGTGTGGGATAGAGGAGACATGGCATGATATTTACACAGAGATTCTACTGCTGGTTAAAATGGGTGAGTGTTACAAGGAGTGTATTAAAAAAATAAAAAAAATAAATAACTCTCTCTTTCTCTCTCTCTCTCTCTCTCTCACACACACACACACACACACACACATTCAAAAACCCTTTTAATTATTGTTATTGAGACGGATTGTTATTGTCTCATTTGATGAACTTTAATGAACATTTTTATACAGATCACAAGGTCAAGTCTAAACCATTATTAATTTTTATACCAACTACCAATAGATAAGGAATTTACCTAGGGATAAGGCAGTAATAATGTTCGTTGAATGCTGAATGTTGAATATTTTATGTAAATCAGTTGCTTTATACTGTATTAGTGAAATGTATATAATGTAAACTGTGTGAGAATAAAAACCTGGACTGTAGTTTGATCCAGTTTCTATTCTCTCAGATGATCCCGATATCACCACACACCCCACTTCCACCCAGGCCAGAAG
Source organism: Clarias gariepinus (assembly GCF_024256425.1). Classification (NCBI taxonomy): domain Eukaryota; kingdom Metazoa; phylum Chordata; class Actinopteri; order Siluriformes; family Clariidae; genus Clarias; species Clarias gariepinus. Next base: position 3,365,391 of record NC_071117.1, read on the forward strand.
TCCATTAGTGCATGGTAAGGGCACACATTCAATATACACTCACACACTACATATAAACTTTTTGCTGGACCTCTTCTTTTTTACATTTTTTATGTGTCATTTATCATGTTTAATTTTATTATTTAAAAAACTAAAGATTATTATTTTTCATGTTAATGACCAAACTATCACTCCACTAGTCCATTGTATGTCAACTCTCCATCCACACTGTAAAGGAGTTTAATAATAGATGATACTGACCAAGACTAGGGATGAGAATTGATAAGATTTTTACGATTCCAATTCCATTTTCGATTCTGCTTAACGATTCGATTCTTTATCGATTCCCTTATCGATTCTCATTTGGAAGAAAAGGGACAACAAATTGTTGATTAGCATCACCAATGAAAAAATTTATTAAATTATAAAGTAAATATTCTTCTGTAAAATTAACAAAATACAACAAATTCCTCCCTTTAAGGAAATATCTATGCTGCAAGTATTGCAAGTTGCCCTATTTTCATGTTTTTTGGTGAAATACAACCAGACGTTTGTTCCGCTTAGGCGCCATGCTTACTATTGACTGAGCGTAAGCTACGCAACGTGTGTAAGTTACACAATGCACATGATGATGTCATTCGTGCCCACTGGAATTGTTAAGGGAATCGTTTGCAAATTTTGCAAACGATTCTGAGGAATTGAAACACTGGGAACCGGTTCTCAACAAGAAGTTGAGTTAGTTAGTTCCCTAACCAAGACAAACACTGATTTAACCACAATAACAATAATTGCTTTATATTGGTAATCATTCATAACTTTTCATCATATGCAGGGTACCATCACTGTATCCTTTCATAATTGTGGTAATTGTGTTTACATGGAATATGGTGTGTGCTGTGTTTAAAATCTATATTATTTATGTTCACTATTTGTAGAAATATGTATAAATGTAGTGTTGTCTGGTTGTCTAGACCTACATCGCCACATTACCTGGCATTCATCTTTTTAGTGAATATTGTTCGATTACACATGTATTGTAATTGTTGTATCTATTAATATAATCAATCCATTAATTAACTAATCAATTAACAAATCAACCGGTTAACAAATTAATTAGTTACAAGCACTGTATAATTTATTAAATATTTGTATCTTTTTTACAGATGTTGTAGGTGTAGATTTTTATGCTGTGATCGGTGCAAGTGCAGTGTTGCTGTTGTTGTTTGCTGTTGCTGTGATTATAGCTATCTACTGCAAAACAAAATGTCATGGTAAAACCCACTTTAAAGTACTGTATGTTCATTATGCTGATTTAACATCATCATGTTATCTCCTTGTACCCAATGTTAGTTTTTCACAACTGGACCTTCAGTTATCGGTGTTATACATATGGCAGACAAAACTACACAAAATGCATTTAAAAACAGGGAGGGTGTCATGATGTCACCCTGCATGCTAAGAACGTCTCGGGTTACTTTGCTCTAACCCTGTTCCCTGAAAAAGCGGGAACAAAATACTGCGTGAAAACGCTATGGGAACATATATTTGTGAAGTTGTGAAGCATGTGTGTATCAAACATGCCAAATTTTGGCTTATATAACCTCGGTCAGGTGACGTCATCTGATGAAGTGCACCTGCAGGTTATAAATAGGAGTGAGCCGGAAACATTCCTCAAATCAATTTGGTCTGAAAGGACGTCCAGTCACGCAAGCAGTGCGGCATTGGAGCGCAGCATCTTGTTCCTGCTTTTTCAGGGAACAGGGTTACAGCAAAGTAACCCAAGATGTTCCCTTTCAAAAGCTACACTTAATGCTGCATGAAAACGCAATGGGAATGAGAATACCAACGCCGCCACACTGCAAGTGTCTGGACCCGCAGGGTTGTGTTGTCTGTGCGCACAATAGTCAAGGAGGTCTCAGATCTAGCTCTGGGAGGCTGACCCTTGGCCATCTAAGACCGCACCCCAGCCTGTGAGGGAAGCGTCTGTCGTTAGCGTCTCACGATGACAAAAACGCACATAGTGGGACACAAAGTCAGAAACCGGGGTCTAAACCACATAGAAAGTGTATGAGGCCCTTGGCGCATAACCCTTATTTGCCTTTGGGGATTGGCCCTGAGTAAAATCCCCTTGCTTTAAGCCACAACTGAAATGATCTCATGTGGAGAAGGCCCAAAGGTATCACCGTGGATGCAGCTGCCATGAGACCTAAAAATCTCTGAAAGTGATGAACAGTCACTTTCTGGCCTAGCTTGGTTTCCTTCAGGGTGCCCGCATTGTGAATTCTACATGACACCCAAATATGATGTGTTCTGAGCAGGAAAGAGAACACTTTTATGGCGTTGAGTCTCAATCCTAAAGAATCAAGATAAGCTAGGACGACATGCCTATGTCGGAGTGCTAGCTTCTGCGACTGAGCCAGAATTAGCCAGTTTCCTATGTCGTACAAAATACGGATGCATTTTGTATGTGTGCGGGTGACAGAGCTAGGCCAAATGTAAGGATCCGATAATGGTAAGCTTCGCCCCCCTTAGCGAAAATCTAAAATTGGACGGAAGCCTGCAAATTGGCCATGGTGTTCAGTGCAGCACCAGCTTGACCTGCTGCCTAAAAAGCTTTTCCCCCCAGGGAAGATGAAAGTCTACATGGTTGGAAGGAAGTGTGAGCTTTTTCAGGGAGGATGATGTCCCAGGAGAGAGATAGCCCGCAAGCGTCCCTTCTATCTGGGGCATCATCATATAACCCCGCGCTTCCTCATCAACGATATTTGAAGAAATATCGATGGCACGAAAAACACAGGATGAATATGGCTTGCTCCATGAAAGGGTTAACCCATCATGAAGGTTGCTAAAGAAGTGGAGAGCGCGTCATTGAACATTTGACATTCTGCCACATATGTTTGTTTTGCTTCCTGTGTATATTTGTCTGATTTTTATTAACATATATTTAAGCTCAGTTGATTTATTATCTATTTGTGAATTATTATATAAGTTACATTTCTCTACATTTACCACTCTTTTTAGTTTCTCAATTGTTGTTCTGGTCTGTTTCTTGTTTTTTTTTACCTGGTTATGAGGGTCCCCTAGCTATTTTAGAGGGTGGGGCGTTATAGCCAGTGAGTTAGGTGAAGCAGAAGGAGATTGACAGCATTGATCTCCAGGAGAAGTCAGACAGCACAGAGATCCAGCGTCAGGTCAACAGCACACGGCATACAATTGTCCAGGATGAAGCAATAATCTGATCACTCACCAGTCAAGGGCAACGCAGAGTTTAAAAATATCCAGGGTGAAGAGGCTATTTGTATTGTGCAGGGAAACAGCACAGCACTACTCAGCACTCTGTGGAGATAAACCTGGAAAACTCCACTGCCCGCTCCCAGAAGGGTTTGAAGCAAAAGGCGCCCATGCCAGGCATAAATCATGCCATTTCGCCAGACATATGCACTGTGCAGCCAAAGTTATACCTGTATGACACCCCTTAGCTTTAAATATGTTCTGGTTGCATCACTTGCTTTGATGACTACCTTTAGTAGTTGGTCTTGAGGATGCCATCCTGGATCCACTGCACTGGCTTTGAGGACATTGTGCTGGCTCCACCTACTGGCTGTTGTGCCTGCTTCACTGCCTGTCTTTGAAATCATTTATAATGATGACATCTTGTTTTCTTTGCACCTAAACTTTAATGAAATCTAGCACCCCAATTTTAATGGTACAGTATTATGTTGGCTCTGCCCTTGCTGTTGTTGATGCATTCCCAGCTTTATGATGCATGATATTTCACCCTGGTGCAGCCTTGTCTTTTTGGAGACTGATACCAGACATTTCAATAACTGAGCGAGTTATAGCAGCAGTACTTACCTCTTAGGGGTAATGCTGCTTTAACTGGTGGGCTCCCCAGATGTAATGCTGCTTTAATGGGTGGACTCTGCAGTACCTCTAAGGGGTTCTGTCATATTTTCGTTACTCTGGATGCTATTTTTAGGGTTTCCGTATTGTTTGACATTACGTTTTTGTTTGGCAATATGTGTGTGCTTGGTTTTTGTCTTGTCTTCTCTCATGCATATCTGTTTTCTTGTTTTCTCCCTCATGTTTGCTAATCTTTTACTGCTGTATCAGATTGCCATGCCTGATCTCATAATTCAAATTATAACCTTCATGCTTTATTTTCTTTTTGCAAAGTATTATGCTAGTTCAGTGTATCTATATTTACCAAGTCATTTGTTTAATTTTTATTTTTTTAATGCTCATTTGTAGATTATCTGAAGTTCTTCTTTTCAGGTTTCAGGTCTCTGGTTTAAATCGTCTCCGTTATCATACCCGTTTTTAATAATCTGCCCTTCTAATAGCATTTGTTTTACCATGAAAGCAGGGGTTTAGCTTTGCTAGTGCATCCAGGTGCTAATATACTGTATAAACTAACCAGGCAATGACACATGCGTTTTTTTTTTGTTTTTTTTTTGCATAAATTATTCAACAATTCATGTTGTTTAACTGTAATGTCTTGTAAATGCAATTTCAGATTTTTTGTTTTAATCTTAGTGCTTCATTTCTAATTAAATACTTTAAAAATACACAACTAAATGCATAAAACGCATAACTATGCCAAAACTCAGATTGTGTGCTGCATATTTACATCTCATCTTTCCGCAGGCTTTGGAGCAGTGACACACCCTTTCAGAGAGGTACATTCCAATGAATTGCTTCATGTACTACTTTTAAAACCAGTATAATATCACTAATTTTAAACGTCTATTTTTGTTTTCTTTTCAGACAGTTGAAGATTCAGAAAATGACCAAAGTGTACTACTTCCTTACCAAGCAAGAGAAATAGACAATTTATCTGAATCTGTTTATCAGAATATAAAACCAGCCACCAGACAATCAATCTCCATGTACCAGAATCTGATCTTTACTCATAACCAACCAGTCTCAGCCTACCAAAGTTTGACTTTTACTTATAACCAATCAGACTTAACCTACCATAATCTAATCTATAATAATAACCAATCAGATTCAGAATACCAAAGTCTGATCTTTGATAATAATCAATTAGATTCATTTTACCAGAGCCTGACCTCTACTAATAACTGATCTGTCTCACTTTGTCTGTGTCCAATCTTAAAACCTATAACCTGTAAACAATCAGATTCAGGACACCTCTGGATACCTGTTTACCAAGTGTGCCGCATTTAAATCTCATAGTTAATGTTTTATTATTATTATTACTATTATTATTATTATTATTATTATTATTATTAATGTATTTTATTTTTCATTTGGTTTCTCTATTTTCCCTTTTTTGGACTATATTAAAATAAAGTTACAGTCATCTTTAGTCTATTGTGTCCTTGTCATACATGTAATAATCCTCTTCATTCATTCATGTATTTTTTTCTGAACCATATATAGTTTGCCATTTGTCTGATAGCTTTATTTTTGTTCATTTCCTTATGACACCTTCTTCTTTCATATTAAGTTCACCAACCTAAAATATTTTTACCATGTATATATATATATATATATATATATATATATATATATATATATATATATATATATATATATATATATATATAGTGTTAATCACAGAAACGGTTATTTGAGCCCCTGTTTGAATGCACTGCACATACTGTGCACTTTATTGAGAAAATGTAATGGGGGTACTTTAAGAAACACGAGTGTGTAATTGCCTGAAAGTTACCTGAAAGCAGTGCGATCTCATATGGAGTGTGCTCGTGCAGTGAAGCAAAATTTACATAAAAGTTTAGTAAATAGCAAATGCATAAGTGCTGGGACATAATCCACTTAATCAGAGTATTAAGTCTGTTTTGTGTGCATCTTTATGTAAAACGCCATCATTGAAACAGAGTTATTTTGTTTATTTAAGAGGGGAGAAATCCGCTCCATAGGCCATCTGTTTGTTTCCGGTGTAAGTGTAAAGCATCAGAGTAAGTGTTGTTTAATTTTACTGTCCAAAAATAAGTTATTAATCGTGATGCACATGTGTTTTATTAAGGACCGGAAGATGGAAGTGTTTTAATGTTGTGTGTTCCCAATGTTAATGTGAACATTTAAATGTTTCTTCTATTATATGCGGATGTAACGGTTAAAGGCGATCTACGGGACACAGGAGGTACAAAAAGGGGCGATGTGCAGGTTTGTAATTGCCACAGAAAATGAATAAAAATGACTGCAAAATCTGTTCTCAAAATGATAAAATTCACAAATATAAATAAAATCTTTAAATAAATAAAAATCACAATACAATTTGTAAATATTATAATTTTAACAAAGTGCAATTCCAACTCTGTTACATGGAGAAGAAACTTAAGCTCCTCATATGCAGTGTTGATGTTTAATGCACGAGTCTGCATCACTTATTTTGTTCCTGCAGTTGTGACAGAGTATAAGTATTGATGACGTTACAGTATATGTTATAGAGAACTTCCATTGACAAGACCAAGATAAGTTTTTCTATATTCTATTTTTATCTCATTTCCTAATTTATTTTTTATTAATAATTTAGATTTTAAGGTCACGAGCAGTCATATAAGCATTTCACTGCATATCATACTGTGTATGACAGTGTATGGGACAAAAATTTTTGAATTTGATGTGCTTCATGGCTTTTGTGCTGACAATGTTACATTTACAGTCAAGAAACCACTTTCTGCACAAAATCATCAGAGAGCATTTAAGCAGGCATGGATTTAGTGAATGACACCAGAGTACTGCAGACGTATTTTTGACTCAGATTTTGACGAATAAAGGACTTCATACTAAATATTTATTATTTTATTGTATAAAATGACAAATTATTTCCATCATCTTGATTGCCGTCATTATTAATTAAAACATTACATTTCACTTTTGTCCCACATTGCAAACAGCCATGACACCTTTGCAGAACCCTAGCTGTGATGAAACAAGAAATGTTCAATTTCAATTTAATTCAATTTTATTTATATAGCGCTTTTTACAATGGTCATTGTCCCAAAGCAGCTTCACAAAAATAAAAGAAATTCATTAAAAAATAATAATAAAAAAAGAAAGAAAAAATAATATATTGTGTATGTGTGAGAAAAATGTGTCTAGATAATAATGAGATGAATGAATGAAATGTCTCTGATGAGCAAGCCAAGGGTGACGCGACAGTGGCAAGGAAAAACTCCCTGAGATGGTAATAGGAAGAAACCTTGAGAGGAACCAGACTCAACAGGGAACCCATCCTCATCTGGGTGATAACAGATAGAGATGATGTAACACCATGTGTGTTATGCAGCTGAAAGTTCAATATAACAGAAATTCTTTAAATTAACATGAAGTCCAGTTCAACATAGGGATGAGTCAGTAGGTGCAGAGGGCAGATGGGATCTGGATCACTGGAAGCACAGGAGCAAGATGTGTAGCTCCAATCATAATAAGGCAGAATTCAGCTGGAGCTGGTCCTTCTCTGGATGCCTCAGGATCCTTGCAGGGTTGGCCTTTGTCTACTAAAGCTGGTACAATCTCCAGATGCCTCGGAATGGGTAGAAAAGTACAGAACAGATGGAGAGAATTAGCGTAGTTGCCATTCAGGATAGGTGTACTGGAGTATGAGGTTATGGGATGAGTTACGCGTATGCCAGATTAAAGAGATGCGTCTTGAGTCTACTTTTAAACTGGGAAACTGTGTCTGAGCCCCGAACACTGTCTGGAAGGCTATTCCAAAGTTTTGGAGCTAAATATGAAAAAGCCCTACCCCCTTTTGTAGATTTAGAAATTCTGGGAATTACCAGAAGTCCGGAGTTTTGTGATCTTAAGGAGCGTGGTGGATTATAGCGTATCAGAAGACTGGTTAGGTATGTGGGAGCTAAACCATTTAAAGCCTTGTATGTAAGTAGTACTATTTTGTAATTAATTCTAAACTGAACAGGTAGCCAGTACAGGGATGATAATATTGGGGTTATATGATCATATGTTCTGGATCTAGTGAGAACCCTGGCGGCTGCATTTTGAACTAACTGAAGCTTGTTTATTTAGGATGCAGGACAACCACCTAGTAATGCATTACAATAGTCCAGTCTGGAGGTCATGAATGCATGATCTAGCTTTTCTGCATCAGATACGGATAGGATACTCCTAAGTTTGGCAATATTTCTAAGATGGAAAAAGGCTGTTTTTGTGATATTGAAAATATGATTTTCAAAGGACAAGTTACTGTCTAATATTATGCCCAGGTCTTTTACTGTTGAGCTAGTAGTAACAGTACATCCTTCTAAATGCAGGCTGAATTGTGAAAGCTGTTGTGTGCTGGTTTTTGGGCCGATGAGTAATATCTGTCTTGTCTGAGTTTAGTAAAAGAAAGTTATTGGTCATCCAATCTTTTATGTCCTGGACACACTCGGTTAATCTAGACAATTTAGGTAGTTCGTCTGGTTTTGTTGAGATATATAATTGTGTATCATCAGCATAACAATGGAAACTAATCCCATGTCTTCTAATGATGTTACCCAAGGGAAGCATGTATATTGAGAACTGTAACATCCTCGCCAACTCAGTCTGGGAGGGTAAGATCTGGGTCACCGGATTACTGAGCCGCTCCTTTGTCTCCCCCTAGTGTGTCTGTGTGTACATGTCTCTCTGGATTGTTATAAGCACCAAATTAAGATCACCTGTCTATCCTTACGTGTCTCTATTTATAGCCCAGCCGAACCCTCATCACGTTGTCTGTTCACTGGCGTGCACCTCTGTCTTGTCGCTGTTTTAATGATCATAATCATGTGTATGCTTTTCCAGGACTGAGTGGAGTCTGCAGGGAAGGGTAAAGTTCGAGGTTTTTATGCTGCTGCCTTCACGGTCAAGGTCAAGACTGAGTGACTCTCAGTACGCGAGGTTTTCGGCCTCGCCGCTGCTGCCTCGTTTTTATGTTGTTTTGTTCTTTTCGGTTTTCTAACCCTACCCACCTGCAGATCCCCAGTCTTCCATCTTTCTGTTTGTTTTCTTTTATTTTCTCATATAGTGCACTGAGTTAAAAATCTCAAAGAAAAAGAAGGAATAAACTTGTCACGAACTAATCCTGCATTTACGTCCGCTTCCTTCACCAGAAGTCATGACAAGAACAGCAGAGGTCCTAAAACTGACCCTTGTGGGACCCCATATTTCACTGGCATTACACCAGACAGTTCTCCATTTAGATCTACAAAATGGTATCGATCAGACAGGTATGATCTAAACCATTTTAATGCATGTCCCTAAATACCTATGTGATTTTGTAAGCGATCTATGAGAATATTATGATCTATAGTGTTGAATGCAGCACTTAGATCAAGCAAGACTAGTATTGAGATGCAGCCTTGGTCTGAAGCTAAAAACAAGTCGTTTGCAATCTTAATTAGTGCAGTTTCTGTACTATGATGGGGCCTGAAACCTGACTGAAATCCTTCAAGGATGTTGTTTTCCTGCAAGAATGTGCATATTTAAGCTGATACTACTTCTAATATTTTTGATATAAAGGGAAGGTTTGAAATCGGTCTATAATTTATTTCATTTGTGTCCAAATTAGATTTTTTAAGAAGCGGCTTAATAACTGCCAACTTGAAAGGTTTAGGGATGCGACCTAGATGTAATGAAGAATTAATAATGTTTAAAAGTGGCTCTCCAACCGTATGCATCACTTCTTTCAAAATTCTGGTTGGTATTGGGTCTAACAGGCATGTTGTTGAATTAGCTGAGGTGATAAGTTTATAAAGCTCTTCCTGTCCTACACCTGTAAAGCACTGAAAAACTAAATGTGAAACTTTAGGCTGAACTAGATCATGAGATGCTATTAGAGGTTGAACCTCCATTATTTCCTTCTTTTTGCTATCGATTTTTTCATTAAAGAAGTCCATAAAGTCTTTACTACTAAAATGTTGTGGAGTACTCTCTGCAGGCATCTTAGGTTTTGTTAGGCGGGCTACTGTACTAAATAAGAACTTGGGATTGTTTTGGTTGCAGGTGTAAGCAGAAATGTACATAGACTGGCTTTTTTTTTTTTTTTTTTTTTTTTTCAATCTGATCTACTTTGTGGTGTTCTGGTTGTCAGATTGGAGAGTCTGCGGGAAGAAGTTCCTTCTCAGTCTCTCTCTGTTGGTCCTCAGGAAGTGGAAACACTTTCCCAATCGCAACAGAGAGAGCAGTCCATTACTGTACATTCATTAATTTCATATTTATCAGGTGCTAATAGAAGGAAATAATTAAAAGGAGAAATACAACAACATTAGATCCTTGGTCTCAGGAAGTTAATACAGACTTGAAAATATCTGAACTATCACTTTAAGTCTTTGGTTATCTAGTCACTGGCTATTCTAGTAATTTGTTCCTGTTTTATGTCTTGAGTTCTAGAGGGCAGTAATGAACTTATAATGGTAGAGACCGTTTATTTCATTGACAGGAAGGAGTGTATGCAAAGTGCAATGCACATCTCATCACTAACAACTTGGTCCACTGCAGTGCATGTAATCACACAACTTTTTAATAACAAGAAGCAAGAAGTGTTTTACACTACAATGTACACACATGTCCACTCTTTATAAGTTTGTATCCAAAATAATTCCTTTAGTTGAAAAAGTTTTACATACATTTCAATTAGCTTTTCATGCCATCAGTTCCTCAGAGGCTTTCTGTCACTCGTCTAAAACTGGCAGTACTGATGCTGCAATTACACTCACTAAAAACAGAGCACAGTCAGTTAAGCTTAAATGTTCCTATGACTATATGAACACTATAAGAAATATTTCCACAGACATGAATGTTCCAGCAGGGACTTTGAAGATGTTTCTGATCAGTCTGGATCTTCCACTATAGACTCCAGATTATGTTTGGATGATGACCAAACAGGCCAAAGTCTTTACCTTCAAAATCTGATATGAGACCAGAGAAGGAAGGAACTTACTGGTGTGTGATAGAGCAGGCTGTACTCGATGAGTACACAGAGTTTAGACTGCTGGTTAAAAAGAGTGGGAGTGTTTTCTTACGGAGACGTGGCTCAGCGACAGATTTCCGCTATTCAACTAGACGGACTAGCCTTGTTTCGCGCCATCAGAAATGCAGCTCTGTGCAGTAGGACTCACAGCAGCGGCTTGTGTGTTAACATCAACACGGAATGGTGTAAGTACTAGTTACTGTGCTAGTTTCTATTTTTTGCTCATCTTTGCTAGACATTGTCACTGTGTAGTTAGATGTAGACCTTTTTATTTACCATGGGAATTCTGTTTTCAATAGCGACGTTTACATTTCACCTAGCGCTAATGTTAAGGAGGCGCTCTGTGAACTGTATCCAAGGATCAGTAATCTGCAGAACACACACTCGGATGGACTGTTTATTGTCGCTGGAGATTTCAACCATGCAAATCTCAAGTCAGTGCTTCCTAAATTCCATCAGTATGTGGACTTTGCAACAAGAGGGGAAAACATGCTGGATCTTGTTTACACAAACATCCATGGCGCATATCGGACAGAGCCCAGGCCCCACCTCGGTTACTCAGACCACATCTCTGTTATGCTAATTCCAGCATAGAGACCACTCATAAGGCGTTCAAAACCGGTTCTGAAGCAGGTGAAAACCTGGCCAGCAGGAGCCATCTCTGCTCTTCAGGACTGTTTCGAGAACACTGACTGGAACATGTGTGTCACGAATGCGTGGCAGTGTTGCGTCACCACCCTACTTGGGGTTTTTTCTTTAACCACAATCTTGGCAACAAGTCGAGTGATGGCCCAACCACAATAGCAATTTGGTGTTGAAAGGTATTTAATGTGCAAAAAGGTGCTTAAGTGATCCAAACAGTGTAAGTTGTCCCCCGCCACAATGAGCGGTGCTGTGTTTGTTGTTGTGTAAGTCCTTCATGCAGCTCGCATAAGGCAATGTCTGTGTCCGCTTGTGGTGGAATATAAACGGCGCTGATTACAGTATGACCGATGTAAACTCCCGGAAAAAGGTAAACACAAGTTACTCACAAGCCATCCATCTCCTGAATACAAAGGTACTGGACTGATAAAAAACACACACACTTACACACACACACACACAAATCAGTCATAGCTATAAATAACATACAGGACTGAACTGATAAACACACATGCACAAACACTCTCATCTACAACCATCTTACAATTTGTTCATACCTATCTACCTGCTCTTTTCTTTTTGCACTATATTGCGCAACATTTATATTTTTGCTGTTTTTTTGCACAAAATATTTTTAAATCATTGCTGATGCTCAGGAATGTTAAATGTTTACTGTTTCTCCTCCCACTACCTCAACTTATACCTCATAACTACAAAAGTACAGAAACATGTTACGTTGTTTTTTTTTTTGTATAAAAGTAGTTTTAGGTTAAAATATGTAAATTTGAAATTGAAACATTGTTTTGTTTTACAGTGTACTGAACTGTATACTGTTGGAATGACAATAAAAGCCTACTTGACTTGATTTGACTTGACTTGATTATATATATATACACAAAACAAAACAAAAGAAAATAAGAAATCACTGCAATTCACATATGACAGATTCATTATTTAGAACACAGAAACTAAGACTTGACAGCAGGAAATAAGGGCACAATCGGCCTACACAGCAAAGCAACCCTCAGTTATACCTGTGACACACACACTTGCAGTCTACACACTCACTATAAATACGCTGTTACCCCGGCGAACACACATACACTCAATACACATTCATTTACAAACTCTGAGGGTACACACATGCACACACTCATTCACCAAAAATCAGTAAATTAAAGCAAAGCAGCAGAAAAACAAACAAAACAAGTTAAGCTTCAAGGTGAAGCTTTAAAGCAAAGCAGAAAAGCAGGAAAATGAAAAAACAAAACTGAAAAGTGAACTTAAAAGCAAAACAAAGCAAAATCGAAGCAAGGCAGAGCAGCAACAAAGCAGCAGCATCTTCCGATAATGATTCCCATGTAGCACCATCACAGGGAAGTTAAACAAATGTAGCGACGCCACTAATCTGTCGGACAACTTAGTTTTACGTTCCAATCAGTGGAGCAGACAAATCATGTGCTGAGAGCTCATTCAATCTATCTGAGAGACGATAAGTTTCCCAGAGGGACATAAAGGGTCCGTAATGCCAGGTGAACACCCATACCCATTGTGTGGAATCAGTCTCGCTTGACACTCAAACTACACAGGAGCAACCTCAGCCAAGTGCCAGCCACGAGGCTTCTTTAATATGGCATCCTGGATGATGACTAAGCCTGACCCCGGAACTCGTGACCACAGATCACCCTACCAACCACTTCATATATGGCCCTCCACTGTGCAATGACAGCACAATCGATCAATGAGCAACCAGCCAACCCAATGCAAGTACAATGAGCTTTAATCATTCTGCCACATACTGTACACTGGGCCTTGTTTATTTCTTACACACCAACTAAATTATGTGCAATTCAGTGATTCCACTATAATGAATGGAACATACTGTACACTATCTCTGAATTTAGTGTTGCATCCATCCATTTCACTGTTACACTGTAATCCACCTGAGATCTTAAGTTGCTCCTGAACAGGCAAGCAGTCTGCTATTTTTGTTTACTTTGCATGTTAGGCCTCTTGTGGCCGATCCTGTACTATCAACGCAGGAATCATGAAATCCTATTTACTATCATCTACATAGTGCCTGTTTTCCTCATGACTCCAGTGATACTACAAGTTCTAGAGCCATTATATATTGTCTAGTTCATTTTCACCCACCCTGTGGAATATCTGATAGTTTTTTATTGAATTCTGAAAATCAATTATTTTTGATAATAATATAATGAAATGTTGTAAAACGTATGACATCATTTGTTCAACACACAGTTTATTTTAGGAAAGGAACCAAAATTGAGAAATCTTATAGTGAAAGACAGACATGACAATTCTAAGAAAGCAAAGCTAAAAAGAAATCCCCAACTCAGACATGTGGGCTACATATAAGGTAATGATTCTGAGAGAAATAAGGGAACTGAAATGAGAACCTATTTTTCCCATAGTGTATAGGAGCCACACACACACATCTACTGCACTTATAGTGCTCGTTAATAATAATAATAATAAGCGAGAGAATAGCCAAAATATTTTTTTCCAGGAGACAAACTTGAAAAGATCAATAAAATGCCTAAAATCTCTTTAAGGCTTTAAAAGCTGCTTAATTTGGTCTAGATGCAAACAGCAGTCAAGATGGGATCTACATCTGTATTTTCTTTAGGGGAAGCATATATCTGATACACATTTTTTCTTGGAAAGTGCTGCAATCTTCACTCATGATTTGTTCTGATTTTTTCACAGTGACAGGAAGGTGTGTATGTATGGTGTGGGGTGATGTACATTTCAGTAATCCTAATGTTTTAATCTGGAGGAATTCATGTGTTTACAAATAGTGTGTAAGTGTGTCCATTCTTGTACCGTGCAATGGGCTGGCACTCCATCCAGGGGGTACCCCGCCTAGTGAGTCCCCTGGGACAGACTCCAGTCCTCCCATTACCCTGTACAGTATATAATAATTGCTTTAAGGAATGAGTAACAGTGAGAGGGCATAATCCACCAAAAGCTGCAGTATAAAGTGACATTTATAGTTTCGGGAATGTCTTTTGACTTTAGAAGCAAGATATCATTGCTCAATATTTTTACGCAAGCTCAACATTCGTCACTTTTTTCCCTTAAACTGTCTCAAAAGTGGAAGTGGATATAATATTAATTCACTGCATTTACAACCACACAGAGACACCGCGCGCTCACAGAAACATTACGCTGATGAATGGTTAACTCAATAGGTAACCAAAACGCTGTTTAAGTATTATTTTTACTTTTTAAAATGTATTTTGAGTCTATACCTAGAATGAAGATCCTCTTTATCAGCACCTTTTCCCTGATTATAGGTAAGTAAAAGCACTGCAAAATAATCATATGTGTGTGTATGTGTGTGGGTAAAAATGTAATTAGATTGGTGTGAAGGTCTGTATTATTTAATATAACAGCACGTGATTTTCTAACATTTTTGTTACGTTAATATTAATGCACTCCTTTTTATACAGTGTAAATTGTCATTGGAACACAATTGTCCAAGACAAAATATTTAATTTGAAAAAATGTAGATATTAAACTCTTCATATGCACAACTGAAAAAAAAAAAAGTTTTACAAAAGCTAAAAAAAATGTAAAAGATGAATTTTGTATATACCAGTACCCTTAGGGTAACAATCTAAATGGATGCTTTCTCTTGTATCACTTCATTGGTGATATTGTTGATACACAGAATGTAATATACTTATAATATTACAATTCCATTTAATTACATTTTACTTATATAGCATTTTCTAACAATATACATTGTCAAAAAGCAGGTATGAATGTACACTTTATTTAAAGCCAAGTATCTAGGTTAAAATTTAAGAGTATGTTATAAATTACAAGCTGACCACATCTGTATGAATTGAACCAATCCATATTTCTATGTACAGTACATTGTGCTAGAAACACAGTCAAAATGTAAGAAGAGAAACTTTACAATTCAGCATCCCATAACTATGTTCACCTAAACAGCTTAACCGTGTTAATAATGTTTGTATGAAGTGGTTGGATGATTGCACACATACTGAGAAAATTAATATTAGAAAATGTCACTAAAGCCTGCGAGTGGCGCGGTGATTGCTAGCCCTATCATCTGGAGATCGTAAGTTCGACTCCTGGGTGATGCTGTAACCTCTCACAGCCCAAGGTCCAGAGAGAGCTGATTGGCCGGACTCTCTCAGCGGGGTGGGATGAGAGGTACTTAGTGCTCCCACATTAATCACGGCCCTACAGACAATCAGGGGGGATCTGTGAGCTCACGCACGCGGAGGAAGTAGAGAGCACTGTCATCTGAGTGTGTTACGCCGCCCCCAACGGTGCGTGAGCGAGCAGTTCAAAAAGATGCGTCGACTGGCATCTTTGGCCCTCGCGACTAAGTGGCAGTAGTAGCCTTAATGCAGGAGCCCCCTAGTGACAGGGAGGAATTGGATATGACTAAATTAGGAAGAAAATCTGGGAAAAGTCCCCCCCTGGGCACTGAAACTTAGATAAACTTAGATAATGTTAGAGTTTTTTCTATCCCTCTGCTTCTTTGTATATATTTTGTACCTGTCTCTTCTCTTACATTAAGCAAAATGTTTAGACTTCCTGATATTGGGCTTTATTTTGGTCTTATATGTTACACCATGGTCCTGGATCATATTTCATTCCACTGTATATTATTCTCCAGCTGGTACTGATGCTGTAACTACAGTAACTGGATACAGAGGACGATCAGTTCAGATTAAATGTCCCTACGCATCTGGATATGAACAATACAACAAGTATCTCTGCAGAGGTAAATGTCCCTATTGGCCTAGAAGCAAGGACATCCCTGTTCAGTCTGGATCTCCTGCTAAAGACTCCAGATTCTCTCTGTATGACGACACAACAGCCAAAGTCTTCATCGTCACCATCACTGATCTGAGACCTGAAGATGAAGGAACTTACTGGTGTGTGATAAAGCGAACAGGGTTTAATCATTACACAGATATTCTACTGATGGTTAACAAGGGTGAGTGTTACACAGATAAGACTAAAAAAACCTCCTTGTTATAAGAGTGTTGTTATTGCAACAGATTATTAATTACTAACTAATTATTATTATTAATTACTACATTTTTAAATCTTTCTGAACTTTTTAGGGTATTTTGTGGGCGTGGCTCACAATAATTACCTTCACCTTAAAATCACTTGATAAATAAATCAAATTAATCAATGTTTACATGTAAGATCAGGTCATTTTGGCTGGTGGAAGTATTTACATATAACTGGGTGAAAAGAACCTGTGCTGTAGTTTGATCCTTTTTCTATTCTGTTAGATGATCATGCCATCCCCACACACCCCACTTCCACCCAGGCCAGGAGTCTATCATTGCATACTGAGAACACACATTCAGCAATAGGTATGGATTTTTTACTCTCCCATTCCATAGCATGTACACTCTTGTATACTTTACATCCACACAGAGAAGGAATTTAATAATTATATAATACTGACCAGAACTAACATATCGGCATTTTTTAAAAATAAAAGATTCAGCCACTAAAAACAATAAATTCTTTATGTGTCACGTTTTGGGTGTCTGCGTCGGCGTGTTCGTCGCAGAGGAGCAGAGACAGTTCAAGATAATCTTTTATTGCTCTATTAACGTGTAACAAAAACGAAAGCTCTTTACTTCGAGCACTTACGAATCTTTACTATAACAACTCTCAAAAACACAACAAACCATAACTATAACAAATGCTACACACCAAACTCAACTTAAACAGGCTATTTATAATACTGAGCCTAATGAGCCACCTTGGCTCAGGTGCGTGCTCCCTTCACCTGACCGAGGTGCACCATGGGAAATGAAGTTCAAATCAAACTAAACACAAAAAAACACAATAAAGAGTCTTTGGGCGCTTTGGCACCCTCTAGGGGTTATCCCTTACATTATGTCTGTAATCATTAATGACCTTGCTTGAATATCTATACAGTATGTACTGTAAAACAAGAACTTCTCTAAACATTTGGTTCTAGTGGCTTTAATAATTAATTCCTTAAATTGTTAATAGCTGAGAAAGTGCTTACTTAATTTTTATGTTATTTACAGATGTTCCAGGTATATGTGGATATGTTATGATCAGTACGGGTGCAGTGTTGTTTGCTGTTGCTGTAATTATAGGAATCTACTGCAAAATTAACTATCAAGGTAAATCCCACTTTAATTCAATTGAATTTTATTTGTATAGCACTTTTAACAATTGAATTTGTCACAACGCAGCTTTACACAATCATGAGAATTATTTAAGTTTGTATAAATTGTAAATGTGTGCAAGCCGAGGACGACGGCGGCAGTGGCAAAAAATACTCTCTGACATGGTAGTAGGAAGAAACCTTGAGAGGAACCAGACTCACCAGGGAACCCATCCTCATCTGGGTGATAACGGATAGCAGGGATTGATCTGCACTCATACTGTGTGTTAGGAGGCTGGAAGTTCAGTATAACAGGAGACGTGTTTAAGTTAATATGAAGTTCAGTTCATTATTGGAGGCTCAGGTAGACTGATGCAAATTCCAGTCCTGAACTATCGAGTGACTGCAGTCGTGAGTCTTCCGAGAACAGCTGTCAGCGTCAGCCAAGGCCAGGACCGTCTTTGTGGAAAAGTGGAACCGTCCCCAATCACCACAGGCATCCCAAACAGACCACACAGGGCCTCCATGCGATGAGATCACTGGCAGCTCTGAAGCGACATGTATAGTTTGACAGAGAGACAGGAAGAGGGAAAGAGAGAGGGGGAGAGAGAGAGGAGGAGAGATAACAGTTAGGTATAGTTACAGTCACACAATGTATAGGGTGAATGTATGTTTAGTGCAGAGTGCAAGCAGGAACTCCGGCAGGACTAACTATGACATCATACCTAAAAGAGAGAGCCAGAAGGAAACACAGACATGAGGGGGAACTGGGATGTAAAGCAACTTATCACCTCACCCTCAAGAAGTCTAAAATGTATGATCATTATGTTAATTTAACATCATGTTTTACTGAACACTTTTTTGTAACCAGTGTTAAAGATGTTATTCACATGTAGATCTTTGGTTAGCTATTTCATGCACATGACAGCTTAAGGTGGCGCTATACTCACTATACAAATCTACAGTCTGGTAAAAGGAAGAACACAGCCCTATCTTTGCTATTATTTTAAATGTTTTTTATTTATTCTTTTTGAATCAAATGCTGTTTGCAGTCAGTTTCACAAAAAAAAAAAAAAAAAATCTGCTGAGGGTGTCAGGATATTTCACCCTACATGCTGAGAACTGAATGCTGCTGACCTATACACTCGTTCTACTTGACAGCGTTCTCTAATATAACGCTGAAATATTATAAAATATTTCACATACAGTTTTTTACAATCGCTATGACAGTTTTTTCAAAACATTTTAAAAAGTTTCCTAACCTCTTAACGCACCATCACACCTAAAACACAACTGACAAAACGATTAATTTCATGCTCAAAATCACACATTGTAAACTAAAAATCAAAATAATAATTAAACTAATTTTCAAAATACAATAATAAACTACCACAGTACACTATGTCTAGCAAAACACTGCAAACATGTTTTAAAATTAAATAATTATTTAAAACAGTACCACATGTTCTCTTCCAACAGGAACATTTAGTCAATCATAACACATTGACAAAAAAAACACTATCATCAGCTGAAATTACAGAAACTGCATTATTTTATGTGTCAGGTCTGCCCTTCTATTTGAAGCCTTTCTACATTTTTGTTTTATTGGGTTTAGTAAATGCATGCATTTTGTTTCTTTTGCTTTCAATACAAATACAATACAAAAAAGTGAATGACCATCTCAGAGTAGCTTTATAAAATGTACAGTTTATATAAAAAAAATACAGACACAAAACTGCTGCAGTACAGACTTTATTTGCAAAAGTACATTACTGCAAGATATACAAACAGAAAAAGCACCGGAATTATATAAAAAAAGTAATCTTCTGTAATCTTCTGCCCGGTCTTCTGCATTTGGCCACATGTTCTCATCCACATCACACCTGATATCGTCTCTGGCAAGGCATCGTGGGAAGAATCTTTTGGCCTGCCTTATCCACCCCTGGCAGTGTTCAGCTGTGATGTCTTGGGATGCAGCATCCATTGCATCCAGGAGGGACATTTGGTCATGTGGACAATGGTCAAAAACCTTCCATCTCCAGGCTGAGAAAAACTCCTCAATGGGGTTGAGGAAAGGGAAGTAAGGGGCAAGGAAATGGGACAAACCAGGCTGTGACTGAACGGGAATGGTGGAATGCCACATTGTCCCATGTGATAACATATATTGGCAAGTGGTCTCCCACCTGTCCCCTTTCTACCTCTGGCACCAGTCTTTCGTGCAGGTCTTCTAAAAACAGGAGAAGGCGGTTGGTGTTGTAGGGGCCAATCTGACATTTATGCAGGAGTGCTTTGTTGTTGGAGATTGCGGCGCACATGGTGATGTTGGCTCCTCTCTGGCCCAGCATGGTAACTGTGGCCCTTTGACCTATTATGTTTCTCCCACAACGACGCCTTTTCGCCAAGTTGAAGCCAGCCTCGTCCACATAGATAATTTCATGTGGGACTTGATT
Organism: Clarias gariepinus; assembly: GCF_024256425.1. Classification (NCBI taxonomy): domain Eukaryota; kingdom Metazoa; phylum Chordata; class Actinopteri; order Siluriformes; family Clariidae; genus Clarias; species Clarias gariepinus. Next base: position 3,385,576 of record NC_071117.1, read on the forward strand.
GGCCTCCAACTCCATGAGTCTATAAAAATAATTACACACAGTGTATGTAAATACTGTGCGTTACTGTATATCTACTGTATGTACTAATGCACTCCAGGTTTATAGAGTAGTTTACTGCAAAACACTCTGTGTATAGTACAGTAATGACTGTATTGCATAACCTTACCTGGACGTATTGGTGACGGAGTTCTTCGATGCGCTCGCTGTTCCTTTCAAAAGGAACTTTGTATAGTTATTTCATTCGGACTCTGTGTTTAGCTAGAGTTCAAGAAATGGATGTTATGCTGATTGCTTCAATGTTCCCAAAGACAAGGGTGTCCTCTACAACTCTGGAGTGATTGTCCTTCAGTTGTTTTTCATTGTCAGCAATCACCATTTTGACAATAGCAAGTTCCTGTTCCTCATTCAATAGCTTTCCTCTGCCCCCTGAGGGAGGTAGACATTGAATCCTTAGAGGGACAAAATACAGTTACATATTAGAGACCAGAGGCATAAAGACACTGTAAAACAGTAAATGGTAAAATTATTTACACTTTGCTGTAGGAGAAGCTTTCCTTCTTTCTTTCTTTCTTTCTTTCTTTCTTTGTCAGGACGCTGATCACGGAAAGACGTGATGTCCGTCGGTGCGTAGAGGCGGGTCCAAACGCAGGTGCAGGAACGAGGCGTTGTCTGGTCGAGGATGAGTGAAAGCAAGCAGAGCAGAGAAATCTGTCAGCGTGGTGTCTGTGCCGAGACGTGAAGATAAGCCGTAGTCAAGAGAGCGCGCATTGAGTCGGGAGCCGTGTAATCCGTCAGCGTGGTGTCTGTGCCGAGACGTGAAGATAAGCCGTGATCGTGAAGGCGCGCGTTGGGTCGGGAGCCGTGAAGTCCGTCAGCGTGGTGTCTGTGCCGAGACGTGAAGATAAGCCGTAGTCAAGAGAGCGCGCGTTGAGTCGGGAGCCGTGTAATCCGTCAGCGTAGCAATCAAATCAGAATCGAAAGGCGAGGAAGGGAAAAACGAGAATCGGAAACAAACTTGGCAACGTGAGGGCTATCAAATTAAACGCGAGAAAACTGGTACAATGGGACACAATAATCTGGCGAGGATCCAGTGGGCTGCGCTTCCTTATAAGCACAGATAAATCAGCGCTGAATGAGAAACCGGTGTGCAGGCGGGGCGGAGCGGGGGCGTGGAAGTGACATGACAGCGTGGGAAAACAAGGGCGCGTGATGAGGAGCTTGACAGCATGGGAAAGGAAATGTCAATTGACAAGAGCGGTCTTAGATCAGCGCGGAGCGCTGAGAGCATGACAGTACCCCCCCCCTAACGAACGCCTCTGGGCGTTGCGCGGGGTGCGTCGGGACAGCGTCTGTAGAAGTCTGTGATCAGGGTTCGGTCGAGGATGAGTTTAGCCGGGATCCAGCTTCTCTCCTCAGGGCCATAGCCCTCCCAATCCACCAAAAACTGGACTCCTCTGCCCCGTCGGCGGGCCTTCAGGAGTCTTCGAACGGTGTAGGCCTCGCTGCCATCGATGATCCGGGGAGGAGGATGAGGGTGGGTGGGTGGACTTAATGGACAATTGATGACGCGTCGCAGCTGGGATACGTGGAAAGTGGGGTGAATCCGTCGCATGGACGAGGGGAGAAGAAGTCGGACTGCGCATGGGTTGATTATCCTAGTTATCGTGAAAGGACCGACGAAACGGGGGGAGAGTTTGCGTGAGAGAGTCTTCAAGGGGATGTCCCTTGTGGCGAGCATGACTCGGTCTCCCACACGGTACTTGGGGGCTTTGACGCGGTGGCGGTCCGCCTGTTTCTTGTAAGAGGAGATGGCACGTAGTAAGGTTCGTCTGGCGCGTAGCCACGTTTGCCTGCAGCGGCGGATGAAGTGTTGGGCAGATGGGGTCTCCACCTCTATTTCTTGGACTGGGAAGAGTGGGGGTTGGTAGCCTAAGCAACACTGGAACGGGGACAAGCCTGTCGAAGCGGAAGGCAGAGAGTTGTGGGCGTATTCAACCCAAGGGAGAAACTTGCTCCAGGTGGTAGAGTCCCGGGTCGTCATGCAGCGGAGAGAGACCTCTAACGCTTGGTTCATGCGCTCAGTCTGTCCGTTGGACTGGGGATGGAAACCTGACGAGAGACTGGGAGTAGCTCCGACGAGCCTGCAGAACGCACCCCAAAACCGCGAGGTGAACTGAGGACCCCGGTCTGACACGATGTCTGTGGGAAGGCCATGAAGCCGAAATACATGGAGGACGAGTAGTTCTGCGGTCTCCTTGGCGGATGGCAACTTCGGAAGGGGCACGAGGTGCACCGACTTGGAGAAGCGATCCACGATGGTCATGATGCAGTTGTGCCCATCGGAAGAGGGTAAGCTGGTGACAAAATCCACCGCAATGTGGGACCAAGGGCGCCGGGGAGCCGGTAGAGGTCTGAGAAGGCCAGCAGTCGGCCGGTTATCCTTCTTACAGCGGGCGCAGATGTCACAGGCTGCCACGAATCTGGGCACGTCCCTCCTCAACGTGGACCACCAGAATCGTTGCTGGACGATGTAGAGAGTTCGAGCAGCGCCTGGGTGACACGATAGCTTGGATCCATGGGCCCACTCCAGAACCTGTGAGCGCAGGCAAGGGGGAACGAAGAGACGGTTGGGTGGGACATCACTAGGTCCGGGCTCCTGGGTCAGGGCCTGCCGAACCTTGCTTTCTATGTCCAGTTCCATGGCGGCGACGAGGCAGTGGGACGGGAGGATAGTATCCTCGGATGTGGGTTCCAGAGAGGGTGAAAACTGGCGTGAGAGGGCGTCTGGCTTGGAATTCCTTGAGCCTGGCCGGTAGGACAGGGTGAAATTAAACCTGGAGAAAAATAGTGACCATCTGGCTTGGCGTGCATTGAGTCTCTTGGCTGTACGTAAATACTCCAGATTCTTATGGTCGGTCCACACTAGAAATGGAAGCTCAGTCCCCTCTAGCCAGTGTCTCCACTCCTCCAGGGCTAGCTTGATGGCCAAGAGTTCTCGGTCTCCCACGTCATAGTTCTTCTCAGCTGGGGTTAGCCGACGGGAGTAGAATGCGCATGGGTGCATATTGTTATCCTGGGCAGACCTTTGGGAGAGGATCCCACCAACCCCAGTATTGGAGGCGTCAACCTCCACCACAAACTGAAGAGAAGGGTCAGGGATGGTGAGGATGGGAGCAGAGGTGAATCTTTGCTTGAGCCTAGCAAAGGCTTGATCAGCTTCCTTATCCCAGCAGAACCGGGTCTTTGTGGAGGTTAGCGATGTCAGGGGAGCGGCGATGGTGCTGAAACCTCGTATGAAACGGCGGTAGAAGTTGGCGAACCCCAGGAACCGTAGGAGGTCTCGCCGTGAGGTTGGTGTGGGCCAGCTCGTGACAGCCTGGACCTTGGCTGGCTCCATCTTCAACATGGACGGGGAGATGACGAACCCCAGGAAGGTGGTGGAGGATGTGTGGAACTCACACTTCTCCGCTTTGACATAGAGGTTATTCTCTAAGAGTCTCTGGAGGACCTGGCGAACGTGGTGACGATGTTTCTCCAATCCCTGGGAGAAAATTAAAATGTCATCCAGGTAAACAAATACAAAGGAGTTGAGGAAGTCGCGGAGAACATCATTAATGAGAGATTGGAAGACGGCGGGAGCGTTAGTGAGGCCGAAGAGGACCACCAGATATTCATAATGTCCCGTAGGGGTGTTAAAGGCTGTCTTCCACTCGTCTCCCTCACGGATACGGACAAGGTGGTAAGCATTTCTTAAGTCGAGTTTCGTAAACGTGTCGGCCCCCTGGAGCAGTTCGAAGGCAGTCGCCATGAGTGGGAGTGGGTAGCGGTTTCTGACGGTAATTTCATTGAGGCCCCTGTAATCTATGCATGGACGAAGGGACCCGTCTTTTTTTTTTACGAAAAAAAAGCCTGCTCCCGCAGGAGAGGAGGATGGGCGGATGATACCGGCAGCAAGGGCCTCTGTGATGTAGGTGTTCATGGATTCTCTCTCTTGGCGAGACAAGGAGTATAGTCGGCCTTTGGGCGGAGAGGTGCCGGGGAGAAGGTCGATGGGGCAGTCGTACGGGCGATGAGGAGGAAGCGACATGGCTCGGGTCTTGCTGAAGACCTGCTGGAGGTCGTGATAATGAGCAGGGACGTTGGCGATATCTGGGGTGTACTCGGCCCTGGCGGTGGTCGGAAGTGTAGGGAGTGCAGAGTGAAGACATGACGTGGCGCAAGAGGGGCTCCAACCCGTGATCACATGCTTGATCCAGTCAATCTGGGGACTGTGAAGAGCTAGCCACGGAAGACCGAGAACTAAGGCGGCGTGGGATTTGTTAATAACGAAGAAGGAGATCTCCTCCAAGTGGTTCCCAGATGTTCTTAGGGTGAGTGGAAGGGTTCTGTGAGTGATGGCTGGAAGGGGGCTTCCATCTAGAGCTTGGACGGACAGGGGATGATCCAGCGGCGTGCAGGGGATCCGTAACGCCCTGGTCGTCGCAGAGCTGATCAGATTCCGATCAGAGCCGGAGTCGATGAGCGCCTGAATGGGATGAGTCTGGCCGCTGATGACTAGGGTTACCGAGAGCAGTGGGCGTGGTTCTGGGAGTTTATCGGGAGGAGCGCCCTCTAGGGCTCCCAGTCTGACTAGAGGGCGCCTCCTTTTAACGGACAGTCCCTTAGCATGTGCCCTGAGCCCCCGCAGTAGAAGCAGGCTCTTTCTAGGCGGCGGCGGCGTCTCTCCTCATCGGAGATGTGGGCTCTGCCCAGCTGCATAGGTTCCTCCTGATTAATCTGCACGCGAGGAGAGGAGGGACGGGGCGCCCTGGGGGGCGAAGGTCTTCTGGTTGGTGGCGACCTCCGGGTTGGCTGCCTTGAGCGAAGGCGCGAGTCAATCCTCCCAGCGAGATCCATGAGCTCGTGGAGGTCAGCAGGAAGTTCACGAGAAACTAACTCATCCTTGAGTGCCTCCGACAGACCTTCCAGGAAGACGTCGGAGAGTGCTCTGGCGTTCCATCCGCTTGAGGCAGCTAAAGTCCGAAACTCAATGGCGTAGTCATAAGCGGAACGCGACCCCTGGCGGAGGCGTAGTAGCTTGGTGCCGGCCTCTCTGCCGACGTGAGATCGGTCAAAAACCCTTTTCATCTCTGCAGAAAAGTCAGCAAAAGTGTCACAGCATGGGTCGTGCGCGTCCCAGAGGGCGGTGCTCCATTCCCTACCTGTGAGAAGAGTGATCACGTAGGCGACCCTGGATCTCTCTGAAGAGAAGGTGGAGGACTGCAGTTCAAAAATTAGAGAACATTGTGACAGGAAGGATCTGCATGTACCTGGCTCTCCGCCATAAGTGGGAGGGGCTGGCAGGCGTGGCTCTCGTGGAGGGTCCGTGGACCGTGCTACGGGCATCTGAAGATGTTGCATTTGAGCGGTGACGTCAGCGAGCGTCTGTCTGGTAGTGACCAGTTCTTCCTGATGTTTACCAAGGAGAGCGCCTTGACTCTCCAACGCCTGCCTCATCCTGTCTAATCCTGCTGGATCCATCATATGGCCAGATTATTCTGTCAGGACGCTGATCACGGAAAGACGTGATGTCCGTCGGTGCGTAGAGGCGGGTCCAAACGCAGGTGCAGGAACGAGGCGTTGTCTGGTCGAGGATGAGTGAAAGCAAGCAGAGCAGAGAAATCTGTCAGCGTGGTGTCTGTGCCGAGACGTGAAGATAAGCCGTAGTCAAGAGAGCGCGCGTTGAGTCGGGAGCCGTGTAATCCGTCAGCGTGGTGTCTGTGCCGAGACGTGAAGATAAGCCGTGATCGTGAAGGCGCGCGTTGGGTCGGGAGCCGTGAAGTCCGTCAGCGTGGTGTCTGTGCCGAGACGTGAAGATAAGCCGTAGTCAAGAGAGCGCGCGTTGAGTCGGGAGCCGTGTAATCCGTCAGCGTAGCAATCAAATCAGAATCGAAAGGCGAGGAAGGGAAAAACGAGAATCGGAAACAAACTTGGCAACGTGAGGGCTATCAAATTAAACGCGAGAAAACTGGTACAATGGGACACAATAATCTGGCGAGGATCCAGTGCGCTGCGCTTCCTTATAAGCACAGATAAATCAGCGCTGAATGAGAAACCGGTGTGCAGGCGGGGCGGAGCGGGGGCGTGGAAGTGACATGACAGCGTGGGAAAACAAGGGCGCGTGATGAGGAGCTTGACAGCGTGGGAAAGGAAATGTCAATTGACAAGAGCGGTCTTAGATCAGCGCGGAGCGCTGAGAGCATGACATTCTTTCTTTCTTTCTTTCTTTCTTTCTTTCTTTCTTTCTTCCTTCCTTCCTTCCTTCCTTACTTCTTGGAAAAACCTCAACACCTGAGTGTGGTTCCTAGATGGGAACTATTGCTGTGATTTATATATTTGCATAACTGCAATAAGCTGTTTCTCAATATGAACAGCTGTTCACTTTGACTTTAGCCTATATAAGTTATGTTTAGAACATGATGTTATCTGTTCTGACATACAGTGTGAAAACATTTGTAAATTTGACTGTAAAATTACATTGTTTTGGTCTTGGTTGAGCTTGTGTGTAAAAGAAGTTCAAACATTTTAAATTGGTGTTAACTATATGCATTTTGTATTAAAGCAACAAGAAATGTGTTAATTGTATAGCCTACAAAGACGGATGTTGTGCTAACCATGTTAAGAGTTTAGGAAACTTGTTAAATGTTTTAAAAAAACTGTCATAGCGATTGTAAAAAACTGTAATAACAGATATTTTATTAGTTGTGTGTCTACATTTACCAAGTCATTAGGTTTAATGTTTGTTATTCTAGTATTGACCCTGTTTCCATTCCTTGTGTGTGTGTGTGTGTGTGTGTGTGTCTTTGCCTAAGCCTTGTTCATGCTTATTTGTATCTGTTCTTCTTGCCTGTTTTCAGGCTTGTGTCAGGTTTAACACCCTTATGAATTATTGTGCCTGTTTTAAATAAGCTGCCCTTCTGCAAATGCATGTCTTTACATGACAGCAAGGGCTTAGCCCTGCTAGTGCATTTTCAGTGGCTTATACACATGATTCACACATTGACACATGTCTTTTACGTTTTTATGCATAAAACAAACTACAATTCACCCAGAACAGTTTTTTAAACAATGTAAATGCAATTTTAGATTTTTTGGTTTTGATCAAATGTTCAGAAATACACACTCATCACTTTGCTAAAACTCAAAGCTGGCACAATATGTTAACTTCTCATCTCTCTGCAGGCTCAGGAGCAGTGACACAACCTTTCAGAGAGGTACATTCCAATGAGTTGCTTCATATACTACTTCAAAAATAATTTTAGTGTCAATCATTTCAAATGACTTTTATGTTCTCATTTCAGACAAATGGAGATTCTGGAAGTGTATTTACTCTCCAAGCAACAGAAATAGCCAATTTACCTGAATCTGTTTATCAGAATCTAGACGGAACCACCAGACAATCAGTCTCTATGTACCAGCGTCTAATCTTTACTGAATTCCATCCAGTCTCAGACTACCAAAGTCTGATCTTTACTAACAACCAATCAGATTTAACCTACCAAAGTCTGATCTTTACCAACAACCAATCAGATTCAGCCTACCAAAGACTGATCAGTACTAATAATAAGAGAAGAAGTTCATTTAGAGACACCACCCTCAGCAATCCCGAATTAACAAACAGCACCTCAGATTAGAGCCGTTATGAAGATTTACAGAGCAGAAGTAGCAGATATACATCTCAATATCAACTGTTCAAAGAAGATTATGAAAAAAATAATTTCTAAAGAAAGGGATAAAAATAAGAATCAGCTATGGAGATAGAAAGTGTAAGCAAACTTTTGTTGTAAATTAATATGATGCAGATCAATCCCTGCTATCCATTTTTACCCAAATGGAGGATGGGTTCCCTGTTGAGTCTGGTTCCTCTCAAGGTTTTTTCCTATTACCATCTCAGGGAGTTTTTCCTTGCTACTGTCTCCGTTGCCTTTGGCTTGCTCATCAGCGACAATCTTATCATTTTGATTCATACATGTTCACATTTCATGTGTTCATGTGGGATCTGTGTTCGCACAAGTTCTTCCACACCTGAACAATGTATTTACAGTCATGTTAAAATAGAAAAGGGCCTTCACCAAACTGTTGCCACAAGCATAGCATAGATGTCTTGGTATGGTGAAGCATTAGGATGCCCTTTACTGGAGATAAGGAGCCTGATTGAAACACAGATTTAGATGTACAATGGAACCTTGGATTGTAAGTAACGCGGTTTATGAATGTTTCGCAAGATGAGCAAAGATTTTTAATACATTTTGACTTGGAAAATGAACAAGTCTACAAGTATCGAGTATCATGTAGCACACATGGGCTTCTTGTTTTGATGCTGAGCGTCACATGATTACAACTAAGCCAACTTTTTCTCTCTCTCTTGTGGGTAATCATCTCCCCTGGTGGGTCTTAGTGCTCGTCTCTTACTGGTATAATCAACATCCATGCACGCGTGTACTGTTTACTATAACACTATGACCATGTGTGTGCGCGTAGAACATCTTTTATTTTGTGTTTGTATGTACGTGTGTACAGTGTGCATGTACTGTTTATTATAACACACGTGTGTGCCGCATGTTAAGCAAAAGAAAGTCTCATTAGAGAGATTAAAGATTCATTTTCTCTCTCTCTCTCTCTGTATTAGCCTGCACTTTATATGATCGCGCGTCTTTAAACACCATTCCCCTTTACACACACACACACACACACACACACACACACACACACACACACACACACACACACACACACACACACAGAGCGCCTACAAGCATAAATAAACGGAAACACTTATCCGTCAGGATTTATTTTTACTTTTATTAAAGGTAAAGTGCAGGTTAATTTGTTAAATTTTATAATCTTTATATTTTGTATTAATTGTTTTTATGTATTTTTTGGGGGGGGCTGTGAAATTAATAATTTGAGTTTCCATTATTTCTTCTGAGAAATTCTTATTGGAGTGTTTTGAAATATGAGCCCACTTCCGGAACGAATTATGTTTATAATCAAAGGTTCCACTGTACATGTATAGATTATATATAAAAAAAATCTATTAATTTAAATAAGTTACCACAGACATCACAATTAGAAACAAACACTGTCCCAATAGGGAAGAGTTTAGGAAAGATCATATGGTGTGTAGGTACAATTATATACTGTAGGTATTGAGTTATTTCTTTTTCTTTCTTTCTAAGTTAGAAAAAGAAATCTTGGTCAATTTCATCTGTCTGATAAGTTATTTCAGGTGTAAAAAAAAATATTTTAATTTTCTTTTTATTTCAATTATTTTTAAAAGGGTTCTGAGGAATATATTTCTTTTTGATATATATATATATATGAATTAGTTTTTTTGTAATTTGGTTTTTTTACTTAATTGTTTTTTTAAGTGTATTTGATGTACATGATTGGTGGATTCATGTTTTGGGTTTACAGTACTTGTATTTAAATATAACATGCAAATCACATAGACACTTGATGAGTAAAAACTGTTTAACTCTCTACAACCTGCAGGAAGAAACAGTGACTTTTAAGCTTACATAGTGGTGTAGAAGTTTATTTAGTTTAGTCTTAAAAATATCTCTTTAATGTTTTAAGTTGACAACATATTTATTTGTTTATTTATTAATTTGGTTTGGCAGAGACAAAGAGGACATATGCAATACCTAATAAACACTTATTTTATTTTCTGAAGTGATGTGTGTGAGTTTGGACTTGAATTTGGTTGAGTGAAGATCCTCCTTATATTTACCTTCTTACTCATTATAGGACAGTAAAATAAGCATTTATATTGTAGCATTTTATCGCCAGAATGGGATGGTGGAGAGACAAGTGAGCTTGCTTGCTGCCCAATGCAATGGCTGGGAGTACTTTATTTTACTCACACAGTCTAACAAACAGCATGAACAGAACATTCACCCGAGAACATATCTCCAATTCAGCCTAAGCATGAACCAGAGCACATTTCACACGTCACACACACACCACACACAAACAGGGCCGAAGCCACTAACCCAAACACCTTTCCCCAACACGGTGAACACACCGACATCCCCGCAAGGCATGCTGGTCGTCAGCCGCCGCCCCGCCCACGCCACAATATGTTTCTGAATGTTTTCTGATGTTTAAACTACAACTAGAGATTTTTATCTAAAGAGATTTTAAAATTTGCCTCATACATTTTACCATCATCTTGAATCATATTTCATTCCTTATTTCACTGCATATTATTCTTCATTGATACTAATGCCGTAACACAGTAACTGGATATAGAGGATTAACTACAGTAACTGAATAACAGTTTAGAATTAAGAGATTAAATTCTGAACATCTGGATATTAAATAAACAACAAGTATCTCAGCAGAGGTGAATGTTCCAGCTGAAACTTTGAAGATGTTCCTGTTCAGTCTGGATCTCCTGCTAAAGACTCCAGATTCTCTCTGTATGACGACACAACAGCCAAAGTCTTCACCGTCACCATCACTGATCTGAGACCAGAGGATGGAGGCAGGCATGGTAGGACAATTACACAGAAATTTAACTTCTGATTAAAGTTGGTGAGTGAGAGGAGACACATTAATATGTTTCATATGAACACACAGATTTACTGAGGCAGATTGTTAAATCACCGAATGTGCCTTATTTATCACCTACATATACATTTACATTTGAACATTTTGTAAAGCTTAGTCACCATATAAGGGAAGTGAGAAAAGCAAAAACCAGCTCTTTCATCTCATGTAATGCCGTTGAATGATTTACCTTGAATAATTTAACATTATATTTATGAATAATGGATTCTGTCTTTTCAGACAATTAGCCTAACAAAAATATTTTAATTAGAGCATTTTAAAGTTTAGTTCATATCCAAACCCAATCTTTGTGATTGTATTTAAATATACCCTACAATGTGAAAGATGTTTTATGTATTTTTGTAGCTAATGTTATATTTTTGTAATATAACATTGGGAGGTAAATTGAGGTCCTTAGTCTGCTGTTTTTGAATCATTTACTGCAAAAGTTTCTTATTTGTATTGTATTAGTACCATAACAAGTGTAGCAAATAATAAGTCTGATTAGTTGATTCCACTAATCAGACTCCCAGGGCCGTTCTGTTAATTTTTTTTTTTTTTTTGTGAATTTGCAGATTTCCTCTCAAACCTGGTCATTTCTGTAGACAAGTGTTAATTGCTATTCATTTTGAGAATCCAGAAGACTCCCTGAGAACAGCATTTATGTCCATACTCAGTAGGAGTAAATCAGTGTGTAGTAGGACCCACTCATAAAGCAGGTCACACTTTAGATTTAATATTATCCTTCAGATTAAGTATAAAAAATGTGATCATAGTTTCCACAGTCTGAAGTTATCTCAGATCACTGTCTTGTCTCAATTAAAGTGTGTCATATTAATGAGCACGTTATGCACATTAAACTTACATTCACATCAACTGCCACACAGAGTTTTATCAGTAATCTTCAGGTATGACTGGAATATGGTCTGACCCCACAGAACTTGATCAGGCGACTGAATATTTAGAGTCAACATTCCATTATACCTTTGATAATGTAGCTCCAATTAAGAGAAAATTCTTATAATTACAGATAAGAATCTTGTTCCCTGGTATAATAATCACACACACACACACTTTAAAACAGACCGCTTGAAAATTAGAATGTAAAGGCGTTTAAACAAAATTTTTAGTATTTTATAAGGAAAGCATCTTGGTATCAGGGTATCTCTCCACGCTTATAGAAAATAACAAAAATAATCCTAGATTCTTATTTAATACTAAAAAATAACCAAGAACCACCACTACAAAATCTCCACATCAATAACATGTACTGTGGTAGTGAGGAGTAAGAGTGAGCAGTAGTCATGAACTTTTTTATTAAACAAAATTGTAAATATTAGAGAAAAAAATATTCTTTAAAACCAGACAATTTAATAAACATTGATGGCCTAATAAATCTGATTCTGATGTTTCTACATCTGCCTGTAAGTACACAACTACCACTGAACCTAAATTGGTAACATTAAAATTCTGTAATAATAATGTCAAAAACAGTGTTGGGGGACGTTACTTTTTAAAGTAACTAATTACTTTACAAAATTACTGTCATTAAAAGTAATCAGTTACATTACAGTGTAACTATCTGATAAAAGTAACTATTTAAAGTACTTATCCATTCCTTTCACCTACAGGGTTTTGCGCGGTGGCCGTAAGTACGGTTCATCATGATTCACTGAGTGAAACTGATGACGTGTTGGTCCTCGCAGACCTTGCAGAACTTAGCGGAACCTCGGGAGGTCACTCGCGGCAGCTCAGAGTGAGTAAGACTGCTTCTCATCATGAGTCAAACCGCATAGATGAGATAGGGGATTACCAGCAGGAATAACAGAGTGGGGGCGAGTTATCGGGGTGGGGCTTGTAGGACTACTTTTACACACACATATACACACACACACACACACAGTAAAAGAATGACTGCTGTCTGGCTCACGGATTACATAAATTGTCTGAATAATGGATTACATTTTTGAAAATATAATTAAATAACTGAGTACTTAAATGGTAGACCTAACATTTTAGGTTACTCATTAAATTAAAAAAGTAATTCAAGTACTCATCACACCCAAAACTGGTCAGGAATAACCCCTAAATGACATCATTACAATACATCAAAATAACCCAAGATCTTGAAGTATTTGCAGAGCTTTAATAACTAAAATAAAACAAAGCACAAATAATTTATGAACAAATCGTGTTAATGCTTTGCCTAAATAACATTAAGAAATCAGTACTTGGTGGAATAATAACCCCAATTTGCAGTTACAGGTTTCATGTGTTTTGGCTCTCCTGCAGTTTTTCACATTGCTGTTTGGTAACTTTATACCACTCTTTTTTTCAGTAAAGCAAACAGCTCAGCTTTACATGATGGTTTGTGACCCTCCATCCTCCTCTTGATGACATTCCAGAAGTTTTCTGGAGTAAATTTCAGTGGTCTCTTATTTTTTCCAGAGCTATATACACTCAGCAAAAAAAGAAACGTCCTCTGACTTTCAACTGTTTTTACTTTCAGTAAACTTAATGTGTAAATATTTGTAGGAACACTAAAAGAGTCAACACCATAAGACATAAACTAAAAATGTTTCCCAATGTGTCCCTGAATGAAGGGAGGCTCAAAATCAAAAGTACCAGTCAGTATCTGGTGGCCACCAGCTGCATGAAGTACTGCAGTGCATCTCCTCCTCATGGACTGCCTATTGCGGACAGTCTGAGCACTGATGGAGGGATTGTGTGTTCCTGGTGTGACTCAGGCAGTTGTTGTGGCCATCCTGTACCTGTCACGCAGGTGTGATATTCGGATGTACCGATCCTGTGCGGGTGTTGTTACACGTGGTCTTCCACTGCGAGGATGATCAGCTGTCCTTCCCGTCTCCCTGTAGCGCCGTCTTAGGCGTCTTACGGTGCGGACATGGCGATTTATCGCCCTAGCCACATCAGCGGTCCTCATGCCTCCCTGCAGCATGCCTAATGCACGTTCACGCAGATGAGCAGGGACCCTGGGCATCTTTCTTTGGGTGTTTTTCACAGTCGGTAGACAAGTCTCTTTAGTGTCCTGCGTTTTTAGAACTGTGACCTTAAATGCCTACTTTCTGTAAGCTGTTAAGGTCTTAACGACCATTCCACAGGTGCATGTTAATTAATTGATTATGGTTAATTGAACATGCATGGAAAACATTGTTTAAACCCTTTACAATGAAGATCTGTAAAGTTATTTGGATTTTTACAACATTATTGTTGAAATACACAGTCCTGAAAAAGGGAGGTTTCTTTTTTTGCTGAGTATATAAAGTATTTTTCTTCTACCTGTCACTTCTTCTGCTCTATGATTATCTTATTTTCCCTCTCCCTGTCTCAGTCCCTGGCTGATCACTGCACCAGAACTAGTGCTGGGTTGACTGTCTCCACCTTAATTCAAAAATAAGAGGAAAAAAGTTTTAAACCTGACAAATGAGAATACATAATCTTCCAAGAGGCTGCGGCGGTATTCGCTGTGACTCTGCTCAGAGTCGGCTTCGCAGACCCTGCACTTGGGCCTCTGGGTCACTCACCTGAGCCGACATTGCTACGTAATTTGGTCATAGTCATGTTTAGTTCAGTTCGGTCTTGCATCTGTTTTTGTACTGTTTTGTTACCGTTGTCATTTTGCTAATCATGCTTTGTTTTGTGTCTCCTTAGGTCATAGTATTATGTTTAGTTTGTTTGCTTGATATTATTAAATATCTTAACATCTGCACTTATGCCTCGCCTGCTGTTCTTTCACCCTGACTAAAAATAATAGGCACGGTGGAAGAATAGCTGGCGAGGGTTTATTCATTATACAGTATGTGTAAATGAGCAGAGTGCAAACAAGAGCAAGAAATGTAATAAGTAATGTGAAGGAATCTAACCTGTGTTTTTGTTTTTTTGAAAAAAACAAAACAAATCTGATTGGATTAGGACTCTATGCCCTGGTTGAGGGATTGAATAGCATTTGAGAAGAAGCTCCTCCTTAGTCTCTGTTCGCTTTCAGGGAGCTGAAACACTTTCCCAATTACAAGAGAGAAAACAGTTCATTAAGTTCTTATTAATCAGACGCTAATAAAAAGCAGAGAGAAGCAAATGCAACAACGGTAGAGTCTTGGTCTCAGGAGGTTAATGCAGAATTATCACCACGTCTTCAGTTGTCTGGTCATTTGATTGATTTGACAGGTTTTAATTTGTACCTGTTTCATGTCTTGAGCTCCGGAGGCCCATAATGAACTTGTGTAGTGACCTTTATCTCATTGACAGGAAGCAGTGTATGCAAAGTGCGGTGCAATGCACATCTCCTAACTACATAAGCAGTTACACTGCAGGTTATTACACAGATTAAAAAGCGTTTTACTTTGCTTTACATTGTGTTACACATGCCTGCTGTTTAAGTTTGTATCCGAAATACTCCTTTAATGTCTTTAGTTGAAAAAGTTTAACATGACCTTTACTTAGGCAATCATATAGTCAGTTCCTGAGATACTTCCGCTCACTGGTCTAAAAGTGGTGTATGTGGTGTTGCTATTAAATCTCTAAAAGACTCTGCATAGTCTCAGACACTGAAGGTGTGAAAGTGGACATTAAGAAGTGAAGTTTGTGTGTCTAGACTCAGAATGGAACCAATAATGATCCTCACCTTCTGCCTGACTATGGGTAAGCAAAAGTTTATTGGATTTGAAAGTTTTATTAAAATAAATTTACTTTTTTATATAATTTACCATAGTGAACACACAGACAGAGAGAGAGAGAGAGAGAGAGAGAGAGAGAGAGATGTATGACTTGTACATTTCCCTTTGGTTCTGGATCATATTTCATTCCACTGTTTATTATTCTCCAGCTGGTGCTGATGCCTCAATTACACTTACTAAATACAAAGGACAATCAGTGAATCTCGAATGTTCCTACGAGACTGGATATGAAGATTACAAGAAGTATCTTTGCAGACATGAATGTTCCAGCTGGGACCTTAAGGACGTTCCTGTTCAGTCTGGACCTTCTGATAATGACCCCAGATTCTCTTTGCATGACGACACAAAAGCCAAAGTCTTTACAGTCACCATCACTAATCTGACATCAGATGATGAAGGAACCTACTGGTGTGTGATAGAGCGGACAGGAATTGATAAGTACACAGAGTTTAAGCTGCTGGTTAAAGATGGTGAGTGGAAAACAATCTCACACATTAATTCATTAATTCAGTGATGAACACACTACTAAAGACACTATTAAATCAGTGTGAACAATGTACTGTACACTGGGTCTTATTCGTCTCTTCAAACAATTTAATTAACTTTTAGTGCAACTCTGTCACTTCATAATAATGACTTGAACATACTGTATGTGTGTTTTTTTTTAATAAATAAAAAATAAAGTCAAATAAGACTAGCAAAAGCATTTCCACTTCATCTGTAAATCTGGTGGAAATTTTTAGCTAGGTGTGGCCATGAAAACATACACTAATTAGCCATAACAATAAAACCACATATAACAATAGGTTTTGGGTTCCCCTTGTGTCTCTGAGTTGGCTCTGGCCCCTCAGGCAGCCTTGGGCTCTTTGCTTGCTAGTGCCCTTGCATGGTGGTCAGTGGTGCACTGGATGCTTTGGTGCCTTTCTACTGTGGCCAGCATTTATTTATTTATTTATTTTTATTTATTTTGGTGATTTGTGCTGTACTAGTGTCTGTTGGATTGGACCACATGGGCTAGCTTTTGGTCCCCGCAGGCATGTGGTGAGCCTCGGGTGCCCATGATCATGTCACCAGTTTCCTGGCAGTAAAGTTATTGTTTGTTATTGCTGGTCAGTGTGCACACACAACTAATTAAGAAAGGTTGTTTAATTTTGTAAAAGTTAACTGTGTGAATTTTAGCTTAACAGTGTTTCTGTTCTCTCAGGTGTTCCTACCACCACTATTGTCTCACAGTCCACATACACCAATTCATCCGATTATGGCGAGACACATTTAACAAAAGGTATGAATGTTTTACCTGTCTAATCTATTACATGACATTCTCCATCCACAGTGTAATAATAGATGATGATATTAAATAATGCATTGTGCTGACCAGGAGATAATACTGATGACACACATGCATTTCTCTCTCTTTATTTTTATCAAAAGATTCAGTAGATGAAATTAATTAATCACCATCTATAAATATTCAGGCGTCAGCATGAAAACATTCTCCACATGTAAAATAGTTCTGTCCTTGTTACTTTAAAAAAAAATGCTGTATGTTCTTGACATGCTTAGTGTTTATGGTGTCTTTTGCAGATCTCTCAGTTTAAAATTATCACAGTAGTAGCTTGAAACTTCTGTTAAATAGGAAGTCCACATACGTGAAGCACTTCACACTTTTTTAACCACAGGGTCTGAGCTGCTTCAATTTCTAACCTTATTAGTGCCTTATTTTTAACACACACACACACACACACACACACACACACACACACACACACACACACACACACACACAGACACACACACACACACACACACACACACACAAAATAAACGAATAGGGCAGTGGTGGCTCAGTCGATTAAGGCTGTGGGTTACTGGGTTACTGATCAGAAGGTCGGGGGTTCAAACCCCAGCATCGCCAAGTTGCCACTGTTGAGCCCTTGAGCAAGGCCCTTAACCCTATCTGCTTCAGGGGCGCTGTAAGCTGGCTGACCCTGCGCTCTGACCCCAGTTTCCTAATTGGGATACATGAAAATTGAACAATTTCCCTCTGGGGTTAATAAAGTTCTAAGTTCTAATTAAATGAATATATGTTAAACTGTAACATAGCTTAGTAGTCTCCTCTAAACTCGGTGTGCCAATCTCATCCTGCGCCATCAGCATGCGCCAATCTCATCCTCTGACCTACACAGCCATAGCTGGTAAATTAGGAAGGTGCTCCTAACTTTATTTTTTTAACCAAAATATCAATAATATTAGACATTCACTAAGACTGACTTTCTTGTTCTCTTCCTCTCTTTGTATTCAATGTTGGCTCACAAACCAACTACAGTATACTGTATAATAATAATAATAATAAAAATTTAAACGGTGCCCAGCGATGCAGCAGTCTTTATTGGAGAAGGTATAAATCAAATTTGTCTAGTGTGAAAAATTGTATAATTACAGTTCTTAACCCAATTCCTGTAATTTTAAATCTCCTTAATTGTTTTTGGGGCTTGACGCAGGCCAATAATTTGACCCTTCTGAAATGGTGACTATTTTTGGTTGGGCCAGGTGATGGCAATTTTTATGTTTTTTTTTTTTTTTTTGTGTGATTTAAACTTATGTTTCAGTGTTGAACATTAATGTCCTGAACATACTGTATATCACAGGTATGCCTGGTTACATCATTCTTGGTGCAGCCGCAGTGTTGGTTGTGATTATAGCAATCTGCTGCAAGAAAAATAATCGAGGTAAAACTCACTTTAAAGGCATGCTTGTGATTTAATTTATGTACACTTTTATTTTTTTATTTTTTTAACTTTTACTCCATTGCATCCTACAACAAATATTTACTTCCTACTTCACTACATTCGTGCATGGTGTTGGTCCATAACAAAGAGTAGCCAAGTGATTTTGTAGTAGTAATAAATTGTAGCAAATGGGTGTTTGAACCCGCAACTCCGGACCAATTGTGTGATTTCTCCTCATTTAAATAATGTAGGAGGTGTTTGAATGGAGAAGCAGAGATGGTTGCAGAAAGCGACTGTCAAAATAGAGAGGAAATGAGGAAGGAAGAGAGAGAGAGAGAGAGAGAGAGACTATTATACAAAGGCCTACAGGCTAAAGGCTCACTCTGTTCACTTCATTTGATATTTTTATACATCTGAAAATATATACCTTTACTCCAGTAGTAATGTAAATGGAGAACTTCTACGTTTACTGGAGTAATGTTGTTCCATAAGATATCGATACTTTTACTGATAACTTTTACTTTGTCCAACACTGCCCAGTGTAAAGCAAAACAGTTTCCTGTGATGTACACATTGACGGTTGTGACAAAGTAAGAGTCACTAGAAGAATGTATATTCTGGCTCCAGAAACCACCCTGGTCTACATTACATCATACTGTATTGCTTTATGAGATTTGTTCACAGTGAAGAATTTGATGTGGGACTTTTGTTTCTATTTTTTTCTTCCAAAAATGACTTATACAGTATTGCTTTACGCTTTGGATTTTAAGGTTCAAAGCCGATAGTCTTCGTTATATTCACCGTGCTTCATTTTAAATCCAATACTCAGTGATTGCATTGTACACTTAATATACATTAAACATTACAAACCTCTTAGACAGCCCTTCTATCTCATCTCTCTGCAGGTTCTGGAACAGTGGCACAAACCACAGAGGTACATGCCAAGATATTCAGGTATCACTTTCACTTCACCTATCAACATTTAACTATTTTTTTTGTTATTGTTCTATTTCAGATAAAAGAAGACTGTAAAGATGGCTAAAAGTCAAACTTAAACCTTTTTGTTCTGATGAGTCTCACTAACAAGTAGTTTTCTTATGGACACACAGCTGTTTAGTTCCAATCCTTTGAGTTCTCCTCACACTGTGTGTGGAAATGCTTTTAGTTTCACTATTAAACACCGCTCTGATTTCTGTTTTTACCATGCAACTTCACCAAACGTTTAAGTAATCTCCAGTCACGCTTATTCATGATTTTGTTCTCTCAAGTTGAGAGTTCACAGTGTTGGACAGTCCCAACTGGAGACATTACAGCTTTCTCTCTTTTTTATGTCAATTTAAATAAAAGTAAATGAATATTTCTTGTGTGTACTTGGGGTGCTTATTTATTATTATATATTTTTTTATAATTATTGGAATAAATTGCTTTAGATTTCGCTCTTTAGACTCATATCTGAATTTATGATAAGATTTTTCCTAATGTAAATTTACAAATATATGTACACATTTTTCGAAAAAAACTAACAAGCATGCATTCCTTGTGGTAATTTAAACTACCCTTCATTGACTGTTACAAAGCTTTTAGAAATAGTTGAAATGTTAAAGCCTAAAATAAGCTGATGAGTTGTAATGTTATCAGTGATATTATTATGGATTATTATTACAGTCTTGTAAGGTTGAGTATCTTACACCTTGTTTATGCTAAGTTGTACTTTTTGCGTCGCCATCCAAATACACCTGCTGTAAGGTAATCTGACAACAGGGGCGGACTGGGTCCGAAAAGTGGCCCTGGACTTCCTGGCCCACAGCAGCCCATCACATCATAATACATGGGCTTATTAATGTGGAGACTAATTTTAACACCACTTACTAGTAGAAAAATGTAATGCAATTCAGAAATAAATGCTATACAAACATATCATATTGAGAGAAATTCACTCAGAGAAATTTCACACAAAGAAAGGATCAATACCTCCTGCTATGTACATTAGAAGTGAAAGGGGGCGTGTCTCAGGACACGCTTTTAAACTTTTCACAAAAATACACCCCTGTACAGTTGCTATGGACAAGAAATAACTACAAAGACCAAAACGTGTGTATGTGTGTGTGTGTGTGTGTAATTTAAATAAACAGCCACACCACCTTGTGGCCACTTATGGCATGAATCTTAAACAACAAATAACAATAAATTGGGAAGTTTCTTCATGCAAAGGAAGAAATAAACTTTTATTTATCACCAGGTTACATATAATACAGTTCTTATTATCATATAAAGAAAATCTTCATATAAAGAAGTTCACATTAAAATCATTCATGGTATTTACCAAACAAATGAGAGGTTTTAAGACCAGAAAACAGAATTGAGAAAAAGTATTTTTGTCTGTCTGTTAAGTTCCTCTGGCTAGATGTGGAGAACCGGTTATGTTCTCCTTGCTGATTTACAATTTACTTACAGAAGAGAGATATTATGTTATTTCATGTAATCATTGATTTATCTTCTATAGCTATTATCCTGTACAGAGTCCCCCTGTGTATTATCCCCCTGTACAGGGGTCCTGGAGTTTTTCTCAGGAGACTTTGGGCTGGCGGATTACACAGGACACACACAATCTGCATGTATTGAGACAATGGGTGGGAACTGGAGTACCCAGGGGAAACCCAACAAGCACAGGAAGACCATCAAACTCCACACACACAGACAGAGGACACAGTGCGAACCTCTTTGCCAACATGCCACTTACTATATTGTTTTATAAAAAGAAAAATAAGAAAGGTAAAAAGTTAAAGGACCACATGGACTACACAAACAAAAACTATAAAGACTTTAACCCAGGGTGTTTAAATCCAACCATGAATGGCCAGTGTGCAGCACAGACTGGTGAATGTTCTGCACAGATACAACTGATTCAATTATTCTGTTAATTAACTGGTTTAGGGTGTGTGCATTTAAATGTTGTTGATTTACAAACTGTTGGACACTAGTCCTCCATGACTGAATTAAAACACTCCTGCATTAACATCTACAAAGCCTTAAAACTGTAAAGTTAAAAAGTTAAACTGTTCCTCATATCATATTTATTAGTTTAATGTAAATATCTAAACATACTGTGTTGTTAATAGAATGAATAATCCTTTGTTTATTGTAATCCTGCCCTTTACAAATAAAGGAAATGGGGAAAAAAATGTGCAAGCCTGCAGTGCAACGCCGAAAACACGTGACTTCACTCTATTGTCTTAAAGTTGAACTGATCAAGACATTCCTTTCCACTTACATAACACAGATAGACACTGCAGAGTCCCCAAGACAGTGAGTGGGTGTACGATAACTAACAGAATTATTATTATCTGAGGAGTTTGTGAGTCTGGATGTAGAATGGAGATGGTCCTCATCTTCACCTTCTGCCTGATTCTAGGTAAGTACAAACACTTCCAAATCCTCATCAGTCTCAGTGTTCAGTATCAGTGTCACATTAAAGCTTTGCACTGATGGACATTTAGCACAGAACTTTTATAGAGAGGTTTCTGTGTTTAAAGTAGTGAAGTTCTCAGGGGTGCTGAGAGCTCCTGGTTATCTTCAGAAGCACACAGAGGAGCTTCCACTTCACTTACTGCATGAGGAAACCTACATGTTCAAGTCACCTACACATGGGAACATTATCTCTACTTATTTTCAGTGTAAAATTGACTTTGAAGAGTTTGTGTATCTGTATACGAGCTGAACAACAGTCCTTAACTACAGGTTATGTGTTTAAAGATCAGGACTAATGCTTTATCAGTGCAGTCGGCCTGCAGTCTCATCTCTCTTCTTCCTGTTGTTCAACACAGAATGTGAGTTTAGTGTTTTCTATCGAGTCTAGCCGAGAGCAGATAGTCCTGTTGTAGGACGTGTAGGATTTAGATTATTAGTCTCTGAGTGTTTGTTATTTAAAATCCCTGTATTGGTTTCTCCTACTGTATGTGTATCTGTTGTACCTGTCTCTTCTCTTACACGTGTCACAATGTTTACACTTTAATATTCCTGGATACTGAGCTTCATTTTGGTCTTATATGTTACACCATGGTCCTGGATCATATTTCATTCCACTGTATATTATTCTCCAGCTGGTACTGATGCTGTAACTACAGTAACTGGATACAGAGGACGATCAGTTCAGATTAAATGTTCCTACACATCTGGATATGAAAATTACAACAAGTATCTCTGCAGAGGTAAATGTTCCACCTGGAACCATAAGGATGTTCTTGTTCAGTCTGGATCTCCTGCTAAAGACTCCAGATTCTCTCTGTATGACGACACAACAGCCAAAGTCTTCACCGTCACCATCACTGATCTAAAACGAGAGGATGAAGGAACTTACTGGTGTGGGATAGAACAGACAGGGCCTGATAAATACACAGAGGTTCTACTGCTGGTTAAAAAGAGTAAGTGTTACACAGAGAAGAGTAAAAATAAACTCTTTTCTCACTCTTTTCTGAGATTTTAATTGAAGCTTTGTTCTTGGCATCAATTGTAAATTTGTTCAATGTAAATTACTAGTGCAGTGACTGATTGGGTTATTATTATTTTATTTATTTATTTATTTTTTTTTTTTACATAAACTGCTTTCAATGAAAACATTTTTGGAAAGATGAATAATTAAGTCTCAGTGTGCAGAAATATAGACTGTCAGAAATAAAACAATTAGATTTTAATTTGGACTGTTTCCATTCCTCTAGATGTTCCTGCCCCTAGTTTTGTCTCAGCCACACACCGACAGTCCACTCAGACCTACACTGTGAGTACAGCAGTACATCCTGAGACCACGCTTTCAACAATAGGTATGAACCTTCCCCCCCTGCTGTGTCCTGTGGTTTAATACAATTCAATTAAATTTTATTCATATAGTACTTCTAACAATAGTCATTGTCACAATGCAGTTTTACAGATTAAAACATATGTGAGGAAATATGTTTAAATAATTATGATTGTCCCTGATGAGCATGCCAAGGGCAATGGTGACAAGAAAAAAAAAAACTTCCTGAGATTGCAATAGCGAGAAATCTTGATAGGAACCAAACTCAACAGGGTGAAAAAAATGGCAAGGATTGATCTGCGGTCATACTGTAAGGCTGGAAGTTCAGTATAACAGAAGATGTGTTTAAGTTAATGCCCACTTTCGTTATTTGAGACACAAATAAAAAACTGCTTGGTCAAACTATACTACCAAAAAAGTCAAACTATACTACCAAATGACTGCAGTGACATCCATGTTCAGGACCATCTTCATGATAAAGTGGAACCATCCTTATTCACCACACGCATCCCAAGCAGATCAGTTCAGATCAAATGCCCCTACAAACCTGGGTACGAGACATACAATAAGTATCTCGGCAGAAATGAATGTTCCACCTGGAAGCATAAGGACGTTCCTGTTCAGTCTGGATCGCCTGGTAAAGACTTCACATTCTCTCTGCATGACAACACAATAGCCAAAGTCTTCACCGTCACTAATCAGGGCTCATTCATCAAATACATGTAAACAAATTCATTTAATAAAAAAACTTAGGGGTCAGGGTAGTTCAATGGTAAAGGCATTAAAATACATGGTTTGGAAGGTCCCAGGTTTAAACCTCAAAACCATCAAATTACCACTGTTGGGCCCTTGAGCAAGGCCCCTAACCCTCAACTGCTCAGATGTATAATGAGATAAAAATGTAAGTTGCTCTGAATAAGTGCATTTACCAAATGCCTAGATGTAGATGTAGATTTAACAATTGTACACAGCACAGCCTACAAGTATAAAAATCCAGTTTGTAGGAGATAAAGGTTTTGGTTTATTTCAGAATATATGTAAACCTTTAAGCATGAGTTAATAAGCTTTAAATCTTACTGCGATTTTATTGCACATACTACTGACCGGTATTGTGTAGGTTCTCCTTGTGCTGCCTGGAGAGTTCTGGCCCCTCGGGGCGTGGCTCCACATGGGCTTTATGGGGATGCTGTAGTGTCTGGCACCAGGATCAGTCTATAGATTTGTTCTTCTCAGTTATTTCAAATTAATCACTAATGCGGTGACTGATTTGTATATTTTAAATCATAAACTAGCATAAATTTGCCATGAAGTCTTAGTTTAGTCAGCCATGAAAACATTCACAAAAATATGAAAATATTGATAATTGAGTCCCAGTGGGTGGATCTAAAACTGTTGACAGTCACAAACAAAAAATTGGATTTTTTTCGACTGTTTCCCTTCTTCTAGACATTTCTGCCCTGGGTACTGTCCCACGCACCACACACCCACAGTCCACTCAAACCCACACTGTGACTACAACATTGCATCCTAAGACTACTCTTTCAACAAGAGGTATGGATTTTTTAACTTATTTACATTTTATAGCCTGTGGTTTAGTGACCCTAATCTAACAAGTAACACAGCACACACCTTTTATTTTATTTTGGTTTTACATGTTATACCCAGTGCCTGTATTATACTTCAGGTGGTACTGATGCTGTAACTACAGTAACTGGATACAGAGGACGATCAGTTCAGATTAAATGTCCCTACAGATCTGGATATAAAAATTACAACAAGTATCTCTGCAGAGGTGAATGTCCCACCTGGAACCATAAGGATGTTCCTGTTCAGTCTGGATCTCCTGTTAAAGACTCCAGATTCTCTCTGTATGATGACACCACAGCCAAAGTCTTCACCGTCACCATCACTGATCTGAGAGGAGAGGATGAAGGAACTTACTGGTGTGCGATAAAGCAGATAGGGCGTGATAAATACAAAGAGATTCTACTGCTGGTTAAAATGGGTGAGTGTTACACAAAGGAGAGTAAAGAAAAATGATCTCACACAATAATTGACAGATTATGAACATTCTGTTATGATGCAAATTGAAAAAAATGCCTCTGGTGAGGTGTATAGCGTTTGTTCATCTTAGTTGTTTCCTATTAATAACTTGGCAAAAAATCTGTCTAAAACAGTTCCACAAATATGACTATTAGTTAAATGAAGGCAAAAGTAATGTCACCCTATAAAAAGGGAAGCGTGTGTCTACAGTATGATAGTTAATTCCCTGTAGTGTCTGACTGTAGCAATGGAAAGTTTTCTTTGGGTTGAATCAAATATAAATCACTAATGCGATGGCTTATTCAAATATTTTTTTACATAAACTGTTCCAAAAAATTCTATCAGGGTTAGGTAAAATAAGTTTTTCTATTCTTCTACTATAGATGAAGCCCTCAGTACTGTCTCAAACACCACACATCGACAGTCCAAAACTCACACCCACAGTTTGAGCTCAGCAGTGCACCCTGAGATTTCAACAATAGGTATGAACTTTCTACCTACTTCTATGCCTGGTGGTTTAGTGAGTCTTTAAACTTGAACTTGGAAGACAAAGACAAAGTCAAAGAAAGTGATATATATATAAAATTTTATCAATGTTAGAAAACCCTAATTTACAAAGTTTTTTTTATTTTTATAAGACATGCAATGCATCAGTAATGAATGCGCTTTTTTAAATGACTTTTGCTTTGGTTATTTACTAATTTACCCTTTGGTCTGCAGTAAAAAAATAGTTTACTTTTTTATTTTGGTTTTGTACTGTTTAACTTCTGTTGTATAATTTTTTTTTTTTATTTAGTCGTGTCCAATTCTTTTCCCCCGATTTTCTACCCAATCTAGTTGTGTCTAATTTCCATTCCCGTCACTAGGGGGGGCTCCCACATTAAGGCTACTTACCTCCATCCAGCCACGCGTTTCCTTCGACCAACGTGACACCAGTCGACCTCTTTTTTGTGAACTGCTCGCTCACACACCGTTGGGGGCGGTGTGTGAGCGAGCAGTTCACAAAAAAGAGGTCGACTAGTGTCACGTGGGTCGGAGGAAACGCGTTGGGGGCGGTGTCACACACTCGGAGGCCAGCGCTATCCACTCCCTCCACAAGCTTGCAGATGCCCCGATGCGTAGAGCCGTGCAATTAATGTGATAGCACTACCTCTCATCCCTCCCCGCTGAGAGAGCTCGGACAATTTAGCTCTCTCGAGGCCTCCGGCTGTGAAAGGTAACAGCACCACCCGGGAACCGAACCAGCGATCTCCGGATGATAGGGCGAGCACTTTACCACTGCACCATTTGGAGGCCACTTCTTCTGTATCTTACTTCAAAAGCTCGTTGTAGTTACCTGTGCTTTATTAGTTGCCAGTAGTTGTGTGTGTTCCTGTCACTGTTGTACATCAGAGCAGATATTAGTGACAGGGTCACTGTTAGTGTTTGTAGGATCATCGTGTTTTATACTGACTGTGTTTTTGTATCAAGGTTATTCCTATCAGTTCTGGGTGCACTTCTGTGTTTACGTATTATTGTGGTGCCATTGTGTTCATCAATGATATATTTCAGCGCTGAGTACAGTGTGTCCCTCCTCTCTGATTTGTTTAGGCCTACAGTACTTCAGGTGCTGACTCGCCAGTGTTCATTCCTGGTTATTTAATATTATCAAAACCCGTCTGCAAAAAAAAAAACAGAACATGTTTTGTGCTGGGAATTTTGCATCCAAGCAGGATAGATCTCATTGGGCTGGTAAATAAAGTGAACAGCACCGTTCTAATCAATTCATCTTGGATTCATGAACGGAGGCATGTTCTTGATTACTTCTCATGTTACAGGGACAGACAGAGGGGTAACTTCAACTATGGTCCCTCTCACTCTTATTCCATTGTTGGTCAGTGTACTGACATGTGCAACGTTCTGTTTTGTGGTGAACACCACCAACACTGCTTGTTTCACTTATGAGGCAAAGAAAATAGTTTCGCACTGACCTGCTCTCCCACTGCTAGCAGCACCTCCTCCACCTGTGCTCCATTCACCTGAAACCATGCTGGAGAGACAGCGTATCCCTTCAGCCGTTGGCCCTGAGCCCATGACATCCTGCTCTCCCTCTCTCACTCTCACTTCTCTCCCTCTCTCACTTTACATCACCTAGGCAGGTAATGTTGCAGTTCCTTGGTACTGTAAGACACCTTCTCTTTGTATTCTCCCCCAACTCAGGTAGCAAAAGGACTTAATAGCAGACGCTCAATATATTCAGTAGCGGAACATTTGGTAGTGCACTTTATACAGTAGGATAGTGCAAGGAGGAAGCGCTCATCATAAATTGAGCCCAGATTGAACTGGGTTATGTTCACAGGAAAAGTTCCAAAACACAACAAACCTAAAATTACCAAAGCAAGGTTAATCAGGCTGCTGCACACAGACTTCCAAGCAGGGTTATTCCTGGAAACAGATAAGGTCTCACGAAACGGAAGCAAAATTATAGATCCAAGTAGCCTGGAAGGCAGCCTGAGCTCAGAGTCTAAAAGTGAGGCATAATGGGAAAAGAGCTAATTCTGCCCTGAATGCATTGGCTGCATTGATTGTCAGGGCTCAGTTCTAACAGTACTGCTCCAGCAGATCCAGATGCTGTTGTTCTAATCTTCATATTGCTGATTTTTTTTACAGTTATACCATTAAAATAGTTACCTAACTATTTTTTTATTCAAGATTTTATTTGTATTTTTTTTACTTTTTCAGCGCTGAATCCAGTGTGCTCCGGCTGCCTTTGTGCTAATTTAGGATCATCAAAACTTTTCTGAGAAAGGACAGAACATGTTTCGTGCTAGAACTTTTGGATCCAAGCAAAGTAGCTCTAATTGGGCTGGTAAATTTCCCAAAGCAGGACAGCTTTCTCCTAATCAGCGCATTTTGAATTCATGGACGAGCCATGCTCAAGATTACCACTTGTGTTACAGGGCCAGACAAGAGTGGTACCTTAAACCATGGTCCCTCTCATTTTTATTCCACAGTTGGTCAGTGTGCCTATGAGCTTTCATTTTGTGAGAAACACCACCACTGCTTTGTTCATTCGGGAGGCAAAGTAGATGTTTTTGCACCCAACCTGCTCTCCCAATGCTCCTCCACCTGTGCTCTGTTTCTTGACACTATACTGGAGGATCTCCCTGGTGGCCTCAAATGCCATGACATCCTGCTCTTTTTCTCTCACTCTGAATGTTTACGGCAACTAAAAAGTGTTCAGTATTAGAAAAGAATGGCAACTAGACATGTAATCTTGCAGTAGCAAAGCTCCAAACCATTCTCCATGTGTTCTCTCCAGGGAGAGAGGGAAGGAGAAAGAGAGAGAGAAAGAAAGAGAGAGAAAGAAAGAGAGAGAGAGAAAGAGAGAGAGAGAGTAATTAATATAATGCAGGTTAATTACATTAAACATGATATAAATAAAACACATCTGCATTAATATATAGAATAGATAGACATTATACATAGAGAAGGGGGGGGGGGCACATAAGTGTTAGCTTGCCAGCTAGTCTAAAATAGTCTAAATTTAATTGTGGAGTTACCTTTGGTCATGCAATTTATATGATACCCCAAGGAGGAAAGGCTCATCACGAAGGCATCCGGGTAATGTCCAGAGGGAAAGTTCCACAACACAATAAACATTTAGTACTACTCCATCAGGTCCAGGTGCTGTTGGAAGCCATGTTCTGGTGGAGTCAGTAGCACCAGATCATCTGAATACACGTGCACTTTATGTTGTCTATAAAAATGTTATACTTAGCTAGTTAGTTTTTGTTAATTTATGTTGTAATTTATGTTAGATCTATCTGTCCTGTCTCTGCAAGCCAGCTAACTAGGACTCTTGGTTAGCTAGTTTAGTGTCTATGTTAATTTATGTTGTAATTTATGTTGCATGTAGCACCTTGGTCCTGGAGGAACGTTGTTTCGTTTCACTGTGTACTAACTGTATATGGTTGTAATGACAATAAAGCCTACTTGAACTTGAACTTGAGCTGACAATCGATCCAGTCACTGAATACTTTTTTTTTTAATGTTTCAAATTTCCTAACTATTACTTCTTACTAAGATTAGTTTGATTGAGTTGAAACTCAGTTGTTAAAAATCTGTCACGGAGGTTAGTAACTTCTAAAACGCATTGCATTAGACCGTTCAGATTTACTGCTGGCATTCCATTTATAGCACTGATTAAACAGGGTCAGCAGGCCATTACAACCTATACTATAATATTACTAGACAGTATTCTGTTATGATATTATGTTAAATTCTACAATGCTTTTGTTTCAGACAGTAAAGATGTAGCACTTTGAATTGCATTATTAAAAAATGTTATTTAGATTTAAAAACATATAATTTATAGTACAATTTACATAAATCTCTATGTGAAAGTCCACACTAGATGGCCACACTACCTACTGTATATAATACACATACTGTACTATCCATGTCTACATATGGATTATTATTATTATATATATAATTATTTTATTCTGATTGTGTTCCATACGTATATTCCAGGTAAGGCAGACTACATCATGAGCAGTACAGGTGCCATGCTTTTCACTTTTGGTGTGATTATAGCACTCTACTGCTGAAGAAAACATCAAGGTAAAAAAACAAACTTGATTTGGATTTTTTTTGTGAATTTTTTGGACGTGTTTTCATGATCAGATGCTATTGAAACATTTTCGTAAATTGAATTTAAAGAAATAACAACACACCTCTGTATCTTTTGTTAATTATACACAAAGTAGCTGCTAGATATATTGCTGTCTGGTTTTAAGGAAAAAAAAAAATAAATTGTCTCATCCTTAACCTCTCACTAGACTAGCAAATGTGGGAAGGTTGTGGTTTTATATGTTATTATATTTGTGCCATTGCTTGAACATAAACTCGATGTTGCATAACACTACTCGATGTCCTGATACGCAGAAACTGCAGTGTATATGTATTTTATATTAAACCGACCTTCATTACTCCTCTCATCTCTCTGCAGCCTTTAAAACAGTGACACTATCTACGTAAGAGGTACATGTTACTGACTTCAGGTATTACTTTTACAACACTTCACTTACAGACATTTGAATAATTTTTCCATTCCGTTTCAGACAATATAAGGATATGAACACTTTACTCCATGTCCAAGCAAGAGAAAACACAATGAGAAATGTATCTGAATCTGTCTATTGGAGTCGAAACCCAACTACCAACCAATCAGATTCAGTCTACTAGCGTATGACATTTACTAATAACCAGTGAGATTCAGGACACCATTGCTCACTTTTGTTTTTCACCAATGTCAAAGAATTCTTTCTAAATAAAGAAAGCATTTGTGACTATTAACATCTGATGCCAAGTTTACATATAATGCAACCTTGGAATTTTAATTTATCATCATGTTTGTGTTTTGTCCAAAAAAAAAAAGTTAAAATCCTTATAATAAAATTAGATTTTACACTTTAATACAAAAAGCTGTTTGGCTGAACCATGGCATTTTACAAAATGTAAATAAGAACTTAAGATACATATAAAATGTATAAATGTAAGATGTGTACTTTCTATAATTAACTTTTGTCAATCTTAATAAAAGTTATAAATATACAGTCCTAATTGTGTGCATTTATTATTTTGTTATAAATAATGGCAGAATTTGTACATTTTATTTTGTTTACATTTATACAAAAATTCTTTAATTAATAGAAATTAAATAGTTTGCATTTAAGCTGTAGGTTTCAAGAAGTTGTGACGCTGGCCCAAGATAACGTATACCCTAGCTGGCCAAATTCAAATGAAATCCAGGAATTGACAGGTTGTAGAGGTTTAAAGTAATAAGTAAACATGCAATATTCAATTACATTTATTTTAACTGCCTACAACAAAACACTGTCATGATTAATTTAGTCCAAAATTCATACAACATTTTGTCTGACAAGAAACACATGGGGTGGTGGATACTTTGGGGAAAAGTTTTAAAATGCACTTGCTGTGTCTTAAATTAAATAGTTACATCTGTCCTTAAATAACATTAGAGGAAATGGAATGGCTCCCATATAACTATATAATCTTGTTAAATACTAAATAAATATATAATGTAGGTTTACTCAAATTTCAATCTTACTACTGTATAACCAAGTAAATATTATATCTCAATATTAAAACTCATGCTCGGACTCAAACTGCCTCACATTGCTAATTACTCCACATTTTATTTAATGCCGAGCATCACTCATCAGATCAGAATGACTTTTTCCATTGCTCAAAATCCTTTATGACCCTAGAAAATTTAAGCCTTTTTTTCTGATGACTCTCACAAACAAGTGATTTTCTTTCACATCTCATTGTGTATTTATGGAAATGCTGTTACTTTCACTATTTAACATAACACTGATGTCTCCTGGCAAGTTTTGAAGAAACAGATACGTTGTTAAAAGAATATCAAAGACTCAGCTGTATGGACAAATGGACTAGGTGCCAGAACAGAAAATAGTCTAGATAAATGTTTTAGATTAGATTAGATTAGATTAGATCAGATTAGATTAGATTAGATTAGATCAGATTAGATTAGATTTTTTGCCAAGTGAACAGGACATCTGATGTAATAACATGCTTTTACACCCACTAAACCCATCATTGGTGATAAACAGATGCAGCCGACACTGCCATTACTGTCACTGCTATTACAGGCAGGAGTACATTTTACTGTACTTTGAGGTAAAGTGTGTTCATCTATTTTTTTTCTTAACCATGCTGCCCAAGCTTTATCTGATTGAGAGAGACATAGAGGTTAAATAAAAATCCCCGCCCACTAAGACCACCAATAGGTTCACAAGATGAATCAGTATACATGTGCTGCCCTTGAATCACTTGCTCTCTAAACATTGCTTTATGCGATGCGGGATATGATTTGTGGGTGCCAGTGTCAGTGTGCAGGATGTCTGTATTAGAGATATTAGAAATTAAATACTGTAAATGCAGACTTTTCTGCTCATGTTCAACACCCTGCTTTTTAACAATGGTAATGTTTACACTCTTTAGTTATAATTTTTAATGATCAGTTAATGTGTTAAAAATATTCCAAAATATGAGTGAGTCCACTGAATGTTTTTTTAACACAGCTGTCCGTGAACCTGTAAACCCTTGTTGCAAATCCATTCGGAATATGATACATGTTGTGGGTTCTGTAAAAGTGATACAAAAAAATAAAAGTAGGATGTTTCTCTATCTGTTAAATTCTTTTGGGTAGATGTGGAGAACTTATGTTTTCCTTGTGGAATTTTAGTTTAGTTGAAAATATATGAAGTATATATTATGTTCTTTTTTGAATGGTTCTATCTATGTGCCACCCAGCCCTTTGAGCAATCGATATAAAGTACATCTGCTTCTGTAGCAGTTATTTACAGGGTTGGGTTGCCAGCTTAGGATCTCATTGGATCTGAGCACTTGTGGGTGAAGGGTCTTTTTCAAGGGTCCAACAGTGGCAACCTGGCAGCGTCAGGACACGAACCAGGGACTTCAAAGTCTGCAGTCCAAAACCTTAACCACCAAACCACCCCTGCCTGCTGTTCTTTTATAACAAGAAATACCAAACAAACATAAATAACAATAATTCTAGAGTGACTATTTGTATTTTATGTCTTTTATTTAACTTTCGGTGCGGTATAGGCCTAGCAGAGCAAGAAAAGACAAACAACAACGACAACAATTAACCAAAACCCAAAGTGTATTAAGCAACAAAAAAACAAAATGGTGCACTAAAAAACACAATATTTACAAAATATATACAAATATGAAAAAATGGATGTGTGTGTGGATGGAGTAGAATGTCCAGAGTCCGGGTTGTTTATAAGCGGGTTTGTGACTGTGCATAGCGGGAGAGATGGCTCAGTCTCAATGGTATTATTGAAACAGTCCAGGAGCACGCAGACGGACCAAGAGGTGCTTTGAATGAGTCTGGCAAAAATTTATTCAGAAAATGGGAAAATCCAAGTCACAGTATTCACTCTCTCTTGAACTCAACTAAATAAATAGCGATGTCTCACCATAATCTCTTCTCCCAGAGCTTTTTCCCGGGTGCACTTTTATGCCAAATCACATGAACCGGCACATCATCGGGATTCCCTCGCGATGCTGCGGTGCATGCTCGCAAGAGCTCAACCCTGGAACCAAACCACCGTAATTGGGACAAAATAAAACTTGATCGGGTATGATAAGACAAAGCAGCTTTGTTTCTTTTTGTTAATCTGCTTATTCAATTCAATTCAATTCAATTTTATTTGTATAGCGCTTTTAACGATTTACATCATCACAAAGCAGCTTTACACAATCAAAAGAACTAAGTTTGTATGAAATGTGAATGTGTATGAATCAAAATGATATGATTGTCCCTGATTGTCCCTGATGAGCAAGCCTAGGACGACGGCGACAGTGGCAAGGAAAAACTCCCTGAGATGGTAATAGGAAGAAACCTTGAGAGGAACCAGACTCAACAGAGAACCCATCCTCATCTGGGTGAAAACAGATAGCAGGGATTGATGTGCATAATAATATGCGAGACTGGAAGTTCAATATAAGAGGAGATGTGTAAGATTAAAGTCCAGTTTGTTCCTGGAGGCTCAGGTAGACTGTGAAAAATTTCAGTCCTGAACAACTTATAAGTCAAATCAATTCAAGTAGGCTTTATTATCACTTCAACCATAAAGAGTTAGTACACAGTGAAATGAAACAAGGACCAAGATGCTACATGCAACATACATTTACAACATGAATTTAAAGAAAAATAACAAGCTAAATAAGAAGACTAATTAGCTGACTAGCTGAGGCAAGACAGATTGACATTTCAACTTAAATTAATAACATAAATTAACATAAAATGAAACAGGATGGACTTTTTGGAGCATGTGGGGATCACCGACTGAGATAAAGAGATGTTGAATATCTCAGTGAACACAGGTGCTAGCTGGTCTGCGCAGCCTCTAATAATACGACCTGAGATGCCGTCTGGTCCTGCTGCTTTCCTGGTGTTCACTCTCTTGAAGGCTCTCCTTACGTCATGCTGATGGGATTATGGGATGATGAACGCGTTTTAGCGATGCTAGCATTAGCATCGCTAGTGTCTTTAGCTGCAGCCTAGAAGCGAGCATAGAAAGTGTTCAGCTCGTCTGCCAGAGTCACGTCTGCGTTCGTCATACCGGTTGTTGGTGTTTTATAGTCCGTAATTGTCTTTAATCCCTGCCACAGGCTCCTAGAGTCACTCTGTTGGAGTTGTGACTCTAGTTTTCTCCCGTAGCGATGCTTTGCCTCTTTCACCGCCTTCCGGATGTTATATGACGCAGTTTTGTACGGGTCCATGTCCCCCGACGCAAGTCCCATGTTGTAGGCAGCGGTGCGAAATCTCAGAGCGCGGATGCTTTTATCCACTCACGGCTTCTGGTTGGAAAACGTTCTTATAGTCTTTTTCTCCACGGTATCATCCACTAGTTTCCCAATGAATCCCAGAACCGCTTTCGTAAACATGCTGACGTCATCATCTGAGCTGTTTCTGAACATGTCCCAGTCTGCGTCATCGAGTGCGTCCTGTAACGCGGCCACCGATTTGTCCGTCCAGCGCGCGACCTCCCTCTGAACCGGAACTTCCTGTTTCAGCCTTTGTTTGTATTTTGGCATGAGTAAATGGTGGCGTGGTCAGATTTACCAAACGGAGATTGGTACAAGATTGTGCCTTGTAGCTGTCCTTGACCGTTGTATAGCAGTGGTTCAGTGTCCTTTCGCCCCTGGTGGGGCAGGTGATGTGCTGATAAAAGTTCGGTGCTGCGCGTTTGAGGTTGGCACTGTTAAAGTCCCCCGCCACAATAAGCGCAGCGTCCCGATGCTGTGTCTGGTGCTGTGTGAGTGCCTCATGCAGCTCGCATAAGGCAGTGTCCGTGTCCGCTTGTGGTGGAATATAAACGGCACTGATTATGACCGATGTAAACTCCCGAGGTAGATAAAAACGACGATACATGATAGACAGAAGTTCCAGATTTGGTGTGCAGGAGCATGTAAGAGGAACAACGCTCGCGCTGTTGCACCAGCTGCTGTTTACTATTAAACACACGCCGCCTCCCCCTGACTTCCCGAGTCCCGTGTCCTCTCCATGCGGTGAACCGAGAAGAACTCGGCCGGCTGGATGGCGTGGTCCGGCACCGCTGGGTTCAGCCATGTCTCGGTGAAGCAGAGGAGATTGCAGTCCCGAATGTCTCTCTGGAACTTTATCCTGGCCCTGAGGTCATCGAGTTTGTTTTCCAGTGACTGGACGTTGGTGAGCAGGATGCTAGGCAGAGGTGTGCGGTGTGCACGGGCTCTCAGCCTGTTCCTGACGCCGGCTCGTTTCCCGCGAGGTCGCCGCTTTGTGTCGCGTCTTTTGTTTTCCCTCAGGATCTCACTCGGCCAGCTCGGATCCGGAGTTAAAAACTTTGAATTGTGAGTACATTGTATACCAATAGAAACAAGATTGACTTTATCATAACTAATGTACTCCATGGTGGTGATTTTGCCGATTTTAAAACACTGAAAACTAACTTACAAACAAAAAACAAAGAAAAGGTGGTCGGAGCAGTCGTGACGGCAGCCGATCTCACCGGCGTCATCTTGGCAATTATGGGATTTCTGATCTAGGATAGCATCATTATTTACTCTCAGACAATAGAGCAGCACCGTCAACATCTCCATGAAGTACTAAGTAGACTCTTCCAAGCCAACGTCTCTAAGAATATATGAAGAAGTGTAATTTCCTCAAACAGCAGCTTAAAACTAAACAAAAAACAGAAAAATGTGGAAAAGTTTATTGAATTTCAATTATATTTTAGAGTTTTAGTACTCTAAGGAAGCCAATCTCCAGTTTGAAGTAAGTTTAATGTCAAATACCTATAAGGCCTCTGTAAAAGAACCATACATTAAAGAACAGAGATGATCTGATGAGATCTGTGCTGCCAATGGGCTATGATAAAGAACAAAATGCCTACAAAAAACAATAACATCACTAGGGATTATGAGGTCATTAATGGAAACCAGATGTTCTTTATACAGTACATTTTAATGATTTAAAGCAGAGTGCAGAGTGCATTGGGAAATACAAAAAAGGGTTTGGTTTTTTTCTGATTCATAACATATGAATTAAAAATAAAAATAATCAATAGCCCTGCAGTTTGGAATCACAATTACTGTAACATGGCTGAATATCTAGCGCTGTCTACTTCACAGGGAACAACTAGCCTATTATAATGCAGCGATAAACAGAACCCAACCTTCCTTTCTACTTACATAACACAGATAAACACTGCAGAGCCCTTTATTAGTTAACAGTTGAGAAAGCAAATATTGCAGGTTGATTTTAATACACATTATATAAATGACGCACAAATTTGCATTTACAGATAAACATCATAAAAAGTAGAAGGCAGGGGATGAAAAAACTGCTGTGTGTGTGAGGTTGGTGCTGACAGAGAGGACAGGGTTTAGTGCTGAGCTCATGAGTTTTCAGTGCTTTTTTTCAGAATCAGCTTAATTCTGCACTTTTGAGATATTTTGAACTTCTAAACTTTAAGGGTATTTCTGCTGAGCTTTCATATAGGCACTGTGGGATGTTTGTTCCATCGAATGTAGTGGACCCTAAAAGGCTTTACATAAGATTTTAAATGAAACATTCACTTATTTTTTTATTTGCTCCCCAGGTGCACTGCAGACTTTTCAAAAGTCTGTAAAAATAATGCTGTTCCAACCTATTATTGTTATGTCTGATTTAAACATATATTATTCTGTTTATGTCCCATACAGATATTGCAGGTAAAGCAGGTGTCATCACGATCAGTACTCGTGCCATGCTTCTCACTTTTGGTGTGATTATAGCACTGTACTGCTGACGGACGGACATGTAAGGGTATGTACTTACTATAATCAACATTAATATCACTTTAAATTAAAGGTAAAAATATATACCTTAAATAATAGTAAAATAATATCTTAATTGTGTGTATTTATGATTTTTTTAAATAAATAATTAATAAATTTTTATTAGGTTCTTACTATTGTCTACACTTACTCACTCACTCATCGTCTATTCCACTTTATCCTGTATTCAGGGTCGCAGGGACCTGGAGCCTATCCCAGGAGGCTTAGGGTACAAGTTGGGTTACAGCCTGGACAGGGTGCCAATCCATCACAGGGTACACATGCATACACACACACACACTCACACGCTCATTCATACACTATGGGCAATTTGGGAAGGCAATTAGCCTAACCTATAATTCTTTGGAGGTGCAAGGCAACAGTGCCAACCACTACCGTGCCACTTACTATTGTCACATTGTGTGTGTGTGTTTAAATCCTCTTATTTTCACTATTAAACATAGCTATGTTTGCTGTTTTCGATTTATAGTTTTTTTTTTTTGTACCATGCAACTTCACCACTGTTTAAAAGCTCACCCTCCCCACTGTTTCACTAGTCAAAGTTCACATCATTATTATTATTATTGTACTGTACTTGTGTACACTTGCATACACTTGAGGTTGGTACACTGTTTTGCGCCCAGGTATGATATGAGGGGGTTTAGATTATGCAAAAATGTCGAATTTTAGGGTCACATGTCTGTACAGTGAAAGCGTCATGAGATGTGCTACACATGCTTCTTTTATGTTCTGCTGGTTCCACAGTGGTGAGAGGTCTTACCCAAAACCCTCTCTCCAGGATGACATGCATCTCAGTGACACAGA
This sequence comes from Clarias gariepinus, assembly GCF_024256425.1. Classification (NCBI taxonomy): domain Eukaryota; kingdom Metazoa; phylum Chordata; class Actinopteri; order Siluriformes; family Clariidae; genus Clarias; species Clarias gariepinus. The sequence continues at coordinate 3,423,174 of NC_071117.1, forward strand.
TACACATCTAGCTGCTTCTAGTTTCTTAGAGTCAAGGAAAGTCTCTTCATTTTGCCATTCTTATGTATTTTTTATAAATCAGAACCTTACAGTATATTAGTCTGTGAATGTATTTAATTCAATCAACTTTAATCCTGCTCTAGTCCTCCGCTTTCCTCTTTATTACATACATTTGGCTTTGAGAACACTGAAGTGTTAACTCATGATGTATTCTTATTTCCCATGTTGTCCGCTAGGGGGCAGTATGTGATATTTGTCACAAAATATTAAACAGTGACCGGAGGCTATTAATGTAAAGGGTGTAGTGTAACACTTTCACCTCCCTCTCACTACAGTCTCATCGCTCAGATAAAACTAATTTCATATGCAAAGCAATTATATAATTTTTAAACCTTTTACAGAAGAAAAAAAATATATATATACAGTGTATATATATATATATATATATATATATATATATATATATATATATATATATATATATATATAAAAAACCACAGTCTAAGGGAGAAAAGCAAAAAAAAAAAAAAAACTGCATTACAAGTTATACTGCAGTGCACAGGTTCACTGATAATTAGTTTAATATTAGAAATGACTTATTTGATGTGTACTGTATGTGTGATGTGTTTGTGTTTTACAGCAGCTTAACTTGACAGTTCACACAAACAAACTTCCTGAGTGGTTTTCTGTCACTGGCTCAAAAGTGGAAGTGGTCGTGAGATTATTTTCTATTGAGATCACACATAGACACTGGAGAGTCACAAGAAACAAAGCGGGTGGGTACGATAACTTGTTCGTGAGTCTGGATGTAGAATGGAGATGGTCCTCATCTTCACCTTCTGCCTGATTCTAGGTAAGTACAAACACTTCCAAATCCTCATCAGTCTCAGTGTTCAGTATCAGTGTCACATTAAAGCTTTGCACTGATGGACATTTAGCACAGAACTTTTATAGAGAGGTTCCAGTGTTTAAAGTAGTGAAGTTCTCAGGGGTGCTGAGAGCTCCTGGTTATCTTCAGAAGCACACAGAGGAGCTTCCACTTCACTTACTGCATGAGGAAACCTACATGTTCAAGTCACCTACACATGGGAACATTATCTCTACTTATTTTCAGTGTAAAATTGACTTTGAAGAGTTTGTGTATCTGTATACGAGCTGAACAACAGTCCTTAACTACAGGTTATGTGTTTAAAGATCAGGACTAATGCTTTATCAGTGCAGTCGGCCTGCAGTCTCATCTCTCTTCTTCCTGTTGTTCAACACAGAATGTGAGTTTAGTGTTTAGACCGGGAACACATGACTAACGGATGTAATTAAACTGCACTTTTTAGAGAGGAGACATATAAATCAGTCAGATTTGACTGGAACACAAAATAATGGGTAAATAATTCTTCCTTTTTTTTGTGTGTGTGTAAAACAGTTTTACTTCCTATATGTACAAACTGTCCAGTTTAAGCCACATCAAGTGTTTGGATAAAATCAGAATCTAAATGATCAGAATAATGTTTTCTAGTATTTTTAACTTCCACTATTATCACTGCTGTGTCTGTGGTTTTAATGCTGCTTTTCTTCGTTGTTTTCCTCATTGTAACCCTAAAGAGGAATAAGAAAACCCTACACACACACACACCCACACACACACACACACACACACACACACACACACACACACATTTAATTAGTTTCAGTTCAAAAACCGTATAAAGAATGGCTGGATATGGACAAGATATCAGCACTGGTATCGTTGCTTGTTGGCTCACCACTGCAGTCCAGACTCAGTACCAATATACAGTGTGTCTCAAACATTTTAAATATCATAAAAACTTTTAGTTTTTTATTCTTTATCTGTGATTCACTCTCCAATTACAGAACAGGGAGTGTATTTGTCTGACGATGATAGAAGTACAACTAAGTGAAAACAAGGCATGGGATACTTAACCGTACAGAACGTGATTTCTTTGTATTAATAGGTTAAACAGAGAGTTTTGTTGTACATAAAGACAGACAGACATGTACGTGGGCTTCAACCTGAAATAATATCAAAGATTGCATTAAAGCTGATCAAAGTATTTTAAGCCTTAACTTTTTAAACTCTTTCCCCATCAACAATGGGTACTTCAACTACTATAAATGAAATACATGGTTTATAACACTCACTTAAGTTTAAGAAGGAAAGCCTCCTTAAAACACACTGTAATGATGGATTGATTAACCAAACATTAATCCAATTTAATTTACATAACTCTTTAACAATGTGTATTGTCACAAAGCAACTTTATTAAACCATTTTTCCTCATCTGGTTTTGCTGAGACATATAACTATGTGTCATCAGCGTAATAATGCTTCAGAATACCAATCATTTTAAGGCAACTTTCATGCGAGGCATGTGTGCTCCCCCTCCCTGTACTGAGTAAACTTGCATATTTACACTCTCCGATACAGCATCTTCACTCTATTCCTGAAATTATTGAAATTTCAGAGAAAATATTAATATTAACCCTGCCCCCTGCCTTCCTACTTTATCAGCTATGGCTATTTAGTTTTAGAGGATCAGCATGTACTGCTCACACACAGATACGTTGCTGGAGTGGAAGTGGTCCATGCCCCTGGTTAGGTATGGTTGGCTTTCATTATTCACGCTATAGCAAGAATCAAACCCAATAACTAGGAGTCACAATCTGAATACTCAATATACATATTCACACAGTAATCATGTGATCATACTGTATGTGATCTTATCGTAGACTTCAAAAAGAAATGTATTCTCATAGTCTCGCGTGGACTTAACATTTAATATTTTTGGATATGAATAATAGGCACCTACAATCTAATCAAATGCTTTGATGTTTGGACTGTCATTTATATTTTTGGGTTTATTTATATGCATATGTTTTCTTTTTGATCACTTTTTGATCACATTTGTTCCTGTTGTGCTCTAGAGGGCAGTGGAGATCTTTTATTGTGGTTGTAATCTTTTATCACAATGACTTGAAGGTGTGTACGTGAGAAGCGTTGTAATGCTCAGCTCCTTACAAAAAATGAAATTAATCTGGTATTTACTGTGTAATTAACCACACAATTAACAAAAATGTATTACAGCGTTCTATGTGGAAGACAAATTAATTGTTTATCAGGGTAGTCTCTGACATGTTACTCTGCTGCTTCATGTTAAGGAAGTTGTAGAGTAACTTGCATGGTCAGCATCACAAATGCTTACTTCTGCAGTCATGTTTTGTCAGTCGTCAAAAAGTGGAACTGGATATGACGCATCATCACTACACAGTCACAGAAACAATGAGGGCGTGGAAGATAACCAACAGAACATTTTATTATTTATATATATATGGCAATATCTCACTCACTCACTCACTCATCTTCTATATTGCTTTATCTTGTATTCAGGGCCACAGGTACCTGGTGCCTATCCCAAAAGACTTAGGGCACAATGCGGGGTACACTCTGGACAGGGTGCCAATCCATCACAGGGCTCCCACACACACTCACACACCCATTCACACACTACAGGCAATTTAGGAATTGCATATCTTTGGACTGTGGGAGGAAACCAAAGTACCCAGAGGAAACCCACCAAACACGGGGGAAACATGCAAACTCCATGCACACGGATCCTAGAGGTGCAAGGCGACAGTGCTAACACCTACACCACTGTGATATGACAATATATTGTAAAATAATGCGATATATTAAAGAACTATTTCCATATATAGGAAACATGTGTTTATATTTATTAATATATTACTATATATATATATATATATATATACACTCAGCAAAAAAAGAAACGTCCTCTGGCTTTCAACTGTTTTTACTTTCAGTAAACGTAATGTGTAAATATTTGTATGAACACTAAAAGAGTCAACACCATAAGACAAACTAAAAATGTTTCCCAATGTGTCCCTGAATGAAGGGAGGCTCAAAATCTAAAGTACCAGTCAGTATCTGGTGGCCACCAGCTGCTTGAAGTACTGCAGTGCATCTCCTCCTCATGGACTGCCTATTGCGGACAGTCTGAGCACTGATGGAGGGATTGTGTGTTCCTGGTGTGACTCGGGCAGTTGTTGTGGCCATCCTGTACCTGTCACGCAGGTGTGATATTCGGATGTACCCATCCTGTGCGGGTGTTGTTACATGTGGTCTTCCAGGATGATCAGCTGTCCTTCCCGTCTCCCTGTAGCGCCGTCTTAGGCGTCTCAAGACATGGCGATTTATCGCCCTAGCCACATCAGCAGTCCTCATGCCTCCCTGCAGCATGCCTAATGCACGTTCACGCAGATGAGCAGGGACCCTGGGCATCTTTCTTTGGGTGTTTTTCACAGTCGGTAGACAAGTCTCTTTAGTGTCCTGCGTTTTTAGAACTGTGACCTTAAATGCCTACTTTCTGTAAGCTGTTAAGGTCTTAACGACCATTCCACAGGTGCATGTTAATTAATTGATTATGGTTAATTGAACATGCATGGAAAACATTGTTTAAACCCTTTACAATGAAGATCTTTAAAGTTATTTTTACAACATTATTATTGAAATACACAGTCCTGAAAAAGGGACGTTTCTTTTTTTGCTGAGTGTATATATATATATATATATATATATATATATATATATATATATATATATATATATATACATTTGGTTACATTTGGTTATACATTTTGAGGTAAGGCTGATGACATTCTAAGATTCTAAGTCTGGTAGCCCAGGTGTTTAAGACATTAAACTTTTTGTCCTAATCTACTTCCTGATCACTGGGTAGGATGTAAAATGTGAATGCTAATCTCAGGGCCAGGCTGTGCCTTTGTCTGTATGATAATGTGATGGTTTGGCTGATAGTGTCAGGCTGATTAGATTAGCAACTATGTATTTACAAGGCACTGTTATGCTGAAGAGATCAGGGCTGAGGAACTTCTGTTACCAGGCTGATTCCTGTACTACACTGTTTTTTAGATTGTCTCCACCTCTTTGTATCCCTCCCCCTTAAAACGTATAAACTCTCCAGTGCTGAGTTTTAGTCAGACTTGGATGACTTCAGCGACACATGGCGGGTTCTCAATAAAGAGTCACTTCTGCTTGAAAGATATCCCAACATCTCCCCTCTCTGATTCAACAAAGGAAAACGTTTCCAATCAATCAATCAATCAATCAATCAATCAAATTTATTTATGAAGCACATTTAAAACAACTTCTGTTGACCTGTGCTGTACAAGTATAAGACAATAAGTCAGCATCACATTTAGTGTTCTGACTTAAATATATTTACAATAAACAGAATAATATATTGTAATAATTTATTACAATATATTGAAAAATACATAAGGAATTGCTGTTTTTCATATATTGAGAAATATATCTTAATGTATGTTATTTTATATTTAACAATATACTTCATAATATATTTAATTTGATTAAATAAGTAATTTGATTAAGTAAAGTTTATTTATTTTTATTTTTTTATAAAGCTGAGTCAGCCACACAGAGACCTGGTTACGTGCCAGACCTGATGAATCAAAAATAAAATCACTAAAATACAATTTGTCTAACAAAGTGTAGCACAACAAAAGATATTTAAAAGCGATACACCATGCTGTTATCTAAAAAAATTCAAGAAAAGATGAAAATAAATCTAAATGACATGTCATAGTCTAAAACAGGTTACCAAGCCATTTCTAAGGTTTTGGGACACTAGTGAACCATAGTGAGAGCCATTATCCACTAATGGAGTAAATGTGGAATAGCGGTGGACCTTCCCATGGGTGGTCGGCCTACCAAAATTACTTCAAGAGTACAATTATGACTCCTCAAAAAGTTAATTAAATAACCCATGTCATGATTTCCGAAGCGTGGAGACAGACGCAGATGCAGGAGGAGCTTTAAACAAATCTTTATTGAAAATAAATACAAAAGAAAACTGGGTGTTCAGACTGGGTCTGCAGGTGGTCAGTTAAACAAGCATGAGGCTAGGCTTAACGAAAGTAACACAAAACAGCACCGCAGGACAACAAGCGGGCTGAAGAATCTTCAGCAATGAAACTCCAACCCCTTTTACGGCTGGGTTAGATTCCGACCTAACCCCTGCAGACACCGTTTAGTCCTGAGCAAAAAACAAGGAGGGAGGAGGATTAGAACAACTTTACAGTACATTCAACAGAAACAACAGTGCACGGACAGGCAGCTACAGGTTCGGCTGGTTTAAATAGACACACAGGGGAACGACACAGGTGAACTTGATTTAGTGTTTTCATGAGACATATAACAACACAGACACACTAGGGGGAGACAAAGTGGCGGCTCAGTAATCCAGGGAACCTGATCTTATTCCCCTGGACCATGGCGAAACAGGTGTTACAACCCATAGCAACATTTAAATAATTGCAGGTCTCAATTTTTTGTGGAATAATGGGTAAGTCAAAAGCTACACTTTTTGTGTCCCATTACATCTAGCATAAAACTTAGACATCATTTCATTAAAAGGTAGTGTCATGGTCTGGGGCAGCTTTAAAGCTTCTGGACCTGGAGAACTTGCCATAATTGATAAAACCATGAATTCTACACTCTACCTGAAAATCCTGAAGAAGAATGTCTGGCATTCAGTTCTTGACCACAAGCTTACACAGTTATGAAGCAGAAAAATTGCTCTGAAACACACCAGCAAGTTTACCTCTGAATGGGTTGAAAAAAAAAATTAAGGTGTTTGTTCAAAAACCTTTCAGTTTGGCTGAATGAAAACAAGTCTACAAAGAAGAGTGGGTTAAAACAACATTGTGAAAGATGTACCCCAGTTATTGCAAGCACTTGATTGCAGTCAATGGCACCAAGGGTGGCACAGCCATTAATTACTGTAGGTTTAGAGGGCAATTACTTTTTCACATAAGGCCAGGCAGGTTGGGACCGATTTTTTCCTTAACTAAAATGAATGAAAAATAAAAAATCATTTAAACGAAATACTCATTTAAAAACTATGTTGTGTTTTTACTTTAATTATCTTAGTGAAATATAAAAATCTGTTTGATAATCTATAATTTGGTTAATAATTTAAGTGTGACAAATAGGCAATCAGAAATACTTTTTCACAGCACTGATGTTCTTTCCACTCTACTGTATATTATTCTTAGCTCGTACTGATGCCGCAATTACAGTAACTGGATACAAAGGACGATCAGTTCAGATTGAATGTTCCTATGACTCTGGATATGAAGACTACAACAAGTATCTCTGCAGAAGGGATTGTTACAACTGGGACGTTAACGACATTCCTGTTCAGTCTGAATCTTCTGCTAAAGACCCCAGATTCTCTCTGTATGACGACACAACAGCCAATGTCTTCACCGTCACCATCACTGATCTGAGAACAGAGGATGAAGGCACCTATTGGTGCGGGATAGATTGGAGAGGGCGTGATAGTTACACAGAGTTCAAACTGATCATTAAAATAGGTGAGTGTTATACACTCTCACAGATTAAATTGATGATTATGAACAGTTAGTTTTACTGATATTTTTTTGAAGTTGTGTATAGTAGAGTAAAGTTTGGTCAGATTCAACACTTACACAACCAATTAACATTTTGTGACAATCGGTGACTTCATATTAATGACATGGGCATGAAAACATACAGTATATACACAACTTGTTTAGAAAATGTGTTTACTTTAACTCAACTGTGTGAAAATGAGAACCCAGATTGCAGTTTGATCCTGTTTCTATTCTATTAGATGATCGTGTTCTCAGTACACAGTCCACACCAACCACCCACCCAACTTTAACACACATTGTGACTTCATCAGTGCATACTGAGAGCACACTTCCACCAACAGGTATGACCTTTATGCTTCTTTATCACATACATATCATGTCTTTTATCAAGTTTTTTTTTTAAAGCTGATCCACACTGTAAAGGAGTTAATAATAGGTTATTCTTGACAGGTCATAATAATGCTAACCATGATGTTAATGAACGCCACATGTAGGATAATGTACCACCACTGTTCTGCTCATCATCTCAGTTTTATTTAAACAATACTTCACTTAGTTAAAAATGATGGCTACATTTGGCAAGTTGACTTTGAGTTTACATTTTGCAAAGCACTTCACATTTTATAATGACTCAACTGCTTACAAAGATTTATTTTTTATCATTAATAATGGTTTATTCACAATCTGGAAACATACCCAATTTGTAATATAAATCTATAAACAATTTGCCACCTTACCTACAACTATCGTATTCTTTTACACCCTGTGTATTTCCTGTTATATTAAATTGTACACTGATCAGCCATAGCATTAAAGCAATTAAAAACACCTCGATTTTTGGGTTCTTCTTAAGGGTGTGATTCAACAAGGTCTCTGCGAGGTGCTGTAATTTCTGCCAACTGGATGTTAGTTGTAGTATCTTTTGGGTACAGTGTACACACTTCTACGTATACATGCAAATCCCAGTAGGCATTTAGATCTCATTGAGTTGAACAACTTTCGCTATGCATGGGCTCAACAGGAAATCATTTCTTTTATGTCATTTGCAAAATGCACTCAATGGAATTTTATATACTTTATCTAAGGGAGTCATACAGTATGACCACCACCAAACCTGGCCAATATGATCTTGATAAGGGATTTTTGATGCCTCAAATAGTTTAACCAGGGTGATGCCTTGAACACATGCAGAAAGCACGGGACAGGAAAGGGAAATGTTCTCTGATGGCTTGTGGCTTGTGACTGCAGCCCTGGTTCAGGACTGAAACTCCCACAAAATTATTTTGCACAAGATTTTCCATTAACAGAAGCGGACTCCAAATAGGATTGGTTCCCTGTTGGTTCTGGTTTCTCTAATGGTTTCTTCCTATTGCCATTTTAGGGAGTTTTTTTTTTCCTTTTCACCATCTTTTTCTGTCAGTAAGCTCTTGTTCTTTAAGTATTTTTTTTTTCCAGCATACAGGGCATTTTTATAGGTTTTAACATGCTCAAAAAGTCATGGAGAATTATCACAAAAATCAGCACATAGGTTGTAATCAGTTGCCATTATAACACCTGAGTGGCTTAACTATAAGTCAGTTATTTGGGGTTGTTTGCAAAATGCACTAGAATTTAACAATCTCCTGTTTGGTAATATATAGTTACTTATAATCATATAATTATAGAATATATTAATGTAATATTACTATTGATGTTTTCCACTTTAAATACATTTTCCGACTTGTATTTAAAGACAATGGTGCAGGTGCTTGGGCCCAATCATCAGTGCTTGCAACTATATTTTATACTTGAAACCTTTATTTTTTTGCCCTAAACGTTAATGTCTTCTGCAGATTTTTCTACTATACTTGTAACCCATTATGGTTACATCATGACTGGTGCAGGTGCTGTCTTGTTCGCTGTTGCTGTGATTATAGGAATGTACTGCACACTAAATCATCTGAATGGTAAAACCCACTTAAAATATTTTTATGTTTCTGATTAATTAAAAGTGATATTTAATCTCTTGACCTTAATAGTCAACATGGGGCAGCATCAATTTAAAGCCTTGTAACTTTGTAAAAAAACATACTCTGTATTACATCATTATACTTCATTGCTTTTCTCGTCTTTCTGCAGGCTCTAAAACAGTCTCACAACTGTCCAGAGAGGTAATGTAACATGCTAACCTTGTACTGTAGGTGTTACTTTCACAAACACCTTACTTACAAACATTTTTATGATTTTTATTTTTTTATTGCAGACAAAAGAAGGTCAAAATGACTTAAAGCTACTTCATGTCAAAGAAAGAGAAAAAACTTTACCGGAATCGGTCTATCAGGATCTCGACCCATCCACCAAACAGTCAGACTCATTGTACCATCATGTGACTTTTACTAATAACTAATCTGATTCATAAAGAGCCTGACTTGATAAGATTCAGGACTGATCTGAACCCAAAGCAAACTGTTTTGCAAAGAAGTGTTAAGTGTTTTCAACATGTATTTTTGATTTTTGATTGATTGCCAACAGTCTGATGTATGTATGTACTGTAATAATGCTTTCCATTCTGTCTTTAATTTAACTTGATTCCATGTGTGTTTTGTGAAAAAAACAACAACATTGTGTTAATTTTTTTGTTCTCATAGCTTATAAGTTAAAAGGTGTTTGGGGATGGAATGGCATTTTAAAAAATCTTTAAAAAGACACACACACACATGTAAATCCGTATTGGTGTTGGATTTCTACGTTAGAACAAAGCTGTGAAATCAGAATATACACCAATTAGTCATATCATTTATATTAAATTTCAACTTAATTGAATTTTGTTTATATAGCACTTTTAACCATTTTCATCGTGGCAAAGCAGCATTAAGGAATCAAAATAATTACAGAAGGAAAATTTTACAGAGAAAATCTTTATAAATTCTGCCTCCTGCTGTAAGGTTCATAATACAAGGTACTGACAAGAAGTCTGCATACTTTGAGAGAAAATCCACAAGTTCACAACGAGTATGGGCCTGGTGGTCTGTTTATTAATACTGAGCAGAATCAACTGGGCAGTCCAATGATTTGTGGTTATACTTGTTATGTTAGTATAGAGAACTTCTAATGCGTTTGATTTGTGTTTATGGTTTTGTATGATGGTCAGATTATCATTATAAATAACTGTAATGAATCCTCCTCTCTACCAGTTACCTGAGGTTGTATCTGTGTCGAAGAGGCCTAGCTTCATTTAATGCTAAATAATCAATTTAATGCATGTTTCTGTTAAAGACAGTATATTACACTCTTGATCAGTGATTGTTTCATTAACAGTAATCGCTTTATATGTCAGAGATCTAATATTTAAAAGTCCTAGCTTTAAAGAAGAGGTGCTGGCTGTGTAATCAATGCCGGTGATTTGCTCTCCCTCAGCTTCTCATCACGATCCATGTTATGTCTTTGACTGAAGTTTTAACTTTAAAGTAGGTAGGTAGTAGGTAGGTAGGTAGGTGCTGTTCTGCTTTTCGGAACCGTGAGTTAAGGCACCCCTTCCCTTCTGTTCACAAGGTGGAGCTGACTGTGGTGCTGAACTCATGCTGTGTTTTCCTTTGCCTGGTTGAACACGATCATGGTAGAGGGTAAGAGGCATTAGTTCTAGGTTCACTGTCACAACACACATCTTATCAAATCAGAGTGTCACGGAAACACCAGGCTCCACCCTCAGTCTCCGTTCACAATCACACCTGATTCACATTAGCTCCACACCTTAAATACCCCTCACTTCCCCTCATTCAGCGACTAACCTCACACATGGAAACAGACTCCACAACGTACCTGATCGCCTCGTTCCTCATTTTTTTATCGTCTCATCTCCTGGTTCCCTGTCTCGTCTCCTGGCTCCACGTCTCATCTCCTGATCTGTGTTTGTTCAATGTTCTACATCTTCACTGTTCGTCCTCATGCTTCCACCAGCTCCATCATCACAGATAAGACTTTCCGGTTTCCTCGCTCACAATTTTCCACTTATCATAAACTGTCAATTAAACGCCTGTTCGGGTTCTCTAATGATCATTGTCTGTTGAGTCTGTCTATCCATAACAGACCAGAACAATGAACCCGACGGGCCATTACTCAAGCTAGTGGAGCGACTATGCCAAGTCTTCACCTCCACCGCACCACTTCCATCAACAACCACTTCTTCGTCAGCACCACCCCATCCACGCCAGTCCCATGGCAGTGCCACCGCATTACAGTAGCGAGTTATCATTAACTCTAGCAGTTATCTTGCAATCGCTTCTGTCATAACTATGACTGATAAGTAGCACCTTAAGCTTGGACAGTTTGACATGTTACAGTACAAACAAGCATTTTCTTCATCATATAATGTTACCCATTAAAATGTTTTACCACAATTAAAAAACACTTTACCTTACTAACACTACAGTTAATCTTAGGGTACATTTAGTTTGCTAAAATACAGTAAATACAAAAAGGAAACTACAGAACACTGACATGTTTTACAGCAGCTAAAAAAATGGTTGTGTGCTCTAATCCACAGATGAATAAGAGAATGATATGCATTATAATTTACACTGAAGTACACCGTCTGTTAGTCAGCATAAGAAAATGTATTTTTTAAAGTGTTTTATTAGCCGCTTTGCTCAACGCATCACACACACTTTGTAAGTGGTTGTCTGTCACTGGCTCAAAAGTGGAAGTAGACGCTACGTCCTGCTTAAACCACACAATTGACACTGGACAGTCACAGAGACAGGGATAGTGGTGGTGTGTACAATAACTTTCAAATTTTATTTAGTTATTATTGTTTAAGAAGTTTGTGAGTCTGGATGTAGAATGGAGATGGTCCTCATCTTCACCTTCTGCCTGATTCTAGGTAAGTACAAACACTTCCAAATCCTCATCAGTCTCAGTGTTCAGTATCAGTGTCACATTAAAGCTTTGCACTGATGGACATTTAGCACAGAACTTTTATAGAGAGGTTCCAGTGTTTAAAGTAGTGAAGTTCTCAGGGGTGCTGAGAGCTCCTGGTTATCTTCAGAAGCACACAGAGGAGCTTCCACTTCACTTACTGCATGAGGAAACCTACATGTTCAAGTCACCTACACATGGGAACATTATCTCTACTTATTTTCAGTGTAAAATTGACTTTGAAGAGTTTGTGTATCTGTATACGAGCTGAACAACAGTCCTTAACTACAGGTTATGTGTTTAAAGATCAGGACTAATGCTTTATCAGTGCAGTCGGCCTGCAGGTCTCAATCTGGCTGAAAGCAGATGCATCTAATAATCTAAAACATGTAAAACAGGGTCTGTTATCTAAAAATGCATGCAATGGCTTTTGCAGATTATGACACTGTACACACACACACACATGCACACACAGAGAGCAAGAGCTATGTAATGTTTAAATACTATTAAGACTTGTTCTGCACTGCTGCATCTATGTATATACAGTATGCAAATATGTTTTTTTTTATATTTTCACGTTGATTACACATTAAATTTACCACATTTCTATTTTCTTAACAAGTTAGCATAGATCCTGACACTCCCCCAAAGTGTGTCTTTTTGACTGTTAATACTTGAGCTGAAATACCCCTCCCTAAATTATTTTTTTTTCCTATCTATGTTTTACTGCTGTAAGGCACTGGTTCTATGTCTATGTAAATGAGCTACTGCAGAACCATGCCTCATCACCACCAAACCAGGCAAAGCTACTGCCAACCACCATGGTTTCCTGTTAAACTTGCTATGGAAACACAACTAAGTCCTTTTTTTAGCTTTTAAAAACAAACATTTGAGAAACTTTAGGTTTATGTGTTTTGACACAAACATCTCTGCACAGGATAAAATTGAGGAAGTAACTGCAAATTTAACACTCAGTTTTTTACACAAAAAGAAGCTCGGTTAGCTGTTCACAGTTTGTCACTAACATCTGACTTCTGTTATAGGGCCATTTTTTAACAGATAGGCCATTAAATAAAGCTCAAATATTAATTTTAATAAAAAAATAGTAATTAAAGTGTAATAAAATACTAATATGGTAATAAAATAATAATAATAACGTATTACAAATTACAATAGAGGATCTCACAACAAGATACACTCATGGCAATGCAAAAAAAGCTAAATACATGATATAAGTCACTAATAGTTATAAAAATGTCAGTGAAGATACAGTTCCCTTTCAAAGGCTACACTCGATGCTGCGTGAAAACGCTATGGGAAACATCTCGTCATGTTGCCGGTTGTGAAGCATATGTGTATCAAACATGCCAAATTTTGGCTTATATAACCTCGGTCGGGTGACGTCATCTGATGAGACGCACCTGCAGGTTATAAATAGGAGTGAACCGGAAACATTCCTTAGATCTTTTGTCTTCACTGACCTTGTTGTGTATGCGTGTGTGTTTAAACCAGCAAAATAAGAAAGTGTTTAACTCACCGATATGACAGAGTTTTAATTAAGATATCCCACAAATCGGAGGGCGATCTCTACACTTTACTGCTTCGAATAAAGTGCTCGCGCGCGCCCCGCATTCCTTGAGAAGCACCGGGCCGCGGCGCATTTCTGGGGCTTAAAACATGTGTTTCCAGCAGAGCTGTGAGAGACGGATTTAAAACTCCTATCTCTCACTTCCTCGTTGGATCGGGAAATCCCTCTGTCCGCTCGCAAGCGCGCGCTGCGCTTCTTGTGAATGGGCAAGGATAAACATTCTCTCTCGCTCCGCGGAGATGGAAATAGCACCCAAGCACTAAAAAAAAAAAAAAAAAAATTAGACGGCAGGTTCTGTCGGGTGGCCGGGGGGCGGAGCCTCAACAACGCTCTCTCCCTTTTTCTTAGCAATCTCCATATGAGTTAACCCTTTCATGGAGTAAGCTGTATCTATCCTGTGTTTTCCTGCCATCTACTTTATTTATTTGTTTAAATATAGTTGAGGTGGAAGCGCAGGGTTATATGATAACGCCCAGATAGAAGAGACGCTTCCAGGCTATCTCTCTCCTGGGACATCATCCTCCCTAAAAAGCTAATACTTCCTTTCAAGCTGTGTAGACTTTCATCTTCCCTGGAGGGAAAAGCTTTTCAGGCAGCAGGTCAGGTTGGTGCTCCATTGCACACCATGACGGTTTTGCAGGTCTATCAGGCTAACCTGCTGAGAGACTTGAGTATTGGCGGGGCTCTTCAAGATAGGGCGTTCTGGAATTACGCCGGGCCACAGACTTATGGCTTGAATGTCAACGGCATCAAGCATAGGATCGCGCATTCCTCCTTGATGCCCCTATTTCACCTTCCGGCCTGTTTGGCGTATCGCTAACTCGTTCGGCACTAGGTTTATGAGGTGAAGTTATATGAACAAGCCTTCGGAAATTCCTTCCCCGCCGTGCTCAAGAGTCGGGACTGTCGGCCACCCAGTCTCGACCGGGTCTGACGCTTGCAAGGCGTGAAACACACAAGAAGAGTGTTTTTGTGCTGGGCACGCCCTCGTAAAGATTGGGGTGCGTCGTGCCTGCGCTTCGCAATCCGCCTCAAAAGAGCTCAGACTGGTATATTGTCTTCTTCACAAAAAAGCCATGAGGTTCATGTGCCCAGGACCATGGGGAGAGACAATGGGGAGAGGCACGCAGAATTCCTTTCGAGAATGAAGTGTCCTCCCTGGCACCCCAGGAGGTCGGTGTCTTTGCTCCGCCACCACTGGTGTTTCGGGCAACACCAGTACCCAATAAAGTGTTAGCTCTTAGGTTTTTCCTGCCATGTTTCAGGATGCCGAACATCTAACATTGCCCCCCCGTTTAACCAAGCCGCCGAGACTTTTGCCCCTTTCAGAGAAACTGGCAGCGTGGAAACTACTGCCAAGCATATCTCCTTGGGTACTAAGCACTGTAGAGAGAAACTACAGGATGCAGGTCTCACATCACCCTCCGTGTTTCAACGGCGTGGTCTCCACTTCCGTGAAACCGGAAAGTGCGCATCTGCTGACAGAAGTTGCTGGGGAATGGAGCCATGGAACATGTTCCCCTACCAGACAGTGAGTCAGGCTACTACAGTCGGTATTTCTTGGTTCCCAAGAGGAACGGGGGGCTACGTCCAATTTTTAGATTTTCGCGGGCTGTTCCGCTATCTAAAATATATAAATACAGCTTCAAAATGTTGACTGTCAAAGTGATTGCTCTCAAATCCTACCAAGCGATTGATTTGGGACAATCGATTGAAGGACACTTACTTCATATAGAAATATTGCCACAACACAGAAGGTTCCTAAGGTCGCTTTCTGGGGCGAAGCTTACCAGTATCGGGTCCTTCCACTTGGTCTAGCTCTCTCACCCGCACATATATGAAATGCATGGATGTAGTTCTGGCTCTTACGACTCCAGGACATCTGTATTCGAATTACATAGACAACTGGCTGGCCCAGTCTTAGTACTGTAGCTAGCGCTTTGATATCAGCATGTCATCCTAGCTCACCTTTGTTTCTTAGGATTGAGACCCAACGCCATGAAAAGCGTGGTCTTTCCTGTTCAGAGGACGACATATTGGGTGTCACATGGGATTCGATCGTAAGTGGGCACAGCTGTCTTCCGCTCGTGTCGAATCCATTTTTAACCCCCCTTAAGGAAATCAAGCTAGACCGGAAAGTGACCATCACTTTCATAGACCTTAGCTCTTATGGCAGCTGTATCCACGGTGACACCTTTGGGCCTTCTGCACATGAGAGCATTTTAGTTGTGGCTGAGAACCAGGGGATTTCACTCTAGGGCCAATCCCCAATAAAGGTTACGCGCCAGGTGCTGCGTACCCTTCCTATGTGGTTCAGACCCCGGTTTCTGACTTTGAGTCCCACTCTAAGTTCGTCTTGTCGTCGCAGATGCTAACAACAGACATTTCCCTCATGGGCTGGGGTGCGGTCTTTGATGACCGTCCAGCCCAAGGGAGCTGGAGAGGCCATCTTCTCGCGCGGCACATCAATTGCCTCGAAATGATGGCTCTATTTCTTGCCCTAAAGCACTTCCTCCAGCAGTTGAGAGGCTACCATGTCCTAGTGCAGATGGACAACACTATGGCAGTCTCATATATTAATCGCCAGGGCGGACTGTGCTCGCGCCGCTAAATAGCTAGCGCACCAGGTCCCTGTCCCTCAGGGCAAATTACATTCCAGGGCATATGAATGTGGGAGCAGTTGTTCTGTCCAGTCAATCTCTGACACACGGGGAATGGAAACCCCACACCAAAATAGTCATTCAATCTTGGAGAGATTTCAGGTAGAAGAGGTGGACCTCTTTGCCTCGCAAGATCAGCAAATGTCCCCTTTACTACTCCCTGACTCTTCCAGCTACCCCGGGTCTGGACCCCGTGGCCCGTACATGGCCCTGGTTATGCCTTTATGCGCTTTTCCTGATAGCTCTGCTCCCGGGAGTCTTGGCGAGGGTCCATCAACAGTGTCTGCGCCTCTTATTGATAGCGCCCTGTTGGCCGACCAGAGTGTAGTTCTCGGATCTAGTATCCCTCTTCAAC
Organism: Clarias gariepinus; assembly: GCF_024256425.1. Classification (NCBI taxonomy): domain Eukaryota; kingdom Metazoa; phylum Chordata; class Actinopteri; order Siluriformes; family Clariidae; genus Clarias; species Clarias gariepinus. The sequence goes on from NC_071117.1 coordinate 3,440,158, forward strand.
GGCTCACCATGGGTGATTCCAATGAGGTGGGATCTTCTGTCTCAGGCGCAGGGGACGATATTTCATCCCCGGCCCGAGTTTTGGAACCTTCACGTTCAGTCCCTGAATGGGACCAAGCCGGTCAAGTCAAGCTGGTCTTTCAGCCAACGTAATTAAGACTATTCTAAGTGCTAGAGCTCCCTCCCCTAGAAGAGCTTATGTCCTCAAATGGGATGTATTTCAAAGTTGGTGCAGGACGAAGCAGGTGGACCTCGTCCACTGCCGAAATGTTTCAGTGCTGGAGTCTCTGCAGGAAAAATTGTCCTCGGGCTTGTGCCCTAGTACCCTCAGGATGTACGTAACTGCTATTTCAGCCTGCCACAACGGGACCAACTAAGTCAAGCTGGTCTTTCAGCCAGCGTAATTAAGACTATTCTAAGTGCTAGGGCTCCCTCCCCTAGAAGAGCTTATGCCCTCAAATGGAATGTATTTGAAAGTTGGTGCATGACGAAGCAGGTAGACCCAGTCCACTGCCAAAATGTTTCAGTGCTGGAGTCTCTGCAGGAAAAATTGTCCTCGGGCTTGTGCCCTAGTACCCTCAGGACGTACGTAACTGCTATTTCAGCCTGTCACGTCCTGATTGGTGGAGTTACTGTGACACGGTCCCTTTTGTGGGTTTTATCTATCGTGTTTGAAGAGCCAATTGACACCCTTTGTTTTTTGAACCACTAGAGTCAGCGCCTCAGGTTTCTGACCTTTAGGATGGTTTTTCTAATGGCCGTTACCTCTCTGAGAGGATTGGAGATCTGTCAGTCTCCCCATCCTGCCTAGACTTTGCCCCTGGGCTAGTCAGGGCCATTTTGCATCCTCACTGAATTATTTTCCGAAAGTTCTATTCTCAACATGCACCCTATTGTTTTCGAAGCCTTCTGTCCTCCGCCTTTTACAGTTTCGGAGCAGGAGAGACTTACTGTGTCCAGTACGTGCTCTTCAGATTTACGTCCACCGCATTAGCCAGTGGCATAAGTCAGAGCAGCTTTGAGTTGTGTTGGGGCCACAACCGGATGGGGGCGGCCGCCACTACACTGGGTGAGAGATGCTATTGCCCTCTCCTATGAGGCACGTGGGCTCACTTCGCCTCTAGGAACCAGGGCTCATTTTATCAGGGGGATCGCCTCATCTACTGCAATAGCAGGAGGTATTCCCCTGCAGCAATTGTTTGACGCGGCGGCGTGGTCCTTTCCGCACACATTTGTTAGATTTTATAATCTGGATGTTCATGCCACTCCGGGCTCACAGGTCCTCGAGTCAGCTTCCCAGATATAGTTCTGAGACCTTCTCGGCCTTGTGCGCACACGCTACACAACCTTGGGGTCCAGACACTTGCAATGCGGCGGCGTTGGTATTCTAATTCTCATAGCGTTTTCACGCAGCATCGAGTGTAGCCTTTGAAAGGGAATGTCTCGGGTTACTTTGCTGTAACACTGTTCCCTGAAAAGGCGGGAACGATATGCTGCGTTTTAATGCCGCACTGCTTACGTGACCGGACGTCCGTTCAGACAAATCAATCTGAGGAATGTTTCCGGTTCACTCCTATTTATAACCTGCAGGTGTGTCTCATCAGATGACGTCACCCGACCGAAGTTATATAAGCCAAAATTTGGCGTGTTTGATACACACATGCTTCACAACCGGCAACATGACAAGATGTTTCCCATAGCGTTTTCACGCAGCATCTCGTTCCCGCCTTTTCAGGGAACAGGGTTACAGCAAAGTAACCCGAGATGATTCTTAGGTCCATCCTGACCAGTGTTGGGGGACGTTACTTTTTAAAGTAACTAATTACATTGCAAAAATTAGTTTAAGTGCTTTTCCATTGCAGAAAATAAAAACCCCTTTGTGATTCCTCATGTATGTTGTTTTAGTCAAGACGTTTATAATTATTCTACCATCATCACTCAGCCAAGTTTGGCCCATAATCTGTTAACTACTAACAACCCCTATCTCACCTACATGGTTTCACGCGGTGGCCGTAAATAAGGTTCATCATGATACACTGCGAGTTTTGGCGCTGTGATTAGGTTTCCATCTTTCTGTGCGTCGGTCCTTGGATAGTCAAACCGCATAGGTGAGAACAGCAGGAATAACAGAGGGGGCGGGTTATCAAGGCTTGTACAATGACTTTTACACACACACACACACACACAGACACACACACACACACACACACAATAATGGATTGGGAATCACTGCTGTCTGTCTCACAGATTACATACATTGTCTGAATAACCGATTACATTTTTGAAAAAATAACTAAATAACTGAGTACTTAAATAGTGACCTTACGCATTAGATTACTCATTACATCAAACGACAGCTTTATTTTGTAATGCATTACATCTGACAATGATCCTGATACTAACCTTAAAGTCATTAAATCATTGAAGTCATTAAAAATGTTGAATCACTCAGTTTCAGCATGTAGTTGAGTCATCAGCTTTAAAATTGTCCATCAATCACAAGTCAGTTCAATGTAAAATGTCACATACAGCTCTAAATATAATTGGAAAAATGTCTACTCTGAATGAAGTTTATTCGTTTCACTTAGTATGACGTTTTTCATTTTGTACAATTTGATTTTAAAGTATTTTAGGTTTAATTTTATTAAAATTTAAAAACCATCCCAACTTTTCCAGAATGGATTTTCTTTCTCCTCACTTTTACCCCATGTGCGGGTAACAGTATTCCACCTCTGATGGGTAAACTCCATGAGAACGAACATCTCCTTCTTTCCCTCCTGCCTTTACTTCAGACTTTTATTCACTGGTTCTCTCATTAAGAAAGGACCTTTTTCTGCTGGTTTATTTGAAAGATTATCATCACCATCATCATTATTATTATTATTTAATAAAGCCATTGTTCTAAAACTTATTTAAAGTAAAACAATAAAGGAACATCATATCTTACCTTATTTATTTTTCTGTCATACACACACAAACACACACAGTCATGTACATATAGTCATGAATTATTCCACTCTCCTGCCTCTATGTACTTATTGTACCTGTATCTTTTCTTACACTTGTTCCTTTGCTCACACTCTAATATTCCTGGATACTGAGCTTCATTTTGGTCTTATATGTTACACCATGGTCCTGGATCATATTTCATTCCACTGTATATTATTCTCCAGCTGGTACTGATGCTGTAACTACAGTAACTGGATACAGAGGAGGATCAGGTCAGATTAAATGTCCCTACACATCTGGATATAAAAAAGAACAAAAAAATGTTTCTGCAGAGAAAAATGTTCTTGGCAGAAATATGTTTTTTTTAATTAATTTAATAAAGACATTCCTGTTAAGTCTGGATCTCCTGCTAAAAACTCCTGATTCTCTCTGAATGACGATACAAAGTATCCATTGTCACCGTCACTGATCTAAGACCAGAGAATTCGCAGAGAAAATTCTCCCACATTAACTTATTGATTATGAACAAATTGTGATTTAGGCAGAATATTAAATACCATTTCTCATCTTTCTTTTCAAGTGTTTACATTATCAATTTAATACACAAAGCTTATTATAAAATATCAGCAGTCAGTGCAATTTAGAAACAAAATTTTTAAAATACAAAAATGGGTCTTATTGATCTTCAATATACTGCATTTATTAAATGATTGTCAATAGTCTGTATTTTAAAATTAGACTTTTTATTCTTTCAGGTGATCTTCCCATCAGTACTATCTCACACACACCAAACATCACACATTCCTTTTCAACCCATGCCATGAATCCATCACTGCATTATGGTAATGACGTCTCAACAAAATGTATAAAGTTCTTGCTTGACCCTTTCCTCACATTTGTTTCTAATCATTCATCATATTTTGTATTTTTATATTACATAATATCATGTGTTTCAAACCTTCTTGTAAATAAGAAATACTGTAGAAAACAGAGCAAACAACTACCCAAGCGATATCAGATACCACACACACACACACACACACACCTAGGGGGTAATTATGAAATTGTTTTGGTAAATCAGAATCTAAATGATCAGAATGATGATTGTCTTCTCTCTGTGTTTTCAACTTCAGAGATCATCATTTTTCTGTCTGTGGTTCTGGCGGTGGTTCTGGCGGTGCTTCTGATTGTCCTTTTATTTACTATCTCCATACAGAGGAAAATGAAGACCCAAGGTACTACAAACATAAACATTTTTAGTTTCAGTTGCACAACTGTTTAAAGCAGGGCTGCACTAGGACGAATGCTCACCATGACGGTCCAGACTCAGTCCATTCATCCACCACGCATATACAGTACCACATTATACAGGGTGCCCCAATAAATTTAAAAAAAAATTAAGATTTTTTAATTAATTAATTTATTTTTTTCATTTATTTCATTCAGGCGTCATTTGGTTTAGTGGTTTCACTGTGGATTAGAGGTTTCTTTTAATTCAGGTGTCATGGTGGTTTACTGTTGTCTCGCACCTCCAGTGGGTTTGATTTGAGCCAGGACTTTTGATTCTGTAAAGTAACAAACACTTTTATGCAAGTAAAAACTCCCTTTATTTTCTATCTAATCCACTGCTACACCAATGCACTTATCCCAGTGTTTCACAATGTGTTAGCATAAGGGGCACAAGTTTAGAACTCAGCATGATGCCTACAAACATGGCCACCAGGAACTACAACAACCAACATGCTCAGGTTCACTGGAGGTCTGATTCATCACACCTCTTCTTAATGAACTCCCACTACATAAGCAGCTCTTAAGCTAGCAGCAGTTTGAAGAAATATTTAGAATGTTCCTTTCTGAATTTACCAAGTCTGTGAATTGGCCCAAACATGAAAATGGGAAAAGATCAGGATTTTATGGGTGATGTAGCAATAACTTCTTTATTCGCTTCAATGTGCAAGTTGTGTTGGTAAATGCTTGCATATACAGTTTCCACAGACAGATGCATCTCTTCTGAATGTTTGTGACAAGTTATCTGTCGGTTTTCAAGGATCAGGTGTTCCACTCACTGAATCTCACAGGAACGACTACAGTGGGCTCCAAGCCACTTCAACCGGGATCATTCAGAGTCTCATCACTGTACTGCGCTTTTATGCCTTCATTCACCAGAAAGCTCATCACAAAACACTGTTTCAAAAAAGCCTGTTTTTTAAAAGCGCTATATAAATAAAATTGAATTGAATTGGTCCCCACCCACCTACCCACCTAAAAACCTGCTTGCCACCTACTCTGGACTCATACCAGTTAGCCTAGGACCCAAATAGGTCAGCAGAGGAAACCATTTGCACAGTGGTCCATTCTGCCCCAAATCATCCTGACAACCCCAACACTTGTGATACCATGTTGTTTGTCGATTTTAGTTCAGCTTTCAATAATCAGCCCTTCCAAGCTAGTGTTGCACCTAAAAGTCTCACCCTCAACACAGGTGTGTGTATACAGTCTTATACTCCCTTATCACTCATGACTGCATACCATGATAGACCTGTTCAAATTTGACAATGAGATGGCTTACAGAAAGAAAATTTAACACCAAGTAGCATGGTGGAGAATAACCTGGAACTCAACACCAAGAAGATCAACAGCTCAACGGAAGTGTTGTTAAGTGTGTACCTACTGTAGTAAGTTTTTTGGAGTCCACATCTCTGGTCACTGAACTCTTGTCTCCTGATCAGAAAGTCACAACAGTGTTTGTATTTTCTAAGGAGACTTATAAAGCTTTAACAAGAGATACAGTTTGTGAGGATGCTCTCCATGGTATCCAAAGCAGCACAGTTGGCACAACTTTAATAGCGCTGTTTAGCTAATTTATGGTGTCAATTTGTTGTCTTAGCTAGTTTTATTTATTAATTTTGTTATTATATGTTGTATGTAGCAACTTGGTACTGGAGGGACATTTCAATGTGTACTGGACTACATATGGTTAAAAAAACAATAAAAGCCTAAGTTTTGGAGGAAAAACAAACATTTTGTTCATATAATGAAAACCATTCCTATGATTTCAGAATTTAAAAGTTCAATACATATAAGTGAACAAACCTGTAAATTTAAGTCTGTGCTTTACTCTCAGTGCTTCAGTACAAATCCAGTAGGTTGAGGTTTACAACCATAAATAAAATTGCTAATTTGCCAGAAATTGCTGTTTCAGTGATCAGAGATTGTACTATAAATTTACTTTATATTAAGTTTAACTTTAACTCTCTTCCCATCTCTCTGCAGGCTCTAAAACAGAGAAACAATCTCCCAGTGAGGTACATGCTAATGATTTGTTCAGGAATTACTTTCACATTTTATGAACACATATCTTAATGATTTTTCTTTTACATTTCAGACAAATGAAGATTATGAAAATGACGAAAATGTCCTACCTGTTAAAACAAGAGAAAATGTCACTTTATCTGAATCTGTCTATCAGAGTTTAGACCCAGCCACCAACCAATCAGATTCAGTCTACCAGAGTCTGAATTTAACTAATGACCAATCAGATACAGTCTACCAGAATCTGACCTCAACTAATAATCAATCAGATCCAATCTACCAGAATCTGACGTCAACTAATGACCAATTGGAATAAATCTACCATTCTCTAACCATTATTAGCAAAAGCTGATGAGACTCCGGAAACCTCTGCTCACCATCCAAGTGAACTAATCAGAATCGAAAGCAAATTGTTCCAGAGCTCATTGTTTCCCAACATAAATGGTTACATAGTACCAGTAAAAATTTTAAACTACTTTTACTCTTGTTAATTTTAGTATTTGTCAGTTGCTAAGCTTTAACCTAACCTTAACCTTAAACTAATGCATTTAGTTAGTTATATCAGGCATGGAAGGATGTGTGTGGGCAAAGCAAAATAACTGGTTTAATAAACAAACTAATTATAATCTGTTTATAATGCTGTTTGTGTTTTTTTTTTTTGCATAAAATCAATACCACACTTAAAGTCATGCTGATGTTTGAATATGATTATATAGGACATGGCATTTATCCCATTGCTTAATTCAATGTGGTGGTGTAAACAAAAACTATACAGAACTAAATTTTTTTTGTTTTTCCAAAAATTATGGACCTGACTCTCTCATATACACAGATTTGTGGATCTGCCCTAATCTCATACTGGCTAGCACTAGCAAACCTGGTCGCGCTATGCGTTGGCCGTCAGTTTTTTCATGGACATAACCCATGGGGTGATTTTCCCTGAACCTGTTCATTACTTATCAATAACTCGGTCTCTTTGTGTGCAGGTTTACTGTGCTTTTCCTCTTCTCCAGTTATCTGGATTAGTCGACTCACCAAAACATGACATTGAAGTTCCCAGTGTGTGATCTACCAACAATCGCTTAAATGACAGTTGTTCAATTCAATTAAATTCAAAAAGTCAAACTCATATATTATATCAAAAAGACTATATATATATATATATATATATATATATATATATATATATATATATATATCTCAAGTGTTTATTCCTTTTAATTTTGATGTGGCTTACAGTTGATGAAAACTCATAAAATTAGGTCATAAAATTTGAATATTGTGAAGTTCAATATTGGAGACTCATGGTGTCCCACTCTAATCAGCTAATTAACTGAACATCTGCAAAGGTTTCTTGAGCCTTTGTAGGCTACATAATCATAGGGAAGACTGCTGACTTGATAGTTGTCCAGGAGATAGAAGGAAAAATGTGGCAGAAAAAGTTGCACAAGCAACAGGGATAACTGCAGCCTTAAGAGGATTGTGAAGCGAAGCCCATTCAAGAATTTGAGGACGATTCACCAAAAGTGGGCAGCAGCTGGAGTCAAGGGTCACCAAAAACACAGACATATCCAGAACATGGGCTACAACTGTAGCATTACTCATGTTAAGGCAGAAACAAGTCCTTTTTTCAAAAGAAAGTTTTGCATTTCAATTGGAAATCAAAATCTCAGAGTCTGGAGAAAGAGAGAAAAGGCACAGAATACAAGTTGCTTAAGGTCCAGTGTAAAGTTTGCACAGTCAGTGGTGGTTTGGGGAGCTATGTCATCTGCTAGTGTTGCTCCACTTTGTTTTATTTGTCTACCAGAAAGTTCTAGAGCACTTCATGCTTCCCTCTGCTGACCAGCTTTATGGAGATTCTGATTTCATTTTCAGCAGGACTCGGCACCCGCCCACACTGACAAAGGTAATAATACCTGGTTTAAGGACTATGGTATCCCTTTGCTTGATTGGCCAGCAAACTCCAATCTAATCCCCATAGAGAGTCTATGGGGTATTGTGAAGTGGAAGATGCGAGACACCCAACCCACTAAGCAGAAGAACTAGAAAGAGCAACCTGGTCTTCCATAACAACTCAGCAGTGTCACTAACTGATCGCCTTCATGCCACGCCACATTGCTGCAGTAATTCATACAAAGGGACCCCTGACCAAGTATTGAGTGCTGTCCATGTTCATACTTTTCAGTAGTCCAACATTTCTGTGTTAATTTTTTTTTTATTTATTGGTCTTAAGTGATATTCTAATTTTCTAAATTTTGCATTAGCTGTAATCATTAAAATGAAAAAAAAAAACATAAAATATACCAGTCTGTGTGTAATTAACCAAAATATATAATATGAGGTCCACCTTTTGAACTGAATTACTGAAATAAATCAACTTTTCCACAATATTATAATTTATTTAGATGCATCGGTATATAAGTATACATGTGTTCTTTTTTTACATTTATCTTTTCTACATTAGATTAAAACCCTGCATGTATTTTCCTTCTTTTCACACACACTGTGCTTTCAAGCAACAGATCTGCCAACCTGATTATAAATGTCATCATACAAAAAGTCACTAAACTGTAAAAACAATTTTTATTTCCACTCCCAGACCACCCAGACACATATTAGCTCCTTCTGCCTGTTTATCATTTCTCAGAAGTCTTTCTCAAGTTTTAATCTAAGCAATACCAAATGCAAATTTCATCTCAGTATTACAACACATAATGAATTTTAAGTCAAACGAAATCTTTACAAAATAAATTGTTCTCCAAACGCACAAGAATTAAAAAAACATCAAAGTTTCACCAAAACACACACTTTTAGTTTTAGTTTCACAACTGTTTAACCCTTGTGTGGTGTTTGGGAGCCATTTTCATGTTTTATCAAAAGAAAAATTATACAATTAAGGCCAGAGGCCTCTGCTCATTTTCTGTGAAGAACATATATCAGAAAACATTTTTAATTACCACACCCTGTACATCCCCCTCCTCCTGTCTGGGACTGCTGTAAGTATGTGTGTGTGTAAGAGAGAGAGAGAGTATGGGTTTTTTGTTTTGGCCCTGTCGCCCCGCATCAGGTTGCAAACATTGTCATACAACATTGTGGCAAAATTCAAGCACTGACCCTTGGTCAGGGTCACATTTGTCTGAGAGTCTGACAGTGGCTGAAGAAAAGGTTCAGAATGAGCATCAGGTAGTTCCAAAACAAAGACAAGACACAGAACCAGCTCGTCAGCAGCTAGCTAATCCAGAAAATTCATGTTTTTTTTTAAACGAGGGTAAAAGAGATGGACCAAACCCATTCACATGCCAACTTTGGGGTTCTTTTCCTTGTTGGATTCCAAGGGGGATTCCACAGAATCCTGGTAGAATGCAAAAACATTTCCATGTCCAACTTCCACATACTTTCCAGAATTATCTACTTTGATAAACAAGATGATCCACCTTAACGGCAGAGAGACAATCTAGCCACACAAGGGGTAAAGCAGGGCTGGACTGGGACAAAACATCACCCTGGTGTTGGTGTTTGTTGCTTTACCACTACAGCCCAGACTCGTTTCAGACAGACACCAGGAAAAATTATTTATGTATTTATTATCATTATTATTGAGGACGACATCATAGTAAAAGGACACAAAAATGTACTGTAATCAGGAAATCCTTAGTATTATATCGGGTAGTAATCTGTAAATAAATAAATAAATCTCTGTACATATTTAATTAATCATTATTATAATAAATCAATACCAGAGTTGGAAAGCAACGAATTATGAATTATTACGAATTCGCCTTCTAAGTTCCACAGCTCAAAAAAATAAATACATAAAAAATGAATTATACAAAACATAAAGTAAAAAAAAAAAAAATTAACATGCACATTATCTTAAAAAAAAAAGCAAAAATAAATCCTGACAGATAAGTGTTTCCTTTTATTCCTGCAGGCACACACACACACACTGTACTAGGAAACTCCTGTACACAAGACTGGTTTTCCGAAGTATCTACAAGTACCACTGAGCGTATACATGAAATTCCACCAAGCTAGGATACTTCTGGATTGATACTGATTCGGATGTATCTTGCTGAGGAATCCTTCCATGGTACAGCCTTTTGTTGCCATGGCAAATAATCCACTTAAGGATTTTGTCAGGAGACATTCACACCTCAAGCCCCATTTGCATTTTACACCTTTTCCCAACTCTGCTCTTCCTTATTGTTTTTTTTTTATCTCAACATTGATTATTATTATTATTTTTTTAAAACACTCCCCAAACCGTGACATCTATTGGGACATTTTTATTTAGCCCAACCCAAGCCCTCATAATTTATGATTAGATTGGTTATTGGGCAGGTATGTAGATAAAGCCCCCACAACACCCCCTCCCCCCCCACACACACACATAATACTATATATCCCCCACATTCTTTAAAAAATGACAATAAAATTTATTCAGAATTTTTTTTATTAAAATCAAACCAAACATAAATACACCAAACCAAATACAAAGCAAAGTAAGAATAAGGGGGGAAGAAAACATAAAATATGGAAAAAATGAACAAATGTGCATTTATGAAGGTGCAATACTAAAACAAACATGCACCAGTGCTTGTTAGATGTCCCAAATAAATGTCCTTCTAGCTCGGTCACATTACTGTAGATATTAGACGCTGACGGCATGCACGCAATGGCATCCTCCTCATCGGACATCAGTTCCAGTATTGCAGTCTGCCACAGTTCTCTCTCTGCATCTGTGTGAAAGACTCTACACCTGGACTCCAGCAACTGCAAAACACACCATAAGCTAACCCCTAAAAACACTCAGAGATGTACCGAACTTAATACATATTGTTAGATGTATGTTCATGTTAACTAATGGTAACAAATGAAACCTTACTGTAAATTGTTGATTTATACTAATTAATACTGTTATATTATTATCATTGAATATTTATTATTTACCTTCATTGTTTTTTTTTTTTCTTCTTAGGTGCATCCTGTTTTTCTTCAAAGCGATTCATGCTGTGTGTGGATCGAAATGTTGTGCATGACAACATTCCCTCCTTCATTTCTGCCGTGTGCATGATGTTTGGGAGCTATTATTGCTTCAACATTCATTACCCATCAGAGCTGGCATCGACCCTGGAGTTTTTGCAAAGGTATGCGTTTTTGGGTGGCCTTTATACAACATTTAAACTGAAATAAATCTAAAGTAGATGATTTAGTCACTTAGGGTTAATATGTAGAACAAAAACAGAATGAATTTACTAAAATGAAAATCCCCAAAAGAATGCATTTCAATAAATAATTTAAAACTTTTTATGATCATTAAATTTAAATTACTGAACCTAAACATAGAAGCCTGATTAAAAATGCTTAAGTAGGGTTTTGTATATGAAGTACATGCATATATATGTATGCATGTACAGTATTTGTGTGTGGGTGTTTTATGTTTTATTTATTTATTTTTGCTCTACTGATTTAATAAATAACTTCTTGTGGAACACTGTAGTTAGGACTACTTCTCTCTGTTCATGTATATGATGAACCATGTTGTTTGCTTTACCGTCTGGATTCAGGATTCAGGAAGACAAACATTTTAGGGGGGTGGATTCATGATTTACTCGCCTATTAAATATTTAATATTTGTTCATTTAATACAAAATGTAATTATAAATTGCTTGAATGAAAAGAAAAAGCTTTTGCTTTTAATGAAGCTTTTTTCATCAATACAGTTGTTTTCCTATTTTCCGAGGTGTTTTTTCTCCATCAACCCAGAGAAGGGCACCAAAGTGAAGAAGACAAACTCAGCTCGTCTTCACGTAAATCCAAGAGTCCTTACCTTGATTCAGGATCTTTTAGATCATGAGTGGCGTGATATCTAAATATCGACTAAAGTTAGTAAGATTTTGGACATTTATTGAAGGATGTGCCATACTCTCCGTTTAAAGGTTTGTTTCAACTGCTATGCTCAGTAGATTTTACTGTAAGTTACAGCGTATTTTATGTTGTCGTTGCTTTTAATAAAGCTTTTTTTTTTTTTTTTGCATTGATGTATCTCAGGTACGTGTTATACTAAATTCAAGGAAATACTGCTTTTACTATTATTTATAAACAAAAAAAAACTCAATTGTTCAACCATTTTAAGAGAGACATCCTTTCATCATTTCTTTTTTTATTTACAGTGAGATTATCATTAATCTGTCACATGCCCTTTTTTTTGTCTGTAAAGAAAGTACACGGTACATAGACTCAATTTGTGTTGAGAACTTTTTTTTTGTTTACTTGTTTGAAAGGTAAATAAATGCTTTAAAGGGCAAATTATTGGATTTCTGTCTTTCTGTGCAGTAGCTCTTAATGCATATCTCACTTAGCATTTCAGGATTTCGAGGATTGTGTACATTGGTTTATATTTTTCACATTTCTAGTCAAAGTCTATAGGGTGGTGCAGTTAATAAGAAGCTCAGATGAATGTCTAATCTGCCTGTTTAAAAGCAGTTTCTGTTTTCAGTTCAATTTTACAGTTAATATTTGCAATGAAATTGGATGATTATCTACACTAAGAAACAACCGTATACTGCTGATATTAATTTGATTAAAATTTGTTTTGTGAATCACATTTTAAACAAAAATTTACAGGTTTAAACTGTAAAGTTTACATGTGAAATTTATCTTTACAGAATTAACCTGGCAACCACAGCTGCCAGGTTTTTACTGTAAAATCAACAAGATTTTCTTGTTTAAATGGCACCATTTCTAATGGTTGATTACCATAATTTTACAGGATGTTTTTTTACATAAATATTCTGTGAATTACACTGCAATAAATTGTAAAGCTGTCTACATTTTTTTGTATTTTTTAAAGAATTATTCTGGCAACCACAGCTGCCAGTTTTTTTTTTTTTTTTTTTTTTGTAAAAACAACTGATTTTTTTTTACAGTATAAATGAATTTGTAGAATTACCTATCTTTGTCAGTTTTTAGCCCCAGTCTTAATGTTGTCTCTTAGCTGAGACTTTCCTGATAGAGACAAAAAGTATTTGCTCTGCAATGTTTAACATGTTGGTAAAAAAAAAAAAAAAATCAGATAAGTGACAGAAAACAATTAAAATTATTAGAGGGACAAAAATAAAGGGACATAAAAATAATTACAATAACATTTTCTGATTACCCTTTACACACTCAGGGTCTGCATCTGCAAAAGTCATCTTTAATTCCTGCAGCAGATACTGTATGTCATCACTGCCTGATATATCATAAAATAAACTTATTCTTTGTGGAAAGAGAGTAGTATCATTAATTACATTTAAAATGATTATGTAAAACCCCATACATAGCATGTAAAAAAACAACAACCCAGGGGTAGCTCAGTGGTTAGGGCGCTGGACTATGGTTCGGAAGATCCCAGGTTCAAACCCCACAACCACCGAGTTGCCACAGTTGGGCCCTTGAGCAAGGCCCTTAACCCTCAACTGCTCAGATGTGTACTGAGATAAAAATGTAAGTTGCTCTGGATAAGAGCATCTGCCAAATGCCTAAATGTAAATATGTTACCCAGTTTGTGAATTGTGTTTATGTGGGTTGTTTCTGAATTATGAAGGCTCCTTATAGCTTCCTGTAATGTTGAATTAAAACCGCTTTAAACAACTTTTTATAATTCAGATGTGACAAACTTTTAAATATGCTGGACACCTACAACAATGCAAGTAACAAAAAGGAGATGTGTCGTCAAATGCTTAGGCTAACTTGGCAAGGTATAATTTACTACTGTATTGTCAGGCAACATAAAGGTCAACTTACCGCATTGCCCACGTTATGCGCCCTCTTAGCTCTTTTATGCACATGGCTAGACTCTTCCTGCGGTCTTCTCTCATCAAACTTGCGCTCAAATGCATCAAGACTCTGGATATCCTCTTTGAGAAGAGCAGTGTGTGCAGCTTGTTTCTCCTTCAAACCCTTAAGCTGAAGAGACAAAGGCACACCATGGCTAATCCCCCCACCCGGCTATGATAAGAGGGACAGCACCTCTTTCTGCTAGTCATTAATATACAAAAGGCATTTACACCTCACAGCCATCAGCTCTCACTGCTAGCTGTGAGGATTCCTAGAAAGTTTCACCGATTCCAGTATATATCCACATACATGAGGTATCTGGCAAAAAAAAAATTCTTATGATCAAACCCCTGGTTATTATTACAGCCACTACTATGTTGTAGACCACATTATGTGTGTATGTTGCCGTTTTAAGAGTTGTCGCCCCTCCCTACATGTGTGTGTGTGCTGCTCACTCCGAAACGCTTTATTCCTTTACCCTTTTTTTTTACTTTTATTGTATGTTTTGTATTATAATTTCGTCACACTGAAAGAGGCCGATAAAGGTTTTGTGCTGAACGTTATTCTTGGCTCTGAGATCTTTTTGTTCTTGTTTATTATATAAAGGTGTTCCTTCAGTTAAAAACAACTAGTTTGAGATTTAAATCTGCTTGTCTTGTTTAAATTACACTAGAATACACCCCCCACCCCCGCTTACTACTTTTATTTGGGTAGATTTTTATAATGGTAACTTTACTTCTAAAATTTCAACTTTCAATTAAGGTAACAGTACTTGTACTTGAGTACAAAAGTTTGTTACTTCTTCCACCTCTGATCAATATATTTAAAAGTTATAGGCTTTTTAATAGAATGTTTTATAATGGTATTAGTTTTATTTCAATAAATATTTAATATTTAATGTCCTTAGTGTGCAATTTTCACAGCAGCAGCAACAGGTATCCGAGGGGCTTATGTCACCATGGTAATGCACAGAGGAAGTGACGTCTGTGCTGGTGACTTTACAATGTGTTACAAATAGTGGAGTTTTGTCGAGCAAGAAGCAGGAAGCACCCTTTGTGCACTTCGGAATGGAACATAGCTCCTAGTCTTCCACTTCCTGCCTCTAAAGTGTTTCCATGTGATTTGTTCCTATTTACACACCCTGTCCTCTAGGGGGCAGAAAAGGGACTTCTGTAACAGACTGTTAAAGAGTGACAGGAAGCAGTTCATGTGAGGTTTATGGTGAAACGTCTCGGGTTACTTTGCTGTAACCCTGTTCCCTGAAAAGGCGGGAACGAGATGCTGTGTAAAAAACACTATGGGAACATCTTTCTGTGTTGTAAAGCATGTGTGTATCAAACACGCAAAATTTTGGCATATTTAACCTCGGTCAGGTGACATCATCTGATAAAGCACACCTGCAGGTTATAAATAGGAGTGAACCGGAAACATTCCTCAGATCAATTTTGTCTGAAAAGGACGTCCAGTCACGCAGGCAGTGCGGAATTGGAGTGCAGCATCTCGTTCCCGCCTTTTCAGTAAACGGGGTTACAGCAAAGTAACCCGAGATGTTCCCTTTAAAGGCTACACTCAATGCTGCGTGAAAACGCTATGGGAACAAGAATACCAACGCCGCTGCACAGCAAGTGTCTGGACCCCAAGGTTGTAAAGAGTGTGCGCACAAAGGCCGAGGAGGTCTCAGAACTATCTCTGAGAGGCTGATTCAAGGACCTGTGAGCTCGGAGTAGCATGAACATCCAGACCATAGAATCTCACAAATGTGTGCGGAGGGGACCAACCTGCCGCATAACACACTTGCTGCAGGGGAAACCCTTTTGCCAGCACAATAGATAAGGCAATCCCCCTGGTCAGATAAGCCCTGATTCCTTGAGGCAAAGTAAGACCACACGCCTCGTAGGCTAGGGCAATAGCATCTCCCACTGATGTGATGAAAAAAGGCTGCTCTGACTTACACCACTGGCTAGTGCGGTGGACGTAAATCTAAAGAGTGCGTACTGAAGATAGCAGGTGAACCCTATCCTGCTCTGGAGCTGCAAAAGGTGGTGGACAGAAGGCTTCAAGGAAAACTGGGTGCATGGTCAAGAATGAAAATAGTTTGGGTGAGGATGCTGAATAGCTCTGACTATCCCAGGGGCAAAGTCTAGGCAGGAAGGGAAGCCTGCAGATCTCCCAAAAGTGATAAGAAAAACAATCTTGAGGGTCAGAAGCCAGACAGGCGCTGACTCTAGTGGTTTGGGAGGTGGTGTCCGCTCTAGTGGTGTCTGCCAGACCCCATCCGTCAGAACATGACAAGCCGAAATAGCGGCTACATACATTCCAAGGGTACTAGGGCATAAGCCCAAGGAACTTCTTGCACAACTCCAGCACTGAAACAATTCGGCATTGGACTGGGTCTACATGTTCCGCCATGCACCACTTTCAAATACCCTCTCCTTGAGGGCATACATTCTTCTAGTGTGTTAAAGGTACCAGGGCTCCCAACTCCATATGCCCTGGAGTGTAAATTGCCTTGAGGGACAGAAACTTGTCTTGTCCCAAAGCAGAAGCGGCGCAGCACAGTGCCAAAATGTACATCGCCCTGAGGGACAGGGACTCGCCCTGTGCCCAAAGCAGAAACTGGTGCTCTAACTCATTCAAGCGGCGCGAGCACAGTTTGCCCCGGCGATTATGTACGAGACTACCCTAGTGTGCACTTGCACTAGGGCATGGTAGCCTCTTAACTGCTTCAGGAAGTGTTTCAGGGCCAAAATAAAGCCATCAGTTCAGCTCCCTTGGGCTGGATGGCCAGCTACCCCAGCCCATGAAAGAAGCGTCTGTCGTTAGCATTGGCAACGACAAAAAGACGCACGTAGAGTGGGACCCAACGTCAGAAACCGGGTTCTGAACCACATAGAAAGGGTATGAAGCCACCTGGCGCGTAACCCGTATTCGACTCCGGGGATTGGCCCTTAAGTAATCTCCTGGCTTTTAGCTAAAATGTACATCGCCCTGTGAGACAGGAACTCGTCCTGTGCCCCCAAGGGGAAAGACCGCACCCCAGCCCGTGAGGAAGGCATCTGTCATTAGCATCTGCGACGACAGATAGACGCACGTAGAGTGTCGAAGCGCTAGCTACTGAGACTGAGCCAGCATAGTTAGTCGTCATAAAAACAGCCGATAGCACAGACCGTCTGCTTTGTTGCACAAAGAGACAGGTCTGTGGCTTAGCGTAATTCCAGGAACGACGTTGTAGAGCCGCGCCAGTGCTTAAATCTTTCAGCAGGTCAGCTTGATCAGATGCCTGAATCTTTTCCCCACTAGGGAAGATCAGTCTACACGGCTTGGTGGGAAGTGTATGCTTCTTTTCAGGGAGAATGATGTCCCAGGAGAGAAATAGCCCAAGCGTCTTTTCTAACTGGGACATCATCATATAACCACGCCTTCGCATCAACAACATTCGAATAATTCGAAGATGATGGCACGAAAACACGGGAAGAACAAGGCTATTCCATGAAAGAGTTAGCTCGTCATGAAGTTTGCTGAGAAAGAAGGGAGAGAGAGCGCCATTTATCCGAGGCTCCTCCCCCCAGCCACCCGACAGCAATCTGTTGTCTTTTTTTTTCGAGCGCTTGAAGTGAAAACTTCCTCATCTGGCGAGGACACGCGAGAAAGGCGGATTCCTGTCTCCTGCACGTCTGCCAGATTGCACTTTTTAACCCAGGAATGTGCCGAAACAACGGTGTGGAAATCGCGTTCCGAAAGAGCGGAGGCATGAATCTCCTGACAAACTTCACCATATCGGTGAGTTAATACTTTTAAATTCGCTTGCACACATCACATGCAAACACAATATTCGGTCTTTTGAAAACAAAAAGATCTGAGAATTGTTTCCGGTTCACTCCTATTTATAACCTGCAGGTGCGCTTCATCAGATGACGTCACCTGACCGAGGTTATATAAGCCAACATTTGGCGTTGATACACACATGCTTCACAACCGGCAACACACAAAGATGTTCCCATAGCATTTTCACGCAGCATCGAGTGTAGCCTTTGAAAGGGAACACTTCATCTCACCAACACTACAGTTAATCCTGTAGTATGTCTAGTTCACTCAGATAAAAAGACTTACGTACAGAACACTGATATTAAACATTGATAAATTTAAGATGATTAAAATGTATTGTGTAATCTAACTCTACAAACAGAGAGAGAAAAAGTGACTACTGTTTACACTGCAGTACGCTATCAGTTTAGTATCAGAAATATCTTCATAACACACGCACGCGCACACACACACACACACACACACACACACACACACACTTCCTGAGTGGTTTTCTGTGACTGGCTTAAGTAGATGTGACCAAGTATTGCTTTGTACTTATATCACACACACCCTGCATAGTCAGAGAGACAGAGACAGTGAGTGTGTGTACGATAACTAACAGAACATTATTAATTATTATTATCTGAGGAGTTTGTGAGTCTGGATGTAGAATGGAGATGGTCCTCATCTTCACCTTCTGCCTGATTCTAGGTAAGTACAAACACTTCCAAATCCTCATCAGTCTCAGTGTTCAGTATCAGTGTCACATTAAAGCTTTGCACTGATGGACATTTAGCACAGAACTTTTATAGAGAGGTTCCAGTGTTTAAAGTAGTGAAGTTCTCAGGGGTGCTGAGAGCTCCTGATTATCTTCAGAAGCACACAGAGGAGCTTCCACTTCACTTACTGCATGAGGAAACCTACATGTTCAAGTCACCTACACATGGGAACATTATCTCTACTTATTTTCAGTGTAAAATTGACTTTGAAGAGTTTGTGTATCTGTATACGAGCTGAACAACAGTCCTTAACTACAGGTTATGTGTTTAAAGATCAGGACTAATGCTTTATCAGTGCAGTCGGCCTGCAGTCTCATCTCTCTTCTTCCTGTTGTTCAACACAGAATGTGAGTTTAGTGTTTTCTATCGAGTCTAGCCGAGAGCAGATAGTCCTGTTGTAGGACGTGTAGGATTTAGATTATTAGTCTCTGAGTGTTATTTAAAATCCCTGTATTGGTTTCTCCTACTGTATGTGTATCTGTTGTACCTGTCTCTTCTCTTACACGTGTCACAATGTTTACACTTTAATATTCCTGGATACTGAGCTTCATTTTGGTCTTATATGTTACACCATGGTCCTGGATCATATTTCATTCCACTGTATATTATTCTCCAGCTGGTACTGATGCTGTAACTACAGTAACTGGATACAGAGGACGATCAGTTCAGATTAAATGTTACTACACATCTGGATATGAAAAGAACAACAAGTATCTCTGCAGAGGTAAATGTCCCACCTGGGACCTTATAGATGTTCCTGTTCAGTCTGGATCTCCTGATAAAGACCCCAGATTCTCTCTGTATGACGACACAACAGCCAAAGTCTTCACCGTCACCATCACTGATCTGACAACAAGGGATGAAGGAACTTACTGGTGTGGGATAGAGCAGATAGGGTATGATAAATACACAGAGATTCTACTGCTGGTTAAAACGGGTAAGTGAGAAGAGTTTATTATTTTTTCATTAAATTAATTTAATAAATAATGCGAACTGTCTGGATTTTAACAATACACTTTACTGTACATTCTTCACAGATGCTCCTACCATCAGTGCTGTGTCATACACCACACACACCACTTCAACACAGTCCATGAGTCCATCAGTGCATGCTGAGAATACACATTCAAGTTCAAGTTCAAGTAGGCTTTATTGTCATTACAACCATATACAGTTAGTACACAGTGAAACGAAACAACGTTCCTCCAGGACCAAGGTGCTACATGCAACATAAATTTACAACATAAATTAACAGAGACACTAAACTAGCTAACCAAGAGGCCTAGTTAACTGGCTAGCAGAGACAGGACAGTCACATTCAACAAGTATGAACTTCTTGCCTGTCCTCCTCATCACATTTCTTTCACATTGTTTATAGTATCTCATCTTTTTTCCAGCTAATCCACTGAATGATGATAATGTCACATTATTATTATTATTATTATTATTATTATTATTATTATTTGACTATTCCCCAGTTTCCTGCTTAATTTAGTCCTATCTAATTCCTCCCCATCACTGGTGGTCTCCCACATTACCACTCAGTCGGGCCAAAGACTATCACGTATTTCCTCTGAACCCTGTGATGCCAGCCGACCGCATCTTTTTCGAACTGCTCGCTCATGCACTTTGTATAATTAATGTGAGAGCACTAAGTACCCCTCATCCCTCCCCAATCAGCTCTCACTAGGCCTCCGGCTGTGAGTGGTTGCAGCATTACCCGGAAATTTAACTCGCAATCTCTGGATGACAGGAGGAGCACTTTACTACTACTAAATCACTACAGATGAGATCCTGCCAGCTGTGTGTACAGATGTGGCCATTAAGAATGCATGTCTCAAAGAAAGGAATCTCACCACCCTGATTATTTAGGAACTTCATAGACTTTTTATGCATTTGGTTGCATGTTACTTGTTTCCTCAAACCAAAATTTAATGGTAAATCAGACTTGATTTGACCTGAAAGAAAAAAAAGTTTCCCTTTCCATCATAGACCTTTTGTCTGCATCACAAACTAAAACTTAGCTCAGACAGTTGTATTGGGTTTTATCTCTTTACAGAAGTGCTGCAATTATTGCTGGGTTTAAAACACACAGACTCCATTTATTTCTCTTTATTACGGCTCACCAAACCCACAGTACAAGGAAAGTAAAGAATAATAAACATCCTGGATCTGGAATTAGAGGTATTTTTTAGAGGCTACATTTGGCGAGTAGCCTATGAATTTGTGTTTGTTGCATTTCAGGGGATGGATGTCTGCATTTTTATCTGTCACGAATTTATCAGCCTTTTGCTCAAAACGTTGCCTTTTGTAAAGTAAAAGTCCGCACCGCACGTTCAAACAAACATTTTACATTCGCTAAAAGACATATTTACAACCACATTTCAACCATTTACAGACAACATGCATCGTGCATTGAAGTTTTTTTTTTTGTGATCTCAGTATTTTATAAGTAAAATAAAACTGCTCACAACGGCACTCACTTTTACTTTGTAAAAGGCAGCATTTATTTAGCGAGTGTATATTTGTGCTTTGTTGCATTTCTGGGGGATCAATATGTCAAATCAGTAAAATAACAGAATGAATATATACTCGATAAAGTGAACGTCATTTTCTCGGGAAAATGTTTTTTCTTTATTGATGTCTTCTGAAGGTGCTAAATGTTGACACTGTATGTTAACACTATCAGATAGCCTACTATCAGTAAATGTAATTAATTTTAAGAAAATTTAAACCGAGGCATTGCCATGTTTTTTATTAGTTTATCCTTGTTAAAACAACTATATAACAAACTTTTTATTATTAATTTTAAAGCACAATTTAGAACATAACATTTCATTATTATAAACATAATTTAAAGCACATGTACAATGTACTATCATGAAAGATCTATAACAAAATAAGTTTCATGTCATTCCATTTGCCATCTGATGGACATTCGGTGAAGCGCAGCACATTTATTTTAATTGTGGGATTCAGTGGCACTCCTTGAGACGAATTGTGGACTTCCGCAGGAATAAATATGCATTCTTAATGGCCACATTTGTACATGTGGCGTCGAAGAATGCTTTAGGAATATTACTATGCTTTGGGAATTAACTGTCAACAAGAATTCCTTTTAACTTTTTATTCATTACATTTTGTTTTTGTATTTAAACTATTAAGTTGCCTCCAATCTCCTGCCATACAGTGGGTTCCAGATTGTTCTGTAAAAGTGTCCTGCTAAACAGCCACAAGGTACAAACTGTGCCAATAAACAGAGATGTCGAGCTGCAGAAATACCATCATGGCGCTGAACATAATGAGAAACATACTGAAAGCATTTCAGTATTTTGGAGGCTGCTCACTGCTTTATATGAGGCTTTGTTTTTGCTTTATATGTTATTGTGTATAAAGAATTTTACTTCCTATATGTACAATTTTTCAATTGTGTAGTTGTTTGAGTTTAAAATTACACTATAAAAAATCCAAATAGATAAATGTTGAATGAATTAATACTGAAAATAATTTAAAATTAAAATTGTTGGCTTCTAACAATTTGTTAAGACGACAGGTAACATATTGGTGGGGGTTGTTCATCTTTCCTAGTTTTTAAAAATGGTAATGATATTGTAATATAAAAAAATCAGTAAGCATGTTGTGTTCTCCAGGTATTTTATTGACCTTTAAGCAAAATAGAATGTATTTTCTTTTTTATGCAGATCAATGTTTTACCTTGTTTGACTGATTTTGGAAGAAGTGATATTTGTGTGTTATTAATTGTTGGAGTATTTGGGGTAACTTGTTTATATATATATATATATATATATAAACAATTACTTGAACCAACTACTGTACCTCAATGTTTACATTAAATGGGGGACAACTTACCTTTTTGATTAGATGAAAAGTTGGGTTAAAGGGGTCATACAGGCCTACATGCACTTTTTTTAAGCTGTTTGGACTGAACTGTGTGTTAGGAGAGTGCGTACACAACCACTCTACAATGATAAAGAGCCGCCCAGTGATTTTCTTTTCATTTATTACAATAACATGCCCCTTCTGAAATCAGGCCAATCGCAAATGCCTGTTACTGTGACGCCACACCACAAGAGGCCGCTCCTACACTAGTTGATTGACACTGGTGTTTTAGGAAAGACCCGCCCCGAGTGAGAAGAAACTGTCGGCCATTGTTTTTCACCGCTGGAGCAAAATGTCGCCTAAGCGAGTGTGGTGTACAGTTGTTGGGTGTAATAGCGAACACAGCAGTCGTCATTCACTACTGATATCTGAGCCACTGAGGACGCAGTGGCTGAATTTAGTTTTTGAAGCTAACGTCTCCGCGGCCGATTTACCTAAATGCGTTCATGTTTGCACTAATCGTTTTTTTACCAGACTGCTTTATAAACGCGGGTCAATATAAAGCAGGTTTTGCTACGAAGCTGCTCCTAAAAAAATGGATCTGTACTAACGCTTCGTGTTCCTGCTTCATCTTCACCAGGCTCAGTGAGTATGTCATGAACATGTCATAGAACATGGTTATGGCCTTTTTTTCTGTGTACATCCGTCTCTATATAATTCCTGATCGTATGTTTATAATAAACAATGCATTAAGGTGATTGTCTAGTTGCAAACTGTGTACATAGTCAGAAAAAATATATTATGCTTACCTTTGTAACGTTAGATGGTTTATAACGATGTCTGTCGAAGATTAAGAAGTCATGTAAACACATCAGTAAACACATCGCGTCCGTATCTCTCTCGGTAAGCTTCACCGCTTTTGTTGTTGTTGCTCGCAGCAGCGTAACAGCCCGTTAATTCATGCCCATGCAGTGATGAGAAAGACAAATTGAGTCAAAGCATGGCCATTCTTTTAATTTCTGCGTTGTCAGGCGATATTACAAACTTCCGTGTAAATCAAACCAAAAAGGACTTAAGAAAACAGGCTCAGGCTCTATATTCCAGCGTTTTTCAGTTTGGACTGCATTACCCACAAACCATTGCTCGCACTGGACTACACTCCCGTGGCTATACCCCACGTGTGTTGTGAAGACACGCCCCACAGATCTGGGGGGGCGGGCTCAGCAGAGATCATAAGCATTTAAAAGAACCTGGTAACATGGTAAAGGAAACAGGTTGCTGAGAACAGAGCTAGTTTTTACCAGTTAAAAGTAGTGTTTTTTTTTACACAACCATTGAGAATTTTTAATTAAATATATTACAAACTTTTCATTAGGACCCTAAAAATCATATTAACATTTAATGAAAAATGTGTCTGGATGACCCCTTTAAGTCAACCCTAGAGAAATATAATTAATTAGGATCACAAGCAATACTACTTGAGCTGAGTTAAATATTAGAATTATAAGTTGAGTCAATGTGAAATATTTAGTTTGGCCAATTCCTCTAAAAGTGGAGTAACCTTCAAAAAAAAGTTATGCTTGTTACTAAACCTTTTTTTTCTTTTTTTTTTTAGCAGTGTACAATCTAAGTGATCAGAATACAGTTTCTCTTCCAAGAATATCAATTTCACCTATCATCAGTGCTGTGTCTGTGGTACCGGTGCTGCTTCTCTTTGTCCTTTTAATCATTATCACCATACAGAGGAAAAAGAAGACCCGAGGTACCGCAAACAAACACGCACTGGAATCCCCATTTTCACTCTCACATTCCTTTTTTGTGGGCTCACCATTACAGTCCAGACTCGGTCCAGTTAGACACCATGTATACACAACACACATATACAGAGCTTCTCAAAAAATGTAATATTGTGGAAAAGTTCTTTATTGTCTCCCTAATTTAATTCAGTTGACACAGTGGCTTTCATCACCAGGGTCTGGGTTCGATTCCTACCTCAGGTCTGTGTGTATGTAGTTCGCATATTCTTCCCGTACTTGTTGGGTTTTTCCAAAGATACTCTGGTTTCCTCCCACAGCTCAAAGCAGACGAGGCTAATTGGCGCACACAATTATAGACTTCCTCCCTCTTCCCTCCCTGCAAGTCCCAATTATCATGAAGCGACTCCTTACTTATTCATTATTCATTCATCACTTTGCCTGACATGTTAGTGCCACCATGCAGTAATAGGAGACACATGTCACTTCCCAGCACGACTAAAAGGATCTGCTAAAATTTCTTTTTCCGGTCATGAGACAACACGTTTTTTTAGTCTTAAAAAATTGATTTGTTTGATGATCGTCAATTTACAGACTAAATTTTTTTAACAAACTATTTAAGAGAGTTTTTCAACAAGTTTTTCCTGAATTCAACACAAGAGTAAAACCCCGAACCAAGGGCACTATCCTATGTTTAAGCGCTGAAGAAAGCACTACACAACATGCATTTATTTATTTATTTATTTATTTATTTATTTTTTTATTTAAGGGGGGTCTATGTAAGTTGTAAAAAATAATCTTTTATATGTTTGGTTATTTGCACAGCAGTTCAAGTCATGCATTTACAAGTTATTTTTGTGGTATGATTATATTTTTTGTATTACTGAAGGAAAAATAACAACAATAAAATAACATGGGTATCAGGATCAAATATTAGGCACAGAATTTCACAGTTATTGCATTCCTACTCTTTAGGCAGTGACACACACTGGGCCAAAACTATTTTATTTTTCATAGAAGTTAAATGTATACCTCTGCATTTTAACCTCTGAGCTTCTTTCAAATCCTGTACAATGATGTCCACAACCATAAAATGTGAAAAATGGGGTAACTCACACTTTTTATTAAAGTCAATATTGCTCCTCTTCTCATCTCTCTGCAGGCTCTGAAACAGTGACACAATCTCCCAGAGAGGTACATGATAATGATTTGCTCCAGGTATCACTTTCACATGCATTTTATAGACAGATATGTTAATGACTTTTTTTTTTTCATTTTAGACAAATGAAGATTATGAAAATTACCAAAATTTTCTACCCGTTAAAGGACGGGAAAATGTCGCTTCCACTAAATCTGTCTATCAGAGTCTGAACCCAGCCAATAACAAATCAGATTCAGTCTACCAGAATCTGAACTTAACTAATAACCAATCAGATTCAGTCTACCATACCGTAACCGTTACTAGCAACCATTGATGAAACTCAGCACTCCTCTCTCACTCATCCGAGTGAACTGATTATTATTCCAGTGTTTGTTTTCTCAACAGACATTGTGCCTGGCTCATAGATTATGCTATTTTCTTTTCTTTTTTTTTCCTTTCTTTTTTTTTTTTTGGAAAAAAAAAAAAACACACAACACAATAAAAAAAATGCCATTTAATTAATATTTTCTATTTTGTACAACTTTGACTTTTACACTTGTGTGTGTGTGTGTGTGTGTGTGTGTGTGTGTGTGTGTGTGTATGTGTGCACATGTCTGTGTGTATATGTAAATGCCTGTAATTCCTAAATGGTTAATGACACAATTTTGCGAAAGCTGAAATCTGAAAGTCTTGACTTCACTCACATCTTGTGTGTTTTATTTCATATCCATTTACACAACAGTATGTTTAAATAATCTTATTACACAAAAAGCATTCCGCAAGACAGTAAAAGTACTGTGTTGTGTAACTATATGAATAAGCGTGTCCCAGATGTTGTACAGTACAGTAACACTGTCTCAGCGTGGGTGAGAGTAGGTCTGTACGGTCCACAGTACTGAGGCGAGAGCAGCTGTCTGACAAAACCCACATTCACACCCAGTCACAGAAGCACTTTCAGTAAGATCATCAACACATCTGATAACGTTATGGCATCTTAAACAACACGCCATCTCTGCTGTAATAGCTTCAACATCATTTTGAATCACATCTGATCATTTCCTTCATTTACACAGCTACAAGCTAACAAGCTTCTAACACAAGGCTGAATCCCCACCCCCTCTCTAACCCTTGATCAAGGGCACTACTTGATGTGTAAAACAAGGGATTGTACACCCTACAAGGCACACTAGATTTTCACTTAATGCTATTTAGAAGATCTAAAGCAATTTGTTAGCTACATATATTAAAGGTGTCTCCTATAAGCATACCCTGCAACAAAGTTGGTCAAGAATCCAGATAGCAAGTGCACAGAGAATTGACAAAAACTCTTGTTTAGCAAGGTATTACAAGTTTTTATAGACAATTACCTCAGTCTAGGATGTGTGTTCAACCTATCCCTGTCAGTTCTCACATTTCTCTCCACGAGAATCTGGCAGAGGTGGTGGTACGGGTTTGCTGTTGTCTAAGAGATGGTCCACCTCACCTATCATCCTATCTCAACTCAGTTTTTCATCATTTAAATTTTATGCAGTTAGGGCAACCTCTCCAATTAACCTCCACATCATAGTTATTACTGTCCTCCTGGCTCTCTAGGAAACTTTTTGGATGAAAAGGACATGCTTCCTAGTCTTTTTCCTTATGCTAACACTCCTCTCACCGATCTAGGAGATTTCAATCTTCCATCTGACAAACTCCAATCCTCTTTCCTTCTTTCAGCTGCCCTGCCACACACAAGGCAGGGAATTCTCTCGACCTCGTGTTTTGCCGCCCTTCCCCAGTCACAGATATCACTACTATTCAGAGACCAGTCACTACTATGTGAGAGAGCAGTAATTCAGTTAGCATGTGTGTGTGAGAATGTCGTCATACTGTACATAGTAGCACCCCACACTTACTCTGCTCTCTCTCACACCAGGCTAATTTGTTTTTTATTTTGTAATTATTTTTATATGAATATTTTTGGGTTGTGGAACAAATTATCCAAGGTTCCATTGTTTCTTATGGGGAATTTTCTTTCATATACGAGTGACATACATGCACGCTTCCAGAACAAATTATGCTTGCAATCCAAGGTTCCACTGTTTTTTCACCCCTGTTAATTACACTAACTAGTTGTAACAGATGCAGAAAGATGTGTGAGTGAAGCAAAATAACTGATTAAATAATTTAAAAAAATTGTCAATAATAGTGTTTGTCGAACTATTGCAAAAAAAGCAATATCATACTTGAGGTCGTGCTAATGTGCTGAACATAGCATGGCCGTGATGCGGTCATAGGCACAAAGGGGCAGCGCTCTCTCATATCAATAATTCACTGTAGTTGTGTCCAGAGACCAAAGGCAAAAAAAAAAAAATTATATATATATATATATATATATATATATATATATATATATATATATATTATATACACTCACCTAAAGGATTATTAGGAACACCACACTAATACAGTGTTTGACGCCCTTTCGCCTTCAGAACTGCCTTAATTCTACGTGGCATTGATTCAACAAAGTGCTAAAAGCATTCTTTAGAAATGTTGGCCCATATTGATAGGATAGCATCTTGCAGTTGATGGAAATTTGTGGGATGCACATCCAGGGCACGAAGCTCCCGTCTCCCGTCATCCCAAAGATGCTCTATTGGGTTGAGATCTGGTGACTGTGGGGGCCATTTTAGTACAGTAAACTCATTGTCATGTTCAAGAAACCAATTTGAAATGATTCGAGCTTTGTGACATGGTGCATTATTCTGCTGGAAGTAGCCATCAGAGGATGGGTACATGGTGGTCATAAAGGGATGGACATGGTCAGAAACAATGCTTAGGTAGCCTGTGGCATTTAAACAATGCCCAATTGGCACTAAGGGGCCTAAAGTGTGCCAAGAAAACATCCCTCACACCATTACACCACCACCACCAGCCTGCACAGTGGTAACAAGGCATGATGGATCCATGTTCTCATTCTGTTTACGCCAAATTCTGACTCTGCCATTTGAACGTCTCAACAGAAATTGAAACTCATCAGACCAGGCAACATTTTTCCAGTCTTCAACTGTCCAATTTTGGTGAGTTCGTGCAAATTGTAGCCTCTTTTTCCTATTTGTAGTGGAGATGAGTGGTACCCGGTGAGGTCCTCTGCTGTTGTAGCCCATCCGCCTCAAGGTTGTGCATGTTGTGGCTTCACAAATGCTTTGCTGCATACCTCGGTTGTAACAAGGGGTTATTTCAGTCAAAGTTGCTCTTCTATCAGCTTGAATCAGTCGGCCCATTCTCCTCTGACCTCTAGCATCAACAAGGCATTTTCGCCCACAGGACTGCCGCATACTGAATGTTTTTCCCTTTTCACACCATTCTTTGTAAACCCTAGAAGAAGTTGTGCGTGAAAATCCCAGTAACTGAGCAGATTGTGAAATACTCAGACCGGCCCGTCTGGCACCAACAACCATGCCACGCTCAAAATTGCTTAAATCACCTTTCTTTCCCATTCTGACATTCAGTTTGGAGTTCAGGAGATTGTCTTGACCAGGACCACACCCCTAAATGCATTGAAGCAACTGCCATGTGATTGGTTGATAAGATAATTGCATTAATGAGAAATTGAACAGGTGTTCCTAATAATCCTTTAGGTAAAAGTGTGTGTGTGTGTATATATACACACACACACACACATACATATATATATATATATATATATATATATGTGTGTGACCGTCGTGATTTTTCTTTCCCTGACCCGGTTTGTCCCACCCCGTCATCAGCACACACACTCAGGACTTGGATGATGTCGCAATTTATTCCCACAGCAGTTCTGCACACAAAGCAGTAGGAGACAAAATGGCAAGCTCGAAAATGTTATAACTCCACCCACAGCAGTTCTCTATAGCTCTGCTCTTAACATTACCAAAATAAATAAACATAAAACAATAATCTGAAATGTGACTTTCTTTAGGACAAACAGTTTTGTCTAACCAATTCAACATAGTCTCTTTTCTCAATATTGCTTTGTGATCGTATAAGACATTTTAAATCATGCAGGAATAAAATAAAAGTCTGAATATAAAGTAAAGCATGCTACATAAATTACACAGCTTACATCATCTATTTTGTAGAACTCTGTATGCATGAGAATTAACATGACATTTCTTAAGTACTTTCACAAAAAAACTAATAGCACCCAACATTTGCTTAACCACAGAAAATGCACAGAATACTGCAAAGAAACTTTATGCATATTATATGATAAAGAAATAATTACCTGCACACAAAGCAGTAGGAGATAAAATGGCAAGCTCGAAAATGTTATAACTCTATTCAGAACACGTTGCCTTTCATTAGCACATTAGCACACGGCAAAACCAGGTACATCAAAACGAAAATAAAAGTATCAAAATACCACATATATCGAACCAAAACACACTTAACAGACAAATCAGTACCTATGCTGTTGAATACCTTGCAAACAGTGCCTGACATTTCTTGTTAAATTATATTTTTAACTTTAATTGTGGAGCTACAACAGATTGCAACTTACCCACAGCAGTTCTCCACAGCTCTGCTGCAGACCGTTCAACACACTGGGAAACAGCGCCCCCAGCGTAACCAATAGGAAGCGCATGCACATTAACACAGGATTTACTTACAGAACTTCAGAACTCATTTATATTTGTGTAACATTTATCTCGTTACATACACCCCCCTTAAATCCTGCTTAATGTGGACATACCATAATAAGAAAAATGTAACAGTAGAGAGAGGGGAAAAAAAAGAAGGAAAAAAATTGATCATGTCTTCGATCAATGAAAAAAACAGAGAGAGAGAGAGAGAGAGAAAAAAATGCACTTGCAGTACGATCTAGCTGTCAATCATAGATTTTCCCATGAGGAGTACCTAAAGATTTAGAGAGGCGCCAACCCTAATCTCGTGGTAGACTAAAGAGGTGCCTGTTACACCTCAAAAAGATTTCTATTATGTACTAACTCCATATTTGATTTACAATCTCTACATCAGACTATTTCCCTAGTGTTCTCAACCTGAAGCATGAAATAAAATGTAACCTTTCTTCTTATGTGAAAATGCTTTTAACTAAATAAACTAAAGAATATACTGTAGAGTCTGAACTGTCCATGTGTTGTTTGTTCATGTCATAAATCAGTCTTTTGGGAGGCTTAATGACTCTGCCAAGCCTAGTTTGAGTTACTGCAGCCTCAACATACCTTGGCTGTGTGCACACCACTTTCTCCCGTGTGACATTATCACTAACTCGTTCTCCTTGAATCGAGTTAGAATCCTGACCTCCTATTTCAGGCGTGTCAGCATCACTTGTCACATTTACATCTCTTCTCTCAACATCACAAATCTCTTCGATACCACTTCTTTCCTGCAGGTCCCCAGCATCAGAACGTGCAGAATCCAAGATCCCTGACACACAATCAGACACATCAGGTAAGTCCGTACAGTTTGTATGTTCATCCTCATTTAAGCCATCAAGATTACGTAATATCCAGTTTGCAGTTTTGGCATCATGGTCAACTTTGCTTTCCTGAAGATCAATTTCATTATTTACAACATCGTCCTTTCCATCCTGTTCCTGAGGGTCATCAATGGGTAGGAAGTTCACAGGCAACAGGAAATTTCTATGGACCACTCTCACTTTGTTCGAGTTAACTTCCTGGATTCTGTAAACATTGATGTCCTGATACACAGCCATGACTACATATGGGGATGCAACTTTTCTTCTTCCTTTTTCACCTCTGTTTGCAACCAGTACTCTATCACCAACAGTCAGTGGGCTGCCTTTCACCTTTCTGTTATAAAGTCTGCCATGTCGTTCCTGTTTTTTCAGAGTGTGCATCTGTGCAATGTGAGCTGCTTCCCGCAAATCTCTTCTCAACCTGGAGACAAAATCTTTGCAATCTACCACATCCTCATTGAGAAGCACATTTTGAAACAGGACGTCAATGGGAAGACGAGGAACTCTGCCAAACATAAGAAAGAATGGCGCAAAACCTGTTGTCTCATGCTCTGTGCAGTTGTAACAGAAGGTAAGCTGCTGCAACATCTGAGGCCATTTTGACTTTGCTTTAGAAGGCAATGTCCTGATCATGCTTCCAAGAGTTCTGTTAAATCTCTCGGCAATGCCATTACCCATGGGATGGTATGGTGTTGTGTGCGACTTGTCCACACCCGCCATGGTCAACAGTTCTTTGATTAGCTTGCTCTCGAAATTAGCCCCTTGGTCAGAATGAATTATTTTAGGGAATCCATAGACTAAAAATAAATCATTCCGGAGCCTTTTCGCAACTTGCTTGGCTGACTGATTCTGGCACGGAAATGCATGGGCCATTTTTGTAAAATGATCCGTCACAATCAGCACATCCACAGATTTTCCATCCCTGACCTCCGCTGACCAAAAATCGATACAGACCAATTTTAGGGGTTCTGACGTTCGAATACTTTCTAATGGAGCACAAGCATTGGGTTCTGAGGTTGTTCCGACCACACAGCGTCGACAATTCTTCACATAATATCATTTTTCATTCCAATCCAGAAGAATCATTGTCCTGCAAGTGACAGTGTTCTACTACGCCCTTGATGTCCCGCTGCATCATGAATTCCATGGAGAACTTTTGACTTCAAAGAAGCAGGTACAACAAACAGATACAGTTTCTTGTTTAGCTTCTGGTCCCTCTTCACCTTATATAGAACTCCATTAGAGATGACAAGTTTGTCATAGTGCTTAGAGAATTTCCGTACACTTGTGGATTCCTTTGATTGTTCTTTCTTAGATGGTTTCCAACATCTTTCAATGTAATACAGAATCCGACACAAAGTACTATCCTGTCCCTGTGCCGTTAGGATGTTGCTGTGATGCAAAGGAGAGTCAACCTGTTGGGGCTGCGGGATGACTGGTACTGTCCCCAGCACTTCGCTTAAACCACCTGTAGCGTGTGCTACCAACAGCGCAGAAACTTCCTGGCTTCCAGAAGAACCTGGAGGTGTCGTGTCAT
The DNA here is from genome assembly GCF_024256425.1 of Clarias gariepinus. Classification (NCBI taxonomy): domain Eukaryota; kingdom Metazoa; phylum Chordata; class Actinopteri; order Siluriformes; family Clariidae; genus Clarias; species Clarias gariepinus. The sequence continues at coordinate 3,472,564 of NC_071117.1, forward strand.
GAGGACATTCGGTAACTCCCTGCACCACCTGATAATTACTTGCGTACTTAAAGGCATCTTGAACAGAATTGTCAACAATACCACTGACATCCTTTAACAGAGACAGGTATGGTTCAGTGATAAGACGCTTCCCTATGCATGACTGGACAAATGGCTCACGGCTCAGAGCATCCGCGACAACATTTTTTGTTCCCGGGACATGTTTTAAATCAAAACTGCAAGAACCAAGCTTTGCCACCCATCGCTGCTCACATGCATCAAGTCGAGGTTTAGTCAGAATATATGTGAGAGGATTATTGTCTGTCCATGCCGTAAAGTGCCGTCCTCTCAGCCAATGGCTAAACTTCTCACAGATAGCCCACTTTAAGGCAAAGAACTCTAATCTGTGACCTGGATAGTTCATTTGTGAGCGAGAGAGAGTTCTGCTTGCAAAGGCTACAGGTCTGGCAATCTCTCCACCTGGCAGAACTTGCGACAATACAGCTCCAACTCCATCAAACGATGCATCAACGGCCAAAATAAAATGTTGGTTAAAGTCTGGGTGAGCCAGAGTTACATTCTTTGTCAATTCCTGTTTTAAGGTGTGCAGAGCTTCTTCACAATCCGTTGTCCAGTCAGCTGGGGATAGCTTGGGGTAGCTAACTTTCTTTCTTGGTTTCCGTCCTTTCGTGACAGGAGTCTGTTTTATTGCACTAGATGTCAGCTTGAAAAGATTTGTACTTGTACTTTTTTGTGCAGTACTTGCTGCACTGTTACCCATCTGACTCATTATATCACTGGTATAAACTGGCGTAGATGTGTTAATTGGCTGAGCAGTTTCAGAACTGGCATAATTCACATGTGCATTCAGAGCTGGAACTGCATTTGCTTCTATGCCCATACCATTGTTTACACTACACACAGTAGAGCTAGGGCTAATGTCTGGGAAAGGAACTGGTGTTACTAACAGACCTCTACCTCAACCAACATTGACAGGAGTGCCTGCATAACGAGATTCGGTCACCCTTGCGTTTTCCATAATCATGTAATAAAGGAATACAACTGAGAAAAGGAAAAAGAAAAAAAATGTGTACACAATGTTCTATAAATGCTGTGTAACCTAAATTCAGTAATACTGACAAACCACCTCAGAATGTCTATTCAAGAGTCTTTACTAGATGTATTTAGCTTAGCTGAAAGTTCTGTGCACTGACAAAGGAAGACAGGCCTGCCAATTCGATGTTAGGATGATCTTCGACCACCTTGATTGAAGACCGGAGTCACGGCACCAATGTGACCTTCTTGATTTTTCTTTCCCAGACCCGGTTTGTTCCACCCCGTCATCAGCACACACACTCAGGACTTGGATGATGTCACAATTTATTTGATTCCCACAGCAGTTCTGCACACAAAGCAGTAGGAGACAAAATGGCAAGCTCGAAAATGTTATAACTCCACCCACAGCAGTTCTCCATAGCTCTGCTCTTAACATTACCAAAATAAATAAACATAAAACAATAATCTGAAATGTGACTTTCTTCAGGACAAACAGTTTTGTCTAACCAATTCAACATAGTCTCTTTTCTTAATATTGCTTTGTGATCGTATAAGACATTTTAAATCATGCAGGAATAAAATAAATGTCTGAATGTAAAGTAAAGCATGCTACATCTATATATATATATATATATATATATATATATATATATATGATAAGGAAGTGTATATATATTACACATTTATTTATTTATTCATTTACTCCTCCATTATTCACCTCAAACATCTCAGGATGTGTAGAAGTCTTGTACAGAACACTAATAAAAAATGTGGACTTTCATCAGTGCATGCTGGGAGCACACACGCAACAACAGGTATCAACAACTTGCTCGTCCTCTTCATCACATTTTTATCACATCATTCATCATGTCTCATATTTTTTTTATTTCAGGTAATCCACTAAGTAATGCTAACCCATCTCCTGTGCTCTCATCTCAGGGTGTGTATTAAATCATGCTATTAAAATTTTGCTAAATGAGAGAACACAAAGTTAATCACTACAGACGAGATGATGTCAGCTGTGTGTCTGTATGTGTGTGTGCGTGCATGTGAGTAGATGTATTAAGCATAAATGCTTTGGGAATTAGCAATCAATAGGTTGCTTTTAACCTTTTATTCATTTTTTTTTCTTTAAACCATTGCATTACATCTGTAATTGTCAAAGAGAAAGTTTCATTAAGGTGTCCTTTTTGTTTGGTCATGATTGTGTTGATATAAATTTATGATTGCTTAAGTTCATTCAGCTGTCCAAATTTGATTTAAATATGTCTTTATATGTAAATATACATCTAAACATAGTGGAAACTTTATTTTGGTGAACAGGTTACCTGACAAGGTGAGGAATATCTCTGTATCACAGTTAATCATTATTATGGGTCAGGGTCAACATGGACGCAGAGAAGAGACGTACTTAAATTAACTTTATTCTGCACTTGGTTCAATAGGCGCACACGGTAATTGTGCTTTACTTATGTTTAACACTGTTAATGTGCTCAAATGGATACGTTAGTAATTTTACTTAATTATTTTGCTTTATGCTGGCATGCTTGGGCCTGTTTTATCAATGGATAAAAACATGTTTGAGAGACTTTAAAAAATGATTGAGAGATGTGTACATATTCAAATATTTATGTCCTTTTATTTTATTTTAGTTTTCACCGTGTCTGCTGAAAAAGAGAGAAAGAAAGAAAGAAATGAACGTTCAAAAGACATATGTATGATGTGTGGCCAACATTTTTTTTAACCAGTGTAGCCACAACATCTCCTGCCATACAGAGGGCTACAGATTGTTCTGTATACTGTATGTGTGCTGCTAAACAGCCATTAGGTACAAACTGTGCCAAAGAATAGAGCTGTAGATCTGTTCCTGAAATCCTAACTGATGAACAAAAAGACAAAACATACTGAAGGCGTTTTCCTTTTGTAATTTGGAGGCAATGCACATTGCCTCCTATGAGAACTTAAAAAGCAGGAAAGAATGAGGAACTATATGAGGAACTTTTTTTAAGGAATGTTTTATTGCGTGTAAAAGAAATTTACCTCGTATAAATTGGAAAATTGGCAAGTTTAAGCCACATCAAGTTAAACAACAAATCCAAAACACACGCGCGCACACACACACACGCGCACACACACACACAATGTGCTGTGTCAGATCGTTGTTCCATGTCGCCAGCAGTCTGCCAGTTTCGTGTCCTGTCCAGTTCGTTACATCCTGTTCCTTGTTTTGGCTCCAAGCCAGTATTCTCCGGTTTTGTTTTGTTTCACCCTTCTCTTTCAGTTTTTTTTTCTCCTTTTTGCATCCAGACTGGATCCTGTTATTTCTTAGTTCGCGCTGTTCTGCAGTTTCCCGTCCCGAGGCCGGCCTGTCCCGCTCTTCTTCGCGGCCGTGCAGTTTAGCGGATTTCGGTCCCATCGCCCTCTGCTGTTCGCCGAGGGAATTGCAGCCACGTCTCACACTGAAGGCCTTTTTCCTCTTCGGAGTGGTTTTTGTTGTGTTTTTTTTTTTTTTTTGAGACTTTGGCGCTCCGGTGTCTTCCCCTAAAGAGAACAGTTCAGTTTGTTTGTTTTTGTTTTGTTCTGGTCTTTTGTTTTTTCTGTTTTTGCCTGATTCAAAGCACCTCTTTAACGAAAAGCAATAAAAGAAAGAACATTGAAGTAGACCTGCATTTGTGTCCGTTCTGATTCCCTGACAGTAATAGTGTAGCTTGGATAAAATTTGAATCTGATAAGAATAATGTTTCTGTTGCAGACTTTTCAACGTTCACTGTCATCATTACTGTGTCTGTGGTTCTACTGCTGCTTCACTTTGTCATTTTACTCACTGCCAACATAGAGAGGAAAAAGATGACCCAAGGTACCGCAAACAGTCTTGCATCTGTAGAAAGCAGCACTGGACTGGGACAAAATATCACCCTTCTATTAGCCTAACTGGCATTTTAACTTGCCTGTATTGTGTGTGAGGATAGGCTCCAGGCTTCCCACTATACAGGATAGGTGTTACAGCGAATGAGTAAGTGAGTATTTAGTTTAAAAAGCAAAACGCTAGATTTATTAGACATGAAGTGAAATACTTCAACTCCTTTTAATTGTGTTAAATTCTATAATCAGGACTTACAGCTCATGATATAAACTCACTCATCGTCTATTCCTTATCCGGTATTCACCCCCCATACCCCCTGCTCTGGAGCCTATCCCAGGAGGCTTAGGGCACGAGGCGGGGTTCATCCTTAACCGAGTGCCAATCAATGGCAGGCAATCATGATGTCCAGTATCTCAAAATATTCTAAGATCAATCAAAAATGTTTTGGAATACAAAAATGTCTTACTTCTGAAAAGTGTGTTAATTTTCACTAAATACTAATGCACACTAAATACTAATGCACACTCTACCATGAATCTAGAAAGTTTTTTCACTACACCGGAGCTATGTTTGGACTGCCTGCTATATGTCTGAAATGCCGGCCTCTCAGGAACTGTGAGCTCCAACCCATCTCAGTTTGCTTAACATGTAATTTACACACACTAACACTTACAGATAGTTCTACCATGCAGTAATAGGAGACATGCGTCACTTACCAGCACAACTTACAGGATGTACTCCAGATCTCTTTTTCTGTTTGTCTTGAACATCCCTCATGTTTATTTGTTATTATTTTTAATTGAATACAGGATATTATGCATTAATTGGATGCAGCTAAACATAATAGAAATAGGACAAAAAAAATGGGGAAAATTAGGTGGTTGTGTATTGTGTCCTCTCACAAAAAAATTACACTCACTAAAAGCAACGGCTATTACATAGTGTGTAAATCTTGAGCCGGCTCTCATTTCCTCACATGTTGCTTCCATATAGCCAGACTTTCATGATTTTTTATTGTAGTCTTAAATATTTCTATTTAAACATTTACTGTTTATTACTAAGTTTATTACTATGTGTGTACTTCAGCTAAACTCGTAACTTTTCTGGAAAATGCTCTTATGTGATATATAAAGTAACTAATTCTGTAATTTGGAAAGAAAATACTTGATATAAAAGTAAATATTTTATTTTACTTTTTTTTCCCATTTAGATAATGAATGTGAATATATTGTAGGAAACACAACACTATTACAGTATCACTGGTGAATGCTTTAAGACTTCGAAAATGAAGAAGATCCATGCACTAAAACTTCACCTATTAAACAGGGGTTTTCCAAATTTCAACCCAGGGGAAAAAAAAATCCCAAACCCAGGACACTATCCTATGGGTAAGGGCTAAAGAAAGTCAGGGTTCAAGAAAGGGCACACTTATTAATGTATTTGTTTCCTATGTAACTTGTGAAAAACTAGTTAACACTGTAGGTGCATGTTATTCACAAGTTCTGACGCGTGTCTTTACTTACACAGTGTCACTGACGACATCAGACGTTTCGTTGATTTCTTTGTCTCTTGTTTATTTTCAACATCAAAAACAACGGTTGTTACAGTTTCTTGCATTAATCCACTGTAGTCACGACAAGTCGCTTGCTGTGTTCTGTAGCTTCGATAGATTACAGTTACAACAACTTATTCTACTGTATTCCTTTTAGCTTACTGTCTCACGGTCAAAAGCTTGTGTGCTCCACACCTTTCTGTATCCTTCCGTGTCTTAACAACAACTACAACTAACGTGCGTGATAGACATGGAACTGCATAACTGTGGGATGATGTCACAGAACAACCCATGAAATGATGTCACAATACAAATTATATGTATGATACTTAATGCTTAATGCTTAACTAATAAACTGAAATAAGATAAACATAACAACAAATCACAAGAATGAAATATGGCCCTTACATTTCCAGCCCCTAATTGACAGGCAGGAAGACTGACAATTACACACATTTTTTTGTTTTGTTGTTTTTTCTTTTTTTTTTACAATTGGGCCACAACATTTACTATTGGATTAAAATTTGAATTAACTTTCTTAACACTTTAGAATTAACTTTCTTAACACTTTAGACATTTGTTAATGGTTTAACTTAAGGTATTCATATCGCTGCGTACCAAGGAAAGGAACATGACTACTTTATAAGGTAATTAACAGTCCATTTCACATATCAGGCACAGCTTATCGATGGGTCTTTCCAGGGTACTGGTTTTAGTTTTGACCAGTACACGTCTCACAAGTCCTTTTTTATCAGGGAACACTTTCGTGATCCGTCCGACGACCCATGAATTTCTTGGAGAAGACTCATCAATTATTAGAACTACGTCTCCAATCGAGAGTTTTTTTCTCACCTGAGACCATTTTTGGCGCTCCTGAAGCAAGGGCAAGTATTCACGCACCCATCGCTTCCAGAATAGGTCGGCAAAGGTACTGAATTTGCTTCCACTTGCGACGTGCATAAATGTCCTCTTTTTTGAAAAGACCAGGAGGCAAGTTTGGCTGTTTTTTCATCAGCAGCAGGTGGTTAGGTGTCAGGGGCTCCAGGTCTGTGGGATCGTCTGTAGCGGTGGTAAGGGGACGGTCATTCATTATAGCTTCCACCTCAAGCTCTCATCGTTTAGTGTTTGTTCTTTTAGTACAGACCTCAAGATTTTTTTAACTGACCTTATCTGCCTTTCCCATATTCCACCGAAGTGAGACCCAGCAGGAGGATTAAATATCCATTGTATCCCCTTTTGCATGAGGACGCCTTCAATTTTTGACTGATTCCACTGTTGGATAGCTTTACGCAATTCAGTCTCAGCGCCTATGAAGTTTGTTCCATTATCACTTCTCATAACTGACACCTGGCCTCTTCTGCACATGAAGCGTCGAATAGCATTTAAGCAGGAGTCTGTATCTAATGACTGCGCGACTTCAATGTGCACGGCTCTTGTTGTCAGACAAGTAAACAATACGCCATATCTTTTAACATTACTTCTACCCCGTTTGACCTCGAAGGGTCCAAAATAGTCTACCCCTACGTTAGTGAACGGTGGGTGATCTGGTGTTATTCTATCGCGTGGCAGTTCTGACATTTTTTGTTCACTATTCTTCGCTCTGATCTTTCTGCATGTCACACAACTGGACAGAAACTTTCTCACAAGGGAATTTGCTGTCGGAATCCAGTATTTCTGCCGCAATTTAGAAAGCATATAATTCCTTCCACAATGTCCAACCTGTTCGTGAGTGTTTCTTAAGATTAAAGTTGTAATGTGTGAGTCTTTGGGTATAATGACAGGGTGTTTTGCATGCTCAGACATTGCAGACCTACCAAGACGTCCTCCAACTCTTAGCACTCCATTCTGCAGTACTGGATCTAGTTTGGAGAGACAACTGTTTCTTTTTACGGATGCATTACCCTTTTGTAACATGGAAATTTCGTCTTTGAAGTTTTGGTTTTGAACGAACTTAATGACTTCGTTTTCTGCCATTGTTAAGTCCTTAATTGTTAGAGACTTATGGTTTTCTGTTATTGAGTTGTTTGCCTGTCCCTTAATCCTTTTTGTTCTCTGTTTAAGCATGTCCTTAACGCAAAGAATCCAGGCAACAGATCTTTTTAACTTAGAAGATACCAGTCAGAGTGATAGTAAATCAGTTTACTCACAGCATCTATGCTCTCTGTAGTTTTTACGAGATTCGCTGAGGCTGAGTGTTTAATCTCAATGTCATCCTCTTTCATCGACAGATCGTGAATGTTTTCAGGCGATTTACTCTCTGGTGTTTTAAGAAAGGGGGGACCATGGATTCAATTGTTGTTTTTCATGAATTTTTCACAGGAAACTCCTCTGGAAGCAGCGTCAGCTGGGTTTTTTGAAGTGTTGATGTACCTCCACTGCTGTGGCTTGGTTGACTCTCGTATGATGGAGATTCTGTTAGCGACAAAGGTTTTAAAGCGAAGTTTTTCATTAACAATGTATCTCAAGACAGTTGTGCTGTCGGTCCAAAACACAGAGTCCAGCAGTTCTATTTCCAGTTGACCTTTTTACATTTTGTCGTTGTTTACGGCGACCACTGCCGCTGTCAATTCCATTCGGGGGATAGTAGTTTGTTTTAAGGGCGCTACGCGAGAATTCCCCATCATGAATGCACAGTGTGTAAGTCCATCAGCATTTACTAACCTAATATATGAGACAACTCCATATCCCATTTCACTTGCATCTGAGAAGTGGTGAAGTTGTGCTGTATTTGTGACTCCAAAGTCAACTGGTTTTACGCATCTTGCTACACTAAACTCAGACAATTGATGCAACTCGTGTAGCCAGGCCCTCCATCTTTTTATAAATTGTTCGGGAATGTCATCGTCCCAAGTGAGTCTCTCTTTACATAACTGCTGCATTAAGGTCTTAGCTGGCAGTATGACTGGTGCAAGGAAGCCTAAGGGGTCATAAATTGAACTAGTGACTGACAAGATTCCTCTTTTAGTCACAGGCCGCTCTTTTAAACTAATCTTGAACTTGAGCGTGTCTGAATTAATACACCACAGCACCCCTAGAGCCCTCTCAACAGGGAGTACGTCTTTACTCAAATCTAAGTCCCTCATGTCTTTAATTCTCTCACCCTCAGGGATGGAAGCTAGCAATGTACGACTATTACTTGCCCACTTGGTGAGGTGAAACCCTCCACTTGCGCACAGTTTGGTGAGATTACTATATAGCGCAACTGCTTGACTATGACTAGAGACTGACTTCAAGCAGTCGTCTACATAAAAGTTTTTAAGTACTGTGTTGACTGCCTCGGCAGATGCATTGCTGCGGTTTTCTCTGCTGTTTTCCTAAGGGCGAAGTTAGCTACACTTGGAGATGATTTTGCACCAAACAAATGAACAACCATTTTATACTCAACCAAGTCCTGACTCACGTCTCCATTCGGCCACCACAGGAAACGCAACAAGTCTGTGTCCCTTTCCGAAACTCTGACCTGATAGTACATGGCTTCCACATCTGCCATCATGGCAACTTCTTCTTGTCTAAAGCGTGCGAGCACCCTAATGAGTGAGTTTGTCAGGTCGGGTCCCTGCAGAAGCTCGCTATTTAATGATATTCCCTGATAGCTGGCAGCACAGTCAAAGACTACCCTTAGCCTTTTCTTTTGAGGATGGTACACACCATGGTGAGGTATGTACCACACTTGCCCGTCTTGTCGACTTAGGTGGGGTGTGGGGACCTTGACTGCATTACCCTTCTCAAACATGTCATTCATGAAGTTTAAATACTCTTTGTAAAAGAAGCGATTATGCTTAAACTTCCGTTTGAGGTTCAGTGCGCGCTGCATGGCTGCGCTTCGGTTATTGGGCATTTGAATAGCTGCTTTCTTAAATGGGAGACCGATGTAGAAGAGATTATCGGTAAACTGCGGAGAATTAGTTACAGAGTCTAAAAACTGATAGTCCTCCTGTGACAACTCAGCTTTGTCATCACAATTCCATTCAGGAAAATCATGGTTGTACTGTTGTATCAGCATTTGTTCTACGCTTTCGATGGAAACTCTGTTGACTGCAACGCTCACTTGCCCCACTTGCCCATTGTCACATGTGCCTTCCTCGACCGACTCTCGAAGAGGTCCATTTATGGTCCATCCAAGAGCGGTCTTTACTGCGTATGGCCCATTGTGCCTGCTGTTAATTACTCGCCATGGTTCTAGGAGCCTGTGCTCTTTGTTACCTATGAGAATTTCAACTCCAGCATTAATGTAAGGCAGTTTTACTTCGCTGAGGTATGGCCACTTATCAATGTCGTGCTGTTGTGGAATATTTTCCACTGAGACTGGGATACTCTTTTGTGTGAACACTTTGGGGAGTTCAACAAAGGTGTTTTCTTCCAGACTGCTAACCTCTAGGTCAGTAAGCACGTAACTTTCTACTTGTTTCCTCGCGTTCATGGTGCTTAACATGACTTAACATGTCAATTTTTTTACCTTGTACGTTTAATCGCCTTGCTAATGACTCTGTACAAAAGGTAGCAGAGCTACCTGGGTCCATAAAGGTGTATACTTTTACGGTCTTGTTGCCTTTCTTGGACTTTATTTTAACAGGTACTATGGAGAGAATACAGTCATCTCCAGCCCCGATACACGCACTCGTTTCGTGACTCGCTGTAACAGGCAATGTTTGAACTGGTTCGGTTTCGTCAGCCTTTACGATCGCTTGAGCTGTGTCCTTTGCTGCAATGTGTAGTATGCGAGGATGTTTCTTTGAGCACAACTGACATGTAATTTTCTTCGTGCAGTCTTTGCTTAAATGTCCTTTTACTAAACAGCCAAAGCAGAATCCATTCTTTTTTAGAAAGTCCAATTTGACCTTATATGTCTCATTGTTAAACTTGTGGCATTCGTCTAGGGTATGATCTTGCTCACAGGATGCACAAGGTTTAGTGAAGGCACTAATAACTAATGCACCACTACTCTTTACTGTGATTGAGTCTTTATGATTTTTACCAACCTGTTTTACGCCGGTCGCAAAGCTGCTACCTCTCTTTTCTTCCATTTTTTGCTTGAATCCTGAAGGGGATTTGTTGCTGTGTTTTTTACCACTAGTCGAAACGTTCAGGTCTCCAAAAAGTGGGTTGAACATTACCTTTGCTTCTCGTTCTACGAATTTCATCAGCTGCACGAACTTAGCTCTTTCCTCATTGCGCTCTTCGTACTCGTATACGTGGCTTCTCCATTTTTCACGCAATTTGTAGGGCAGTCTTGAGGCAACACTCCTCAAGTTGGTAGCATTGTCTAGCTCATCCATGTAATCGATGCTTGACATGGTATTGTAACATTTTACTAGGAACAGGGAGAAAGTTTTTAGCGACTTTCCGTCCTCTGACTTTATTTCCGGACAGTTGAGTGCCTTTTGCATTAGCGTTGTAGCGATTATTTGTCTATTTTCGAAATTGTCATGTAACAGTTTCATAGCCTCTGCGTAACCACGATGTTCTGGCATGAGCTGGCAGCTTCTCACTAGGTCCCTAGGCTGTCCTTTAGTATACTGCTCGAGAAAGAACAGCCTTTCCAGATTGCTATCAGTTTTGGTTTCGATGGCATGTTTAAAAGCTCTTACAAAGGACGTGAACTCAAGAGGGTCACCATAGAATGGAGAAACGTTGCGCGAAGGTAAGGAAAGTTGCCTCTGACTCTTCGCAAACATTTCTGTAAGATCTGCCTGAAGTGGCATCCTACCCTGAGGCTCCACTATGTCAGTGTTGTAAAGTGAGTGTTCGTTACCTTGGGTGGGCCGTTCCACTAGGGTGCTTGACATTACGGGTTTGGCACTCACTGGCATGCTTAAGTGGGTTGCTCGGAGGCGTGATGGCAGCTCGAGGTATTCCGTTGCCGAACTGTGGTCGCAGTGGTCGTTGTGCTCCGGTTCCGGGGGGCATGCACCACTTGTTTCGACGACCACGCTCCGTCACGCAGGATGTTGTTTTTTATGGTTCTGGTAAGAATTTAGTTCAGCATCGGCTATTGCAAACGCCGTTTCCAATTCCAGCCTTTCCTTTTGTGCCTTTAATTGTGCTTGCTTAGCCTTTAGTTGTGCGCTTAATTGCTCTTCCTCGACCTTTAATCGTGCTTTCATCTGCTCTTCCTCGGCCTTTAATTGTGCTTCCTCCAGTTCCAGCGCCTGCCGATCTCTCAAGGTTGCTGCTTTAGCCAGCAAAGCTGCTCTGTTGGCTTCTGCCTTTTTTAGTCGAGCTTCGGATGCTGCTGACGTTAAGGACCTCTTGAATGCCGCTGACGTTACGCTTCCGTGCCTTTGAGGGGCGGGCGTCTTGCGCTCCAGCATTGACACACTGTCGTTTGGCGAAACTCCATCTTCACCTGTTTGGGGCAACTTAAAGCGATTACCAGTGTCCGCGATCCACGACTTCACTCTTACCATGAATTCTGAGCAGCGCGTTAATCTGGGGTGAAACCAGTGGTGCTGGCGCTTTGTATTGGCGGCGCTTGTATTGGCGGCGCTTGGCTTTAACGTCATGCATATTACAAGCATTGTCCATAAGCGCCTCTAGTTCATTGTATAATACAGTCAACTGACTCCACTTGCCTTCTCTGGCGCTCTTCAGTTCGTCGAGCACCATCACCTGCTCAGATTCGGCGATAGCGGCGTTGTCCTCGCCGTGTGACATGGTGAAGTTTAAGGCAGGCAAGTCCTCTTCTCGCTTTCGGTTTCGGTTGCTCGTTATCGGTTGATGCGCGTTTTTGAAGTCGCACGCGCGCTCTTCACACTCTTAAATCACTTATCTTCATTTCTGCGGTGGAGCCAAGCTTTTGACTTTAGTGTAGGTGCATGTTATTTACAAGTTCTGACGCATGTCTTTACTTACACAGTGTCACTGACGACATCAGACGTTTCGTTGATTTCTTTGTCTCTTGTTTATTTTCAACATCAAAAACAACGGTTGTTACAGTTTCTTGCATTAATCCACTGTAGTCACAACAAGTCGCTTGCTGTGTTCTGTAGCTTCGATAGATTACAGTTACAACAACTTATTTTACTGTATTCCTTTTAGCTTACTGTCTCACGGTCAAAAGCTTGTGTGCTCCACACCTTTCTGTATCCTTCCGTGTCTTAACAACAACTACAACTAACGTGCGTGATAGACATGGAACTGCATAACTGTGGGATGATGTCACAGAACAACCCATGAAATGATGTCACAATACAAATTATATGTATGATACTTAATGCTTAACTAATAAACTGAAATAAGATAAACATAACAACAAATCACAAGAATGAAATATGGCCCTTACAAACACAATAAAATTTTATCAGTGTTATTTATAGTGGTATTTTTACAGAAGGCTAAAAAAAAGGCATATGTCATGTGAAAGGAAGTTTCTTTTAATCTCAGGGCTCCATTTCAAAATCAGGTACTTTGATGTCGACAAAGAAAAAAATAATCACTGTTCCAGTGCACAGGCACTGCACTGTATACTGTATATTTACTTAATATTTAATTCAATGTTGTCCCTCTTCTGTGGCGGTAGGGTGGTGTAGTGGTTAGCAGTGTCGCCTTGAACCTCCAGCGTCTGGGTTTTATTCCAGGTCAGACTCGATTTCTTTCTCTGTGTGCATGGGATTCCTCTGGGTACTTTGGTTTCCTCCCATAGTCCAAAGATCTGCAGGTTAGGCCAATTGGCATTCCCAAATTGCCTGTAGTGTGTGTCCCTGCCTCGTGCCCTTAGCATCCTGGGATGGGCTCCAGGCCCCCCCCAACCCTGAGTACAGGATGAAGCCATATAGATGATGAGTGAGTGTGTCTCTCTGCAGGCTCTGAAACAGTGACACAATTTCCAGATGGTAATGATTTACTTGAGGTATCACTTTCACATGCATTTTATGGACAGATATGTTTTGTTTGTTTTTCATTTTAGACAAATGAAGACTATAAAATTACCAAAATTTTCTACCTTTTAATGCAAGAAAAATGTTGCTTTATCTGATTCTGTTTATCAAAGTCTGAACACAGGCAATAACCAATCAGATTCAGTCTACCAGACTCTGACAATAACTAACAATTGAGAGTGAGGACATGTTGCTCACTATTCAGGCGGACTGGTTAGAATTAAAAGTTCCAGTGTTTATTGTTTCCTCAACATACATGTTGCTTGACTCAATGATTACTCTTTTTATTTTTATTTTTTTGAAAAAAAAAAGCCAAGTTACTTACTTCAACCTGCAGTCTAAATCTACAAAAAAATTACAAAACCAATTAGCTTAATAATGTAAAGCTGTTTGTTTAATATTTTACAAAAATTTAATCACACACACACACACACACACACACAAGTGTAATCGTACACATGTCCACTGTATCAGAAATATCTTGTGAATATGAAAGTGTGTTAAGAGCTTGGCACTTCACACACTTCCTGAGTGGGTTTCTGTCAATGTGGAAGTGGAAGTAGATATGACGCTACTTTTGCACTAACACCACACAAATAGACACTGCACATATCTATAGACTTTACCACACATATAGTCACAGAGACAGAGAGAACCTGAAAGTTAGTGTGTGTACGATAACTAACAGAACATATTTAATTATTACTATTATTTTATTAATAATTATTATTATAGAGTTTGTGAGTCTGGATGTAAAATGGAGATGGTCCTTATCTTCACCTTCTGCCTGATTCTAGGTAAGTACAAACACTTTCAAATCCTCATCAGTCTCAGTGTTCAGTATCAGTGTCACATTAAAGCTTTGCACTGATGGACATTTAGCACAGAACTTTTATAGAGAGGTTCCAGTGTTTAAAGTAGTGAAGTTCTCAGGGGTGCTGAGAGCTCCTGGTTATCTTCAGAAGCACACCGGAGAGTTTGTGTATCTGTATACAAAGCCACTTACTGGTGTGTGATAGAGGGGATAGTATTGAATCCTTACACAAAGATTCTGCTGCTGGTTAAAATGTGTCAGTCTTACACAGCAGAGACTGAAACATCTCTGGCACATTAATGTATCACTTATGAACATGTTGTGATTGAGGCAGATTATAATATCATGTAGTGTAAGAGCCATATTTAATTTTATGATTCTGTTGTTGTGTTTAATAAATTTTTAGTAGTTAAGCATTCACTTATAATCATAAGTTGTTGTGTGACGTCTTTCCATAATTGCGTAGTTCCATGATTATTACGCGCGGTGAAATCGCTAAGATGCGGAAGTTTTGGAGAACACAAGCTTTTGACCGTAATCTAACACAGCCATGACTGGAAATACTTTTTCATCAAGATACAGCAAAAAAGTTGTTGTAACCATAGTGGATATATGCAAGAAAACTGTACGAAGTGTTAAACTTTTGATGTTAAAAATAAACGAAAGAAACAAAGAAATTTGTGGACGTCTGAGTCATGAGTAAACGAGTTCAATAAGAAAGGTACACGTCAGTACTTGTGGAATAACATGCCCATACATGTAAAGTCAAAAGCTTTCTCCATTGTTCAAGCGAAGACAAGTGACTTAAGAGTGCACCTTACCTGCATGTGAATGCGGACGGAGGAACGGGCGTGCGATTTTGAAAGAACACGCAGTGAGTGTTGATAACTAATTAAAACGGTAAGAGGATTTGCTTGCCTTAAACTTCACTATGGCAGACGACGATGACAACACTGCCATTACCGAGTCTAAGCGCGTGAGGACGCTCACCGACAAGGTTTGGAAAAGAAGCTTCACAAAACGATGAACGCCAGAAGAGGCAAATTGAGTCAATTGACTGCAAAATCCAACAAAATAGAGTTGCTTATGGACAATGCTTGCAATTTGAATGCTGTGAAACTAAGTATCATAAGTACAAAAGGCTGTAAGAGTTTACTGAAAGCAATGTGGATGTGCTATTGTACTTAAAGGAAGAAGAATACGAACCTGATCAGGACTTCTGGTATCAGCCTCAATTGCTGTGCTGCACAAAATTCATGGCAAAAGTGGAGTTGTGGATTGTGGAAACTAAAAACAGATTCAAAATATCTCAAATATTCGACAGTGAAGTTTCGCCAATGGACAACGTGTCAATGGTGGCGTCTATGACACTCGCTTCTATTAAGTCTGGAAGTGTAGTGACGGCAGCATCCAAAAGGTCCTCAACATCTACAGCACCCTCAGCTCGTCTTAAAGAAGAAGCTAACAGAGCAGCCTTGTTGGCTAGAGCAGAGCAACCTTAAAAGAACGGCAGGTTCTAAAGGCTAAAATAGAAAAGCTGGAAATCGAAATGGCACTTGCAATGGCTGATGCTAAACTAAAAGTGTATCAGGATTGTGAAGAACGACAACATCACGCAAGACAGAGTGTGGTCCCCGAATTGAGTGGTGCATATGCTCCCATATTGGAACATAATGATCTTGACAATTACAATGAGTCATTAAAATATGGCAGAATGTCATCACGTCGTGAGGCAACCTATTCAAGTGCGCCTGTAAGTGTTAGACCTTAGAAGATAAGTACCTTAAAGGAACGGTCTACCCAAGACAATGAATATTCATGCCATAACATTAATACTGTAGAGCTTCAGAGAGTGATGCAATGTCAGACAGATATCACAGAAACGCTTGCGAGGAGACAAAGGCAGTCCTATTTACCTCAGTGCGATTTTACTTTGTTTTAATGGAGACCTGCTTGAGTTCAGGTCCTTTATGAAGGCGTTTGAACATGCTGTTGAATCCAGAGCCAATAGTGACACCGATAAGTTATACTTTCTTGAGCAGTACATTAGAGGAGAGCCTAGAGACCTTGTGAAGAGCTGCTAGCATATGCCAGATCATCGTGGTTACGCAGAAGCAATAAAAATGTTACATGACAGGTTTGGAAATGAGCTAAAAATTGCAACAGCACTGATGCAAAAGGCATTCAAATGGCCTGAAATAAAGTCAGAGGATGGGAAGTCGTTAAGCGCCTTCTCCCTGTTTTTTGGTAAGACATGTTATGGAAGACATCGAATACATGGATGAGTTAGATAATCCTACCAACATGAGGACTATTATCTTAAAACTGCCCTACAAATTGCATAAAAGATGGAGGGTCCACACATACGAGTACGAGGAGCGCAGTCGGAAAAGAGCCAAGTTCATGCAGTTGGTGGAATTCATTGACCGACAAGCAGAAGTAATATCAAACCCACTCTTTGGAGACCTGGACGTTTTGGCTAGTGATAAGGAACACTATAACAAATCTTTTCAAGGATCCAAGCTGAAAGAAGAAGAAAAAAGAGGTAGCAGCTTTGTAACTGGCGTAAAACAGGTTGGTGAAAATCATAAAGACTTGATTACAGCAAAGAGTAATGGTGCATGAGTTATCAGTGCGTTCACTAAACCTTGTGCATTCTGTGAGAAAAGCCACACCCTAGATGAATTCTACTAGTTTAACGCTAAGACATATAAAGACAAATTGGACTTTTTAAGAAAGAATGGATTCTGCTTTGAATGTTTAGTAAAAGGACACTCAAGCAAAGACTGCACAAGAAGAATCACATGTCAGCCGTGCTCAAAGAAACATTCTCGCCTGCTACACATGGCCCCACAAGACACAGCTCATGTATAGGTAATGGTAAAAGTTGATGAAGCTAAAACAGTTAATACCTTGCCTGCTACAGTGAGTCATGAGACAAGTGCCTGTACTGGGGCTGAAGACAATTGCATTCTTGCCATAGTACCTGTTTAAATAAAGTCTAAGACAGTGGAGGTGTATGCATTTATGGACCGGGGTAGCTCTGCCACTTTCTGTATGGAGTTATTAGCAAGGCGGCTAAATGTTTAAGGCAGAAAAGTTGACATGATGTTAAGCACCATGAACTCGAAGAAACAAGTAGAAAGCTATGTGCTCACTGACTTGGAGGTTAGTGGTCTGGAAGAAAACACCTTTGTCGAACTCTCCAAAGTGTTTACACAAAAAAGCATCCCAGTCTCAGTGGAAAACATTCCACAACAGCATGACATTGATAAGTGGCCATACCTCAGTGAAGTGAAATTGCCTCAGATCAATGCCGGAGTTGAAATCCTCATAGGCAACAAAGGGTACAAGCTTCTAGAACCATGGCAAGTATTTAACAGCAGGCACAAAGGGCCATACGCAGTAAAGACTGCTCTTGGATGGACTCTGAATGGACCTCTTTGAGAACCAGTCAAAAGCATGTTTGACAATAAGCAGACAAGTGTTACAGTCAACAGAACTTCCATTGAAAGTGTAGAACAAATGCTAATACAACAGTACAGACTCTGTGTCTAACTCTCTGCAGTTTACCGACAATCACTTCTATATCGGTCTTCCACTTAAGAAAGCAGCTATTCAAATGCTCAACAACCGAAGTGCAGCTATGCAGTGCGCACTAAATCTCAAAAGGAAATTCAAGAATAACCGCTCTTTTTATGAGGAGTATTTAAACTTCATGAACTACATGTTTGAAAAGGGTCATGCAGTCAAGGTCCCTACGGCCCACTTACGTCGACAAGATGGTCAAGTGTGGTATAAACCTCACCATGTTATATACCATGCCCTTAAGGAAAAGCTAAGGGTGGTTTTTGACTGTGCTGCCACCTACCAGGGAGTATCATTGAATAGCGAGCTCAAGGACCAGACATGATGGATTCTCTCATTGGAGTGCTTACACGCTTCAGACAAGAGAAAGTTGCCATGATGGCAGATGTGAAATCCATGTATTATCAGGTGAGAGTTCCAGGAAAAAGACTTGCTGCGCTTCCTATGGTGGTCGAATAGAGATGTATACCAAGACTTCTACCAAGAAGGTTGAATACAAGATGGTCATTCATCTATTTGGTGCAAAATCGTCTCTAAGTGTTGCTAACTTCACCCTTAGGAAAACAGCAGAAGAAAACCGCAGCAATGCATCTGTTGAGGCTGTCAACACAGTACTTAGGAACTTTTATGTAGCTGACTGTTTGAAGTCTTTCTCAAGCCATGATCAAGCAGTTGCCTTATATACCAATCTCACTAACCTTTGTGCAATTGGAGTGTTTCACCTCACCAAGTGGGCAAGTAATAGTCCTGCCTTACTGACTTCTATTCCTAAGAATGAAAAGTAATAGTGGCAAGTAATAGTCCTGCCTTACTGACTTCTATTCCTGAGAGTGAAAGAGTCAAAGACATAAGAGACTTGGATTTAAGTAAAGAAGCACTTCCTGTCAAGGGAGCTCTAGGGGTGTTGTGGTGCATCAGTTCAGACACGTTCAAGTTTAAGATTAGTTTAAAAGAACAACCTGTGACCAGAAGAGGAATCTTGTGAATTACTAGTTCAATCTACGACCCCTTGGGTCTCCTTGCACCTGTTATACTGCCAGCCAAGATCTTAATGCAGCAGTTGTGCAAAGAAAAACTCACATAGGATGATGACATTCCTGAACATTTTGCAAAAAGATGGAAAGCCTGGTTACAAGAGTTGCATCAATTGTCTGAGTTCAATGTGGCAAGATGCATAAAACCAGGTGACTTTGGACTATGGAGTGACTTCATCACTTTTCAGATGCAAGTGGGATGGAATATGGAGTTGTCTCATACCTCAAGTTGGTAAATGCAGATGGACTTACACATTTTGCCTTTATTATGGGGAATTCCCGTGTAGCACCTCTGAAACAAACCACTATTCCGCGAATGTAAATGACTGCGGCAGTAGTTGCTGTGAACACTGACAAAATGTTGAAAGGTCAACTGGAAATGGAGTTGCTGGACTCTATTTTTTAGACTGATAGTACAACTGTTTTGAGATATATTGACAACGTAAAACCTTTGTTTCAAA
Organism: Clarias gariepinus; assembly: GCF_024256425.1. NCBI lineage: Eukaryota > Metazoa > Chordata > Actinopteri > Siluriformes > Clariidae > Clarias > Clarias gariepinus. The sequence continues at coordinate 3,491,788 of NC_071117.1, forward strand.
ACTTTTGTCGCCAATAGAATTGCCATTATAAGAGAGTCAACCAAGCCACAGCAGTGGAGGTATGTCAACACTTCAAAAAATCCAGCCGATTCTGCCTCCAGGGGAGTTTCTTGTGAAAAATTCATGAAAAATGTCAACTGGATCCAAGGTCCCTCCTTTCTCAAAGAACCAGACTGTAGATGGCCTCAGAACATTCATGACCTGTCGATAAAGGAGGATGACAATGAGATTAAACATTCGGCTTCAGTGAACACTAAGTACTACAGAGAGCAAAGATGCTGTGAGCAAGCTAATCAACTATCACTCTGACTGGTACAAGTTGAAAGATCTGTTGCCTGGATTCTTCATATCAAGGACATGCTTAAACAGAGAACAAAAAAGGTTGAAAGATGTGTGGACTACCCAATGACAGAAAACCACAAGTCTCTGACAATTCAGGACTTAACAAGAGCAGAAAAACAAAGTCATCAAGTTCATTCAAAGCCTCTTGAGATCTGTACTGAAAGAACAAACACTAAATGATGAGAGCTTGCATACATTCCTGTGTGAAGTGGAAGCAATAATGAATGACCGACCCCTTAACACTGTTACAGACGATCCCACAGATCTGGAACCTCTGACACCCAACCACCTGCTGTTGATGAAAAAACAGCCAAACTTGCCTCCTGGACTTTTCAAAAAAGAGGACATTTATGCACGTCGCAAGTGGAAGCAAATTCAGTACCTTGCTGACTTATTTTGGAAGCGATGGGTGCGTGAATATTTGCCCTTGCTTCAGGAGCGTCAAAAATGGTTTCAAGTGAGAAAAAACCTTTCGATTGGAGATGTAGTTCTAATAATCGATGAGTCTTCTCCAAGAAATTCATGGGTCGTCGTACGAATCACAAAAGTGCTCCCTAATAAAAAAAAGGACCTGTGAGACATGTGTTGGTTAAAACTAAGACCAATACACTGGAAAGACTCATCGACAAGTTGTGCCTCATATGTGAAATGGACTGTTAACTATTAGTTGTGACTGTTTCTTTGGTATGCAAAGATATACATTTAAATGGTTTAAAGCAATGTTTAATGCGAATGGTAAAACCGCTCTTTCGTTAAAAAAATAATAATAATAATTGTCAGTCTCCCTGCCTGCCAATTAGGGGCTGGAAATGTAAGAGCCATATTTCATTTTATGATTCTGTTGTTGTGTTTAATAATTTTTTTTGTAGTTAAGCATTCACTTATAATCATAAGTTGTTGTGTGACGTCTTTCCATACTTGCGTAGTTAAATGTGGCTCAGTGGCTGGGTGTTTAGTCAGTGAGGTGTCTACATCTTACAAATAGATTTCCATCAGTTTAGATTTTTTCAGATTCTCCTGGCATCAGTACTGTCTGGAACTCCACACACACACAACACACTCTGCTTCAACCCAGGCCATGAGCCCTTTAGTGCACACTGAGAGCATCCATTCAACAGTATATGAAGTATGATTTTTTTTCTTTTTTGCTTGACCTCTTCATCACATTTCTCTCTTCAGTTTTAACTAATGTAATTAATTTAGTTTAGCTAATTTTACATTTTAGCTAATTACTTAGCCATCACTTCCTTATCTCAGTGTATGTAAAATATCACACATGCTGTTTGATTTAATTTCACACAATTTATTTAAATTAATTTAAATGAGAAAGAAATCAAACCACCAGAGGAACTAAATTATAATACCCGTGGGGTGTTAGTGCTCGTATGCCTTGTGGTCTAGCAAGTCAACAGGAAGTCCCTTCAAGCCCTTTTTATCTTTGGCTATTTTTCTATTTCCTTTGAACAATTTCATCAGAGTACCTTCTAATCTCCTGCCATACACACTTTATTCACAAAATAGCCGCATTACTTTGAGCAAACTGTTGCTGCTAAATTTGTACTGAAAATATGTTTTTAAAAGATGTTTTGCAGTACATTATTCTCTCTTAGTTATTTTTTTTAGAGATACGTAATAGCGAGCCATTCCCAGGGGAGAATGGTAGTCTAATCCCTTCATCTGTAGGCCGACCTGCATGTCAACAACACGGACATACATTTTTTTGCTATAAAAAATAAACATATGAAATTTAGGTTCATGCCAGTTCCTGTAAATTTTCAATAAACAGGATAAAACTGAGAATGTCACCGCAAATGAATATTCATGTCTACACAAAAACTCCAAAAGCTTTATTAGCAGTTTGCAGTTTGCTAATGGCTACATATTTTTTTACTGGCTCATATTAAATCATATTTGATTAGATTACATTAGATTAAACTTTGTCATTGTACAAAGTACATGTGCAGAGCCAATGAAATGCAATTTTGAAATGCAGTAGCCATTACATATAGCTCCAGCCATGAGCTGGAGGATGGGCCTAAATTTCATATATTATTCTCCAGCTGGTACTGATGCTGTAACTACAATAACTGGATAAAGAGGACGATCAATCCAGATTAAATGCCCCTACACATCTGGATATGAAGAATACAACAGGTATCTTTGCAGAGGTAAATGTTCCAGCTGGAAGCATGAAGATGCTCCTGTTTATTCTGGATCTCCTAATAAAGACTCTCTCAGATTCTCTCTGTATGACAAAAAAAACAGCCAAAGTCTTCACCATCACTGATCTGAGACCAGAGGATGAAGGAACTTACTGGTGTGGGATAGATCGGTTATTGTATGATATTTACACAGAGGTTAAACTTCTGTTGAAAATGGGTAAGTGTTACAAAGAGGAGAGTAAAACATCTCTGGGACTTTAAGTAGATTATGTAGATTTTTAAAATATTGTGTTTGAGGCGCATTGTTAAAGCACTGTGTACGATTTTAGATTGTCATCATTTAATAAGTTTCTGAGATTGAAGTTTAATAAATGTGGCCTGGATGTTTAATATGTAAATTTTCCACAACCTAATAATGGATTTCTATTGTTTTTCATTCTTTCAGATGATCCTTCTATCAGTACTGTCGCACACTACACACACTCTGCTTTAAACAATGACATGAGTATATCAGTGCATGCTGAAAGCAAACATTCAACAACAGGTATGTTTTTTTTGTTTTTTCATGACCTCTTCATCACATTTATCATCATTTCACACATCATCCATCATGTTTTACTTTTCTATTTAAACTAATCCATTAAATGATGCTAACCAGTCAGCCATCCCTCCCTTATCCCAGTGTATCTACAATATCACACATGCTGATTGAGACTTTATTCACATTTGTCTAAATGAGAAAGAGATAAAACCACTTGTAAGAGCCATATTTCATTTTTATAAATTTGTTGTTGTGTTTATTTCTATTTCGTTAGTTAAGCATTACGCATTAAGTTTATTAGTTAAGCATTTAGTTTATTAGCTAAGCACTTAGTATGATACTCGTAAGTTGTACTGTGACATCACTTTATAATATGTTCTGTGACATTATTTCATAGTTGTGTAGCTGCATGTCTATCAGGCATATTAGTTGTTGTTAAGATACGGAAGTATGGAGAACACAAGCTTTTGACCGTAATACCTTAGGCTGAAAGATAAAACAAACAAGTTGTCGTAAAGATAATTCAAGACCGTAAGCTACAGGACACAGCAAACGACTTGTTGTGACCACAGTGGATTTATGCAAGAAACTGTAAGTACTGTTGAACTTTGATGTTGAAAATAAAACAAAAGACAAAGAATTTAACGGACTGCAGTTGTTAGTAACTAAGTGTAACAAGAAAGATATGCATCAGAACTTGTGAATAACATGCCCGTACATCACTACAAAAAAAAAAAAATATATATATGTATTATTATTACCGTGGAAGCCACGTCAAACAGCCGCCTGGAGCACGACAGGTCCTTGACAGGACCATGACTGGACCATGCTCGATCCATGCACGGAATGTGATCCCTCGCGATGACGTAGTTAACGATGCCCCGCCCCATAAACACCCCCATGCGCTTTCTAAAAAGATGGTTGCAATGCTGTATAATTCCGCCAGATGGAGCATTCACTGTTTCAGTTAACTGCAGTGTCCAAGCAGCCGGTTACTATATTCTATATGTAACATAACCTACGTCAACATAGTTTTATAAATAGATGATGTGGTAAAAAAGAGAGAAAAAACGATTAATAAAACAGATTTAAATCACTCAATACACAACCCATGATGCTTATGCTATTTTTAATTAATTAATTAATTAAACTATTTATTGCAATATTTTTCATGACATCCTTAATAATCCTTAAAGACACAGTAACATCTATAATTTATCTATACTATAATTTATCTATATATAGTATGTACCAGTGTATTTACACTTCCATATAATACACTGGTACATACTATATTGCTGCTATATAAGCTTGAAATTTTGCTTCTGCTTGGGTTTGTTTTCGTTATATTTTTTATATTTTCACTGATGTTTTTTTTCGCTGATAGTCAAAAATTGGCATAACAAAATCTATTTATGACGCATAATATCTGAAACAAATATCAATAGCATGGCTAAAAAGATAATTAAAATGACACCAATCCTGCCATGATGCTACCCTGTCCATACACAACACTGGCTGGGAAGATGAACTCAGACTTTCCAAAACTTACTATTATTTCTTAAGATGAAATTAAACTAGGATGAAGAGAACAGAAATAAACCCCCCTCTGTGTAATATCTAAGTAGAGTGTAACTGGAGCAGCCACAAAATGCCCCCCCGTGTAACTCTGATTAGGAAAAGCTCACAGACACCAAACCTGCAGCACTTTGGTGTAATTTTTATCTTTTTAGCCGTGCTGCATAAGAGAAGAGTAGTGACAAATTCGTTACTTTTAGTAACGTGATGTTTGTTTGGATGTTATATCATTTCCAAGTTTGATAGTGTCGATTTTAGAGTGCATTATACGTGCGATGCGAAAAGGAAGTAAATAAACACGTAGCAATGCAAAGAGGACAGCGCTGCGAAATATTTAGGCCATATAAATTCAACAAAGTGTGATCATAATGGTTGTTGTTGCTGCTGTTTAGGTCATTGGTTCCATCGTGTTACTGAACGCAACTGTGTTCACAAAACCAAGCGTAGGGAAAGAAAAACACTCGCTAACGCGTTTAAATGAAAAGGAGCGGCGGCTTTTCTTTAAAGATAGCGATTGTGTAATGGGGGGCAATGTCTTTTAATTAAGGACAAAAACAGACCCTGCGCTTATGTTCAGGGCTGATGCTGAACAGCTGTGTTTATAGGGTTAATCAACGATTTACAAGACGAGAGTTTTTGTGGATGTGAGGTGTGTGTGCGTGTGTGTGTGCGCTCCTGCATTTCTCCGTTGGCCCTAACACAAACACATTTGCGCACAGACAAGCAAGTAAAAAGAACCCCTCACAAACACACACACACACACACAGAGCAATTATCACCATGTCATAGTCAGTATTCTCCACTGAGGTTTCTCACCTTTCACTCCTCCTAAGTTTGTGTTTGCTCTTTTGATGGAGTTCTTAAAACCCAAAAAGAAATTTATACTAAGAAAAAATTATTATGGGTCACATAATCACAAACACAAACTAGCTCAGATACATATGATCAAGTGTTTAACTGTTGTTTTCATTTGTTTCTATGACCAGTAATAATATTAATAATAATAATTATTATTATTATTAGCCCAGCTCTTTGACTATTTAAAACAACGTCGTTTCCCATTTTTTGCACATTAAATTTGTTCAAGTTAATGTATTTTTAAATACCCAAACAATCCCCCAACAATTAAAACACGCACTCCTTCTTTGTCTTTGGGCTGTTCCCTTTCAGGGGTCGCCACAGCGAATCATTTGCCTCCATCTAACCCTATCCTCTGTCCTCTCTCACTGCATCCATAAATCTCCTCTTTGGTCTTCCTCTAGACCTCCAGCCTGGCAGTTCCAACCTCAGCATCCTTCTACCTATATATTCACCGTCTCTCCTCTGAACATGCCCAAACCACCTCAATCTGGCCTCTCTGACTTTATCTCCAAAACATCTAACGTGGGTTGTCCCTCTGATAAACTCATTCTTGATCCTATCCATCCTTGTCACTCCCAAGGAGAACCTCAACATCTTCAGCTCTGCTACCTCCAACTCTGCCTCCTGTCTTTTCTTCAGTGCCACTGTCTCTAAGCCGTAGAGCATCGCTGGTCTCACCACTGTCCTGTACACCTTTCCTTTCATTCTCGCTGATACTCTTTTATCGCACAACACACCTGAAACTTTTCTCCACCCATTCCAACCTGCCTGTACCCGCCTCTTCACCTCCTTTGAACACTCTCCATTGCTCTGGACCGTTGACCCTAAGTACTTAAAATCCTGCACCTTCTTTACCTCTGCTCCCTTTAGCCTCACTGATCCTCCTGGGTCCCTCTCATTTACACACATGTATTCCGTCTTGCTGCGGCTAACCTTCATTCCTCTGCTTTCCAGAGCATACCTTCACCTCTCCAAATTTTCCTCCACCTGTTCCCTGCTCTCGCTACAGAGCACAATGTCATCTGCAAACATCATAGTCCATGGGGACTCCTGTCTTACCTCATCTGTCATCCTGTCCATCACCAGAGCAAACAAAAAGGGGCTTAGAGCCGATCCTTGATGCAGACCCACCTCCACCTTGAACTCTTTTGTCACACCTACAGCACATCTTACCACTGTCCTACAGCTCTCATGCATGTCCTGCACTACTCTAACATACTTCTCTGCCACTCCAGACCTTCTCATACAATACCACAGCTCCTCTCTTGGCACTTTGTCATATGCTTTCTCTAAATTTAAAAAGACACAATGCAACTCCCTGTTACCTTCTCTGTACTTCTCCGCCAGCATCCTCAAAGCAAATACTGCATCTCATGTACTCTTTCTAGGTGTAAGGGCCATATTTCATTCTTGTGATTTGTTGTTATGTTTATCTTATTTCAGTTTATTAGTTAAGCATTAAGCATTAAGTATCATACATATAATTTGTATTGTGACATCATTTCATGGGTTGTTCTGTGACATCATCCCACAGTTATGCAGTTCCATGTCTATCACGCACGTTAGTTGTAGTTGTTGTTAAAACACGGAAGGAGACAGAAAGGTGTGGAGCACACAAGCTTTTGACCGTGAGACAGTAAGCTAAAAGGAATACAGTAAAATAAGTTGTTGTAACTGTAATCTATCGAAGCTACAGAACACAGCAAGCGACTTGTCGTGACTACAGTGGATTTATGCAAGAAACTGTAACAACCGTTGTTTTTGATGTTGAAAATAAACAAGAGACAAAGAAATCAACGAAACGTCTGATGTCGTCAGTGACACTGTGTAACTAAAGACACGCGTCAGAACTTGTGAATAACATGCACCTACACTAGGCATAAAACCATATCGCTGCTCACAAATGCTCACCTCTGCCCTTAACCTAGCTTCCACTACTCTTTCCCACAGCTTCATTGTCTGGCTCATTAGCTTTATACCTCTATAATTGCCACAGCTTTGCACATCTCCCTTGTTCTTAAAAATTGGCACCAATACACTTCTCCTCCATTCCTCTGGAATCCTCTCACTCTCCAAGATCTTGTTACACAAACTTGTCAGAAACTCTACTGCCACCTCTCCTAAGCACTTCCATACATCCACAGGTATGTCATCAGGACCAACAGCCTTTCTACTTTTCATCCTCTTCAACGCCCTTCTCACCTCACTTCTACTAATATTTGCTACTTCCTGTTCCACAACAGTCACCTCTTCTACTCTTTGTTCTCTTTCGTTTTCCTCATTCATCAACTTCTTAAAGTACTCCTTCCATCTTCCCATCACCCTCCTGTCATCTGTCAGTACATTTCCATCTCTATCTTTAATCACTCTAACCTGCTGCACATCCTTCCCATCTCTATCTCTCTGCCTTGCCAACCTGTACAGATCCCCCTCTCCCTCCTTACTGTCTAGCCTAGCATACAAGTCCTCATATGCTCTTTGTTTGGCCTTTGCCACCTCTACCTTCACCTTACTCTGCATCTCCCTGTACTCCTGTCTACTCTCCTCAGTCCTCTCAGTGTCCCACTTCTTCTTAGCTAGCCTCTTTCCCTGTATACACTCCTGGACCTCCTCATTCCACCACCAAGTCTCCTTGTCCACTTTCCCCCTACCTGATGATACACCAAGTACCCTCCTACCTGACTCCCTGATCACATTGGCTGTAGTTGTCCAGTCAACTGAAAGCCCCTCCTGACCACCCATAGCCTGTCTCAACTCCTCCCTAAAGACTTCACAACATTCTTCCTTTCTCAATTAAAACACGCACACATGACTTTAAAAATAAAATTTATTCTTCCAAAACTAGTCAAAGTTAAAACAGTAATTTGGATAAAACAGGTGAATATGTGTTTTATTTTTGCTTAAAGTTCATTAAACTACCTGGATACACCAGCTGCTTATAAATCTCTATCTTTTTTCTTTTTTATATTAAAATATCAATTTAAAAAATATTAAAGATGGAACTGTTAAATTCTTTGTTTTCCCCCTAAAGTATCAGATGTTTTGCAATTCTCTGTTCAGAATATACAGTAGACCTGACCAAACATTATTCTAAAGCTGTTGCACTGTGACGTCATCCCTCCTACAGCTCCCTCAACAGCTTGTTCACGCTCCTCCAGTAGCTCCAAAAGGCCAACCGTCATCCGTCTGACCCCCCAATCCTCCACAGCAAAGCTCTGCTTAAAGACAACAGGAGAATTTAGTGAAGACAAAGATATATTGTGGCGTAGGCAGGGCTACAACTTTACAGAATATCTAGTTGAAAAATATAAAAGATATTAGTAAACCTATACCACAGAGTGTGTAAAATACTGTTTTGGGAATTCTGGAATGTAAATAAACTGCCTGTGCTAATGTTAACCTTTGAACCTTGTTAGCGCTAACCCCGGTCTGTCTGTATTATCTTCTGTATTAAATTAACCAAGAAATTACTTAATGTGCTTTTCATACAAATAAGTTAAGCGATATCACACTCGTATATGAGCATTAGTTTATCTCTAAAGCCAAACCATAACTTACCGAGTATTAAGGCGTGAAGAGAATTGTGGGCGTGTCCTGTCTCAGGTCATTATTAGATAATGAAGTGAGACAGAAAGAAACAAATACAGAAAGAGAAGACGGATCTGTTTCTCCTAGGATTCATACAGATTACATAAACTGAGAATATTTATTTTTTATTTTAGTTCAAGTTTAGGCTCCATGTATTATAAATATAAATAATAAATTGTATATAAAATTATGAATAAATTATACTTTTTTTTTTTTATTTAACTTCCTTCATTTAAAAGTAGACCATTTAATCTTTCTATAGTTATATTTCTCATGTCTGTGTGTCTGCAGTATTCTCTGGGTTTCGGTTTATTTTAGTGACGTGTTACAGAAAGATAGTGACGGAGACTGAGACGGCTGAAAGCGCACCCTGATTATTTTCTTTATTTTACAAAAGCACAGTGTTTTTGGATATTGTGAGTGTACTACACTTAATATATAATCAAAAAGGCCTGAAAATGGTTAGTTCTTTCCACATTTACTGGGGGAAAAAAAGCCATTTGTCCTGCTGACGGTTCAACAGACCCCTAAGTGTTTAAGCACCGTGTACAATATAAAACAGACCTTATTTATCAAGTTTGTGAACTCGGGGATAAATGAGGATCACTGAATTTAAATCTATATCATGTGAGTCTGGAATTTAAAAAAAGACATTTTCTTTTATCTTTCAGATTCTCCTCCCATCAGTACTGTCATACACTCCACACACTCCACATATACCACAGATGACACACACACCACACACTCCACATATACCACAGATGACACATACACCACACACACCACACACTCCACATATACCACAGATGACACATACACCACACACACCACACACTCCACTTCAACAATCTCCATGAGTCCATCAGTACATGCTGAGAACACACCCTCAACAACAGGTATGAAGTTCTTGTTTGTCCTCTTCATCACTTTTCTCTCACATCACTCATCATGTCTGATTTTTATTTCAGCTAATCCACTAAATGATGTTACCCAACCAACCTCCACCTCCTCATCCCAGGGTTTGTACAATATTATGTGTTTTTGAGCCTTTACTTCTATTTATTTATTTGAGAAACAATACACAGATTAAACAGTGACAGGAAAAATGGCCACATCTGGGAGATGTAAATGATTTAACCCTTCTGTTGTGTTAGGGTCAAAATTGACACGTTTTCAAGTTTAACTGTGTAAAAAGTACATTTTCCTTTTTTGTCCTGGAATGAGCCTTCACATAATCCTCAGACACACTTATTTAAATGCAGCAAAATCAATTTTTACAATTTTAGTAAATTCTAAAGGTCTCAAAAAAAAGAAAAAAGTTACATATGTGGTGTTACGGGTCCAAAATGACCCGGCAGAGAAAACTGACTGTTGTATGCATCACTTAAATCTATGGGTTGCTCTGAGGATCAATTATGGCCCAATGGGCACAGTTATGGCCCACATCACCAACACACACACACACACACACACACACACACACACACACACACACACACACACACAGGCCTCTTTCACATGCAAAGGCACAGACAGAGACATGGAAGGAAGAAGAGTGTTTGGTGATAGCTGGACAGAGATGGACAAAACACAGCTCAATGCCTACATGGGACTGTTGCTTCTTGCGGGGGTATACAGATCCTGTAATGAAGCTACGGCCAGCTTATGGCATAGTGAGTCAGGACGCCCTATTTTTCGTGCCACAGTGTTGCTTCAGTCCTTTCATGCATTATCAAGAGTGCTACGTTTTAACAACAGGGAGACAAAAGTTGCTCGTCATGAGAATGACAAGCTTGCTCCTATCAGGGAGGTTTGGGACAAATGGGTGGAAAATGTACCCTTTGTGTACAATCCTGGGCCAGAGGTGACAGTGGATGAACGGCTAGTCCCTTTCAGAGGCCGCTGTCCCTTCAGGCAGTACATGCCAAACAAGCCTGGAAAATATGGTATCAAAATCTGGGCAGCATGTGATGCAAAAACTGCCTATGCATGGAATATGCAAATATATACCGGAAAACCTGCCAGCGGAGTGCCAGAGAAGAACCAAGTCAAGCGGGTCGTCCTGGACATGACCAAGGGTCTTCGGGGGCACAACATAACCTGTGATAATTTTTTCACTTCCTATGACCTCGCTCAAGAACTTCTAAAGAGGAAGCTTCTAAATAGATCCAGGATGGAATGGAGAAAAAACCTTCAAGAGGAGGCTTTTTCTGGAGGAGTTGGGCAAGTCTCTGGTGTCTCCCTTCATTGAAAGACGAGAGCGGCTGCCCCGAACCGAAGCGTCTGTTTGTTTGGTGAGAGAGCTTCAGCCAACACCCACACCATCATTCTTTGATAAGAACCATGGAGGAGATTCCAGGAGGAAGAGAAAGAGGTGCCAGTCCTGCCCCGCCAACAAGGACAGGAAATCCAACACCACTTGCCACACATGCAAGAAAATCATTTGCAAGGAGCACACGGTAACCATCAAATACTGTGATTTATGCATTTGAACACACACACACACACACACACACACACACACACACACACACACACACACACACACACACACACACACACACACACACACACACACACACAGTTCAAATTATGGTTTGTTTTCATTGTTTAGATTATGGTTAATTCAGAACAACATACCTGCGCTAACACCATATTATTTTCAATGTTCAGTTTATGGTCAATGCAGGTGCATGAGTGCGCACACAACCATACACACAGTGTTGTTTATCATTGTTTATTTTATGGTTAAATTGTTTGGTTAATTGGTATGGTTAAATAAAAGTTGGTTTTATGGAAATTTTTTTTTACTTTATCCTACCATTTATCTATGTGGGTCCGTTTTGACCCGAAACACCAAAGATGTCACTATTGTCACTAATTTAAAAAAAATAATAATAATAATAATAATTTTGGTAGGTGTACTCTAATATTAGTTTATAACACATTTATAGTTTATTATTACTCATTCTATAAGAAAAATAAATATATTTCGTGCATTTAAACAGTTTTTGCAATCAAAAACGAGTGGTATATTTTAAAATACTGTGTCTGTGGAGCCAACTAAAAAACTATTCACACACTGGTTCCATTTATATGAATACATACTAAGCCAGCAATTAGCTGAAAAACAACATTTGAAGAAAACTGGTGATTTTAACCATTTTCAAGCATTTTTAAATCATGGGTCCAAATGGACCCGCTAACACCACAGGTGTAAACAGCTTTCTAACACAATACAAGGGTTAAGCATCGGCTACAATCTTCCTTTTAAAATAAATAAATAAAAATAAAGATAAAGTATATATTTTCCCACAGCTATATTGTGGGTGTTGCTCAGGATTTCTGGCCTGGTGTTCAGTCTGCTTGCGGAAGTAAAATCACTATAACAACCCGAGTGGCTTCTGAAATTTAAAACTGCTGCCCCAGTGACATTCCTACCTATTATTGTATTATTGTACTTCCACATGTGTGGTATTTATCAGGGCCGTGCAGAGACGTTTAATGGGGCGGGTGCTCAAAGTTAAAAAAGATCGAACAAGATGAATAACAACAACAACTCACATTCATGACGAATCTAATATGGAATTGCATCATACTGTATGACTGTCATCAGGTGGGGACAATGCAAAGCAAATGTAGTCTATGTTTTACCTGATGGTGTACAATGTTGCTGTTGAGGGATTACTGCTGCTACTGCTGCTGATAGTGCTGAAGGGCAGGGCTGTGTTGTTCTGAGACTGTAGACATTAAAATGTGCCTAGTTAGCTGATTAAAGCAGTGCTTTAAGATAAAATAAAATGTAAAAAGATTGGTGACAATGCTTGGAACCATAAGGCAACAGATTTAAAAAAAAACACTGGGAAATAAACTGAAACCAGGATTAGTACAAAAGACAGCAGTGGTCATGGTAGGGTGAGAATGTATTAAAAAAAATCTATACAGACAATGTGTGTGTGTGTGTGTGTGTGTGTGTGTGTGTGTGTGTGTCCTGTTAGCACCTTCTAAACATCACAGAGCACAGAACATCACATCATCAACTATGAATGGGAGGGATTAGATTGTAGAACTGTAAAATCTTCTTTATTTCTTTCAAATATTAACATACAACAGTAAAAAAATAAACCAACAGGAGGATAAATCAAACATTTTATTTATTTATAGTATTTCTTTAGGTCCGTCAGTGTGGTCTGGCTGAGCAGCAGGTCTGGTTTCTACAATTCTGGTCTGAGATCACCGGATTGAAAACAGTTTGATTAAACCACATCAACAGTCTAAAGGCCACAGCACACACACACACACAAATTAGAATCTAAATGATCAGAATAATGTTTCTCTTGCAGGATTTCTAAGAGGAATCATCGTTCCTTTCATCATTACTATGTCTGTGGTTCTGGTGCTGATTCTCTTTGCTCTTATATTGACTGTCACACTATGGATAAAGAACACTGGAGGTACCGCAAACACACACATGCATGTTTAGTTTCAGTCACACAACCAGTTTTTTACTTTATGGCTGTTTGATTTGGCCAGTGCCTATGCAGTTAGGACTAACACTTAATGTCAAATTAGATAAATGATTGGGGAACATTGTGTCATTTAGGAGAAAAATAGAAATGCCAAGGCCTGTTGGTGTAGAGAATTGTGGTTTTAGTAGGTCTAAAAACCGCCAGTGTTTCTAGTGTTAAAGAGAGTTTTTCCAGACCTGAACCTACGGAAATAAAATCCTAAATTCAGGTTAGTGTCAGTGGTTGAGGGATTATAAAAACACTATACAAACATTTTTATTGGATTATGTAAGTTCTGAAAAAAAATCTTCTGATTGTATGGGTCTTTATTTAGTAGGTGAAACAAGTTTACGTTTTCACAAAGTCCTATGAAACAAATTTATATTTAATTTCATAACTTGTACAGTAGGTAGTCAACCAGAATGCCTAATATCGCTGTGCTCACCACCGTGGCAAATTGACAGCGGCCAATGTAAATCAGTCACATTTCAAAGTCATTCGTGAAATGATAGCCACATGGTGCAAAGGGACATTTTATAAAACATCTGCAATTGCCACAGTTTTTAATTTTAAGTAGAGCTTAAGGCATAAAAAAGTCATAATATGTTGTACTGAAAAATTACTTCAGTAATTATAATTTCCACATCAACATTTCCACTTTATGCAACAAACATGAAAAATCAGAACCAGAGATATTAATACAGTACAAAAAATAAGAGTTACATGAGTTTAAAAAAATACATTAATTAAATGTTGTTTAGGTAGATGATAAAGTTCACTAGCTGACTATTTTATTTGTACAAAGAATGAACTGATATATAGCCTATTTCTGTATCTGTTTATTGTTAGTTTAAAAAAATAGATTTAAAGACATTTAAATATGGAAAAATAGACTTTTAGAATAAAACATTAGTATAATTTAAAAAATAAATTGTCCTAAATTTGTGTAAATGTTTCATAGGATTTTGTAATATTTATGCAGTATAATCAGACCCTCTCTATTCGCTAATTATTCTTGGTTGTTGTTGTTTTAGTGTTACTGTGTGTGCTTCACAGTGTCAGACAACATTTTAATGCAAATAATTCACAATTCCCCACTTTAAGTTAACTCAAGTCAGCTCCTGGGACAAGGATTAGTTTTGACCCTCTGGGTGGTTTAAGGCCTTTCAGAAGACCTGCAGTGCTCAGACCCTCTTCTTAAATTTGTGGAAATTCGTGACCAAATTTCACTTATTTACATGGAGCACAAAATAGGCTTTCATAATGTGGCTGATGTAAGTATGTTAAATTCATGTGCAACTTTTAAACTCATGTCAACGAAATTACGATTTTCAAAATATAGTTGCGAGCAACAATCAGCGGGTCCAAGCACCCTGCACCATCGTCTTTTGAGCATGTTAAGACCCACAAAAAGCCATCCCCACTCGGGTGCACTGCACAACTTGCATGTGTTACACAATATGACTTCATCAATATTTGTCATGTCAAATGTGAGTATGTGTTTGCGTGCGCGAAAGTAAAAGATGTGAGTGTATGAGTGTTAACATTTGTGGTGTGTGATGTACAAGTGTGTTTATGCGTGTGTGTGTCTGTGTGCTTGAGAGAGAGACACACAAGTGTGTATGTGTGTTATTTGAGTGTGCTTGTGTGTGTGTGTGTGTGTGAGTGTTAACATTTGTGATGTGTACATGTGTAGAATAGGCCACAGATGCTGGAGAAAAAGCATCACACTATCATGTTACTTAATGTAATATCACTGAACATTAAAGTTATTAATCACTTTTCATCATAAGTTCATGGCATTATCACGGCTGACCCCTTTGAGATATGAAAAATCCCTCTACAATTTTGCATCCTCAGTGTCTTTAGATCAGTGGTTCTCGAACATTTTCTGTCATTCCCCACTTAAGGGGGTGGGCGAATTTTCAAGCCCCACTTGTCAACAAAATGATAACGAAATCAGCCAAGTTTACTATTTATTGAAATATCAATTTCTAAACCAATAAGATCAAATAACACCAAGTTCAAAACAAATAAAAAATACACGTGCAATTGTTAAAACAGACTTACTTCGTCACTTATTTAGAGCTTACTTTCAAAGAAGTCGAGTGGCTTATTAATGTGACTCGGGTGTGTTGTCTCTAAGTGTCTTCCTACTTTGTTCGGTCTCGTGCTGTCTGCTGGCAGCGGTTTAAGACACATAACACGCACGGGTCTCTTCTCTGCCCCCACCATCCCCACCATGAATCCAAGCGCAACATAGGCTTCATCATATTTTTCTTTCGGCTGGCTTTTTGGTTGATTAGGCTGATAGTGCTCAATCGCCTCCTTTTTTGTGGTCGGCGTAACAAATGTATCCATTGACCTTATCATGCTCACGACATACAGTACGCTACTGACCCGGTTTGTGTCAGCGGTAAAGTTAGTTTGATATTCGCATCTTCGAATTCAATAACTGAGTAAATAAACCCGCAAATAAAATACCCACATAAATTTCCTCTCTACATTGCCTTTAAGCTACATCCGCCTTAAATTATACGTTTAAAAGCATAAACACCATTATTCTTTACGGCACAACGAGTAATTTAGGGATTATCGCAAAATGCCGCACACCAACAAAAAGCGTAGAACGATATTGATCTTCCCTTCTGTTCAGCGCCTGAAGGATCAAAAAGCAACTTTGTTGCCACATAAAAAACTAGAAATGCCAGACTAGTACTGCCTGATAAAATATATATTTTTTTAACAAAAATACAGAAACATCAGCATACACATTGGAATAAATGAAATTACATATATAATACCGAATGTTTCCTTATATATTGTTCCTCTGCAATGAACATGCCGACGTTAAAATGTTATTGTTGCACTATGGTTCCACTTTTTCTCTGATGTTATTTTAATTTACTTGTATTAATGATCCAGTTCTTTGCGTGTGATTGTTTAGTTTCGAGTGTCCGATCTTTATTGTCAATAAAGAAAAGCATGAAATAGAATAGGTTCTTTCCTATTATTTTCCACTAATTCCCTCCCGTCCATTGCGCCCCACCTGTCATGTCTGTATTCCCCACTAGTGGGAGCGCCCCACACTTTGAGAACCACGGCTTTAGACATATGTGTACCAGGTTTCGTGTGCATACAGTACGTGCAAGTGTGTAAATGAAAAAAATCTCGTGTGAGGGCCCCTAAGGGCCCCGTGTCATGCCAAGGGCTCAAACTTATAGTTTTTGAGCATGTTAAGACCCCAAAAAGACCAAAACGGTGTAAAAAAATTATCGTCAGATGAACAGTGCTTGGGCCTTAACTATACAGTGGAACATTAGATTACGGGCATAATGTGTTTCGGAAGCAGCTCGTATTTCAAAACACTCGTAAATCAAAGCAAATTTTCCCCTAAGAAATAATAGAAATTCTAATTATTCATTCCACAGACCAAATTAAATAAATACATCAAAATAATAAATATAAAATTTAAAGTAAAAATAAAACAAATGGACCTGCACCTCAACTTATAAAAAAGTACAAATAAATCCTGAAAAATAAGTGTTTCCATTTATGGGCGCAGGCGCTGTGTGTGTTTGTGTGTAAAGCTAAAGTAAGAGGGGAGGAGAAATCAGGAATCCTCCCCCTCATTTGAGTTTTCCACACACACACACACACACACACACACACACACACACACTAAGTAGACTGTTTTATCGGAAAAATTAACAAGGAACATTGCTAATGACACTCATGTGAGCACTAATGGAATCACTATTGTAAAGTAAAAATAAAACAAATTAACCTGCACTTTACCCTTGAAATATAATCGTCACAAAGTAGTGTTTCCATTAGATAGCGAGAGTGTGTGTGTGTGTGTCTGTGTGTGTGTGTGTGTGTGTATGTGTGTCAGTGTGTGTTTTGTGTGTGTCTGAGAGGAGGAGAAGGGGGGTGTTTGTCTGTGTGTGTGAGAGGGGAATGAGGTGTGTGTGTGTGTGTGTGTGTGTGTGTGCAGGGTGACACAGGGAAAGAAAGAAAATGGATCTTTAACCACTTTACTGGGACTTTCTTTTGCTTAAATGCCCAACAGGTGTGTTATAATAAACAGTACACATGCATTGTACACACACGCAGCAATCTAAACAGGGCCGTTTACATAAAACACTGATCAATAGCTCAGGGTACATACTTTTAAACAATAGATTCATACAGATGTAACTGTTTTACATGGGAATTTACAGGGTTGTCACTAAATGATTTACAGTAGGAGCCAAGTCAAGCGGCCGTCTGGACCCTGGTGGGTCTCATTAAACCATGGCGCGAACCCCCGCGATGATGCAGTTAACAATGCCCCGCCCCATAAATGCATAAGATGGTTGCAATGCTGTATAATCCCACCAGGTGGAGCATTGACTGCTTCAGTTAACTTCAGTGTCCAGGCAGCCTTATACATATATGTTCATATACAGACAGTTCTTGTATCGTCAACATAGTTTCATAAATAGATGATGTGGTTAAAAAAAAGGTTTATTAATACAGACTTTTTAAATTACTCAATACACAATCCATGATGTTCATGCAATTTAAAATAAATAAATAAATAAATTAATTAATTAATAAAAGTACTTATTGCAATATTTTTCACGACATCCTTAACAATCCTTAAAGACATGGTAACATCTGTAATGTATCTATACCGATCGTTG
This sequence comes from Clarias gariepinus, assembly GCF_024256425.1. Taxonomy (NCBI): domain Eukaryota; kingdom Metazoa; phylum Chordata; class Actinopteri; order Siluriformes; family Clariidae; genus Clarias; species Clarias gariepinus. The sequence continues at coordinate 3,510,056 of NC_071117.1, forward strand.
TAGCTACGGAATACAAATGCGCGCTATGTATTTTACATTACAGTGTATTTTATCTATTTTCGTTTAATACACTGGTAGATAATATTTTGCTGCATAGTAAAGCTTAATATGTAACTTCTGCTTGGGTTTGTTTTCGTTATATTTTTGATGATGTTTCCGCTGATGTTTTTTTTTTTTTTTTTCGCTGATGTCAAAAATTGCCATAACAAATCAATATCTGGAACAAATATCTGCCAGTATAAAACAGTATTTCTTGTTAATATTGTACATAACATTCTCCCATCATAGATCTGATGGGGTTTTAATCACTTATTACAACTGTAAATAGAGACATAAACATTCACACTTGAAAACAATATTAAAACAATTAAAAACGTAGGGTTTACATAATAAAGACAGGGAATGACCGTTGCATTCTCCACCAATAAATGTAGTCATTTTATTGTGGACACAATGCCAACGCATTCCTCATCATTAATATGTAATGTTTAGCTCTTGATCAGAGGTGTATGGAATCTTTAACGATTCGGGTTACTTTCATTAACTGAATCAGAATTTATAATGTACCCTTTATCAACTACCCGTCCAGCGTTAATCACAATTTAGTGTATCTTAACAGTTCTGCTTATCACTCGGCCAACTATGGTAACGCAAAATCAAGTATTTAGCATTTATGACAAGGTAACTTAAGATCTGGGCAAACATTTAGACTTTAAAATACATGACCAAGACAACAGTTCTTTATAAAGAAACAAGAATTTATTTGACTAATCTACGATACATGAAACTACACTACTTAAAAACACGCACACACACATGCGGACACACACACACACACACACACACACATATACACACACACATACAAACAGTTTGACAAGTGAAAATGGATGAAGTTATTCTATTACTGTTTACTAGATCAACGAAAGTCACAAGAGCAGAGTCTTGGGTTCAATCTTACGGTTTAGTTATGAAACGAGCACCAACTTCAGCAAGGTATGCAGCTTTGTTTGTTTACTTGCGTTATGTTTCGTTCTCATCCGTGGGTTCGCCTCCAGCGAAGGGGAATCACGGCGTTGCTGATTGGTTGGTGCGCTGTTGTAGAGATTATGTCTTTCGGGAAAGCACTTCAGTGATTCGTTGGTTGCCTGGTTACAGACGGCTGCGCTCTGGAACTTCTCCTAGGGGTTCCTTGTTGCGGGACTTTGGAGTTCTGGCAGTGGCGGCGTGGCGGTGCCCACAAGGGCGGAAGGCCAAGCTGCTTGGAAGATGTTGTAGGATGCAGTCATTGATGTTTACCTTCCTAGACTCCCTGTTGTGGACTTCCTTAGGGATTTTGTCTTTGGGGTCAGTCCGTCCCATGGGTGATTGGTCCAATCGGATGTGGTTCCGGGGCTTAGCCACACATCATCTGGTCCCCCCGTTGTGCATACATTAGCCCGGTGTTTCGGCTGTCACTTGGGACCCATCCGGTTGAAGTTTAGCCTGAGTTTGGTTTATGCTACCAATTTCCCATGTTCAACAACATTCTTGGAATAAAGCCAGCTTTAGATTGACATCAAACAGTACATATTTTACCCACTCATTCCTTCATTTATCTCATAAAAGGGGTTTGTAAATTCTGATTACATCTTTAAAGTTGTGCAGAATAATCAAACAATATACACAGTAATAAGAGTAAATACTACTCTTACTGAGTGATACTGAGTAAATATATGTAAATACATTTTGCCCTGCTGGCACACCCTAAAGATGTTTAAAATAGTGTATGCCTTTGTTCATTAAAAGGCATGTGCTCTGGAGGTCAATAAGTGTCCAGGTGTGAGTTGGTGTTTCCCTCCCAACTCCGGGTGAAGCTGTAAAACTGTCTGCTTTGTTTACCGGATCGCCGATTTACACCCTTGTTTTGGGGATTTATTTCGAGGCGCCTTGTGAAGTTTCCTGCAGCTTCGTTTTATAGACACGCCTTTATGATCGCGAATCAGATGAGATTATCAGGAATTGCGACATGCAGGTTGGAGAGGGAATTCTGGAATGTGATCCACTGACTTTCTCTCTCTTTGGGAGCCTTGTTCATCGCTACAAAAAGTTCTATAGGGTTAGCACCAGTTATCGCAGGACAATGATCACCTACAGTATACTACTGTATTTTTCACTGCTTATATTTAGTTTGATTTGATTTTACCCAATGTTATGTGCTATTTGTGTGTGTATATGTGTGTGTGTGTGTGTGTGAGAGAGAGAGAGAGAGAGAGAGAGAGAGAGAAAGAGATAGAGAGTGCGCGCATATATTGTGGTTCATCCAAGGTTACTAAAGCCTGGCTTACTTCTAGTAATAAAAATTATTTTATTGTAACCCATGAGTCTCAATCACAAAATCAGCCAACGATGTAAACAGATGACAATTACATACTACAAAAATCACATTTTATTTGAACATTTAAAAATATATACAAAAAGCATAAATATAAAAACAATCAACTATTATTGTTAAAGTCAGTCTGTGGCTGTTCAGGATCAAGCTTACGGGGGATTCTCAGTCTTTCGTTAATTTTACTTCTTACTTAAAACCAATATGGCTTATAAAAGATGTTTTATTGGACATGGTTGTTTTGGAATGTTCAGCAAATTGTCCATTGAGATTTTTCACCTTAGCTTTCTCACCTTCCACTCCTCGTAAGTGAATCTTTGTTCTTTTAATAAAGTTCTTAAAAACCCAAAACATTGATTTATACTGAGAAAAAGATATTATGGGTCACATAAGCACAAACCAGCATGTGGTCAAGTGTTTAACTGTTGTTTTTATTTGTTTTATGACCAAAAATAATCTAGCCCAACTCTTTGACTATTTAAAACAAAGCTGTCTCTATTAACAAACCTATTTACCACAGAGTGTGTAAAATACTGTTTTGGGAATTCTGGGATGTAAATTAACTGCCTGTGCTAATGCTAACCATTGAAATTTGTTAGCATTAGACACTGTCTGCCTGTATTAACATCTGCATTAAATTAACCAAGAATTTATTTAATGTGCTTTTCATACAAATAAGTTAAGCGATATAACACTCGTATATAAGCATTAGTTCACCTCTGAAGCCAAACTACAACTTGGCGAGTACTGAAGACCCCCCCCCCCCCACACACACACACACACACTCGTTAACCAATAAACACTTCACAATTTTTATTTAGCTTTTGTTAACTAAGTGCTCGCGCTACTGTGCAAAGTCACGGGCAAAGTGGGAAAAATATAAACTCGGGTATGAGCGTTTAGCTCGCTAGCTCCTGTACATCTATCCTCAGCTTGTGTCCCTCATGAACTGCATCACATTATATTCCAGTCACAGAAATAACCTGCAGATTACCTCTTACCCAAAGAAGAAATAAATGCTGAATTTATCTAAATCCAGTCAACACTCATTTGCATTTTCAAAGAGCATAAACACTCTTCTTATAAGTTTTTCGAGTAGGTGCAGCTTTTTGTAAAAGCTACATTAATAGTATTTCTGAAGCTTTAGCAACTTTTTAAGGAAAAAAGGAGTGACATTGTAAGCTTGTGGCACTGACAGGAAGCTTTAATGTTAACTCCAGACTTGGTAAGTTCTCTAAAGTTACATCTGACTGCTGCTGGTGCTGCCAGTGATATTCAAAACAGCGATAAAAAACTAAACTGGGTAATAAATTGTAAACTACCCCAAACAGATGTGATTGAAACTCAGCACAGCTAAATTGCTGGCTTGTGTTAACGTGTTCTTGTGAACAATGCACCATCTAGTGGTGGCCCCAGGTAAATGAATAAATAGGACTTTAATGGGCGTGTGCCAAAGCTGCGAGTCTGCACTGTGTATTTACTTAAATTTAACTGTATCTCTTCTCATCTTTCTTCAGGCTCTGAAACAGTGACACAATCTCCCAGAGAGGTACATAATAATGATTTACTACAGATACAACTTTCACACTATACTTTAATTGATCTAATTTAATGGTGATGAATTGTATTTAACATTTTAGACAAATGAAGATTATGAAAATGATCAAAATGTTCATCCTGTTAATGGAGGAGAAAATGTCACTTCATCTGAATCTGTCTACCAGAGTCTGAACCCAGCCACCAACCAATCAGATTCAGTCTACCAGGGTCTTAACTTAACTAATAACCCATCAAATTTAGTCTACCAGAGCCTTAACTTAACTAATAACCAATCAGATTTAGTCTACCAGACTCTGACTGTTACTAGCAACTGATGAGACTCAAGACGCCTCTGCTCACCATCCAAGAGGGTCAGGATTTAAAAGTAAAAGTAGCAGTGTTTATTGTGCCTGCAAAATCCATGTTGCCTGTCCTGAGGATTATTAACTTTAATTGTTTTCCTTTTTTTTTGCATTTCTTCATATAATAATAATAATAATAATAATAACAAAGGATCTTTAACCTGCAGTCTAAATTTTACGTGTTGCCAGGTCTGCATGTATTTCTGCTCTTATTATTATTATTATTATTATTATTATTATTATTAAACACCTTGCTTGTAGTTTGTCCAAAAAAAAATAATTAACACAAGTACTATATTAGTTTCTATTTTATATTTTTTACACCTTTTAATTGTATACTTGGCTTATGAATGTAAAGCTGTTTGAACACCTTCATGACATTTTACAAAATTAAATCTCAAACCACACACAGACTGTATATTAAAAACCCCCTTCAACACAAAAAAGTGTCATATATACATCATATTAGTTAATTAATAATTTGTTTAATGTAATTAAGTAAAACTTTTTTTAAGTTACTGTGTGTACTGTACTTATGGCTTGTGTAGCCCACAGAGTGGCTCTATCATATCAATGGACTATGGAAGATAACTACGAATAATGTGTAGACCAGATTCAGTAGGTTCTAGGTTTGGAAAGGGCCAAGAGTTAAGTGATGCAGTGAGTCAGAAACACAAGACACAGTAGTAAAAATTAACTATTTGTATTTACCATTTGTGTGTGTATGTTTAACAAAAAATAAAAAATGGAATTCAAATTATATTACAATGCTTCCAATGACAACTCTGGTAATACATTCAATATGTAACTACAATACAAAAAAAAATAAAAAAAAAATAGACCTGGGTCTAATAAAGCCTTAGTACTCCACTTTGGACCATCACGTGAATTTCAATTTGGTTTGTTATTGTGTGTGGACACTAGTGATGGCAAGTTTGAATCATTTTAATGACTTGGTTCTTTGAATCTTGTTGATCAAAATCAATAAATCTTTTTTTTTTTAATAATTTAGTTTATTTCATTCTTTTTATCCAAAATAAAATAAAATGTTGCATTTTTAATAGAAAGACCCTCAACACGTCAGCATACACACATTTTGTCTATGGTTCCATTAATCAAAATATTACAACACAGCTAAGGACATATTATAATAAACAGAATGGGTAGCTCACCATCATATCTCCTAGTCTGAGTCGTTTGTTATTTTGAATCTACTGCACTGCATAGCGTCTATGGGAGTCATGTGACAAACGAACAAATGATTCGGACCAAAAAGACTCGAGCAGTAACTACTCATTTCTGTTTCCTGTACGTAACCTACAGATCTGGGGCCTTATGTATCAACGCTGTGTACGCACAAAAACTTTGCTTACGCCAGTTTTCACGCTCACGGTCGGATTTACTAACAGTAAAATTAACGTGAGAATGTGCGTTCTTCCACGCCGCATCAACTGGGATCATCCGCATGTCTAGCAGGTACCCCTGTGCCAGGGGTAGCTCAGTGGTTAAGGCATTGGACTACTGTTCGGAAGATCCCAGGTTCAAACCCCACAACCACCAAGTTGCCACTGTTGGGCCCTTGAGCAAGGCCCTTAACCCTCAACTGCTCAGGTGTATAATGAGATAAAAAAAAAAAAATAATGTAAGTCGCTCTGGATAAGAGCATCTGCCAAATGCCTAAATGTAATGTAAATGTAGCCTATACAAGGTTTCCATACCATGCTGTTGACCAGACAAACATTAAAGCGTAATTTGCAGCAATCGCCGGTTTTCCTAATGTAATCAGAGCGATCGACTGCACGCACACTGCTATAAAGGCACCCTCTGAAAACGAATTTGCATACGTGAATTGGAAACATTTCCAATTAATAAATGTGCAAATAATTTGTGATGCTTAAATGCGCCTAACAAATGTTGTGGCAAGGTGGCCTAGGTCAACCCATGATTCATTCATCCTCACAAACAGCATGGTTGGGATGAGGCTCCAGGGAGGCAGGGTGCGCGATGGGTGGCTTCTTGGTGAGTGATGTATTTAAAGAAATTATTCCAGCTATTTTAGCAGATTCCTGATTAGCGCCATCTGCTGTTTTGAAAGAGGAAGTTGCTCCATTGCATTTGTGAGAAAATAGGTTGGCGCATTTGTGAGAAAATAGGTTGGTGCATTTGTGAGAAAATAGGTTGGCACATTTGTGAGAAAATACGTTGTGCGCATTTGTGAGAAAGTCGATTTTTTCTTTGCAAAGCAGATTGTGTTTGTTTGCAAAACGCTGCATTTGTAAGAAAGTCTATTTTTTCTTTGCAAAGCAGATTGTTTTTGTTTGTTGAATTTTGGCACATAATTAACTCCATAGAGAGCGTCAGCAGCCGGACCCCCCCGTAAGGACTGCGGTACGGCTTGCTGCCCCTCACAAGCCGCCTCAAAGAGATCAGACCGCCTCACAGTCTTCTTTTTTAAGAAGTTTTCTAAGAAGCTCATGCGTCCAGGATCCCCGGGGAGGGGCGCGTAACTTTCTTTCCTATAAGGAGGTGCCCTCCCTGGCACCCTCAGGGGGTCGGTGTTCAGTTTCCGCCGCCTTTGGTGTTTCGGACAACACCGGTCTCCAACAGCACGTTAGCCCTTCGGTCATATCCTGCTGTACTCCAGAATGCCGAACCACTAACCGAAGTAACAGGAGTTGCTGGGAATAGGTAACATAGAACATGTTCCCCTACCAGACAGAGAGTCAGGCTACTACAGTCGGTATTTCTTGAGGAACGGGGGCAGCGTCCAATTTTTAGATTTTTAGACCCAGTTTCTAACTTTGGGTCCCACTTTAAGTCCGTCTTGTCGTCGCAGGATGCCAACGACAGACGCTTCCCTCACGGGCTGGGGTGCGGTCTTAGATGATCGTTCAGCCCAAGGGAGCTAGAGAGGTCATCTTCTCGCACGGCACACCAATTGCCTCGAAATGATGGCTTTTTTCTGGCCCTACAGCACTTCCTCCAGCAGTTAAGGCTACCATGTCCTAGTGCGGGTGGACAACACTACAGTAGTCTCATATATTAGTCGCCAGGGCGCACTGCGCTCGCTTTGAATAAGCTAGCGCACCAGGTTCTGCTTTGGGCACAGGACAAGTTCCTGTCCCTTAGGGCGATTTACTTTCCAGGGAATATGAATATGTAGTAAGGTAGGTTTTTACCTTTTGTACTGTTTTTGAACCACTATTGGTTCTAACCAGGGGTAGCACAGTGGTTAAAGCATTGGACTACGGTTTGGAAGAGCCCAGGTTCAAACCCCACAACCACCAAGTTGCCACTGTTGGGCCCTTGAGCACGGCCCTTAACCCTCAACTGCTCAAATGTGTAATGCGATAAAAAATGTAAGTCGCTCTGGATAAGAGCGTCTACCTTAATGTTACTGTACCTAGTTTTTGCTGTAGTGTTGATTGCAATGTGATTGAAGTAGGTCTAAAGCAATTTGTTAGCTACATATATTGAAGGTGTCTCCTATAAGCATATCCTGCAACAAAGTTGGTCAAGAATCTAGATGGCAAGTGCACATCTTTGACAAGAGAATTGACAAACTCTTGTTAATCAAGAAATGACACATTTTTATAGACAATTACCTCAGTCTAGGGTGTGTGTTCAACCTATCTCTGTCAGTTCTCACAGACCAAGATGCTTTTTCTCACACAGCAGAGGCAAGTTTCCCAGAAACCCCATCTACCCTCCAGTACTGTCTCATTGCCCTGCACTGGTGGTAGGTGGGCTTTGTAACTGCCAATCTGCTATGAAGAAAAATTTTATCTCCACCCTAGCTACCCATTACTGTTTTGACCTTCTGGCACTAACTGAGACCTGGATATCTCCTCAGATTTCAGCTACACTGGCTGCCCTATCCTCTGCCTATGTATTCTCTTACTCTCCACAAGAAACTGGCAGAGGGGGTGGTACGGGTTTGCTGTTGTCTAAGAGATGGTCCGTCTCGCCTATTATCCTATCTCAACTCAGTATTTCATCATTTAAATTTCATGCAGTTAAGGTAACCTCTCCAATTAACTTTTACATCATAGTTATTTACCGTCCTTCTGGCTCTCTAGGAAACTTTCTGGATGAAAAGGACATGCTTCCTAGTCTTTTTTCTTCTGCTAACACTCCTCTCACTGGTCTAGGAGATTTCAAACTTCCATCTGACAAACTCCAATCCTCTTTTCTTCTCTCTCTCCTTAACTCCTTTCTTTAACTCCAAACAGCTGCCCTCCCACACACAAGGCAGGGAATTCTCCTACCTCGTGTTTTGCCGCCCTTCCCCAGCCACAGATATCACTACTATTCAGAGACTAGTCACTACTATGTCAGAGAGCAGTGATTCAGTTAACGTGTGTGTGAGAATGTCATCATACACAGTAGCACCCCCCACTTACTCTGCTCTTCCATACACCAGGCTAATTTGTTTTTATTTTGTAATTATTTTTATATGAATATTTTGGGGTTGTGAAACTAATCATCCAAGGTTCCATTGTTTCTTATGGGGAATTTGCTTTCATATATGAGTGTTTTGACATACATGCACGCTTCCGGAACAAATTATGCTTGCAATCCAAGGTTTCACTTTTCTTTCCCCCCCTGTTAATTACACTTACTAGTTCCAACAGGTGCAAAAAGATATGTGTGGGTGAAGCAAAATAACTGGTTAAATAATAAAAAAAATTGTCAATAATAAATAGTGTTTGTGGAACTATTGCAAAAGAGCAATATCATACACTCAAAAAAATGAACATGGCTACCTGTTACATGTACTAAAATGTAATATGTGTTTTGTACATAATAATTTCATGTTTCCAAGATGAACATGAATAAATTATGTTGTATTTACATGAAATTCAACAACTTAACGTGTATTAGATTTAATTATGTTGAGATAAACCAAAGAGATCTTCTCACTATGAAAACCGGAAATAGCAAAACCGGAAATATCGCGAGAAGAGAACACAGCGTGTTGAGAAGACAAACGTTTGGCGGGCGTGTGGAAAAGGTAAGCAGGAATTAATTTCCATCTTTCTAAATAGAAACGAAATACTGAATATAAATGTCACCTGCTGTTTAGCAATGTTTAGTCACGTTATTTTGGTTTAAGCTATTTCTTGTATTTTTAATCACACTTAAAATACCGACAGTTATATGCGCGTGCTTAATCTGCGGTTCGGTTCTGGTTTCGGTCTGTTCTCATGAGTTGTGAAGCGAGAGGAAGAAAGTATAAATATTGTTCATTTGATAAATTAAGTATCATAAATTTTAATTGAATCTATCTCTGTATTTTTCCACAGGAGTTTGTGAGTGAAAGTGTCCTGTCTGCATTTGACTTCAGGAGTTTCCTGACCAACCGTCTCTAACGGTCATATTTAAAAGTCATAACGTACAGTTATAAAGTACAAAACGTTTCTGTTGGTGTTTAATTCTTTTCCATGATTAATACTTATTTGTGGTGTTTAATGTTTTGTACATCTTTTTAAATTGAGACCTCATTTGTAAGTTGCTGCTGGTGTAAAATAAAAATATCCGTTTTATCCCGTTTGTCTTATGCTTCCTTCCTTCACAGAATTCTGTTGACCAGGGCTTGAAATTTAAATTTACGTGAGTTGGATCAACTTAATTTACAACTGAAAAATTTGTTGTACCAACGCTATTCATTTATGTTAACAGTATTAAATCATGTTGGACGCAGCTGTAGTAAATAAGTTAAATGAACCTAATAAAATTAATTTGACTGAACCTAAGAACATTAAGTTGGGCCAACAAAATTGCTAAACGCTGAAAGAAAGCCATTAAATTAAGTGGAAATTCTTTCCATAATTTAATTACGTTTATTCAACAAGTTATTTTTTTGAGTGTACTTGAGGTCATGCTATTGTGCTAAACAAGCACTCTCGTATAAATTTGCAAATCAGGTTAAACAAGAAGTCGAAAACACACGCACACACACACTCGCACACGAACGTCCACACAAACACATGAACACACACAAACACACGCACACATGTAGCTTGGATAAAATTAGAATCTGATACAAATAATGTTTCTGTTGCAGACTTTTCAACATTCACTGTCATCATTACTGTGTCTGTGGTTCTACTGCTGCTTCACTTTGTCATTTTAATCACTGCCAACATAGAGAGAAAAAAGATGACCCAACCCTCAAAAAAATGAACCTGGCTACCTGTTACATGTACTAAAATGTAATATGTGTTTTGTACATAATAATTTTATGTTTCCAAGATGAACATGAATAAAACATGTTGTATTTACATGAAATTTAACAACTTAACATGTATTAGATTTAATCATGTTGAGATAAACGAAAGAGATCTTGTCACTATGAAAACCGGAAATAGCAAAACCGGAAATATCTCAAGAAGAAATCGCGAGAAGAGAACACAGCGTGTTGAGAAGACAAACGTTTGGCGGGCGTGTGGAAAAGGTAAGCAGGAATTAATTCCCGTCTTTCTAAATAGAAACCAAATACTGAACATAAATGTCACCTGCTGTTTAGCGATGTTTAGTCACGTTATTTTGGTTTAAACTATTTCTTGTATTTTTAATCACACTTAAAATACCGAGGGTTATATGAGCGTGCTTAATCTGCGGTTCGGTTCTGGTTTCGGTCTGGTCTCATAAGTTGTGAAGCGAGAGGAAGAAAGTATAAATATTGTTCATTTGATAAATTAAGTATCATGAATTTTAATTGAATATATCTCTGTATTTTTTCACAGGAGTTTGTGAGTGAAAGTGTCCTGTCTGTATCTGACTTCAGGAGTTTCCTGACCAACCGTCTCTAACGGTCATATTTAAAAGTCATAACGTACAGTTATAAAGTACAAAACTTTCTGTTGTTTTTTTCTATTACTAATACTTATTTGTGGTGTTTTATGTTTTGTACATCTTTTCAAATTGAGACTTAATTTGTAAGTTGCTGCTGGTGTAAAATAAAATCTCCGTTTTATCCCGTTTATCTTATCCTCCCTTCCTTCACAGAATTCTGTTGACCAGGTCTTGAAATTTAAATTTACTTGAGTTGGATCAACTTAATTTACAACTGAAAAATGTGTTGTACCAACGCTATTTATTTATGTTAACAGTATTAAATTATGTTGGACTCAGCTGTAGTAAATAAGTTAAATGAACCTAATAAAATTAATTTGACTGAACCTAAGAACATTAAGTTGGGCCAACAAAATTGCTTAATGCTGAAAGAAAGCCATTAAATCAGGTGGAAATTCTTTCCATGATTTAAATACATTCATTCAACAAGTAATTTTTTTTGAGTGAAGGTACCACAAACAGTCTTGCATCTGTAGAAAGCAGCACTGGACTGGGACAATATATCACCCTTCTATTAGCCTAACTGGCATTTTAACTTGCCTGTATTGTGTGTGAGGATAGGCTCCAGGCTTCCCACTATACAGGATAGGTGTTACAGCGAATGAGTAAGTGAGTATTTAGTTTAAAAAGGAAAACGCTAGCTTCCTTAGACATGAAGTTAAATACTTCAACTCTTTTAATTGTGTTGAATTCTATAATCAAGACTAACAGCTCATGATATACACTCACTCATTATCTATTCCTTATTCGGTATTCAGGGTTGGGGGGCGGGGGATGGGGGGCTGCTCTGGAGTCTATCCCAGGAGGCCTAGGGCACAAGGTGGGGATCACCCTGAACCGGGTGCCAATCCATGGCAGGCAATCATAATGTCCAGTATCTCAAATTATTAGACAATTTTCTAAGATCAATTAAAAATGTTTTAGAATACAGAAATGTTTTACTTCTGAAAAGTGTGTTATTTGTCACACTCACAATACATTCTCTATTGTAAATACTAATGCACACTCTACCCTGAAGGTAGAAAGTTTTTTCACTACACCGGAGCTATGTTTGGACTGACTGCTTTATGTTTGAAATGCCGGCCTCTCAGGAACTGTGAGCTCCAACCAGTGTTGCCAACTATTTTCAACGGACAGTAGCTAAAGTCTGCTCGAAAAGTCGCCAAATGTCGCTAGATGACGTCATGCGTATATTTGCATATTGATGACGTAATTACGTTGTATTTGCATTTTGCGTGTTTTCCCTAATCCTTCCTCATGTGTCCAATATAATTATGTACTTAAGCTTTGTAACAGTGAGTAATATAAGTGCATCGGAAGAAAAAATAAATAAAAAAATAATAATAATTTAAAAAATGGTCAAATTAAATAGTTTTATTTCAAGCAAAGGAGAAGCAGGTAAGTGATAGGTCCGTTGCAACACCGTTTGCACATGTGCAGCTCATTCACATCCATGTTAGCTGCTGTACAGTCACGGGAATATGCTGCTCCTTTCAGCCGGAGCTAGCGCTCACTGATCAGGGCAGACACAGGGAGATGAGTAACTGTACCGGGAAAGCAAGACCTCGTGCTTACAGGACAGTATTGGCGACATTTGGAAACTTGCTAAGGTTTGTCCAAAAGTTGCTAGATTTGTCACTAGGCGCTTTTTTAAAAAATGTCATAAAAAAAGTCGTCAAGGCGGGATCACTTAACGGCGGATTCGCGCATGGGCAATTAATTTGCAGTCAAGACTCGTAGGAGTGAGCATCTCCTGCTGTAACTGCAGCGGCCGGGGGGGCGATGGGGGGGGGGGGGAGTTCTGCGAGAGGACAGGCCTGTCTGTGAGTGCTTTGGGACGGGGGAGGGGCCGGCGGCGGCAGCTGCTGTGGCAAGTTGAGAAGAGTCAGTACAGACACATTAGAGTCTCCAAAAGTCTCCAGTAACACAAGAAAAAGTCGCTAGATTTGTCGCTAGTCGCTTTTTTAAAAAATTGTCGCTAGAGGGATTTGAAAAGTCGCTAAATATAGCGACAAAGTCGCTAAGTTGGCAACACTGGCTCCAACCCATCTCAGTTTGCTTAACATTTATGATAGTTCTACCATGCAGTAATAGGAGACATGCGTCACTTACCAGCACAACTTACAGGATGCACTCAGATCTCTTTTTTTGTTTGTCTTGAACATCCCTCATGTTTATTCATTTATTTTTTTTTATGAAATACAGGATATTATGCACCTGGATGCAGCTAAACATAATAGAAATGGGACAAAAAAAAGTGTGTAAATTAGGTGGTTGTGTATTGTGTCCTCGACATTTAATTGCTAGGTTTGCAGTAGTGTTAACAATATTGGAGTGTATGTGGGAAAGATTACACTCACTAAAAAATGTTGCTTCCATATAGCCAGACTTTCATGATTTTTTTATTGTAGTCTTAAAGGGGTCATATGGTCCTACATGCACTTTTTCAAGCTGTTTGGACTGAACTGCGTGTTAGAAAAGTGTGTACACAACCACTCTACAATGATAAAGAGCCGCCCAGTGATTTTCTATTTATTAAAATAAGACGCCTCTTCTGAAATCAGGCCAATCTCAAATGCCTGTCGATGTGACGCCACACCGACAGAGGCCGCTTCTACTATAGTTGATTGACACTGGTGTTTTAGCAAAGACCCGCCCCGAGTGAGAAGAAGCTGTCGGCCATTGTTTTTCGTCGCTGGAGCAAAATGTCGCCTAAGCGAGTGTGTTGTACAGTTGTTGGGTGTAATAGCGAACACAGCAGTCGTCATTCACTACCGACATCTGAGCCGCTGAGGACGCAGTGGCTGAATTTAGTTTTTAAAGCTAACGTCCCCGCTGATTTACCTAAATGCGTTCATGTTTGCACTAATCATTTTTCACGAGACGGCTTTATAAACGCGGGTCAATATAAAGCAGGTTTTACTAGGAAGCTGCTCCTAAAAATGGATCTGTACTAACGCTACGTGTTCCTGCTTCATCTTCACCAGGCTCAGTGAGTAATTTATTTTTCTATGAATCTTTGCAGATCGCCTTTTCTAATAATCACGATGAATGCGGAGTGTAAATTAACTTACACTCATATAGAACATGGTTATGGCTTCTTCTCTGTGTACATCCGTCTCTATATAATCCCTAATCGCCCGTTTATAATAAACAATGCATTAAGGTGATTGTCTAGTTGAAAACTATATTATGCTTACCTTTGTAACGCTAGATGGTTTATAACGGTGTCTGTCTATGATTAAGATGTAAACACATCAGTAAACACATCGCGTTGGTATCTCTCTCAGTACGCTACTTACCCTGTGTTAGCTTCTCCGCTTTTTTTGTCGTTGCTTGCGGCAGCGTAACAGCCCGTTAATTCTTGCCCATGCCGTGATGAGAAAGACAAACGAATCAATGCATGTCCATTCTTTTAATTTCTGCATTGTCAGGCGATATTACAAACTTCCGGGTGGGTTCCGTACTTAAATCAAACCAAAAACTACTTAAGAAAACAGGCTCAGGCTCTATATACCAGCTTAGCTCACATTTTCGCGTTTTCGCACTTTGGACTGCATTAGCCACAAAGAATTGCCTGCCCTGGACTACACTCCCGTGGGAGTGTGTTGTTAAGACACGCCCCACAGAACTGTCATTAGCATTTAAAGGAGCATGTTCTGAAATAGGTTGCTGAGTACAGAGCTACTTTTTACCAGGTAAAAGAAGTGTTTTTTTACACAACCATTGAGAATTTTTAATTAAAGTATATTTTAAACTTTTCATTAGGACCCTAAAGAATCATATTAACTTATGAAAAATGGGACTGGATGACCCCTTTAAATATTTCTATTTAAACATTTACTGTTTATTACAATGTGTGTACTTCAGCTAAACTCGTAACTTTTCTGGAAAATGTTCTTATGTGATATATAAAGTAACTAATTTTTTAAATTTGGAAATAAAATACTTGATATAAAAGTAAATATTTTATTTTACTCCTTTTTTCCCATTTAGATAATGAATGTGAATATATTGTAGGAAACACAACACTGTTATCACTGGTGAATGCTTTAAGACTTCGAAAATGCAGAAGATTCATGCACTAAAACTTCACCTATTAAACAGGGGTTTTCCAGATTTCAACCCAGGGGGAAAAAAAACCCAAACCCAGGACATTATGCTATGGGTAAGGGCTAAAGAAAGTCAGAGATAAAGAAAGGGCACATTTATAAAAAAAAAAAAAAAATTCTTATGTAACTTGTGAAAAACAAGTTAACACAGTGAAGTTTTATCAGTGTTTGGGTAAAAACTATGAATGAACACATGTGGAGTTATGTACTTAACAAAAAAAGGTCTCCACAGTCACCGGACCTGAACCCAATCAAGATGGTTTGGGGTGAGCTGGACCGCAGAGTGAAGGCAAAGGGGCCCACAAGTGCTAAACACCTCTGGGAACTCCTTCAAAACTGTTGGAAACCGTTACAGGTGACTACCTCTTGAAGCTCATCGAGAGAATGCCAAGTGTGTGCAAAGCAGTAATCAGAGCAAAGGGTGGCTATTTTGAAGAAATTAGAATATAAAACATGTTTTCAGTTATTTCACGCTTTTTTGTTAAGTACATAACTCCACATGCGTTCATTCATAGTTTTGATGCCTTCAGTGAGAATCTACCAATGTAAATGGTCATGAAAATAAACACATTGAATGAGTGAGGGTGTGTCCAAACTTTTGGCCCTTTTGTGTAACTAGTCAAAACTGG
Organism: Clarias gariepinus; assembly: GCF_024256425.1. Taxonomy (NCBI): domain Eukaryota; kingdom Metazoa; phylum Chordata; class Actinopteri; order Siluriformes; family Clariidae; genus Clarias; species Clarias gariepinus. The sequence continues at coordinate 3,525,927 of NC_071117.1, forward strand.
CTGGTATGATTTATTTATTGAAAGCAAAAGCTCAAATATACACGGGAAAAACTTAATTACATTACAAAAGAAATGCTTGAAATAAACACTGTATTATGTGTATGAACACATTTACCATTTTCTCATGTAGCTCTGAAAAGACTGTTATCCCAATGTTCCCCAGTTTTGTCCTCTCGTGAGCATGTTGGGTAATATACAGTACTGAGGTCATTGCATGTTCTTATATATTGCATGCAAATATATACATCACATCTGTAGCACACAAAGCTTGTCTTTCAATTTATCTGTCTGTGCACACAGTTGCCACCACCTTCTTTTGCCTCTTCCTTCTTTGGTTGTCGCACTACATTGGGGAGCTTGTCCATGTGTTCCATCCTACAGCAGGATGCATCCGCTCTGTAGGGTCATACTAAGGCCTTGGTGGCCCAGCACACAGTTTAAAGTCAACAGGCCCTTTATTGGGTACAAAGATACATTTTACACCATGTTGTTCCTTACATATATAATATAGCAGATTAAACATTTTCCGTAAAGATACACAATTTGTGCTTAATATTTTGTGGTTAAATTACTACACCACTTTTACTTCTGTAAATTACACTACCTGTAGGTCACTAACCTTTAACCTAACCTTTTAGTTTGTTCTGCCAGAAATTGAATGATTTGTTTGCAAATAAATATAAAACATTCTGTTGTTCGTAATATAGCCCAACTGTGATGTGATTGTAGGCATGAGGGCACAGCACTCCCTCTCACTATATAAGGAATATATGTAAGAAGCATTTCAAGGTCCTGGAGTGGCCTAGCCAGTCTCCAGATGTCAACGCCTTAGAAATTTTTTGGAGGGAGTTGAAAGTCTGTGTTGTCCAGCGACAGCCCCAAAACATCACTGCTCTGAGGAGATCTGCATGGAGGGACGGGCCAAAATACCAACAACAGTGTGTGAAAACCTTGTGAAGACTTACAGAAATCGTTTGACCTCTGTCATTACCAACAAAGGGTATATAACAAAGTATTGAGATTAAATTTTGTTATTGACCAAATACTTATGTTCCACCATAATTTGCAAATAAATTCTTCAAAAATCCTTTAATATGATTTTCTGGATTCTTTTTTTCTTATGTTGTCCCTCATAGTTGAGGTATACCTATGATGAAAATTACAGGCCTCTCTCATCCATATAAGTGGGAGAACTTGTACAATTGTTGGCCGACTAAATACGTTTTTGCCCCACTAAGTACAACGCTTACTGAACTCACAACTTTACACTGTATAAGCTATGAAGTAAATGTGTTTTACTTGGAGTAACATCATAAACATCTACAATGTCCTAATCTACCTGTCCTAGTCTTCCACTTTCTAACTCATGTGTTTACATGCGATTTGTTCCTATTTTCACACCTTGTCCTCCAGGGCGCAGTTTCTTTTAAACTATTACATGAATCTGGTAAAAATGTAGGAGTAATATTATCCATTTTTACTATAGTGACTCTAAAGATAAAAGAAAATGAGTCAGAAGTACAAGAAAAAAAAATTTAACCTAATATCATGATGTGCCTTGTACATTGAAATGATCAGAATGCATCTATGACAAAATTTGCCTCAGGTTAGGAGATGATCCAAGTCAGTGGGTTGGTTGCTTCAGCTGGAGTCACTAACTCTCTAACTAAATCTTAATCAAGTTGTGATAAAAATTATATTTTAAAGAAGTTTTAACTAATACTTAATTTTTCTTTCATAAATAAGTCATATTTATTGTCTTAAAGCCATCTTAAACAATGTAAAATTAACTAAATTAATTTTACTCTTTAATATCTTTGTTCACAATTTTGAAATGATTAGTTAAACACTACAGTTGTAACCTTCCTGACAAAGAACTAAAAAAGTGTTGTTTACATAAAACTATATACAAACAAATTAAATTATTAACTAAAAAAATTATCATCACTGAAACTAAAAATTTTAATTTGTGGAAATCTACAACTTCGAGAGGATACTCCTCTGGTCAGGTCCTGTCTCTCACACACCTTAAAAAAAAACTACGGATAACTTGTCACAAACTTTCAGCATTTACCAACACAACTTGCACATTAAAGGAAATAAAGAAGTTATTGCTACATCCCTCATAAAATCCTGATCTTTTTCCATTTTCATGTTTGGGGCAATTCACAGACTTGGTAAATTCAGACAGGAACATTCTAAATATTACTTCAAACTGCTGCTAGCTTAAGAGCTGCTTATGTAGTGGGAGGTCATTAAGAAGAGATGTGATGAATCAGACCTCCAGTGAACCTGAGCATGTTGGTTGTTGTAGTTCCTGGTGGCCATGTCTGTAGGCATCATGCTGAGTTCTAAACTTGTGCCCCTTATGCTATCACATTGTGAAACACTGGGATAAGTGCATTGGTGTAGCAGTGGATTATATAGAAAATAAAGGGAGTTTTTACTTGCATAAAAGTGTTTGTTACTTTACAGAATCAAAAGTCCTGGCTCAAATCAAACCCACTGGAGGTGCGAGACAACAGTAAACCACCATGACACCTGAATTAAAAGAAACCTCTAATCCACAGTGAAACCACTAAACCAAATGATGCCTGAATGAAATAAATGAAAAAATAAATAAATTGAAAAATCTTTTAAAAATTTTACTTTTTTGGGGCACCCTGTATCATGTGGTACTGTATATGCGTGGTGGATGAATGGACCGAGTCTGGACTGTCATTGTGAGCCAACAAACCATGAATGCCAGGGTGAGATTTTGTCCTAGTGCAGCCCTGCTTTAAACAGTTGTGCAACTGAAACTACAAATGTTTGTGTTTGTAGTACCTCGGGTCTTCATTTTGCTCTGTATGGAGATAGTAATTAAAAGGACAATCAGAAGCACCGCCAGAACCACCACCAGAACCACAGACAGAAAAATGATGATCTCTGAAGATGAAAACACAGAGAGAAGAGAATCATTATTCTGATCATTTAGATTCTGATTTACCAAAACAATTCCACAATTACCCCCTAGGTGTGTGTGTGTGTGTGTGTGGCTGTTACTTCCCAAATACTGTATATGCCCAAAAACACACACACACACACACACACACACACACACACACACACACACACACACACCTAGGGGGTAATTGTAAAATTAAGTGGTAAATCAGAATCTAGACAGACAGTTTTGCAGTTTTCTCCAAATCCCTGAACGTCACTTCACTTTGCACAACATTATTTTATCATGTGTGTGATCCGCCACCACAGACTGAGCAAAATCGATGCTGGGTGACACAGATATGCTTTTGTTCAGCTGATAGTGGCATCTTGGGATGGAGGTTTTTGGTTTAATTCGAGTACAGTGGAACCTCGGATTATGAGCATAATTCATTCCAGCAATAGGCTCGTAAAACACTCGTAAACCAAAGTTAATTTTCCCATAGGAAATAATGGAAACTTATATTATTCGTTCCTCAGCCGCAAAAAAAAAAATACATAAAAATAATTAACACAAAATATAAAGTAAAAATAAAACAAGTTAACCTGCACGTTACACGTTGAAAAAAACTTAGAAATAAATCCTGACAGATAAGTGTTTGCTTTTGTGCACGCAGGTGCTGTGTGTGTGTGTTTGTGTGTGTGTGTAATGTGCATTAACACACACACACACATTAACGGTGAGATCGTTTTTAAAAATGTTTAAAAATTAACCGTCAAAAACTAGTCACACTCGCGTGAGCGCATACTAACAGAATCACTGCTGTAAAGTAAAACAACAACAACAACAACAACAACAAAAAATAACCAGCACCTCACCTTTGAAAAAAATCACGACAAAGCAGAGTTTCTGTGTGTTTGTTTGGGAACCTGAGAGGAGAGGGGGCTGTAAAGCCAAGAGAGTGTGTGTGTGTGTGTGTGTGTGTGTGTGTGTGTGTGTGTGTGTGTTAGTGTAAATTAATGAGCGCGCACACACACACACACACACACACTCGCCTTTACAGCCTCTCTCCTCTCAGGTTCCCAAACAAACTCACATACTCTCTGCCTTACCCAGACACACACACACACACACACACACACACACACACACACACACACACACACACACACAAGCTTGCAGAGTTTGAGTGTGCATGTGTGTTTGTGTGCGTGTGTGCGTGTGTGTGTTTGTGTGTGTGTGTGTGTGTATTCACCCAGCAGGGGAGACGATAACTTACAATTCCGCCGCGCAAGAGAAAGAAAATCTGTTGGCTCAGTTGTGATGACGTGACGCTCAGTGTCAAAACAAGAAGCGCATGTGGGGTACGTGATGCTCGGTGCTCGTAAACCAAGACAATGTTTGTTTTTCAAGTCAAAATTTATTAAAAATCTTAGCTCGTCTTGCGGAACACTCGTAAACCACGTTACTCATAATCCAAAGTTCCACTGTAATTTGAAAACAGAGACAAATTACAGATTATTATTTTTTTTCTCCAAGTTCGTGTGCCGTCCCCCACGTGTCATAAAATACGCCCAGTTCGGCCATGCCTAAAACCGCCACTAGTAATCAGTTTTTTCTTTGTCGACATCAAAGTACCTGATTTTGAAACGGAGCCCTGAGATTAAAACAAACTTCCTTTCACATGACATATGCCTTTTTTTTTTTAGCCTGCTATAAAAATACCCAAACACTGATAAAACTTCACTGTGTTAACTGGTTTTTCACAAGTTACATAGGAAAAAAATAAATAAAAAAATAAATATGCCCTTCCTTAATCCCTGACTTTCTTTAGCCCTTACCCATAGGATAATGTCCTGGGTTTGGGATTTTATTCCCCTGGGTTGAAATCTGGAAAACCCCGGTTTAATAGGTGAAGTTTTAAGTTTTTGGGCGTAAATTGATATATTCAAACTGTGGGTGTTTATGAAAGAAGGTTTTTTATATTTCATATTTAGAATTTTATATTTTTGTTTTAGCTAATCCACTCAATGATGATAACCACTGCTCCTTCATCTCAGGGGTGTGTACAATATCACAATATTCAAAGTCTTATACAAATTCTTCTGAATGAGAAAGAGAACAGAGCAAACCACTGCAGGACATATTATGTCAGCTATAGGCTGAGGTGGAGCAGGAAAATGTTTTAAATATGCTGCTATGGCCGGTGATTTAGCAATCAATCGGTTATCATGTTTTATTTTGTATGGTCCTTGAACCACTCCGCTACCTTACAATCACCTGCCACAGTACATGCGGCAGTCACAGAACACCTGTATTACTGGAACCAAACCAAACAAAAGCACAACATTCTGTATGTTTTCATTATAATATATAGTATATTCTTCTTTTTTTGTCATTTTTGTTTTTTAAATAATAAAAAATGAAACAATAAAGATAAATAATACCAATATTATAATTAAAAGCAATAAAAAGAATTGTTTTAAAATGATAATATACACCACTTCTTACAGCTATATTGTGAGTGTACATCTTCAGGATCTCTGGCCTGGAAATTAAAAACACTTTAGCAATACTGAGCTGCTTATGAAACTTTAAACTGCTGCCCCAGTGACATTCCTACCTATTATTGTACTTCCACATGTGTGGTATTTATTCAGGTTAAATCTACACATGGTTCACCTACACCTCCCTCACTGTGGTCTGTCTGATCAGGTGTAGATGCTATATTTGTGGACTGAGTTCTATGGACTAAAAACAGTTTAAACAAGCCACATTAAGAGTCCAAAGGCCACAACACACACACACACACGCACACACACACACACTGGTTTTTGTGGTTTATAAGGTCTTTGATAGCCAAACCGGTAGGGTGGTGGGTTAAGGGGACCCACCTTTCCCAATGCTTTACAGAGATGAGAATACTATCAAAAAATTTATTTTGTTCTGCAGAAAAAGAATCTCACTCAAGATTTCCTATACACACAACAGAACTCAAAATATGATAACATGATATTTAAGTGGTATATAAGGACTTCCCCGCCCACTCCTAAAAGTACCCGCCCCTGTCAAAATTGGGGTTTACTAGGTCCTACTGATTTATGACGCCATGCGGTTTACAACACACAGAAAAAGTAAAATTGCTGGTTTATAGGAACAGATGTGTTTTACTGGCACATTATAGTAAACAACACACAAGCATGACAATACTGTGCATTGCCAGGACCAAGGTGATTTGAAAGAACCGTTTTGCAAATACAACACACAATAAAAGATCTTACAGTACTACAGGGACAAATGTGTTTTATTGGAACATAATATCCAAAAGCAACACACAAAATTGACAACAGTGCATTGCCAGGATAAACACAAGTACTATTATATTAAATTTTTATCCCTTAGATAATATTGAAAAACTTTTTTTTAGTTCAAGCATGCCAAGTGAAGAAACAGACCACCATCATGTACAACTGTGTACTTTCATAGGCATCTTAATCCATTGAACCATTCAAAACAATCTAAATAAAACAAGGCATAGCTATATATATAATCAATAAAACATGAAACCTAAACCAGTTATTCAAAATAAAATGTTAAAGCAGAATTTAAGAACAACTGTAGAATTTAAGAACAATCTGCTGCATATGTAAATGAAAAACAAAATAAGTGGACAAAAAAATCTCAAAGAAATGACGTACTGGCTCGTGTATCACTTATTTTGGGCTTTGCTTTTCAAGCAAAGACCTCCATTTCTTACAAAGTCTAACACTGCTGGCATTCAGACAAAGTGCCGAGTTTCCCTTTAGTTATATGTGCTTTCAAAAGTTTCATCACAGCTGTAATCTCAGCATTGGACCAACACACTCTTCGACTTATTCATGGGTTCCCAATCTTTGTTCCAGACTCATTTCCTGTACATAAGAATACTTACTTTATTAAGCTTGAATTTTGGGGAGGTTCATGTACTTACATTGCTGGCTATATTCCAATGTAAAATCTCAGGTACCTTGAGGAACTTCAGGAGGTGTTTCAGTGGGCATCTTCTGAATACCTGCAAGACATAAGCAATGCACTGATAAGAAACCTCAACAGTTCTTAAGCACATACCCAAAATTCTAATAAGGCCAGCAAACATCTGAAGAAAATACAATATGTAAAACAACCTATATTGATCACTGCTACTCTGAATTCTAAAAAAAGAACATTCTACGAACAGTGATGCATGGTGGTGGAAATTTAAGGTCTGGGGCTTCCTTTTTGCTGGGCCGAAAATAGGCCAAAGTGGGGCCCAAAATGAGTGGTGCAACAAGCCAAGCCAAGTCATTTTACAGCCAAGTGATACTATTTATCCTTTCCTGATTTTTCTGTATTTCCATCATGTTTATTCTAAGTAAAGCTGCTTTATAACTACTACTTTATGACAATTGAGAAAAGCTATATACAGTTAAAACCAGATATTTACATACACTTAAAAAATTAATAAAAAAACACCACAAAAACCTTTTTTGTTCCTTTACTGTCAAACATTAAATCAGAGTAAAACAGAAAAAGTTTTGAACCCTTATTTTTTTCAGTAAAGAAAGAACTGCTTGTTTTTTTTTTTTTCTGAAAGTGTATGTAAATATCTGGTTTCAACTGTAAATAAGGTTTCATTGACTTATGTTAAATAAGTAGTTCAAGTGTACATTCTCAAGTTTTATAAAAGGTAGTTTTATGCATATTGGTGTCAATATGAAAGACATTTTACCTATAATCTCCCTGAATTGTACATCTGCATAATAGGAACTTCCCTGTGTACTGCAACACTATACATACAGCATATGCCTTAAAATATTGCCACTACAGTACGGACATCACATATTTAATGGAAATTATAAAAACACTTTATAAAACCTGACCATATACAGTTTAACCACTTAACAACTTGCTTGATTACAAATTTAAAGCTGTGTAATACAGAGGAAAAGTATATTTAAAGGAAAGAAATAACTAAATTCGTCCTAAATACAACAGAAAGCACAGTTGTGGCATCCCTAATTTCAACAATATTCTAGTAATGCACTAATTAATAAATGTAAACATTTCAACTATATAAAACATTTAGTCTATAGTTAATTATTCCCTAAATACAATTATGGGTTAAAAAATTAACAGATATACATAAAGATGAGTCCATACCAACATGATTAGAGGCACCAGCAGGAACGTTATCTTCAGCATCAGGTCCACTGGCTTCACACTGTCACACAATCTCATCTTAAAGTAAAAGTGACATGAGAAATGTCAAAATGTGTTTAACATGCACACAACATCAAACATGGACTAAAATGACTGCAGAGTTTCTGTTAAAATTTGCTGAGGCCCAGGGCAAAATCATGAAGAGCAGTACTGTTCCTTTCCTGAAAGCTTGCAGCATTTTTTACACATCGCCAGCATGTCTATGATTAAAAACAATCATTCTTGCAAGTGTTGCTTTGGCTAGATCAATGTAGACCTGAGATGATGTTTCTTTGAGTTTCCCAAACGCCATATTTGCAGTCTTCTCAAGGAACTGATGAAGACACTGTACATCTTGGGTGAATGATAGTGTTAATGGTTTGTTAAATTTGGCCTCAATCAGTGTAACTAAGGCAGTGTGTGAAATCAACTCTCTGAAGTATAGAGCTTTTTAAAGGCATCTGTTGATGTTCTGTATGTCTTTATGGACCCTTGCTTTGTGCACTGGTGTGCAGTCATGTTGGAACTGGTGTGAGGTTGTTTTTCAGGGGTTTCAGCCCTTTATTTCCAGTGAAAAACTCTGAATGCTCCAGCATAGCAAGACATTTCAGACAATTTCATCCTCTCAACTTTTTGGGGACCGGTTAGGGATGTCCCCTTCCTGTTCCTGATTGTGTAAAGCTGCTTTGGGACAATGGCAATTGTTAAAAGCGCTATTCAAATAAAATTGAATTTAATTGTTCCAACATGACTGCACACGAGTGCACAAAGCAAGGTCCATAAAAACATGGATGAGCGCGTTTGGTGTGGAAGAACTTGACTAGCTGTCAAAAGTAACAGTACTTGTAAGGAAAAAAAAAGTGTCACTTACATCAACTTCTTGGATGCCTTTTTATCTGATGTATCTTGTTCTGGTGTCGGTGAATTCTTAAATGATGTCATCTAAAAACAGTTGTAAAGGTTTAAAATATTTACAGGCATAAAGCAAGCAAACATTTTTTTCCATGCCATTTCATGTGATCAGTCGACTTAGCAATCTTATTTCGTTACTACCTTTCACACAGAAGTGGCTATACCCCTGTATAGGCAGACTGTATATACAGACTTAAATATTGAATTTATCAATTAACTTACATCAGTCAATTAACTTACATCATAGACATGCTTAATCTTGGCTATCGCTATTCAGCTTACAGTTTAAGCTGCAATTATGTTTTTATATATAAATTTTAAATTAAATTTTGCATTTTCTTGGCCCAAAGAATCATCTCCCACCCCGTGTCCCTGTTAAAAACAAGTGTCCTGATAAACAAGGTTTTTGTAAAACTAACACACTGAGATTCTTCAGTCAGATCAAACACTGAGAACATGTTCTGAGGATGTCCTAATAAAACAGTGTTCTCTTAAAACTGGTTTCAGTCATACACAATTTTATAAACACTAATACAGTACACTGTCCCAATAATAACTAGTGTCCTCATAGACAAGGGTTTTGTAAAACTCACAACACACAGATTCTTCAGTCAGGACATACTCTTAGAAAATGTTCAGGGGGATGTCCTTATAAAACAGATTTATGTCTTACACAACTTTATTAACACTACAAAACACTTTCCCAATAATAATTCGACTGTTTTAAGAGTTCTGCAATGTTTTTTTTTTTTTTTTACTCCAATTCAGGTGTTTATGACAGTATTCTTTCAGTATTTACACTTTACTCAGATGGTGATATGGCTGTTTACACAGCGTGTGGAGTTATTGATATGAGGTGTACGCTGGTCAGTTTCTGTGACTGTACACAAGGCCTTTCTGATCAGTTGTATGTTGCTAAGTATCAAGTCATAACATTCTACCCCTGCTTTGTTCCACACTGTACATGTTTGGCACCACAATGCGGTGTTAACCCTGCAAAAGCGGTGTGGATCCTGCTACAGAGCAGTGTTTCAGAACAACAGGTAAAATGCGATGATAATCCCACTCCCTAATTTCAAGTGTGAAACACTCCTTTACATGGAGTTAAAAGTAGGGTTTAAAAAGAAGATAACCCAGGGTTAGGCACAGTGTGGAACGGTGTATACAAACACATTCACACAGTATCAAAACCTATACTGACAATGTGTTGTTCCAGTTTTAATAAAAAAGGTCAAATATTGTAAATAATGTCTAACAAATCCATCAAAATATTTAAATACCTGTTTAAGTCCTTGTGTTGATAAGCAAAAGCTTAGCTCCTCTTTAACCAACGACTCTTTGACAGGATAAACCTGGAAATATTAAGAATAGAAAACATCCAGGTATTAGACTTATAGCTCAATAGGTAAAGACTACAGGTAATCATTTTCCTGAATCATGTAATTCTCAATATTACCTTCTCCTTACCGTTCTTCTCAATATAATTCTGCTTCTCTGAGGACAATTGGGCCATACCAAGGGTAACCTGAAATTCAGGAAAAAGAAAAATATTCTACTACAGGCAAAGGGTTTGAATATTAAATTCTACTTCAGCTCTGACTTCTGACTGAGATGTGCTGTGTAATTCATGGGTAGAATGCTGAACAAAACAATTATCAGGTTATATTCAGCTACAGAAAGGTAAAACACTGCACTAAATGTGTACGTCAACACAGTTCTCACAAACACGACTTTACTTAAATGCAGAATAACTAATTTACCTCGTCTGTTACTACGGTCTGTTCTTCACAGGCAGCACTGTCTGATGGCAACTCGCTTATCGGGCACTAAGAAATAAAATTTCACATTCAGAAACACTTTTACTAAGAGAAAAAAAAAAACTTATCCAGCAGAATATCAAACAATGTATACAAAAGATAAAGTCAAAGTTTGCATATTCAGAAAATAAAAACGCTACAATGTCCACACTGTGCAGAGACATAATAAACAGTGCACACATTTGTAAGAGTAACTGTAATCGTAAGAATAACACTTTACTCTTTTCTACATCACCTTTTTGGATGCCTTTTTATCTGCTGTATCTTGTTCTGGGGGTGGTGAATTCTTAGATGATGTCATCTAAAAAAAGTTTTGAAGGTTTTAAATATTTACGGGCATAAAGCAAGCAAACAAAAATATTTTTGTGCTATTTCTTGTAATCAGTCGACTCAGCAATCTTATTTCTTATAATCTTATAAAGCTTTCACACAGAAGTGGCTTTACTACCGTATATGCAAACTTAAATATTGAATTTATCAAAAGTCAGTTAACTTACATTACAGACATGCTAAATATTGGATATCGCTATTTAGCTCACAGTTTGAGCTGCAATTGTGTTTCTCCATGTGCCAATGTTTACGCAATGAATGCTAAACATGTTGCATGCGAACAGGCACATCAGCACTGTTTTAGACCTGATACCAATTTATAAACGCTAATACAGAACACTGTCCCAAAAACTAGCGTCCTTATGGACTATCCCTAATAACACAGTGAGCATGATTCCATAGACAAAAGATGCAAAAAAAAAACTTTGAAGGGAAAAATTTGCATCCTGCTCCTGCACTTATAGCAACATACTGTAAGACACATTCTCTGGAAGAAACCAGATGTTAAGTGTGTTAAACTGCTTAAAGCATTTAATATACACCAATGCTTTAAAATAATGCACAAAATTACTAACATCTACATACCTTGCATCGCCATGGCCACTCAGAATCGCCGTAATTGTATGTGATCTCTTCACCAGGACAGATGCTTCTTATGGCAAATAAACAAAGATGAGGTTTACCATCCACACGGATGGTCTTCATTCTGCAGTTTGGTTTTATATGGTCATCATTCACAAGTCTCCCAAGGGAGCCATCATCTAGGGCTGCATCAACACTGAACAAATGACAGTGAATCTCTTAATAATACATTACTATTACAATAATACATACTTCTTATTCCAAATAGACAACAACTGAGAATATCAGCACCAAAAGCTTCTCATCAAATATTATATTATTTGAAAACATGATCACTGAATATTTAATGGTCAATGGTCTTTAAGAAAATAAAACTGGGCCCATATTTACTAAGCATCTCAGAATCACTCATAGGAATCAAAGTTTATTTAGGACTAAAGACAGTCTAACCTCAGAGAAGGACATATAGGTTATTTATAAAGCTTTCTATTCTATTATACAATTTAACATCAGTAGTCCCTTATCCCTGTACCCCAAATCCTCAGAGAATACAGACACAAACTGTACATGGAGCACAAATTACAAGGGTTTGATTTTAACAGAGTGGTCCACACATTTAAATCTCCCTTATAGATTTGAACTCACTAACAAAGAAAAGGAAAAAATGAACAGTTTAAACCAATACCCGGGTTTTATTCTTTTTAACCAGTCAGTCTATGGTACCATAACAGTCTTCTGAAGTTCTCACCACCTTTAGTGACCATATGTCTTAATGGAGAAACAAATCCTGAGGCTGTATAACCACGTGTTCAACCATTCAGCAGATTCCTGTAACATCAGGAAGTCCTCAAGCACATGAACAGGGTTCAAAGCACACAGAATTTTGAAGCCGCACGTGCTACTCACAAACAGACTCCGCTCCTTCTCTTACACAGCATATATACACATATATATATATGCATATATATATATATATATATATATATATATATATATATATATATATATATTTGCATTTGGGTTTGTGCGTTACTCTTCAGGCCTTACTTAATTCATTCTCTGCAGGATTAATGAGCTGAAGCTCCTTTAGAGCTGCATGTAGTAGCGGATAAAAGCAAGTGAAACACTGTAGTTAAACGAATTCATAATCACAGTATTAAAATTACAGTACAAACATAGAATTCAAATTGAATTAAAACTTATTAGGATCGAATTTAAGCAAAATAAATGTTAACAACATGAGCCTTTAGATTTTTGCACGTGTAATTAGAAAAACTACGCATGTAGGTTTTTTGTCATCTTATATTTTGTGTTCTTTAAATTTGTAGTAGATTTATTAACTAAAATAAATGACCATAAAATTAAAACATTGTCAGGACGTTCTACTGCGTCAGCAGCTGTCGATGTCATTTAGCCCCGCTTGTGCTTTTGCGTTATTATAAGAATTAAATGCAGTAGGCTGTTATGCTTATCATAACTTTCTTTAATAAATAATGACCCCACTTGCACTGTACCACCGCTGGCAAAACCTTATGAAATACAAGTGAAACATTAAATGAATTTACAATCACAGTACTAAAATTACAGTACAGATTTAAAATTTAAATTAAATATGAGTTTCTTATTTGCATCGAATTTAAGCAAAGTAAATGTATACCTTTATTTCTAGCCTTTTAGAAAACTGACGCTGGGTGTGTATCAGAAAAAGTTTGCCAGATTAATGTGTAAAATCTATATAATAAAACTATATAAGACTACATAGCCTTTATAAGACTCTACTTTTATTTAGTCGTTTTGCTGCAGTGGTGAGCGCAGCGGTAATAGCGATTTCGATTGAGTACCTACTGTATATACAGTACAGGCCAAAAGTTTGGACACACTTTCTCATTAATCTGTCAATGTGTTTTCTTTATTTTTATGACCATTTACATTGGTAGATTCTCACTAAATGCATCAAAACTATGAAAGACCACATGTGGAGTTATGTACTTAACAAAAAAAGGTCTCCACAGTCACCGGACCTGAACCCAATCGAGATGGTTTGGGGTGAGCTGGACCGCAGAGTGAAGGCAAAGGGGCCAACAAGTGCTAAACACATCTGGGAACTCCTTCAAGACTGTTGGAAAACCATTTCAGGTGACTATCTCTTGAAGCTCATTGAGAGAATGCCAAGGGTGTGCAAAGCAGTAATCAGAGCAAAGGGTGGCTATTTTAAGGAAAATAGAATATAAAACATGTTTTCAGTTATTTCACCTTTTTTTTTGTTAAGTACATAACTCCACATGTGTTCATTCATAGTTTTGATGCCTTCAGTGAGAATCTACAAATGTACAGTAAATGGTCATGAAAATAAAGAAAACACATTGAATGAGTGAAGGTGTGTCCAAACTTTTGGCCTGTACTGTAGATACAATATATTTGTTGCTTAAACAAATTTATTATAAAAAAAATGTGAAATTATATGTACAAATAATTACTATTACTATTACATTAAATCTTTGTGTATGAATTTTATTTAAAGCCTGCTCAATATTAAATTTTAAACTCACACACTCTAAACTCTAACTTCATGTTGTCACTCATTTTCACACTTTTTCCAGCGTCTCGTCTGTGTATCGCCTGTTTTCTTGTCTTTCTCCTACTGTAAATCCATCTCCCTGTGTGCTGTGTCTGTAACCCCGCCCGTCACCTCCTGCTCAGTGGATACACACACACACACACACACACACACACCACTACACATCATGACATGTACTGTAGTTGACCAATAACTTGTTAACATCCCAGGCAGGATCACTTTAAATAGGCGTAACGTTCACGACCGACACTTCACTAGAAACAGTGACAGTAACATCTGTCATCAGATGTCAACATCAGTAAGTCATGTGAAGTGGATGGTGAAACACTTTATCTCACTAACACTACACTTATCCTAGAGTAGCTGAGCACACACACATACACTTCCTGAGTGGTTTTCTGTCACTGGCTTAAAAGTGGAAGTGGACGTCATGCTACTATCTAGTAACACACACCCTGTACAGTCAGAGAAACAGAGACAGTGTGTGTGTGTGTGTGTGTGTGTGTGTGTGTGTGTACGATAACTAACTGAACATTTTTAATTATTATTATCTGAGGAGTTTGTGAGTCTGGATGTAGAATGGAGATGGTCCTCATCTTCACCTTCTGCCTGATTCTAGGTAAGTACAAACACTTCCAAATCCTCATCAGTCTCAGTGTTCAGTATCAGTGTCACATTAAAGCTTTGCACTGATGGACATTTAGCACAGAACTTTTATAGAGAGGTTCCAGTGTTTAAAGTAGTGAAGTTCTCAGGGGTGCTGAGAGCTCCTGGTTATCTTCAGAAGCACACAGAGGAGCTTCCACTTCACTTACTGCATGAGGAAACCTACATGTTCAAGTCACCTACACATGGGAACATTATCTCTACTTATTTTCAGTGTAAAATTGACTTTGAAGAGTTTGTGTATCTGTATACGAGCTGAACAACAGTCCTTAACTACAGGTTATGTGTTTAAAGATCAGGACTAATGCTTTATCAGTGCAGTCGGCCTGCAGTCTCATCTCTCTTCTTCCTGTTGTTCAACACAGAATGTGAGTTTAGTGTTTTCTATCGAGTCTAGCCGAGAGCAGATAGTCCTGTTGTAGGACGTGTAGGATTTAGATTATTAGTCTCTGAGTGTTTGTTATTTAAAATCCCTGTATTGGTTTCTCCTACTGTATGTGTATCTGTTGTACCTGTCTCTTCTCTTACACGTGTCACAATGTTTACACTTTAATATTCCTAGATACTGAGCTTCATTTTGGTCTTATATGTTACACCATGGTCCTGGATCATATTTCATTCCACTGTATATTATTCTCCAGCTGGTACTGATGCTGTAACTACAGTAACTGGATACAGAGGACGATCAGTTCAGATTAAATGTCCCTACACATCTGAATATGAAAAGAACAACAAGTTTCTCTGCAGAGGTAAATGTCCATCTGTGGGGAATAGAGACATTCCTGTTCAGTCTGGATCTCCTGCTAAAGACTCCAGATTCTCTCTGTATGACGACACAACAGCCAAAGTCTTCACCGTCACCATCACTGATCTGAGACCAGAGGATGAAGGAACTTACTGGTGTGGGATAGATCAGACAGGGCATGATAAAATCACAGAGATTCGACTGCTGGTTAAAACAGGTGAGTGTTACACAGAGGAGAGTAAAATAATCTTACATTAATTTATTAATCATGAACATATTGTCATTGAGCTTTTGTAATGTCATACAACGACTTATACTGTTTGCATTACGATTTACATTTACATCTAAAAATCTACACAGCTGATACTCACCAACATCTGTTAGCTACATAAGGCATTAGCTTAGCCACAGGGATCTGAAGTGTTTGCGCTAAGCTACATAAGGCAGTATGTTAGCAGGATTAGCAGTGTTATCTACATGCTAATCTAAAATATATAAGTGACATTAAAAGAGAATATTTTACAAAAACCAGTAAAAGCTGGTGAAAAAAGGAGGAAAAATAAAATAATAGTTTAATATGATCAGAAGGAGGATTATATAAGATTTAATAACTTTCTGGCACATGCCATTTTACACACACACAGGAAACTCACTGGGTCTGTGTGTGTGTGTGTGTGTGTGTGTTGGGGGCGTGGCCTTGTGAGTAGATTACCCAGACTGTTACCCTGTGAGTACATTGTGGGCGTGTCCTGTCTCAGGTCATTATAAGATAAAGAAGTGAGACAGAACAAAGTAAATACAGAACGAGAAGACGGATCTGCTTCTCCTTGGACTCATACAGATTACATAAACTAAGAATATTTATTTTTTAATTTAAATTGCTTAATTTAAAAGTAGACCCTTTAATCTTTCTATAGTTATATTTCTCATGTCTGTGTGTCTGCAGTATTCTCTGAGTTTCAGTTTATTTTAGTGACGTGTTACAGAAAGATAGTGACGGAGACTGAGACGGCTGAAAGCGAACTCTGTTTATTTTCTTTATTTAACAAAAGCACAGTGTTTTGTGGATATTGTGAGTGTACAGAAATAAACGTAGAGCCTTTACAGAGTCACATGATGTATTACACTTAATATATGATCAAAAAGGACTGAGAATGTTTAGTTCTTTCCACGTTTACTGGAAAATTCTTTTTTTATTTGTCCCCCTGACGGTGCCGCAGACCCCTAAGTGTTTAAGCACCGTGGACAATGTAGAACAGGAATTATTTATCAAGTTTGTGAACTCGGGGATAAATGAGGATTATTGATTTTAAATCTAGATTATGTGAGTCTGGAATTTAAAAATACTGTTTATTTTATCTTTCAGATTTTCCTTCCATCAGTACTGTCTCACACACCACACACTCCACATATACCACAGATGACACATACACCACCCACACCACACACTCCACTTCAACACACTCCATGAGTCCATCAGTAAATGCTAAGAACACACCCTCAACAACAGGTATAAACTTCTTCTTGTCCTTTTCATCACATTTCTCTCACATCACTCATCATGTCTGATTTTTATTTCAGCTAATCCACTAAATAATATTATCCAACCAAACTCCACCCCCTCATCTCAGGGTTTGTACAATATCATGTGTTTTTGAGCCTTTACTTCCATTTATTTATATGAGAAACAATACACAGATCAAACAGTGACAGGAAAATGGCCACATCTGGGAGATGTAAATGATTTAAGCCTCGGCTACAATCTTCCTTAAAAAAAATAAAAATAAATAAATAAAAATAAAGATAAAGTATATATTTTCCCACAGCTATATTGTGGGTGTTGCTCAGGATTTCTGGCCTGGTGTTCAGTCTGCTTGAGGAAGTAAAATCACTATAACAACCCGAGTGGCTTCTGAAATTTAAAACTGCTGCCCCAGTGACATTCCTACCTATTATTGTATTATTGTACTTCCACATGTGTGGTATTTATCAGGGCCGTGCAGAGACGTTTAATGGGGGCGGGTGCTCAAAGTTAAAAAAGATCGAACAAGATGAATAACAACAACAACTCACGTTCATGACGAATCTAATATGGAATTGCATCATACTGTATGACTGTCATCAGGTGGGGACAATGCAAAGCAAATGTAGCCTATGTTTTACCTGATGGTGTACAATGTTGCTGTTGAGGGATTACTGCTGCTCCTGCTGCTGATAGTGCTGGAGGGCAGGGCTGTGTTGTTCTGAGACATTAAAATGTGCCTAGTTAGCTGATTAAAGCAGTGCTTTAAGATAAAAATAAAATGTAAAAAGATTGGTGACAATGCTTGGAACCATAAGGCAACAGATTAAAAAAAACACTGGGAAATAAACTGAAACCAGGATTAGTAGTACAAAAGACAGCAGTGGTCATGGTACAGATCTGGCCTTAAAAAACGCACGTTTTCGGAAAAGGGATCCCACGACTTGCCGCGAGTGCGCGCGGCAAGCTGTGAAAATGCCCTTCAATACCTGTAGGGGCAGTCGTGTTTCAGTCTAAAGTATTGTGTGTCTACTGAAGCCGAAAAATTTTATGTCTCTTAGGCGCCCATTGACGGCACGCGACAGAGCTCATAAACGTGTCAAGCCCAAACTGATATGTATTTATTCTTCATTTTCATTCAGAATTATTATTATTAGTAGTAGTAGTAGTTCTCCAAATTTATTATTATTATTATTATTGTAACGCACCCGCGCGTGCGCAAAAGGACTACAAAGATGTATGACGTTAGCCTATATTTATGCGCTTCTGACGCAGACTGGTACTGGTGGCTCAGTGGTAGGTGATGCGTCCGTCATGCGGGAAACCCGGGTTCGATTCCCAGCCAGTGCTCAAAATTCCGGTGCTATTCGCTAAAATACCACGATATTTTTATTATATTATCAAGTTATGCTTCAGTACTAAATGCATGTTTGCAATTGAGAAATTTTTTTTGCTTAAGCTATGAAACACATTAGCACTCACCTCACAGTTGCTATAATTTAATGATTATCATAAGCAAAAAGTGTAAAACAAAGGATTCACATTTATTACATTTTCACCCAGAGCAGGATTCGAACCAGGGTCTGGACGATTTTATAGAATATACGGATATTATACAGATATTATTTAAGCAACGCCACACCACGTGGAAAGCGGCAAAAATGCTTCAATTTTATTGGCTGTCACTGAGTGCCAGCTATTCACGACTGGCCCCCGCGGAACACAGAATCCCCGGGCTTTAACTGCGCTTTCTTCATTCGTTATTGCAGGGGCGGACTGGGACCAAAAAGTGGCCCTGGACTTCCTGGCCCACAGCAGCCCACACCATAATACATTGGCTCATTAATGTGGAGATACATTTTTAACACCAGTTACTAGTATAAAAATATAACACAGTACAGAAATCAATGCTATTTAAACATGTTATTTGAAGTATCACTGAACATATATTGGGTCAAAGAAACAAACAAAAAAAAGAACATCAAGACAAACAACATATAAACCTATAAAGACAATATTTTTTATTTTATTCTTTAATTATTATGGTAGTCAATATTAACACAAAATAATGCTGAGAAACATTATTTCAATTAATATTGACCACCATCATAATAACTAGCACAAGTTAATGCTGCTACTAATTTTATTCTGTTTGATTGCCATTCTTTTTACTTGGCTCTGGTAGATCAGGGGAGACGTGTTGGTCATCATCAGCATGTATTATGATGTGGGATGTGGTGCGCTGCTGGATCCAGCCTCACTGTCCCTGACCTGTTATAGGCAGAATCTGTTCATTTGAAGCATTTCACAGCATTTACCTCTAAAGCTTTTTCTTATTTTCGCGTAACCTTTTCTTCTTCCTCCTTTTCATTCATGGAAATTATTATTAATTTGCTCAGAAAATTCGCTGCATCGAGAAAGGATCAATATCTAAAAATTGCCCACGTGTGTGGACAAAGAATACAAAAGTGTATAATCTTTAATAAAGTTAGCCTAATACAATATTGTTTCCAATGCTGAAGCAAACATGATTTTGTTTTAGTCTATTCAGCGCACCCACAGTTACTGTAATCCCCCATCTCACCTTTACAACAGGTGTGAAGTCATCAAACCGGTTTCGCTGCTGGGGGAATTCACAGAATTGGGGGTTTTAAAACAAATTAACAAGACCGAGCAGACGTCAGAGAGGGGGTTTGGTTGGTTAGAAGTGGCGCTGACCGGGGGGGGGTCATATTAAGATCATAAGATCATATTAACGTAGCATTCATCATTCAAAGTTATTCATATCAGTGTATAGTAAGTGTGATTTGAAAAGTGCTATAACTCCACCTGCTACAGTTTCAGCCCAGTGGAACAATCTGACTACACGTGAAGTGCCATGAAAAAATATTTGCCCCTTCCTATTTTTTTTCTTTGCATATTTGTCACACTTGTATAGGTGGAATTTTACCTAAACACTTTAGGTGAGAACGTATAGGTTAATATGTATAGGTGAGAACAGCTGATTCACACTTGGGGAGAGTGAATAATTTGCATTTGAATGTTGTCTGGCATTGTAAGCACACGCAGTGACACTAAAAGAACAATAGGATTAATAGGAATAGGAGGCACTAAAGAGGAGGATTTTAATTTAGACTATAAAAAAATTAACCTGCGTCTATTTTTAGGCGTGCCAGCTGCCACTTTTTAGTCTTATAATGCCCACATGACATGCTGGTACAGAGCTGGACATAACTCATCCATGCCAATGATCCCGGGTTTGCACCCTGCGCTATAAAATACGAGTACGACGGCCATCCGCGGACAGCAGCTCCTGCCTCCGTCCGCACACGCTGGCTGTTCTTTGAAGTCTCTGGGCCGCGTTCCATTTGCCCCGTTTGCATGCCGCACTTCCGCGTTGTGTGTCCGCGTCTCACTCACACCGCGTAGTAAAATCCACTGTAAACCAACAAACCCCGAGTATTTTATAGCGCGGATGAACCCGGGATCATTAGCAAGGAAAGCTCTTCTTCACTATTCGTGCCTAATTCTGCAGCCCCGCTTCTTCGCATATCTGAAGGAGAGGCCGCCTAACTAGTGAGCGAGGAGCGATATTGATTTGGGCGCACGCCGTGACAGGCTGAAAAAAAACTATTGACCTCAAAAATGTAACAGATGAGGACTCTGATTAATGTGCAAAAACTATATAATAAAACTATATAAGACTACATGCCTTTATAAGACTCAACTTTATTTAAGCGCACTCACAATAACGAAAAAACGTGGTTTTATAAATGTTTGAAAGCAAATAAGCTGCGCTGCTCTGTATTGTTTTTGGTGAACTTGAGCGCGACAGAAAATGAACGCAAATGTTTTTATAAATGGTCAGAGTCAGTCTGCTTGCTGTTTTCCCGACGTGTTCATAATCATTAGTCTACTCCTGCCGGTCGCTCTGGAAAACTTAATGCATGCGGCTGAGCGCTGATTAAAACTATGGAGTAAATTAAAGAGGAGAATCACGATGCCGAATCGAAGTCCTGAGCCCAAACCTCATTTAAATTAAATGAACAAATACTATAAGTAAAAATAAAACAATAGCCC
Source organism: Clarias gariepinus (assembly GCF_024256425.1). NCBI lineage: Eukaryota > Metazoa > Chordata > Actinopteri > Siluriformes > Clariidae > Clarias > Clarias gariepinus. Next base: position 3,547,302 of record NC_071117.1, read on the forward strand.
ACGTTTAGAAACCGTTTATAAATTCTTTCCGACATGAGTTGGCCCGGTGTTATGCGCAGAGCGCCGGGAGATTTCCTGAAGCTCCGAAATCACTGGGGCTTTTTTTCTAAATAGATGCTATCTTTAATAACTGATGGAGGTTTTGAGCTGTATATACACGCAGTTTTGAGGGGTTTAAAACGAATTAGTCCGAGCAGACCTACATGAAAGGTGAGAAGTGAGTAACTGCGCGCGCTGTCGCGGTGTATATACTGTACAACACGCGTTTATCAACCTTTTGATAAAAACGCTGCCTTTTGTAAAGTGAAAGTACTTTACAAAAGACAAACTGCTTTATTTTAGTCATGAATTCACAATCACATCACATTCCAGCTATTATTTCCAGCCGTGGTTAAATAAAGTATGAAATAATTATTAAATGCTGGACACAAACAGCAAATATGATGATTATTATAAAAAGCCCGAAAAAGTTTGTGGTCATAAGATAATATTTACTTAATAATATAATATATATATAGTTCATTCATGTCTTCTGATGATGTCGACACATTTTTTACGTTTTAAATAAGATATGTTGGCATATTCACGAATCAGGACATTCGCATAGTTAAGACTATCAGATAGCCTACTATCAGGAAATTAAAAAATTAATTTCAACACCATGTAAACCGAGACATTGCCATGTCTTTCACTGTTTTGTCCCTGTTAAAACATTACAAAAAATATATAAGAAACTTATTAAGAATTTTAAAGCACGATTTTGGGCATCTCATTTCATCATTATGAAAATAATATGAAGCACATATACACACATTTATCATGAAAGATCTGTTGTAAAGCAAAATAAAATTCATGTTTGCTTCAGCATTGGGAACAATATTGTTTTAGACTAAGTAATTATACACAATTCTTCGTTGTACAGTACTTGGTCCGGCGTTTAAATAAAGTCCTTCCATGCGCCATCTGGCGGATATTCAGTGAAGCACAACACATTTATTTAAATTCCCGAATGTTGCTTACGGCAAGTTGCGGCGCCCCGCGCGCTAAATTGAGGCATCCCGCGGGAAAACACGCGCAGTCTTAATGACCACATCTGTAGGGTGAGAATGTATTAAAAAAAAATCTATACAGTTAGTGTGTGTGTGTGTGTGTGTGTGCCCTGTTAGCACCTTCTAAACATCACAGAGCACAGAACATCACAGCATCAACTTTAAATGGGAGGGATTAGATTGTAGAACTGTAAAATCTTCTTTCTTTCTTTCTTTCTTTCTTTCTTTCTTTCCTTTATTAAAATATTAAAATACAACAGTAAAAAAATAAACCAACAGGAGAATAAACATTTTATTAATCAGAAAACAAAAACAACACAGGGTATGTTTTGGAAAGAGCAGGAAGAAATAAGATGCTTTTCATGTCCTGTTCCAAATTATAACAGTAACTTTCTGTTTGCTGAAATGTCCCAAAAAATGTCAATGACATCACTGTGGTTGACTGGAACATCCTTCTCAACTGCCAAAACAGAAGGTCTGACAACCTCTCCTCTGAGCAAAGGGCGCGAAGTTTGTTTTTAACTAGTTTTAGTTTTGAGAAAGAACGCTCAGTTCACAGTTGCTGTGGACACTGGGAGTGTTCCATATGTCTTCAGCAGCTCAGTCATGTTGGGGAAGATCAGATGTGCATTGTTTTCTTTGACCACTGACAGAATGGATGCCACACTGACTGGTGGGGCCATGAGTATGAAGCATAAAAGACCTTTGTCTGTAATTTGTCTTCCTCCTTAATGTCATAGAACTCGCAGAGTTTCTTTACAGCTTGATGGGCCTCTTTTAAGATTATTTTCCGTCATGGGGCTGTCAGGGTATGTAAGGCATTCAAGATTTCCAAGGTGGATTTATCTTCTCCTTTAAAGCGTCTCAGAAGCTCCTGTGTCATTGTGTCAACAAAAACATAGAACACTTTAACACGGTAGTATTATTGGGAAGTTGTGAAAGCATGGTCATCAGCAGTAGCTGTTCTGGTACCAAACTTAGACTTTGCTGGCTCTTTCCTCCTCCGAGCTTGTCCAGGGACCTCAGATGGGGGGGTCCAGGCCCACTAATGCAGCCTTTTCTCGAGCCTGTTCATAAATTTTCTCAAACTCTTCCTCTGTTCTGCTGTGGTCCAGGCTCTGCAAAACACCAACAATCTTGTATGCTGCAGCCAGGTCAATGTCTTTCTTCTGCAATGCATCAGATGCAGTAGCAGTCACTTGGAAGATGGGACAGGTGATCTCCAGACACAGGATAATTTAAAATTATGCTTTTGAGAAGGATCATTGCATCACCTGCTGAAGAGTCTGAAGGATCTTGCTGTAGTATTTTCTCTAGAAACTGCATGACAGTTGGGAGGATCTTCCTCATTGTCTTGAGGGCAGCTTCTCTGCAGGCCCACCTATTGTCTGACAGCTTCTGCAGCTCCAGTGGGCGCTGATCGGGGTGCAACTTCTCCTGTATTTTAATAAATGCAGAGTGTCGTTTGGATGAATTGGCCACAAAAGTGTAAAGCTTTTCAATTAGGTTGAAAAAGCTGACAAAACACGTTTGACTTTGGCGCTCTCTACTAAAACCAGATTAAGGCAGTGTGCCTGACAGTGGACATTTGGATTTTTTTTTTGTATTCTTGACAGAAGTTCCTCAAAGCGCCCGCTCACGTTTGCAGCCCCATTATAACCTTGACCCCGGATGTTGTCAATCTTTAGATTATTTTCTTTAAGTAGAGCCATCACTAGCTTTTCATCTCCAGTTCTTGACTCCACATTACACACCTGAAGGAAGCGCTCCTTGATTTCCATGTTGTGCACATATCTGACAACAAAGGAAACCTGCTCTGTGTGCGACACATCTGTGGTTTCATCCATCCTATCATAAACCTGATAGAAAAGGTTTCACATTCTTGCATTTCTGCTTGGATGACACGTCTTACTGATGTGGCCAAGGCTTTGATTATGTCAATCTGACTTCTGTTTGAGAGGAGCGAGATGAGAGGTCTTTTTCCAGGTGCCTGTTGCTCTTTTATGGCATCAAGGTGTAAATTAATTACTCTGTCATACTTGCTGAACAACTAACTTTAAGAAATTTCCTCGATTTTGGCTTGACAAGGTCTCATCATCTCCCCTGAAAGGCATACCCTGTCTTGCTAGGTAAAGAGTGATGTCTATCAAATGAGACTAAATTTCTTTGTTTCTCTCTCTTTCTTTGTCTTTTGCAGCTTGTGACACTTGGTCAGCTACTTCAAAAGCTTCAAAAAACTTTTTTTAATGAGTTCCACCCCACCATACCACACATGTGAGTCTCTGAGTCACTGTGCTCTTTAATCCTTTCTAAAGCCCTTCTCCACCGACTAAACCCTTCCATTTTCCAGGTTTTGCGACTTGTGTACTTTTCATCATTTAAGAAAAGATGGCAGCTGAAACACAACATAGCATCAACACTTGGAGAATACTCTAGCCATGGATTATTCTCATACCACTTCTTTTGAAACGATCGTCTCTCTTTATTCTTTGGATATTCATAAGAAATAAATATGGATAAAGAGAAATACTAAAGAAAATAAATTTAACTTGTAAAATAAACTTTACAAATAAGGGCATAATAAAATTATTACAAAATATAGAACTATAGAAGAAAATAAAGAAAGTATATATATATTTTAAAGTGGCTAATGGTTGTGCAAATATGCATAAAAAGTGACTTATTAAAATTTCCTGTGCAATGGTCCAGAATGAAATGAATGAAAAGATAAATGACAGTACTGGTTGGCAGGATCCAATATTATTACACATTAGAATAAAGGCCTCATCATACTGTATGTGGAATTGTATGACATGGGCAGGATCAGTTGGGTGTGCAAGTCCAAGTAGGTTTGAGAATGTCCTCTCTACGGCTTCACTGGCTTCACTCTCCTCCTCTCTGGGCTCTGGCTCACTCTCTGACTTTCTCACTCCAGTCTCTTTCTCCTGTGACTCAGTCTTTGCCTTGCTTCCTCCTTCCATCTCCTCATCTGAACTATCACCCTCCACTTGCTGTTTATCTGAGAACAACGCACAATTTAATAATCTATTATTTAATTATCTACACTTAACTTTTGCACCTAGTCCATGATAAAGTAATGATAGAAAATAGTATAGAACCAAAATATTGCAACTTTTTTTATTATTGTTTTTCTTCTTGAATACCTCTACAATGCAACAACTGGTACATGTGTTAATGTTACCTGTGCTCTTTGTAATCCAACGGTTGAGGAATCCACTGCCTTTAGCAGCCTCACAGCTCATTTTGTAGCTGTTTCTTCCTCCACTCCTTACGAGGCATGTCTGGAATATTTGTTACATTATTAGTAATAATTTTTAAAAATCCATACACATAAAGCACAAACATGCACATGCAGTGCTTATTAAATGTTTAAACTGTAGAGATACAATCATTTTACTGCTGTAAAATCAACATTTTATCTAATTTGTAATATAAACCTAATATCTGTTAATATATATATATATATTTAAAACAGTGGAGTTATTTGAATATCATAAATATAATAATCCATAATTATGTAATCCATATTAGATAGTTTTTAGTGAAATAAAAGCCCTCCAGAAAAGAAGGGAAAGGTCCTGTAACTTACTAAAACGGTGGACAGAGCTACAAACCCCCTGTAACACCCTTACCCAGTTAGCTAGCGGTTATTGACCACCACTACTTGTGCAGTTTATAAAAGGACACCAACTTGCAGAAAATGTGTGTGCACTTTGCGAGCTCATACCCCTCAAGGGCGAGCATTGGTTAATGGCAGTCATGTGACTAATGCAAGCCAGATCCTTTTATTTAGCAAAACTGAAATTATTAGTTACATTTTATTGTTGAGGGGCAAAGACAGGGTTCCACACGCACATACACTTTATATATAAAAAAAAAAAAAAAGAAAAAACACAAGAAAAGGGCACTTGCTGTAATTGAATAACTGTTTGGTTAAAATTAGAATCTAAATGATCAGAATAATGTTTTTTTGCAGGATTTCCAACATCCATTCTCATCATTACTGTGTCTGTGGTTCTGGTGCTGATTCTCTTTGCTCTTATATTGACTGTCACACTACAGAGAAAGAAGAAGACTCGAGGTACCGCAAACACACACATGCATGTTTAGTTTCAGTCAAATAACCAGTTTTTTACTTTATGGCTGTTTGATTTGGCCAGCGCCTGTGCAATGGGGACCAGCACTTAATGTCAAATTAGATAAATGTTTGGGGAACATTGTATCATTTAGGAGAAAAAAAAAGGAAATGCCAAGGCTGTTTGGTGTGGAGAATTGTGGTTTTAGTAGGTCTAAAAACCGCCAGTGTTTCTAGTGTTATGTCACGAACTGCGTGTAATGGCTGGTGTTGATCACCCTGGGCGGAAGGAGCAGGCATAGAGGCAGAGGGGTTGTATGACCAAAAAAATAAAAAGTCTTTTAATGATGGTAAACACAAAAGTATAAATAAAGACACAAAAACAAAGGAACAACCAAACTCAAACAATACTTAACTTTGTGCTAACAAGGACTCTCTGGCAGGAGGACGAATAACACACATCCTGTGACGTAACACAGGCCGAAGGAGGACAAACACGTAACGGGACACAAACTATGCACGGAGCTGAAACTGGACACTAGGCGGAGGACACGTAGAGACTAGGCGGAGGACACGTAGAGACTAGGCGGAGGACACGTAGAGACTAGGCGGAGGACACGTAGAGACTAGGCGGAGGACACGTAGAGACTAGGCGGAGGACACGTAGAGACTAGGCGGAGGACACGTAGAGACTAGGCGGAGGACACGTAGAGACTAGGCGGAGGACACGTAGAGACTAGGCGGAGAAGAGAGACGGGACTAGGGCTAAAGACATGGCAATCAGCTAGGCATGGCTTTTAGCTAAACATGGTTAAGATTACTCTTAACCATGGCAGTCAGCTACACATTCACCTAGCTAAGCATGTCTTTAGGCCGACATGCACTAAGCTACACTTACCTAATAGCTCACCACACATTAGGGAATTGGGGGCACAGAAACACAGAGACGGAGGATACCCATCTGGCTAGGCAAGGCGGCACTCCCAGGCTAGGCGCACTGGGACACTAGGGAGGCAGGAAACACTGAACAGCTAGAGACACAAAGGGGCTATGGCTAGAAGCATGCTAGTTAGCTCAACATAGATTTTAGCTAAACACACTCCTAGCCAAACACACACCTAGCTACTTACCTGATCTAGCTAAACACACATGAAAACAAGGGGACAAGAACCGCAACCCATACATACACAGATGACATGACGGAATCAGCTCCACACACACACAGAACATCTACGGAGAAACATTGCCAATATGAGAGCCCAAGTCAACAAAACATAAATCAAAATATAAACTAAACAAAGAACAAAACAAACCAAAACAAAATGCCCACACAAATGACAGAGGTTAAACCAAAAATGCTCGACCCAGTTTCCCAGACTGAACAGCTATTTATAGATGGATTAATGGCTACCTCGGCTCAGGTGTGCACTCGCATCACCTGACCGAGGTGCCTGCTGGGAAACTGAGTCAGCCAACAAAAAATAAAAATAAAAAACAGCGACCTCTGGTGGTGGACCCTTACATGTTAAAGAGAGTTTTTCCAGAACCTACGGAAATAAAATCCTAAATCCAGGATAGTGTCAGTGGTTAAGAGATTATGAAAACACTATACAAACATTTTTATTGGTTTATGTAAAGTCTAAAAGAAATCTTCTCATTGTATGGGTATTTGTTTTGTAGGCTAAAAAAGTTTACATTTTCACAAAGACCTATGAAACAAAATTAGTTTTAATTTATATTAAATTTTATGACTTGTACAGTAGGTAGTCAACCAGAATGCCTAATACCGCAGTGCTCACCACCGTGGCAAATTGACAGCGGCCGATCACATTTCAATGTCATTCGTAAAATGATAGCCACATGGTGCAAAGGGACATTTAATAAAAATATCTGCAATTGCCACAGTTTTTAATTTTAAGTAGAGCTTAAGGCATAAAAAAGTCATAATATGTTGTACATAAAAAAATATTACAGTGATGATAATTTCCACATCAACATTTCCACTTTATACAACAAACATGAAAAATCAGAATCAGAGCTATTGATACAGTACAAAAAATATGAGCACACAGCAAAATCTCGTGCTCCCCCCTTTGTGCATACATTAGCCCGGTGTTTCGGCTGTCACTTGGGACCCATCCGGTTGGAGTTTTTAATACCTTTTCTAAAGTATTTTAGCATGAGCTCGGTTTATGCTACCAATTTCCCATGTTCACCAACATTCTAAAGTCAGCTTTAGATTGACATTAACACTAGAAGCGCCGAGCAGCGGTCATTTGACCGCAAGGGGGTAAAAAAAAAAAAAAAACTTTACCCTCGATCAAATTCCAGGACCCTCCTTCCATGACTTTTCCTAGATCTGTGAGCTTAATCACCCTGTATGCTTACATTTTCAAAATCGCACCAGTAAAAGCCAGTATAAAGCTATTTTGCTCTTATTTACGTGAAATCGCTGACAGCTGCGCGTCGGTCATGCCGTTTCCTGCCTTTTCCAACCTGCGATTCTCATTTCTCTCAGCAGATGGCGCAAGGAATCGCGCAAACTATCTATGCGTCATTCAGTGTGTATATGTAACTATCTCAGGTTTCATTCCATATATGCACTTATATATATACTAATTATCACTACATAAGTACCCCAACACCTTTGATCATGAGTTTCAGCTGAAACTAATTCATATGTGTGTGTGTGTGTGTGTAATCGAGGCCGGCTCTACGCAGGGCAAGAGGGGCAGCGCACCCTCAAATATATGTCTGCACATGTTAATATATTCCTAAAATTTCGATATTAAAAAAGCGGCCACGGAGTGGACCAGTTTATATATTAATCTTAATATTAATATATTAATCAGTTTATATATTAATCTAAGCATGAACTTAGCAGCATTGTTTCGTTCAGATTCCGCTTCAGTGTGTTTCTTAATCTTTCCCCACATTTTTGTGTCAAACTCTTATACACACACACACATATATATATATATATATATATATATATATATATATATATATATGTTTTATACTTGATACTTGGTATTACTTGAGTTTAGTTTAGCACACAAAAAACAGAAACGTCCTTTCTGGTAAATCAACTGCATATGTGTTTTATTTACAGCAATTCTTTAAAAAATGAATATACATTGTACAGTACAAGGTAAACACGAGGAAGATTACAAAATAAAAAAAACAAACAGTGTCTACTTTATTACCAGCTTAGTATACTGTGCGTTGAGATGCTGAAATCTCTTGCATGTTGCCCCTATATTTTGTGCTTCCATTCCAAGTGGAGAGATATTTGACCGACAGCCTAGAAACAAAAGAACTGTAGGTGTGATCACAACCCCCTCCGAACGACCGTGCCATCAATCACTGACCACCTCCGAAGTTCCCTTTTATTACATGAATCTTATGTGGGCATAATCAAGGCATAATCTTCGGTTATGACATAGCATAGTTTATTATCTGTTGTGGTAGATCTGATTTATTCAAATTTAATATTGTTTTAGCGATAATTTCACGGAAGCGAGTTCAGAACTAAATCGCTGCTCCTGCTCCATCCAAGACGTTCAGAAGTTTCAAATAGAATGAAAAAACTAATAAATTTTCTCCATACGATATAAAATTAAGTAGAGCTTTCCTTTTTGTTATAGTACGAAGCCCCTAGATGGACAAAGGAGGATAAAAAAACGACAGAAAAAAGTCATGCCAAAAACTTTTTGGGTTATAATGCAAAACATGACTTGTTTTTTTTTTTCTGCCGTTTTTCCCCTTTTCCTTTATCCCCTTAGAGACTGTAGTAGGTTTTCTCAGTTGAATATGAAAAAAGATACCGCTGATTATCAACGCGGGAATAAATGGCGCATTGTCCAAATGCAAGTTTATCTTGGAGCTAAACTATTTGCTCTTGGTAAAAACGCCATCTAGCGATCATTGTGTGTCAGCAGCAGCTTCCCATTCAAAACAATAGGCGGTCAAATGACCGCTGAACCGCGTTATTAGTAGGTGACACTGGCACGGCGCTTCTAGTGTTAAACATTACATATTTTACCCACTCATTCCTTCATTTATCTCATAAAAGGGGTTTGTAAATTCTAATTACACCTTTTAAGTTATGCAGAATAATTAAACAATATACACAGAAATAAAAGATACTGAGTAAATATATCTAAATACATTTTGCCCTACTGGCACATCTTAAAGATGTTTAAAATAGTGTATGCCTTTGTTCATTAAAAGGCATGTGCTCTGGAGGTTAATAAGTGTCCAGGTGTGACTTGGTGGTTCCCTCACACCTCTGGGTGAAGCTGTAAAACTGTCTGCTTTGTTTACCGGATCACCGATTTACACCCTTGTTTTGGGGAATTATTTCGAGGCGCCTTGTGAAGTTTCCTGCAGCTTCATTTTATAGACGCGCCTTTATGATCGCTAAGTTATGATCGCTAATCAGATGAGATTATCAGAATTGCGACATGCAGGCTGGAGAGGGTGTTCTGGAATGTGATCCACTGACTCTTTCTCTCTCTTTGAGAGCCCTGTTCATCGCTACAAAAAGTTCTATAGGGTTAGCACCAGTTATCACAGGACAAGGATCTCCTACATTATACTACTGTATTTTTCATTGCTTATACTGAGTTTGATTTGATTTTACCCAATGTTATGTGCTATATGTGTGTGTATGTATGTGTATGTATGTGTGTGTGTGTGTGTGTGTGTGTGTGAGAGAGAGAGAGAGCGTGCATATATTGTGATTCATCCAAGGTTACTAAAGCCTGGCTTACTACTAGTAATAAAATTATTTTAATGTAACTCATCCCAATCACAAAATCAGCCAACGATGTAAACAGATTACACAACAAAGTACATAGTTTTATTGGACATGGTTGTTTTGGAATGTTCAGCAAAATTGTCCATTAAGATTTCTCACCTTACCTTTCTCACCTTCCACTCCTCGCAAGTGAATCTTTGTTCTTTTAATGAAGTTCTTAAAAACCCAAAACATTTATTTATACTGCGAAAAAAATGTTATGGGTCACATAAGCACAAACCAGCACAGATACATGTGATCAAGTGTTTAACTGTTGTTTTCATTTGTTTTATGACCAAAAATAATCTAGCCCAACTCTTTGACTATTTAGAACAAAGTTGTCTCTATTAACAAACCTATTTACCACAGAGTGTGTAAAATACTGTTTTGGGAATTCTGGAATGTAAATTAACTGCCTGTGCTAATGCTAACCATTGAAATTTGTTAGCATTAGCCACTGTCTGTCTGTATTACAATCTGCATTAAATTAACCAAGAATTTATTTAATGTGCTTTTCATACAAATAAGTTTAGCCATATAACACTCGTATATAAGCATTAGTTCACCTTTGAAGCCAAACTACAACTTGCCGAGTACTGAAGACCACCCCCCCCCCCACCACACACACACACACATTTGTTAACCAATAAACACTTCACGATTTTTATTCAGCTTTTGTTAACTAAGTGCTCGCGCTACTGTGAAAAGTCACGGGCAAAGTGGGGAAAATATAAACTCGGGTATGAGCATTTAGCTCGCTAGCTCCTGTATATCTATCCTCAGCTTGTGTCCCTCATGAACTGCATCACATTATATTCCAGTCACAGAAATAACCTGCAGATTACCTCTTACCCAAAGAATAAATAAATGCTAAATTTATCTAAATCCAATCAACACTCATTTGCATTTTCAGAGAGCAACAAGTTTTTCGAGTAGGTGCAGCTTTTTGTAATAGCGACATTAATATTAATTTTGAAGCTTTAGCAACTTTTTAAGGAAAAAAGGAGTGACATTGTGAGTTTGTGACACTGACAGTAAGCTGTAATGTTAACTCCAGACTTGGTAAACAGACCATTAAGTTCTCTAAAGTTACATCTGACTGCTGCTGGTGCTGCCAGTGATATTTAAAACAGCGATAAAAAACTAAACTGGGAAATAAATTGTAAACTACCCCAAACAGATGTGATTGAAACTCAGCGCAGCTAAATTGCTGGCTTGTGTTGACGTGTTCTTGTGAACAATGCACCATCTAGTGGTGGCCCCAGGTAAATGAATAAATAGGACTTTAATGGGTGTGTGCCAAAGCTGTGAGTCTGCACTGTGTATTTACTTAAATTTAACTGTATCTCTTCTCATCTTTCTTCAGGCTCTGAAACAGTGACACAATCTCCCAGAGAGGTACATAATAATGATTTACTACAGATATCACTTTCACACTATACTTTAATTGTTCTAATTTAATTGTGATGAATTTTATTTAACATTTCAGACAAATGAAGATTATGAAAATGATCAAAATGTTCATCCTGTTAAAGGAAGAGAAAATGTCACTTTATCTGAATCTGTCTACCAGAGTCTGAACCCAGCCACCAACCAATCAGATTCAGTCTACCAGGGTCTGAGCCTAACTAATAACCAATCAGATTCAGTCTACCAGAGTCTGAACTTAACTAACAACCAATCAGATTCAGTCTACCAGACTCTGACTGTTACTAGCAACTGATGAGACTCAAGACGCCTCTGCTCACCATCAAAGAGGGTCAGGATTCAAAAGTAAAAGTAGCAGTGTTTATTGTGCCTGCAAAATCCATGTTGCTTGTCCTGAGGATTATTAACCTTAATTGTTTTCCTTTTTTTTGTATTGCTTCATATAATAATAATAATAATAATAATAATAGCAAAGAATCTTCAACCTGCAGTCTAAATTTTACATGTGTTGCCAAGTCTGCATGTACTTCTGCTCTAGATACAAATTATTAGTATTATTAGTATTATTATTATTGTTATTATTATTAAACACCTTGCTTGTAGTTTGTCCCAAAAACATTAACACAAGTACTATATTAGTTTCTATTTTATATGTTTTACACCTTTTATTTGTATACTTGGCTTATGAATGTAAAGCTGTCTGAACATCTTCATGACATTTTACAAAATTAAATCTCAAACTACACACAGAGTGTATATTGAAAACACCCTTTAACACAAAAAAGTGTCATATATGCATCATATTAATAAATTAATAATTTGTTTAATGTAATTAGGTAAAACTGTTTTTAAGTTACTGTGTGTACTGTACTCATGGCTTATGTAGCCCACAGAGTGACTCTATCACGTTCAATAGAGTATGGAAGATAACTACGAATAATAAGTAGACCAGATTCAGTAGGTTTTAGGTTTGAAAGGGGCCTTTAAGTGATGTTAAGTGATGCAGTGAGTCAGAAACACAAGACACAGTAGTAAAAATTAACTATTTGTATTTACCATGTGTGTGTGTATGTTTAACAAATATCAAAAATGGAATTCAAATTATATTACAATGTTTCCAATGAGAACTCTAGTAATACATTCAATATGTAACTACAATACAAAAAAAAAAAAATAATAGACCTGGGTCTAATAAAGCCTTAGTACTCAACTTTGGACCATCACGTGAACTTTAATTTGGTTTGTTATTGTGTGTGGACAATGGGTTATTTAACACAATATTTTTCTATCAATTATGTGATTTAGAACATATAAAAGCATTTGCAAATGTATACAACCCTTAGTCTTTGGCAATGGCAGCGTTGGCCTTATTAGAGGACATTGTCAGTGGCCGAATCCGAAGGGAACTCGTTTTTAGGGATTATAGTGATTTTCTGGCCCACGATGATGACTGGCTTATTAGCCGTTTCAGATTTCCAAGAGCTATCCTTTTGGAGCTCTGTGCTGAGGTGGGTCCAAATTTGGAAAGAGAGACAGCGAGGAGCCACGCAATACCGGTTCCCTTACAGCTGCTGACAACGCTTGGTTTCCTGGCAACTGGTCCTTTCCAAAAGGAACTGGCAGACCGCTCGGGGTTAAGCCAGTCGTCTTTGAGCTGTGCAATGCCAGCTGTATGGGACGGGATCATCCGCATGTCTAGCAGGTATATAAGGTTTCCATACCATGCAGTTGACCAGCCAAACATTAAAGCACAATTTGCAGCGATCGCCGGTTTTCCTAATGTATTTGGAGCGATCGACTGCATGCACACTGCTATAAAGGCACCATCTGAAGACGAATTTGCATACGTGAATCGGAAACATTTCCAATTAATAAATGTGCAAATAATATGTGATGCTCAAATGCGCCAACAAATGTTGTGGCAAGGTGGCCTGGGTCAACCATTCATCCTCACAAAAGCATGGTTGGGATGAGGCTCCAAGGTGGCAGGGTGCGCGATGGGTGGCTTCTTGGTGAGTGATGTATTTAAAGATATTATTCCAGCTAAGTTTTTTTTTATTTTTTTATTAATTTCAAAGGAAAAACTTGCAAATAACAGTTTATATTCGGTCTACCGCCGATAGGAGCAGCTCCAATTCACATTCTGTGAAGTTTCTCTTCTTGCTTGCTTTTGCCATTGCTTTTTCGTTTGGTTTTGCCAAAGTGGAGTCATTAACATATTTATATGGAGGAGGAGGCAGGGAGGGGTTTTGCGCTTGTGCACGTGCGCTCAATTTCACGTTAATTCGAATGTACAAAGAGAATATGCGTGGGATTCCACGTATGCAGTAAAAAAATCTGATGTATGAAACACTGCACACATTTACAGCTTTGTCCATACGCAATGTTTTAGTATGAATTCAACGCAAGTTTTTGTACATGAAAGTTTTTGCCTTTTCGAGAAAAGAGATCCGGCTGAAAATGCCCTTTATTACCTGTAGGGTGCAGTCATGTTTCAGTCTAAAGTATTATGTGTCTACTGAAGCTGAAAATGTTCTCTCTTTTAGACGCCCATTGACAGCAAGCAACGGAGCTCATAAACGTGTGGAGCTCAAACTGTAAATACTGATATGTATTTATTCTTCATTTTCTTCTCTCCTTCTATAATACTTCGTTAACTGCGCTTTCTCCATTCAGTATTATTATTATTATTAGTAGTAGGAGTAGTAGTGGTGGTGGTACTAGTAGTGTGAATAACAGTTGAATTTATTATTATTGTTATTATTGTTATTATTATTGTAACTTATTATTGCACGTGTGTGCAAAAAGCCCAAAACAATATTGTTTTATTGTGTTTATGCGCTTTAAATATAAACTAAACAATAAACACTGCCTTTTGCAAGTGAAAGCGAGTTGCGCGTGCGGCTTTTTGATCAAAAGGCTGATGAACGTGTGTACAGATATGAGCAGATTTATCGTTAAAACTACAGACATGAAATGAAACAAACACAAAAGTATGTACTACTCTCTGAATACAACGCGACTGCACGCAGAATCCCCGGGCTTTGACTGCACTTTGTCCATTCATTAGTACTGTAGTAGTACACTAAAAAATGCTGGGTTTTTGTAAACACATTGTTGGGTTGTTTATGCTAGGTCAAAATTCTGTGTTATTTTGGGTACTTTAAATCACACTGTTGGGTTGCTTTTGCTATGAATACTAAAAGTGTTGCATGATTAAACTCAATGCAAAAAAAAGGTGTTTATGCAGTAAACCCATAGATGAAAATGATGATTTAAGAATTTAATTAAACACGAATATATATATATATAAGTGCCATTTTAATTTAAATCCAACATTTTAATGGTTAGTGATTGGTGCATGGGCGTCAACTCGCACGTTCTGTAATATTCCATTGTCATTCATACAGCTGTTGTTTTAGAGCTCTAACTAAAGCATTCTCTAGTAAGTAAGTAGGTAAGTAAGTAAGTTAGTACAGTAGCTTCTAACACCAGGCTAAATCCCAAATCCCTCTCTAACCCTTGATCAAGGGCACTACTTGATGTGTGAAGGGCTTAGCTACATATATTGAAGGTGGATCTAGCTCAAACTTTAGTGTGCTTTAGTTTTCTATATTGGATTCTTCTCCACTGGTAAGGTAGGTTTTTAACTTTTGTACTGTTTTTGAACCACGATTGGTTCTTACTGTACCTAGTTTTTGCTGTTTGGTAGTGTTGATTGCAGTGTGATTGAAGTAGGTCTAAAGCAATTTTTCTCAGGTAATTAATCAAGAGTAGTTTTTAAGCTTCCTTAAGTTGTGAATTGTGGGAAGGGCTTAGCTACATATATTGAAGGTGGATCTAGCTCAAACTTTAGTGTGCTTTAGTTCCCATTCAAAGGCTACACTCTATGCTGCGTGAAAACGCTATGGGAACATCTTTTCGTGTTGCCGGTTGTGAAGCATGTGTGTATCAAACACGTGAAATTTTGGCTTACATAACCTCGATCAGGTGACATCGTCTAATGAGACACACCTGCAGGTTATAAATAGGAGTAAACCGGAACCATTCCTTAGATCTTAACTTCAACTTTGTTTTGTGTGAATATTGTTGATGCAAAGGCACGTGGTTAACATGGCGATGCCCTAGATAGAAGAGACGTTTGCGGGCTATCTCTCTCCTGGGACATTATCCTCACTAAAGAAGCCATCACTTCCCTCCAAGCCGTGTAGAACTTCTTCTACCCTGGAAGGAAAGGCGTTCCAAGCAGCAGGTCAGGCCGGCGCTTCTTTGCACACCATGGCGGTATTACAAGCGTACCAGGCTGATCTGCTGAAGGATTTGAGCACGAGCAGCACCGTGAATAATAAAGCATTTGCAGAATTACGCCGGGCTACTGACTTGTCCCCTTCGTGCGACCAAACAGACGGCCCGTTATAATTAGTGATCATATTTACATTTAAATAATTTTTAACAAAGTTATAAGGGGGAAAAAAGCTTTAAATGAACAGGAAACATACTGAATTACAGACAGAATTCTATTACAAACCAGCTTGTAAAAAGTTTTATAAATTTCATGCAGTCTAATACAATGATTCTTGCATCTTACTGTATCTACACCGCGCGCTGCAACAGCTGTCTACAATGTAGGATTGTACTACAGACACAGATTATTTAAATGTAGATATGATCACTAATTATAAAAGATTTTGATGCATTATGTCGCATATGTCCATTATAGATATAAAAAGCCAATGGCAGTTCTTTCAGCCTTCAATAGGTCATTAAAATGCAACTGTGGTTTAATATAACTGTATTCCCCTACAGGTCTCTATCCTAAAGATAGTGGATTGTTGATATGTCTGGCTGTCTGAATATCTAATAGACACATCAAAAGTGTTCCCCGCTCATATTCCTCTGGGACATAAGGGTAAACCATATAATCACGTTGCTTGAGGTCTCTGGAGAATAGAGTAAATTGACCGATAGCGCCATCTTCTGTTTTGAAAGAGGAAGTTGCTCGAGTGCATTTGTGAGAAAGTACGTTGTGCGCATTTGTGAGAAAGTCGATTTTTTTTCCTTGCAAAGCAGATTGTGTTTGTTAGCAAAACGCTGCATTTGTAAGAAAGTCTATTTTTTCTTTGCAAAGCAGATTGTGTTTGTTTGTTAAATTTTGGCACACAATTAACTCCATAGAGAGCGTCAGCAGCCGGAACCCCGTAAGGACTGCGGTACGGCTCGCTGCCCCTCACAAGCCGCCTCAAAGAGATAAGACCGCCTCACAGTCTTTTTTCTTTTTTAAGAAGAAGTTTTCTAAGAAGCTCATGCGTCCAGGATCCCCAGGGAGGGGCGCGTAACTTTCTTTCCTATAAGAAGGTGCCCTCCCTGGCACCCTCAGGGGGTCGGTGTTCAGTTTCCGTCGCCTTTGGTGTTTCGGACAACACCGGTCTCCAACAGCACTTTAGCCCTTCGGTCATATCCTGCTGTACTCCAGAATGCCGGACAAGTTCTTGTCCTTTAAGGCGATTTACATTCCAGGGAATATGAATATGTAGTAAGGTAGGTTATTACCTTTTGTACTGTTTTTGAACCACAATTGGGTCTTACTGGGGCCAGCGGTAGCACAGTGGCTAATGCATTGGACTACGGTTCGGAAGATCCCAGGTTCAAACCCCACAACCACCAAGTTGCCACTGTTGGTCCCTTGAGCACGACCCTTAACCCTCAACTGCTCAGATGTGGAATGCAATAAAAAATGTAAGTCGCTCTGGATAAGAGTGTCTGCCTAAATGTTACTGGACCTAGTTTTTGCTGTTTGGTAGTGTTGATTGCAATGTGATTGAAGTAGGTCTAAAGCAATTTGTTAGCTACATATATTAAAGCAGTCTCCTATAAGCATATCCTGCAACAAAGTTGGTCAAGAATCTAGAGGGCAAGTGCACAGAGAATTGACAAACTCTTGTTTATTAAGAAATTACACGTTTTTATAGACAGTTACCTCAGTCTAGGATGTGTGTTCAACCCTATCTCTGTCAGTTCTCACAGACCAATATGCTTTTTCTCACACAGCAGAGGCAGATTTCCCAGAAACCCCATCTACCCTCCAGTACTGTCTCATTGCCCTCATTGCTCATTACAGAGGTGGGCTCTGTAACTGCCAATCTGCTATGAAGAAAGATTTTATCTCCACTCTAGCTACCCATTACTGTTTTGACTTTCTGGCACTAACTAAGACCTGGATATCTCCTCAGAACTCAGCTACACTGGCTGCCCTATCCTTTGCCTATGTATTCTCTTACTCTCCACAAGAAACTGGCAGAGGGGGTGGTTAGGGTTTGCTGTTGTCTAAGAGATGGTCCGTCTCGCCTATTATCCTATCTCAACTCAGTTTTTCATCATTTAAATTTCATGCAGTTAAGGTAACCTCTCCAATTAACCTTTACATCATAGTTATTAACCATCCTTCTGGCTCTCTAGGAAACTTTCTGGATGAAAAAGACATGCTTCCTAGTCTTTTTCCTGCTGCTGACACTCCTCTCACTGGTCTAGGAGATTTCAACCTTCCATCTGACAAACTCCAATCCTCTTTCCTTCTCTCTCTCTCCTTAACTCCTTTCTTTAACTCTAAACAGCTGCCCTCCCACACACAAGGCAGGGAATTCTCCTACCTCGTGTTTTGCCGCCCTTCCCCAGCCACAGATATCACTACTATTCAGGGATTAGTCACTACTATGTCAGAGAGGAGTGATTCAGTTAACGTGTGTGTGAGAATGTCGTCATACACAGTAGCACCCCCTACTTACTCTGCTCTTCCATACACCAGGCTAATTTGTTTTTATTTTGTAATTATTTTTATATGAATATTTTTGGGTTGTGAAACGAATCATCCAAGGTTCCATTGTTTCTTATGGGGAATTTGCTTTCATATACGAGTGTTTTGACATACATGCAGGCTTCCGGAACAAATTATGCTTGCAATCCAAGGTTTCACTCTTCTTTCACCCCTGTTAATTACACTTACTAGTTCCAACAGGTGCAGAAAGATATGTGTGGGCGAAGCAAAATAATTGGTTAAATAATAAAAAAAATTGTCAATAATAAATAGTGTTTGTGGAACTATTGCAAAAAAGCAATATCATACTTGAGGTCGTGCTATTGTGCTGAACATAGCATGGCCGTGATGCAGTCATAAGCACAAGGGGGCAGCACTCTCGTATAAATTGGCAAATTGGCCAGTTTAAGCCACATCAGGTTAAACAACAAGTCAAAAACACACGCACACACACACTCGCACACGAACGTCCACACAAACACATGAACACACACAAACACACACACACACACACACACACAGACAGTGTAATAGTATAGCTTGGATAAAATTCGAATCTGATACAAATAATGTTTCTGTTGCAGACTTTTCAACGTTCACTGTCATCATTACTGTGTCTGTGGTTCTACTGCTGCTTCACTTTGTCATTTTACTCACTGCCAACATAGAGAGGAAAAAGATGACCCAAGGTACCGCAAACAGTCTTGCATCTGTAGAAAGCAGCACTGGACTGGGACAAAATATCACCCTTCTTTTAGCCTAACTGGCATTTTAACTTGCCTGTATTGTGTGTGAGGATAGGCTCCAGGCTTCCCACTGTACAGGATAGGTGTTACAGCGAATGAGTAAGTGAGTATTTAGTTTAAAAAGTTTAAAAAACGCTAGCTTCCTTAGACATGAAGTTAAATACTTCAACTCTTTTAATTGTGTTAAATTCTATAATCAAGACTAACAGCTCATGATATACACTCACTCATCATCTATTCCTTATTTGGTATTCAGGGTTGGGGGGCGTGGGGATGGGGGGGCTGCTCTGGAGTCTATCCCAGGAGGCCTAGGGCACAAGGCGGGGTTTACCCTGAACCGGGTGCCAATCCATGGCAGGCAATCATAATGTCCAGTATCTCAAAATATTAGACAATTTTCTAAGATCAATCAAAAATGTTTTGGAATACAAAATTTTTTACTTCTGAAAAGTGTGTTATTTGTCACACTCACAATACATTCTCTATTGTAAATACTAATGCACACTCTATCCTGAAGGTAGAAAGTTTTTTCACTACATCGGAGCTATGTTTGGACTGACTGCTTTATGTCTGAAATGCCGGCCTCTCAGTAACTGTGAGCTCCAACCCATCTCAGTTTGCTTAACATGTAATTTACACACACTAACACTTACAGATAGTTCTACCATGCAGTAATAGGAGACATGCGTCACTTACCAGCACAACTTACAGGATGCACTTAGATCTCTTTTTTTGTTTGTCTTGAACATCCCTCATGTTTATTTATTATTTTTTTTTATTAAATACAGGATATTATGCACCTGGATGCAGCTAAACATAATGGAAATAGGACAACAAAAAGTGTGTAAATTAGGTGGTTGTGTATTGTGTTCTCAACATTTAATTGCTAGGTTTGCAGTAGTGTTAACAGTATTGGAGTGTATGTGGGAGAGATTACACTCACTAAAAGCAACGGCTGTCTTATTTACTCTATTACATAGTGTGTAAATCTTGAGCCGGCTCTCATTTCCTCACATGTTGCTTCCATATACAGATCTGGCCTTAAAAAACGCACGTTTTCGGAAAAGGGATCCCACGACTTGCCGCGAGTGCGCGCGGCAAGCTGTGAAAATGCCCTTTAATACCTGTAGGGGGCAGTCGTGTTTCAGGCTAAAGTATTGTGTGTCTACTGAAGCCGAAAAATGTTATGTCTCTTAGGCGCCCATTGACGGCAAGCGACAGAGCTCATAAACGTGTCAAGCTCAAACTGATATGTATTTATTCTTCATTTTCATTCAGAATTATTATTATTAGTAGTAGTAGTTCTCCAAATTTATTATTATTATTATTATTATTATTGTAACGCACCCGCGCGTGTGCAAAAGGACTACAAAGATGTATGATGTTAGCCTATATTTATGCGCTTTAAACACAGACAGGCCCACAGCAGCCCACACCATAATACATTGGCTCATTAATGTGGAGATACATTTTTAACACCAGTTACTAGTATAAAAATATAACACAATACAGAAATCAATGCTATTTAAACATGTTATTTGAAGTATCACTGAACATATATTGGGTCAAAGAAACAAAAAAAAAAGAACATCAAGACAAACAACATATAAATCTATAAAGACAATATTTTTTATTTTATTCTTTAATTATTATGGTAGTCAATATTAACACGAAATAATGCTGAGAAACATTATTTCAATTAATATTGACCACCATCATAATAACTAGCACAAGTTAATGCTGCTACTAATTTTATTCTGTTTGATTGCCATTCTTTTTACTTGGCTCTGGTAGATGAGGGGAGACGTGTTGGTCATCATCAGCATGTATTATGATGTGGGATGTGGTGCGCTGCTGGATCCAGCCTCACTGTTATAATTTTTTTCCTTGTGAATATATAATTTTTTATTGTGCTCTATGATTTTTTTTTCTATGTGTATGACGTTTCCCTTGTGAATGTGTTTCCCCCCCAATAATTTTAAAACTTAAACACTTTTGCACAATATTCTAATTTTTTTAGATAAACGGCATTTCAAATGACAGACTCATTGTTTACATGTGTATTTTAATTATTGGTCAATTTATGATACTCTTATTCTTGAACATACATTTACTGTACATACAGTAGATATACGTTGCCACTATTCATAAGCCTACATATTTTTAAATAGTTGGTGTTTTTATGTAACCCATTGCATTAAGCTGTTAAACATGACACCCTGGTTATGTTTGCAGATCACACTTGAAGCATTCAGCTTGAAATTTATCTCAGATTTCAGCTCATTTTTCCCATGAGACCTAAGGTCAGGTGAGATGGCTGGCAAATCAAGCAACAACATGGTCAGTGAAATAGTTGGTGGTAAACAGTGTTGCCAACTTAACGACTTTGTCGCTATATTTAGCGACTTTTCAAATCCCTCTAGCGACAATTTTTTAAAAAAGCGACTAGCGACAAATCTGGCGACTTTTTCTTGTGTTACTGGAGACTTTTGGAGACTCTGATGTGTCTGTACTGACTCTTCTGAACTTGCCACAGCAGCTGCCGCCGCCGGCCCCTCCCCCGTCCCAAAGCACTCACAGACCGACCGCCCCCCCCCCCAGCTGCAGTTACAGCACGAGATGCTCACTCCTACGAGTCTTGACTGCAAATGAATTGCCCATGCGCAAATCCGCTGTTAAGTGACCCCGCCTTGACGACTTTTTTTTTTTTTTTTTTAAAGCGCCTAGTGACAAATCTAGCAACTTTTGGACAAACCTTAGCAAGTTTCCAAATGTCGCCAGTACTGTCCTGTAAGCACGAAGTCTTGCTTTTCCGGTACAGTTACTCATCTCCCTGTGTCTGCTCTGATCAGTGAGCGCGAGCTCCGGCTGAAAGGAGCAGCATATTCCCGTGACTGCACAGCAGCTAACATGGATGTGAATGAGCTGCACATGTGAAAACGGTGTTGCAACGGACCTATCACTTACCTGCTTCTCCTTTGCTTGAAATAAAACAATTTAATTTGACCATTTTCTTATTTTTTCTTATTTATTTTTTCTTCCGATGCACTTATATTATTCACTGTTACAAAGCTTAAGTTCATAATTATATTGGACACATGAGGAAGGATTAGGGAAAACACGCAAAATGCAAATACGACGTAATTACGTCATCAATATGCAAATATACGCATGACGTCATCTAGCGACATTTGGCGACTTTTCGAGCAGACTTTAGCTACTTTCCGTTGAAAATAGTTGGCAACACTGGTGGTAAAGTTTGACCTTGAGGGCCTACACTCCTTCTGGAAGGTGTAGATGATCATCTTCTGGACAACTTGTTAGGTCAGCAGTCTTCCCCATGATCGAAGTGAAATATTCTAATATTTTGACATACTAGATTTTTGATTTTCATGGATCATTTAATCATTAATCATTTAAATGAAAACAAAAGGTTTTACTTTTTGAATAACATAAAAATGTAATTTTGGAAATGCACTATAAGTAAATGTATGCAGAGGTGTTTGTTTTACAGTTGAAGGAGTCCTTCGCTGTAAAATGTTTAAGAACCTCTGTTTTAACTGCTGAACATATGGGATTAATGTATTCATAAATATTATGGAATATGTTGTTCGAACTGAAACAGAGATGTCACTAATATCTCTAAGGCAGCATGCTTTAGTTAGTAGAAAAACATTATTGATGCTAAAATCACATACTGTATATAAGCCTGTACCCTCACACAGAGTGGAGTAACATCTGATTCTATTCAGTGTCATTTGCAGCAATGCTTTACATGCACTTTAAATGTTTTGCTAAATAATAAGCAAACTAGAAATAAATACTCAACTATAAAATTATATTAAAGACTTTATTTACAAATTAATAAAATACATGTATGTATTGTTGGTGCAAAAAGGCAGAGCATCAAGGGTCCGTCCTCTCCACGACAATCTACAACAGGGGAATAAAGACATGTTATTATAAGTGTCTAGTAAAAAGACTTCATGGTGTTACTATGCAGCTCCATGGCATCTCTGTAATATACATCCACATATGGGTTTATAAGCAAGTTAATATCACTTCATGATGTTTGACATCATATGACACAGATTGACACACGCAGGCAGGCACGCACACAAAATTTCATAGAATGCAAGCTTTTAGTAATGCTGTGTATTAAAACCAATTATTTGGTTTTGCTATTAAGGATTGCTGCAAAATTTGGCCCCATCTCCACCATTCATTAACACACACATGTCCATGAAGAGAAATGTGTCCCTGTCCCCTGATTAAGATGTGCTCAGTGGTGTTCTTGAAAAGAGAGGTAAATACTTCTGAGCACTCACCTTCTGCTCAGGATGTAAAGCTGGTGTAGAAATCAGCTGATACACAGGCAGTTGATGATATACACACAGTTTACTGTGAGAAGAAAAACACACAATCATACATATTATAAGAAGTATAAACATGTATTTAATGACTTTATAATAGAATAGATAGAACCTGAACAAAAGCCCCTTTTCTTGACTGTTACATACATTGTGTAAGCACATAACTAACTATTCAGAAGATCTCTAGCTATGATAAAACCACTACATTATACAGCAGTGTACATTATATGGCACTCAGGAGCTCCAATAAACTACATACAACAATTCGTTAACCATCTGTAACATTTAGCACATAACAGGAGCAGCTCAGGGATAATTAGCAATAGTTGCTGCTATCTTAGCTCTTTTAGTAAGCTAGCGCTTAGCATAATTATATTAGCTTGCTTATAGATTCATATTTGGACAGGCATTTTACAAAAACAATAGAGCTAACTGTTTACATCACGTATATGTGTCCAAATACACTATTAAACTAATATATATTAATAAACAAGCTAGTTTCCCCATGCTAAGCGTTAGCGGTTAGCATAGTGATATTAGCTTGCTTATAAATCCATATGTGGATGTATATTACAGAGATGCCATGGAGCTGATGGTTTACATCAGTGTTTAATGGTCTAAATGAGATAATATTCCTTTTAATCACTGCCATTTACACTCGGCTCGGCATTTCCCCCAAACACTCCAATAGTATTAACACTGCTACAAAGTTATCATTAGTGCCTAAAACAGTAAAATCTGATTAATTATATATATTAAACATTACCTGGTAAGTGTGTGCAGTTGAAAATTTAGTGAAAATTATAACTTTATCACGCTATAATTCACTGTATACTCCATGATGTTGAGTCCTGGAGCTGATATCCGGAAAGGTTCCGTGTTCAGTTGCGTTTTGACCTCACTCCCATAGTCCTTTGCGCATTAGCTTTAGCTTTTAGCTTGCAAAATACTGGAGAAAGAGTTCTCACACGGGAAAGAAGTAGTTGCACACAAACGGAAAAGAGCAGACATTTACAGGGGAAAAAGCGCACAGTTACACGGGAAAAAGCGCACAGTTACACGGGAAAAAGCGCACATTTTCAAGGAAAAAAAAACACACTTACAAGGGAAAAAAGACACATATACGGGAAAGATGATTTGCCCTTCTGGGCCACCGTACTAATCTGAGGTGCTGTTAATTGGTCATTTTTCAGGCTGATAACTCTAAATGAACTTCTCGTCTGCGGCAGAGGTAGGTTTTGGTCTCGCCCTCCTGGGACGGCCTTCATGAGAGCCAGTTTCATTATGGTGCTTGACGGATTTTGCAAATGCACTTGACAATACTGTTCTTGCAAGAACTATTACAGAAAGGCTGACCTCTGTGTCTTAAAATAACAACTAACTGTAGTTTTTCTTGTTGTTACGTAATTACCTAATCCCATATGTGTTATTTTATAGTTTTGAAATCCCCAGTATTGTTGTAGAATGTAGAAAATAAATCACTAAACAAACAAAAAAAGAAATTTGCAAGTGTTCTAAAACTTTTGAACGGTAGTGTATATTGTGAGTGTACATACTCAGGATCTCTGGCCTGGAAATTGATACCACTTTAGCAATATTAAGCTGCTTATGAAACTTTAAACTGCTGCCCCAGTGGCATTCCTACCTATTATTGTACCTCCACATGTGTGGTATTTATTCAGGTTAAATCTACTCATGGTTCACCTACACCTCCCTCACTGTGGTGATCTGATCAGGTGTAGATTCTACATTTGTGGACCGAGTTCTCTGGACTGAAAACAGTTTGAATAACCCACATCAAGAGTCTAAAGGCCACAACACAGACACACACACACATTTCTAGGTGGTTGTCTGTCACTGCTATGATGATTTTTGTTTCTATGAACTTTTTTTTACAGCTTTCTCTGTGGAACACAATTTTATTGTTTATTAGTTTGGTGTCCAAAATGTGAAATGTCCCTTGAGTGCTCCACGTGAAATAAGATCGCAACTTGCATGCTTAGCATTTCACACTGAGTAGTTTTTTTGTTACACAGATCAAATTATCTCACACTGTGATTTGATTATAAATGTACAGTACAGTTCGACTGAGGCAGATTATTTAAGCAGTGTGTATAGTGTACAGTAGACTGGGCTTCATTTAGCACTTACACACTAATGTGATAAACATTTTCTGGAAATCTTATATTAATGATTTTGACATGAGTAACTTTAAAACTAATTGATAGATTAAGTCAAATAAGCCTGACAAAAAGTCTTACAAAGTCATCTGTAAATCTGGTGTGAATTATTAGCTGGACAAGGCCATCAAAACATACAGTAAGCACACAGCTGAAATAAGAAAATGATTGTAGTTTGATTGTGTTTCTATTTTCTCAGACGATCCTGTTCTCAGTACTGTTTCTCAGTCCACACACACCACACACTCTGCTTCAACACATATCATGACATCATCAGCTCATGCTGAGAGCACACATCCAACAACAGGTATGACCTTGATGCCTAAAACTTTTTTCTGTCAAATCATTCAAGTTAGTTTTTCAGTTACTTCACTGTAAAGAATTTTAAAAATAGATTATTCTGAACAGACTCAGTTGCTGAAACAATAACTTTGGTATAATAAAAATGCATAAAGCTAGTGAGAGATTGTCCAGTCCTAGATCACTAACCTGTATCTGTCTAATTCCTCTCTGTATTTTCTGTTCAATTACATTTATACACTGATCAACTATGACATTAAAACCATTAACACGGTTTAATTCCACTGTGACGAAATGAGAACCTGGATTGTAGTTTGATCCTGTTTATATTACTTGTTTCTAAGATGCTCCTGTTATCAGTATCATCTCTCAGTCTACACAAATCACACATCCTACAACAGATACTGTATGAACTTTATGCCTGACCTCTTTCCTCTTTATTACATTTCTATCATGGTATGTTAGACTCTCTCACATTTTCAGCTACCCCCCTAAATGAAGTTACCTACCAGACCATCGCTCCCTCTCCCCATGGTATAGTACAGTACACTCTCCATCCACACTGTAAAGAAGTACAATAATAGATAATACTGAACACGAGATAATAGACTCAGCTGCTGAAAGCAATAACTGCTCTGTCTTTAATCATCATGACTTAGCATGAACATGTAACATGTACAGTACTCCATGTTTAGGATATCTTTACTGTCCTGTTCAGCACACACAAGTAAATTATAATTATCAGATTGTCTCTGATGAGCAAGCTGAGGGCGACGGTGGCAAGGAGACAAAATGACAACAGCAAGAACCAGCAAGGCCCAGTCTGGAAGGCAGAAGATATCTGGATCACTGGCAAGTCAGCATCCAAACATATTCACCCTAAGTTCACCATAAAACTTAAGGGTAAAAACTGTAGTACTGTAATATTTAATATCAATACGGTACAATCATTAAGATGTAATTCATGTTAGTGTGAGTTTTCTAAGTTCCCTCGTTTACTTATCCTTTACATGATGTTCATTGTCTTGGCTGTGTTTTCCTTCTCTTGTTTTTACTTTCTTGGCCTTGGGTTCATATATTGACATCTCAGTATTGACATCTCAGTAATTGTTGTTTTGTAATATATGCTTGGGTTACATTGCCCATGCTAATTGATGTCTGCAAAACAAACTTAAAAAAAAAAATCTTCTCCTCTTGAATTTCCTGATTCCTTCCATCGTCTAATGCTCTGGTCATATCCAGAAAGATTTATTACTATGAATGACAAACTCGAGGTCCATGAGTCCCTTACATCTGTACCTTTACCTATGACAAATTTATTGACAGTAAGCTTGGCAAAATAAATACATTTTCAGTCTAGACCTAAACACTGAGACTGACACTGAGCTTTTATAATATAAGGTAGCTCATAAAATAAGAGCTTCTCGACCTTCAATTGATTTACAACAAGCAGTGCTGCACCAAGGCCAGGAAGATAGTGAAAGACCTCAGCCATCCCAATCATGGACTGTTCTCTCTGTTGCAGTCAGGAAAACGCTTCCTCTCCCTGAAGACCAACACTAAGAGACTGAGGAGGAGCTTCTTCCCGCAGGCGATACAGGCCTCAATCACAACACCATTAGGACTTGAACTGCAACCTTGTACACTATTCTGCACATTACGCACATTATCTTGCCAATAACTGGACATGGTATAGTATTTTAACTATATTTTATTAGATATTGTTTATTTGTGTATTCTATTATTTATTATTATTTATTAATTATCTCATTGCTTGTACATTATGTAAATTTTAAAGTTTTCATATTCTCTTGTATTTCTGATTTGTAAACTCTCAAACTTCTCATACTCTTATTTTGCACTGGAACATTCTTTTAAAATCTTGAGGTCATGAGGAGTCATATAAGCATTTCACTTCTTATCATGTGTGTATGAATATGTATGTGATTCACACTGAAATTTCGAGCCTGGCCCTGGGGGTGTGTAAATAATACTGTAAGTGTAATCAATTAATCAGACTTATTATTTGTGACTACAATTACTATATAGAACTTCAAATACATTCATTTTATGTTGGTGTATTTGCACAATGGTCAGATTATCATTATAAATAACTGATACCTTCTCCTCTACCAGTTAGATGAGACTGGTGTATGTAGCTGTATGTAGTCCAGAAGGACTTGTTAATTTAAATGCTACATGTTTGGTTTAATCCATGTTTATGTTAAACACATTATATCAAACTTTTGAACAGTGATAGTGTTATTACCAATAAGTGCTATAGATGTGAGATATTTAATATTGAAGAGATCAGAGGTGCTGGCTTTGTATTTGGTCTAATCTTATTATTAGATGACGAAAACAGGCTTTCTGAGTCTCTCTACATTTGTGTTTGATAAAATGACTGATAAGAGAAATGAGTAACATTAAACATCTGGTTACAATAGCACCTAGAAGCAGAAAAAAAATAAGTATGTGAAATAATCTGAGTGACTGTGACAAGCGCAACATTGTTTCCAAAATATCAGCAGAGGTGGAAAGAGTAATACAATTTTGTACTCAAGTACAAGTACTGTTACTTTAGTGAAATTTTACTGAAGTACAAGTAAAGTTACCATTATAAAAATCTACTCAAGTAAAAGTAAAAAGTAGCTCATAAAAAAAAAAAAAAATTCAGAGTAAAAGTTACAGAGTTCCTTTTTTTAACAGTGGGGGTGGGATGAGGCATTTTAGCATAGTTCAAAAAAGATGAGCAGATATAAATCTTAAACTAGTTGTTTTTACCTGAAAGAACACCTTTGCATAATAATGCTGTTGTCTTTTTTGTGCTTAAAAATCAAAGTGGTCACTTAAATATGGTGTTACGTCCCAGTCTAGGGTTGGGCCATACAGCAAAAGAATGGTTCAGGGTTCTATTTTAAACTGTATGGAAATGGTGGTATATGGCAGAAAGAACTAGATCCAATCATTAACTGATGAAATAATGACACACACACACAACAGGAGGAGAATCAGATTCAGGGTGGACCCAGGCCAAAATAAACAAAATGGTATTTATATTTAGTAGCTAGATTACCTGCAAAAAATAAATAAATAAATAAATACAAACATAAATACAGGTACCTTCCCGGGGTAGTTCTTCGTACATCGCTAGTTAGCTGGATTTGATTGTTGTGGATTTGTCCTGATCTTGGATTGTTTTGTTCTTTAATGCGCTTTTCGCATTTGTTGCCATAGCAACATGTCTGTAAGCTTGAACCTGCTTGGTTGCAGGTTTATTTCATGTAAACAGAATTTAGGCTGCGCTCCTGGCGGGTTATGATTAGTTAAAATGGAGAGGTCACATCTGATTGGTTAAAGAGCACGACTGACGTGAACTGACTCACGTGGGAAAAGAAAAATATCTATCTATCTATCTATCTATCTATCTATCTATCTATCTATCTATCTATCTATCTATCTATCTAGTGTTTCTACTGTCGATGGATATCGCCTTTTAAACCAATGCACGAACGCGCAATAATCTTATACCCCTTTTGCACTGCTCTGGTTCCCGTGCCGGTTCCATGCCCGTTCCCAATTTTGGAACCAGTGCCGCGCTTTTCCACAGGAAAAAAATTGGTGCCGGTGCCCTAAAATAAGCACCGAACCGGTCCCTAAACTCTGCTGGTCTAGTTGCGAGAACCTGTGCAGTGGGCGGAGTTATAGGGAGTGTTAAAAAAATGGCAGAGACCCAAAGAGAAGAAATAAGAGAAGAACTAATAGTCGCAGCCTTCACACGAACAACCGACCAAATAGTGTATGAGCTAAAAAAAATGAAAAAAGATTTTCAGCGGTTATAACATGACGAATAAGCTGCTTTTGGATACTGAAATACATTTTCATACTAGTTTGGAGAATAACCTGTAAACTGACTTCGGCCATGGTCGTTTCTGTTTAGTGGGCGTGGCCTGTGACGTATTATCATGCAGCTCCCGCTGAGCTCCTGTCTAGTGTAAATGCGGGCCGGTTCTCGGCACCTGGCACCAGCACCAGTGTAGTGGAAATGAGGTATTAGACAACTCAATCCAGCTATACTAATCCTCAACAACAGGTGTGCTCAAAGAACCAACTTAGCCAGATCACAATTAGCACGATCATCTTATCTTAGATGTGTCAACTCATCTCGGATGTGTCAAGCGACGTACGAAGAACGGACCCCTGGACTCCCTAAACCAAAAACAGTGAATAAATTCCCTCTTCCCAAAATAAATGTCAGCCACACCCCTACTACTAGTGAGTTCACAAAAATACAGTGAAATTATCTACAAATATACACAAAGACCAACCAAACCAAAGGGACAAAGCAATAATCAAAGTCAATGGAAGGCAAAAAGTCAAAACCAGAATACACAACCAAATATCAAACCGCCAAAATCTCAAACTCTTTCCTCTTTCCCGCGTCTCTCTCCGGTTTCTATGTGGTCGCGCTAGTCGATGACGTCACTTTCAGGGCGAAAGCGACCATGTGGAAGGTCAGGTAGATGCTGATGTGGGGACAGCCAGAAAACCTGGAGTGGGTCTGGAGCGGCGCACGACCAGGACATGATACACACATGCGAGCGCAACGGAGCATTTATACAAAGCACAATATTTTTATTATTTTAGCATTTTCATTCATTTGTTTTACTCAGTAGCGAATATGATTTAAAATGTAGTGAATTACAATACTTTAAACAAAACATAGTAAATTAAAAGCAAAATTACAGATTTTAAAAACTACTTTAAAAAGTAGAAATACACACAAAAAACTACTCAATTACAGTAACGCGAATAAATGTAATTCGTTACTTTCCACCTCTGAATATCAGTGTGGATAAATGAATGTCTGTGATGAGACACCCGTCTTCTCTCTCTCAGATCCTCAATAGAAAAGGACATACAAGAGTATAAAAACAATGAAATTAGTCCAGCTCAGAAACAATTATAAAACAGATGCGAGACAACTCGCTGGTGAATCCAAGGACTATAATAAACTCAAAAGTAAACAAGCTGCAGATGATGACATTCACAACATGTGACAGAGGTGCACCCTGGGAGTAACAAAATAAGAGTAAAAACTCCATTGGCTCAAATCTAGAGTCCCTGGTCTCAAAGAGCCCTCCATGGGTTATTCCTGACAACCTTTCACAATAAGCATCAGAATTCATTTTTTAAGTGTTTTTACAGCAGCTGAGCTCGACACGTCACCACTGAGTGGTTTTCTGTCACTGGCTCAAAAGTGGAAGTGGATGATACTTTCTGCTGAGACCACATAAACAAACACTGTACAGTCACAGAGACAGAACCACACACTGTCCCCGCTACTGCCAAACCACATCCCACCACGATTCTCTGCTGAAGTTTCCATGGCAACAACACTAACGTGCCCTTGTAAACTCTTAAACAAAATAGCCCATGAAATATCTACAGTATATCAGTTATGTTTTATATTAAATATCACTGAACAGGACAAAATAAACAAGGTTACTACAAATGAACACACAAAAAAACAAGAATCTTAATTAGCTGTGTGCACTTTACTGCTAACAATTATTCTTCCTCTTTTTTACATATTTATGTGTAATCATCATAACACTTAAATTATTCAAATCATCGAAAATTGGAAAGTTTTTTTTTCTTTACTATTAAATCATCATTTTGAAAACTGGATTTTGTATTTACTCGGTTATATTTGTGGAATATAATTTTTTTTTTGATGATGTGCAAATATAAGACCTTGCATCTCCAGGGTCCAGGTATGATTCCTGCTCCTCTGTGCATGGACTTTGCAGGTTCTCCCCGTGCTTGCTAGGCTTCCTACGAGTACTTTAGTTGCCTCCCACAGTCCAAAAACAAGCAGGTTATACTATTGGGCATTCCTAATGTAGCCCACCCTCACAGTTCTCTGGGTTTAAAATGTTATGACTTCACTCATACCAGTACTAAAAGAACTTTGCATGGGAGGAGATTTGGTGATGGTCTACCAGATTATTTAATTTAAGATGTGTCTACAACACATATAACTGCTGAATAACTGTCTCCGGCTTGTAGCACCAGTTAGCTTAATATATAGTTATGTTGTTAATGCGAGCACAAACTCCCATGTCATAAAATTTAACCTCTGTAGTCCTTCAATTTTAACAGAGTGGTCCACACATGTAATTCTCCCTTATAGATTTGAACTCACTAACAAATAAAAGAAGAATAACAAAACAACGTTTTAACCAATACCCAGGTTTTTTTTTCCTAACCAGTCTTTGGTACCATAACGTTGGCGCGCATGTCGGAGCTCATTTCAACCCTTGTTCCAATGCTCTGGTAGTGCTTACAGTCTTCTGAAGTTCTCACCACCTTCAGTGACCATATGTCTTGATGGAGAAACAAATCCTGAGGCTGTATAACCATGTGTACAACCATCCAGCAGATTCCTGTAACATCAGGAAGTCCTCAAGCACGTAAACTGCAGCAGGGTTCAAAGCACATAGAAGTTTGGAGCCGCACGTGTTCCTTACAAACAGACTCTGCCCCTTCTCTTACACAACAGCTCACTCTTTCTCACAATGTAACTAATGTTACAGTACCTTCCTAGTGTTTTAATTTCCTCTTTTCTGTCCACACACACACACACACACACACACACACACACTGCCCTGATCCTCGAGTCCGGTCCAGGGTCAGACCTGGGACAGCTGTACAGGAGTCATGATAGTGACAGGAGGAATAGCTGGCTCGGCTTATGAAAAAAAATATTTAAAACGTCTTGCTTAAATTAATTTATTATTAAAAAATAATGTTCAATTATGTGTAAAATTAATTACTATTACTATTACATTAAACCTATGTGTACGAATTTTATTTAAATCCTGCTCAATAATAAATTTTAAACTCACACACTCTAAACTCTAACTTCATATTGTCACTCATTTTCCAACTTTTTCCAGCGTCTCGTCTGTGTATCACCTGTTTTCTTGTCTTTCTCCTACTGTTACTCCATCTCCCTGTGTGCTGTGTCTGTAACCCCGCCCGTCACCTCCTGCTCTGCTTCCTACATGTTGCTTTGATAGAATAACGAAGAGAAAAAAGAAACAAAGCATCATCCAGTCAGGATCACTTTAAAGAGCCGTAACATTCACGACGGACACATCACTAGTGACAGTAATGAGTGACAGGAAGCAGATCATGTAAAGTGGATGGTGAAACAATTTATCTCACTAACACTACACTTAATCCTAGAGTAGCTGAGCACACACACACACACACACACACACAAATGCGCACATACACACACATGCACACGCGCACACACACATGCACATTTCCTGAGTGGTTTTCTGTCGCTGGCTCAAATGTGGAAGTGGATGAGGCACTTTCTACTAATATCACACAGACACACTGTAGAGTCACAGAGACAGAGACAGTGAGTGTGTGTACGATAATTATACATTTTAAATTATTATTATTATCTGAGGAGTTTGTGAGTCTGGATGTAGAATGGAGATGGTCCTCATCTTCACCTTCTGCCTGATTCTAGGTAAGTACAAACACTTCCAAATCCTCATCAGTCTCAGTGTTCAGTATCAGTGTCACATTAAAGCTTTGCACTGATGGACATTTAGCACAGAACTTTTATAGAGAGGTTCCAGTGTTTAAAGTAGTGAAGTTCTCAGGGGTGCTGAGAGCTCCTGGTTATCTTCAGAAGCACACAGAGGAGCTTCCACTTCACTTACTGCATGAGGAAACCTACATGTTCAAGTCACCTACACATGGGAACATTATCTCTACTTATTTTCAGTGTAAAATTGACTTTGAAGAGTTTGTGTATCTGTATACGAGCTGAACAACAGTCCTTAACTACAGGTTATGTGTTTAAAGATCAGGACTAATGCTTTATCAGTGCAGTCGGCCTGCAGTCTCATCTCTCTTCTTCCTGTTGTTCAACACAGAATGTGAGTTTAGTGTTTTCCATCGAGTCTAGCCGAGAGCAGATAGTCCTGTTGTAGGACGTGTAGGATTTAGATTATTAGTCTCTGAGTGTTTGTTATTTAAAATCCCTGTATTGGTTTCTCCTACTGTATGTGTATCTGTTGTACCTGTCTCTTCTCTTACACGTGTCACAATGTTTACACTTTAATATTCCTGGATACTGAGCTTCATTTTGGTCTTATATGTTACACCATGGTCCTGGATCATATTTCATTCCACTGTATATTATTCTCCAGTTGGTACTGATGCTGTAACTACAGTAACTGGATACAGAGGACGATCAGTTCAGATTAAATGTCCCTACACATCTGGATATGAAAAGAACAACAAGTATCTCTGCAAAGGTAAATGTCCCTATGTTGGGTATAGAGACGTTCCTGTTCAGTCTGGATCTTCTGCTAAAGACTCCAGATTCTCTCTGTATGACGACACAACAGCCAAAGTCTTCACCGTCAACATCACTGATCTGAGACCAGAGGATGAAGGAACTTACTGGTGTGGGATAGATCAGACAGGGCGTGATAAATTCACAGAGATTCTACTGCTGGTTAAAACAGGTGAGTGTTACACAGAGGAGAGTAAAATAATCCTACATTAATTTATTAATCATGAACATATTGTCATTGAGCTTTTGTAATGTCATACAACGACTTATACTGTTTGCATTACGATTTACATTTACATCTGAAAATCTACACAGCTGATATTCACCAACATCTGTTAGCTACATAAGGCATTAGCTTAGCCACAGGGATCTAAAGTGTTTGTGCTAAGCTACATAAGGCAGTATGTTAGCAGGATTAGCAGTGTTAGCTACATGCTAACCTAAAATATATAAGTGACATTAAAAGAGAATATTTCACATCAACCAGTAAAAGCTGGTGAAAAAAAGGAAGAAAAATAAAATAATAGTTTAATATGATTAGAAGGAGGATTATATAAGACTTAATAACTTTCTGGCACATGCCATTTTACACACACACAGGAAACTCACTGGGTCTGTGTGTGTGTGTGTTGGGGGCGTGGCCTTGTGAGTAGATTACCCTGTGAGTACAATATGGGCGTGTCCTGTCTCAGGTCATTATTAGATAATAAAGTGAGACAGAAAGAAGTAAATACAGAAAGAGAAGACGGATCTGCTTCTCCTAGGATTCATACAGATTACATAAACTTAGAATATTTATTTTTGATTTAAGTTTATTATGAATATTTGTTTTTTATTTAAGTTGCTTCATTTAATCTTTCTATAGTTATATTTCTCATGTCTGTGTGTCTGCAGTATTCTCTGGGTTTCAGTTTATTTTAGTGACGTGTTACAGAAAGATAGTGACGGAGACTGAGACGGCTGAAAGCGAACCCTGTTTATTTTCTTTATTTTACGAAAGCACAGTGTTTTGTGGATATTGTGAGTGTACAGAAATAAACGTAGAGCCTTTACAGAGTCACATGATGTATTACACTTAATATATGATCAAAAAGGACTGAGAATGTTTAGTTCTTTCCATGTTTACTGGAAAATTCTTTTTTTATTTGTCCCCCTGACAGTGCCGCAGACCCGTAAGTGTTTAAGCACCGTGGACAATGTAGAACAGAAATTATTTATCAAGTTTGTGAACTCGGGGATAAATGAGGATTATTGATTTTAAATCTAGATCATGTGAGTCTGGAATTTAAAAATAGACTATTTATTTTATCTTTCAGATTTTCCTTCCATCAGTACTGACATACACTCCACACACTCCACATATACCACAGATGACACATACATCACACACATCACACACTTTACTTTAACACATTCCATGAGTCCATCAGTACATGCTGAGAACACACCCTCAACAACAGGTATAAACTTCTTCTTGTCCTCTTCATCACTTTTCTCTCACATCACTCATCATGTCTGATTTTTATTTCAGCTAATCCACTAAATAATATTATCCAACCAAACTCCACCTCCTCATCTCAGGGTTTGTAGAATATCATGTGTTTTTGAGCCTTTTCTTATATAAATAAATGAAAGTAACAATACACAGATTAAACAGTGACAGGGAAAATAGCCACATCTGGGAGATGTAAATGATTTAAGCATCGGCTACAAGCTTACTTAAAAAAAAAAAAAAACTAAAATAAAAATAAAGATAAAGTATATATTTTCCCACAGCTATATTGTGGGTGTTGCTCAGGATTTCTGGCCTGGTGTTCAGTCTGCTTGAGGAAGTAAAATCACTATAACAACCCGAGTGGCTTCTGAAATTTAAAACTGCTGCCCCAGTGACATTCCTACCTATTATTGTATTATTGTACTTCCACATGTGTGGTATTTATCAGGGCCGTGCAGAGACGTTTAATGGGGTGGGTGCTCAAAGTTAAAAAAAGATAGAACAAGATGAATAAAAACAACAACTCACGTTCATGACGAATCTAATATGGAATTGCATCATACTGTATGACTGTCATCAGGTGGGGACAATGCAAAGCACATGTAGTCTATGTTTTACCTGATGGTGTACAATGTTGCTGTTGAGGGATTACTGCTGCTCCTGCTGCTGATAGTGCTGGAGGGCAGGGCTGTGTTGTTCTGAGACTGTAGACATTAAAATGTGCCTAGTTAGCTGATTAAAGCAGTGCTTTAAGATAAAAAAAAAAAGTAAAAAGATTGGTGACAATGCTTGGAACCATAAGGCAACAGATTAAAAAAAACACTGGAAAATAAACTGAAACCAGGATTAGTAGTACAAAAGACAGCAGTGGTCATGGTAGGGTGAGAATGTATTTAAAAAAATCTATACAGACAATGTGTGTGTGTGTGTGTGTCCTTTTAGCACCTTCTAAACATCACAGAGCACAGAACATCACATCATCAACTTTAAACGGGAGGGATTAGATTGTAGAACTGTAAAATCTTATTTCTTTCTTTCTTTCTTTCTTTCCTTTATTAAAATATTAAAATACAACAGTAAAAAGATAAACCAAAAGGAGGATAAACATTTTATTAATCAGAAAACAAAAACAACACAGGGTATGTTTTGGAAAGAGCAGGAAGAAATAAGATGCTTTTCATGTCCTGTCTCAAATTATAACAGTAACTTTCTGTTTGCTGAAATGTCCCGAAAAATGTCAGTGACATTACTGTGGTTGACTAGAACATCCTTCTCAACTGCCAAAAAAGAAGGTCTGACAACCTCTCCTCTGAGCAAAGGGTGCGAAGTTTGTTTTTAACTAGTTTTAGTTTTGAGAAAGAATGCTCAGTTCACAGTTGCTGTGGACACTGGAAGTGTTCCATATGTCTTCTGATCTTCCCCAACATGACTGAGCTGCTGATGTGCATTGTTTTCTTTGACCACTGACAGAATGGATGCCACACTGACTGGTGGGGCCATGAGTATGAAGCATGAAAGACCTTAAAGTTTGTCTGTAATTTGTCTTCCTCCTTAATGTCATAAAACTCGCAGAGTTTCTTTACAGCTTGGTGGGCCTCTTTTAAGATTATTTTCCGTCTCTGGGGCTGTCAGGGTATGTAAGGCATTCAAGATTTCCAAGGTGGATTTATCTTCTCTTTTAAAGCGTCTCAGAAGCTCCTGTGTCATTGTGTCAACAAAAACATTAACACGGTAACACGGTAGTATTCTTGGGAAGTTGTGAAAGCATGGTCATCAGCAGTAGCTGTTCTGGTACCAAACTTAGACTTTGCTGGCTCTTTCCTCCTCCGAGTTTGTCGAGGGACCTCAGATGGTTGGGTCCAGGGCCACTGATGCAGCCTTTTCTCTAGCCTGTTCATAAATTTTCTCAAACTCTTCCTCTGTTCTGCTGTGGTCCAGGCTCTGCAAAACACCATCAACAATCTTGCTGCAGCCAGGTCAATGTCTTTCTTCTGCAATGCATCAGATGCAGTAGCAGTCACTTGGAAGATGGGACAGATGATCTCCAGACACAGGATAATTTAAAATTATGCTTTTGAGAAGGATCATTGCATCACCTGCTGAAGAGTCTGAAGGATCTTGCTGTAGTATTTCCTCCAAAAACTGCATGACAGTTGGGAGGATCTTCCTCATTGTCTTGAGGGCAGCTTCTCTGCAGGCCCACCTATTGTCTGACAGCTTCTGCAGCTCCAGTGGGCGCTGATCGGGGTGCAACTTCTCCTGTATTTTAATAAATGCAGAGTGTCGTTTGGATAAATTGGCCACAAAAGTGTAAATCTTTTCAATTAGGTTGAAAAAGCTGACAAAACACGTTTGACTTTGTGCTCTGTACTTAAACCAGATTAAGGCAGTGTGCCTGACAGTGGACATTTAAGGCCTTTTGATTTTTTTTTTTTGTATTCT
Organism: Clarias gariepinus; assembly: GCF_024256425.1. Lineage (NCBI taxonomy): Eukaryota > Metazoa > Chordata > Actinopteri > Siluriformes > Clariidae > Clarias > Clarias gariepinus. Next base: position 3,585,412 of record NC_071117.1, read on the forward strand.
TGACAGAAGTTTCTTAAAGCGCCCGTTCACGTTTTCAGCCCCATCATAACCCTGACCTCGGATGTTGTCAATCTTTAGATTATTTTCTTTTAGTAGAGCCATCACTAGCTTTTCACTAACTTTTCATCTCTAGTTCTTGACTCCACATTACACACCTGAAGGAAACGCTCCTTGATTTCCATGTTGTGCACATATCTGACAACAAAGGAAACCTGCTCTGTGTGCGACACATCTGTGGTTTCATCCATCCTATCAGAAACCGGATAGAAAAGGTTTCACATTCTTGCATTTCTGCTTGGATGACACGTCTTACTGATGTGGCCAAGGCTTTGATTATGTCGTTTTGACTTCTGTTTGAGAGGAGCGAGATGAGAGGTCTTTTTCCAGGTCCCTGTTGCTCTTTTATGGCATCAAGGTGTAATTTAATTACTCTGTCATACTTGCTGAACAACTCAACTAACTTTAAGAAATTTCCTTGATTTTGGCTTGACAAGGTCTCATCATCTCCCCTGAAAGGCATACCCTGTCTTGCTAGGTAAAGAGTGATATCTATCAAATGAGACAAAATTTCTTTGTTTCTCTCTCTTTTTTTGTTTTTTTTGCAGCTTCCCACATGGAAAGAACCTATATGAGGATATATGCGCATATATGAAACCTATATGCAGTATATATGCACATATATCCTCACCTATATGAGAATATATGCGCATATATCTTCACCTATATGCAGTATATATGCGCATATATCCTCACCTATATGAGGATATATGCACATATATCTTCACCTATATGCAGTATATATGCACATATATCCTCACCTATATGAGGATATATGCACATATATCTTCACCTATATGCAGTATATATGCACATATATCCTCACCTATATGAGGATATATGCACATATATCTTCACCTATATGCAGTATATATGCACATATATCCTGACCTATATGAGGATATATGCGCATATATGAAGCCTATATGCAGTATATATGCATATATATTATAATATATATGCTGCATATAGGCAAAATTGAGGTGCATATATGTGCATATACAGGCCATACAGGTCTCCTGTATTGCTTCTTTATATCCACATATAAGCCCTATATGTACATACAAGATATGTCTCCTATATAGCTCATGGCAGGATCTGGTCATTTTAGCTCATATCTCACTTTGGCAACTGTCATACATGATGCGCTCATATTTTCTATTATCAAGGCAATAACTAAGAACTAACTAAATAAAAAACACATTTTAGAATTTCTGTCGCATTATCTGCTAATGACCCGAGGCAGGACACGCCCACACGCCAATCACACGGAAATCAGTCCGGCTAATTTACATACTAGGCCACGCCCCCGGACAAGGAAACTCTTCAGAATGTTCTGGAAAGTGGGAGGAGTTTACATTTACCTCAGAAGAAGACTGTGTGGCCCTGACGACGAACGGGGAGCATTTTGAAGAGAGAATCCAGGAGGACACACTGGGTAAGTTATTAAGTCTTATATAACTCTTATTCTGATAATATTAAACTAATAATAGTAAATATTTTCCTCACTACAGCTAGCTCTTGTCAGCTTGTGTGACACATTGGCTTTCAATGCCATTTACATAGTTTAGGTAAATCATGCTAACATGCTGCCTTTCTGTATGTAGCACAAACATGATATTTCCCGGTGGCTAAGCTAATGCCTTATGGAGTTTACAGATGTTTATAAACGTTTTAATAAATAATCATTTATTATTATTATACTGTCTTATTATATTTGTCTTTTCTAGATGCTACATTGAAGAAGTGGCCGGCAGCCACCCGAGGGCAGACAGGCACATCTATCAATTCAAAGCTCACGAAGCTGAGAAGGTCCTCAAAATATATATATGTTTTCTTCCTGTTGAGTTTTTTTGTCTTATTTTTGTTCTTTTGCTATTTGATTGTTCTTAAAAAAATAAAAAAATAAAATTTCTACATTTTGGGCTTTTATTTATGTTGTCTAACAGCTATAGATTTTAATAATTTTACTAATATCTAGGTAAAAATATAGGTGCATATATATGCACATAGGTACATATATGCACGTATATATGTACGTATATATGTACATATATATGTACATATAATATAGGAAAACGGCCAATTTTATATATGTCACATATATGTCTATAGGTACATATATGCACGCACGCATATATGTACATATATGTACATATAATATAGGAAAACGGCCAATTTTATATATGTCACATATATGTCTATAGGTACATATATGCACGCACGCATATATGTACATATATGTACATATAATATAGAAAAACGGCCAATTTTATATATGTCACATATATGTCTATAGGTACATATATGCACGCATATATGCACGCACGCATATATGTACATATATGTACATATAATATAGGAAAACGGCCAATTTTATATATGTCACATATATTAAAAACCTATATCAAACCTATATTAAAACATATATGTTTTATATAGGTTTTTTCCGTGTGGGTTGTGACACTTGGTCAGCTACTTCAAAAGCTTCAAAAGCTTTAAAAAACTTTTTTTAATGAGTTCCACCCCACCATACCACACATGTGAGTCTCTGAGTACCTGTGCTCTTTAATCCTTTCTAAAGCCCTCCTCCACCGACTAAACCCTTCCATTTTCCAGGTTTTGCGACTTATGTACTTTTCATCATTTAAGAAAAGATGGCAGCTAAAACACAACATAGCATCAACACTTGGAGAATACTCTAGCCATGGATTATTCTCATACCACTTCTTTTAAAACGATCGTCCCTCTTCATTCTTTGGATGTTCGTAAGAAATAAATATGGATAAAGAGAAATACTAAAGAAAATAAATTTAACTTGTAAAATAAAGGCCTAATCATACTGTATGTGGAATTGTATGACATGGGCAGGATCAGTTGGGTGTGCAAGTCCAAGTAGGTTTGAGAATGTCTTCTCTATGGCTTCACTGGCTTCACTCTCCTCCTCTCTGGGCTCTGTCTCATTCTCTGACTTTCCCACTCCAGTCTCTTTCTCCTGTGACTCAGTCTTTGCCTTGCTTCCTCCTTCCATCTCCTCATCTGAACTATCACCCTCCACTTGCTGTTTATCTGAGAACAACGCACAATTTAATATCACATTAATCTATTATTTAATTATCTACACTTAACAACTTTGGCACCTAGTCCATGATAAAGTAATGATAGAAAATGGTATAGAACCAAAATATTGCAACTGTTATTATTTTACTGTTTATTATTGTTTTTCTTCTTGAATACCTCTACAATGCAACAACTGGTACATGTGTTAATGTTACCTGTGCTCTTTGTAATCCAACGGTTGAGGGATCCACTGCCTTTAGCAGCCTCACAGCTCCTTTTGTAGCTGTTTCTTCCTCCTCTCCTTACGAGGCATGTCTGGAATATTTGTTACATTATTAGTATTAATTTTTAAAAATCCATACACATAAAACACACAAACATGCACATGCAGTGCTTATTAAATGTTTAAACTGTAGAGATACAATCATTTTACTGCTGTAATGTCAGCCTTTTATCTAATTTTTAATATAAACCTAATATCTGTTAATATATATTTTTTTGAATATCATAAATATAATAATCCATAATTATGTAATCCATATTAGATAGTTTTTAGTGAAATAAAAGCCCTCCAGAAAAGAAGGGAAAGGTCCTGTAACTTACTAAAACGGTGGACAGAGCTACAAACCCCCTGTAACACCCTTACCCAGTTAGCTAGCGGTTATTGACCACCACTACTTGTGCAGTTTATAAAAGGACACCAACTTGCAGAAAATTTGCGTGCACTTTGCGAACTCATACTCCTCAAGGGCGAGCATTGGTTAATAGCAGTCATGTGACTAATGCAAGCCAGATCCTTTTATTTAGCAAAACTGAAATTAATAGTTACATTTTATTGTTGAGGGGCAAAGACAGGGTTCCACACGCACATACACTTTATATAAAAAAAATAAAATAAAAATAAAAAAAAAACACAAGAAAAGGGCACTTGCTGTAATTGAATAACTGTTTGGTTAAAATTAGAATCTAAATGATCAGAATAATGTTTTTTTTGCAGGATTTCCAACATCCATTCTCATCATTACTGTGTCTGTGGTTCTGATTCTCTTTGCTCTTATATTGACTGTCACGCTACAGAGAAAGAAGAAGACTCGAGGTACCGCAGACACACACATGCATGTTTAGTTTCAGTTAAATAACCAGTTTTTTACTTTATGGCTGTTTGATTTGACCAGCGCCTGTGCAATGAGGACCAGCACTTAATGTCAAATTAGATAACCAAAATATTAAGAATTGGGGGCACAGAAACACAGATGGAGGATACCCAGTGGCTAGGCGAGGCGGCACTGGGACACTAGGGAGGCAGGAAACACTGAACAGCTAGAGACACAAAGGGGCTATGGCTAGAAGCATGCTAGTTAGCTCAACATAGATTTTAGCTAAACACACTCCTAGCCAAACACACACCTAACTACTTACCTGATCTAGCTAAACACACATGAAAACAAGGGGACAAGAACCGCAATCCATACATACACAGATAACATGACGGAATCAGCTCCACACACACACAGAACATCTACAGAGAAACATTGCCAATATGAGAGCCCAAGTCAAAAAAACATGAATCAAAATATAAACTAAACAAAGAACAGAACAAAATGCCCACACAAATGACAGCGGTTAACCCAAAAATGCTCAGTTTTCCAGACTAAACAGCTATTTATAGATGGATTAATGGCTACCTCGGTTCAGGTGTGCAATCGCATCACCTGACCGAGATGCCTGCTGGGAAACTGAGTCAGCCAACAAAAAACTAAAACTAAAAACAGCGACCTCTGGTGGTGGATCCTTACATGTTAAAGAGAGTTTTTCCAGAACCTACGGAAATAAAATCCTAAATCCAGGATAGTGTCAGTGGTTGAGGGATTATGAAAACACTATACAAACATTTTTATTGGTTTATGTAAAGTCTAAAAGAAATCTTTTCATTGTAGGCTAAAAAAGTTTGCATTTTCACAAAGACCTATAAAACTAAATTATTTTTAATTTATATTTAATTTCATAACTTGTACAGTAGGTAGTCAACCAGAATTCCTAATATCGCAGTGCTCACCACCGTGGCAAATTGACAGCGGCCAATGTAAATCAGTCACATTTCAATGTCATTCGTGAAATGATAGCCACATGGTGCAAAGGGACATTTAATAAAAAAATATCTGCAATTGCCACAGTTTTTAATTTTAAGTAGAGCTTAAGGCATAAAAAAGTCATAATATGTTGTACATAAAAAATATTACAGTGATGATAATTTCCACATCAACATTTCCACTTTATACAACAAACATGAAAAATCTGAATCAGAGCTATTGATACAGTACAAAAAATATGAGCACACAGCAAAATCTCGTGTGGGGGCCCCTGAGGGCCCCGTGTCATGCCAAGGGCTCAAACTTATAGTTTTTGAGCAAAAAGGATGTGGTTGCGGGGCTTAGCCACACCTCATGTGGTCCCCCCTTTGTGCATAAATTAGCCCGGTGTTTCGGCTGTCACTTGGGACCCATCCGGTTGGAGTTTTTAATACCTTTTCTAAAGTATTTTAGCATGAGCTCGGTTTATGCTACCAATTTCCCATGTTCACCAACATACTTGGAATAAAGTCAGCTTTAGATTGACATTAAACATTACATATTTTTACTCACTCATTCCTTCATTTATCTCATAAAAGGGGTTTGTAAATTCTGATTACACCTTTTTACAAGTTATGCAGAATAATCAAACAATATACACAGGAATAAAAGATACTGAGTAAATATATGTAAATACATTTTGCCCTACTGGCACACCTTAAAGATGTTTAAAATAGTGTATGCCTTTGTTCATTAAAAGGCATGTGCTCTGGAGGTCAATAAGTGTCCAGGTGTGAGTTGGTGGTTCCCTCCCAACTCCAGGTGAAGCTGTAAAACTGTCTGCTTTGTTTACCGGATCACCAATTTACACCCTTGTTTTGGGGATTTACGTATTTCGAGGCGCCTTGTGAAGTTTCCTGCAGCTTCGTTTTATAGACACGCCTTTATGATCGCGAATCAGATGATGGTGTTCTGGAATGTGATCCACTGACTTTCTCTCTCTTTGGGAGCACTGTTCATGGCTACAAAAAGTTCCATAGGGTTAGCACCAGTTATCGCAGGACAATGATCACCTACAGTATACTACTGTATTTTTCACTGCTTATATTTAGTTTGATTTGATTTTAACCAATGTTATGTGCTATATGTGTGTGTGTGTGTGTGTGTGTGTGTGTGTGTGTGTGTGTGAGAGAGAGAGAGAGAGAGAGAGAGAGAGCATATATTGTGATTCATCCAAGGTTACTAAAGCCTGGCTTACTACTAGTAATAAAATTATTTTAATGTAACCCATCCCAATCACAAAATCAGCCAACGATGTAAACAGATTACACAACAAATTACATAGTTTTATTGGACATGGTTGTTTTGGAATGTTCAGCAAAATTGTCCATTGAGATTTCTCACCTTACCTTTCTCACCTTCCACTCCTCGCAAGTGAATCTTTGTTCTTTTAATGAAGTTCTTAAAAACCCAAAACATTTATTTATACTGAGAAAAAAATGTTATGGGTCACATAAGCACAAACCAGCACAGATACATGTGATCGAGTGTTTAACTGTTGTTTTCATTTGTTTTATGACCAAAAATAATCTAGCCCAACTCTTTGACTATTTAGAACAAAGTTGTCTCTATTAATAAACCTATTTAACACAAAGTATGTAAAATACTGTTTTGGGAATTCTGGGATGTAAATTAACTCCATTGAAATTTGTTAGCATTAGCCACTGTCTGCCTGTATTACCATCTGCATTAAATTAACCAAGAATTTATTTAATATGCTTTTCATACTAATGAGTTAAGCGATATAACACTCATATATAAGCATTAGTTTACCTCTGAAGCCAAACTACAACTTGCCGAGTACTGAAGACAACACCTCCACCCCCCCCCCCCCCCCCCCCACCCCCAACACACACACACACACAATCGTTAACCAATAAATACTTTACAATTTTTATTCAGCTTTTGTTAACTAAGTGCTCGCGCTACTGTGAAAAGTCACGGGCAAAGTGGGGAAAATATAAATTCGGTTATAGGCGTTTAGCTCGCTAGCTCCTGTACATCTATCCTCAGCTTGTGTCCCTCATGAACTGCATCACATTATATTCCAGTCACAGAAATAATCTGCAGATTACCTCTTACCCAAAGAATAAATAAATGCTGAATTTATCTAAATCCAGTCAACACTTATTTGCATTTTCAGAGAGCAAAAACACTCTTCTTATAACTTTTTCGAGTAGGTGCAGCTTTTTGTAATAGCGACATTAATAGTAATTTTGAAGCTTTAGCAACTTTTTAAGGAAAAGAGGAGTGACATTGTGAGTTTGTGACACTGACAGTAAGCTGTAATGTTAACTCCAGACTTGGTAAACAGACCATTAAGTTCTCTAAAGTTACATCTGACCGCTGCTGGTGTTGCCAGTCATATTTAAAACAGCGATAAAAAACTAAACTGGGAAATAAATTGTAAACTACCCCAAACAGATGTGATTGAAACTCAGCGCAGCTAAATTGCTGGCTTGTGTTAACGTGTTCTTGTGAACAATGCACCATCTAGTGGTGGCCCCAGGTAAATGAGTAAATAGGAATTTAATGGGCGTGCGCCAACGCTAGGAGTCTGCACTATGTATTTACTTAAATTTAACTGTATCTCTTTTCATCTTTCTTCAGGCTCTGAAACAGTGACACAATCTCCCAGAGAGGTACATAATAATGATTTACTACAGATATCACTTTCACACTATACTTTAATTGTTCTAATTTAATTGTGATGAATTTTATTTAACATTTCAGACAAATGAAGATTATGAAAATAATCAAAATGTTCATCCTGTTAATGGAAGAGAAAATGTCACTTTATCTGAATCTGTCTACCAGAGTCTGAACCCAGCCACCAACCAATCAGATTCAGTCTACCAGGGTCTGAACCTAACTAATAACCAATCAGATTCAGTCTACCAGAGTCTAAACTTAACTAATAACCAATCAGATTCAGTCTACCAGACTTTGACTGTTACTAGCAACTGATGAGACTCAAGACGCCTCTGCTCACCATCAAAGAGGGTCAGGATTCAAAAGTAAAAGTAGCAGTGTTTATTGTGCCTGCAAAATCCATAATAATGTTCTGAGGATTATTAACCTTAATTGTTTTCCTTTTTTTTGCATTGCTTCATATAATAATAATAATAATAATAATAATAATAATAACAAAGGATCTTCAACCTGCAGTCTAAATTTTACATGTGTTGCCAAGTCTGCATGTACTTCTGCTCTAGATACAAATTATTATTATTATTATTATTATTATTATTATTATTAAACACCTTGCTTGTAGTTTGTCCAAAAAACATTAACACAAGTACTATATTAGTTTCTATTTTATATTTTTTACACCTTTTATTTGTATACTTGGCTTATGAATGTAAAGCTGTTTGAACACCTTCATGACATTTTACAAGTGTATATTGGAAACACCCTTTAACACAAAAAAGTGTCATATGCATCATATTAATTAATTAATAATTTGTTTAATGTAATTAGGTAAAACTGTTTTTAAGTTACTGTGTGTACTGTACTCATGGCTTATGTAGCCCACAGAGTGACTCTATCACGTTCAATAGAGTATGGAAGATAACTATGAATAATGAGTAGACTAGATTCAGTAGGTTCTAGGTTTGGAAAGGGCCAAGAGTTAAGTGATGCAGTGAGTCAGAAACACAAGACACAGTAGTAAAAATTAACTATTTGTATTTACCATTTGTGTGTGTATGTTTAACAAACATCAAAAATGGAATTCAAATTATATTACAATGTTTCCAATGAGAACTCTAGTTATACATTTAATATGTAACTACAATACAAAAAAAAATAAATAGACCTGGGTCTAATAAAGCCTTAGTACTCCACTTTGGACCATCACGTGAATTTTAATTTGGTTCGTTATTGTGTGTGGACACTAGTGATGGCAAGTTTGAATCATTTTAATGACTTGGTTCTTTAAATTTTGTTCATCAAGATGAATGAATCTTTTCTTAAATCATTTAGTTTATTTCATTCTTTTTATCCAAAATTAAATAAAATGTTGCATTTTTAATAAAAAGACCCCAACACGTCTGCATACACACATTTTGTCTATAGTTCAATTAATCAAAATATTACAATACAGCTAAGGATATATTATAATAAACAGAATGGGTAGCTCACCATCATATCTCCTAGTCTGAGTTGTTTGTTATTTTAAATCTACTGCACTGCATAGCGTCTATGGGAGTCATGTGACAAACAAACGAATGATTCGGACCAAAAAGACTCGAGCAGTAACTACTCATTTCTGTTTCCTGTACGTAACCTACAGATCTGGGGCCTCATGTATCAACGCTGCGTACGCACAAAAACTTTGCTTACACCAGTTTTCACGCTCACGGTCGGATTTACTAACAGTAAAATTAACGTGAGAATGTGCGTTCTTCCACGCCGCATCAACCGGGATCATCCGCATGTCTAGCAGGTACCCCTGTGCCAGGGGTAGCTCAGTGGTTAAGGCATTGGACTACGGTTCGGAAGATCCCACATTCAAACCCCACAACCACCAAGTTGCCACTGTTGGGCCCTTGAGCAAGGCCCTTAACCCTCAACTGCTCAGATGTATAATGAGATGAAAAAAATAATAATAATGTAAGTCGCTCTGGATAAGAGCATCTGCCAAATGCCTAAATGTAATGTAAATGTAGCCTATATAAGGTTTCCATACCATGCAGTTGACCAGCCAAACATTAAATCGCAATTTGCAGCGATCGCCGGTTTTCCTAATGTAATCGGAGCAATCGACTGCACACACACTGCTATAAAGGCACCCTCTGAAAACGAATTTGCATACGTGAAATGGAAACATTTCCAATTAATAAATGTGCAAATAATATGTGATGCTTAAATGCGCCTAACAAATGTTGTGGCAAGGTGGCCTAGGTCAACCCATGATTCATTCATCCTCACAAACAGCATGGTTGGGATGAGGCTCCAGGTAGGCAGGGTGCGCGATGGGTGGCTTCTTGGTGAGTGATGTATTTAAAGAAATGATTCCAGCTATTTTAGCAGATTCCTGATTAGCGCCATCTGCTGTTTTGAAAGAGGAAGTTGCTCCATTGCATTTGTGAGAAAATAGGTTGGCGCATTTGTAAGAAAATAGGTTGGCGCATTTGTGAGAAAATAGGTTGGCACATTTGTGAGAAAATACGTTGTGCGCATTTGTGAGAAAGTCGATTTTTTCTTTGCAAAGCAGATTGTGTTTGTTTGCAAAATGCTGCATTTGTGAGAAAGTCGATTTTTTTCCTTGCAAAGCAGATTGTGTTTGTTTGTTGAATTTCGGCACATAATTAACTCCATAGAGAGCGTCAGCAGCCGGACCCCCCCGTAAGGACTGCGGTACGGCTCGCTGCCCCTCACAAGCCGCCTCAAAGAGATCAGACCGCTTCACAGTCTTCTTTTTTAAGAAGAAGTTTTCTAAGAAGCTCATGCGTCCAGGATCCCCGGGGAGGGGCGCGTAACTTTCTTTCCTAAAAGGAGGTGCCCTCCCTGGCACCCTCAGGGGGTCGGTGTTCAGTTTCCGCCACCTTTGGTGTTTCGGACAACACCGGTCTCCAACAGCACGTTAGCCCTTCGGTCATATCCTGCTGTACTCCAGAATGCCGAACCACTAACCGAAGTAACAGGAGTTGCTGGGAATGGGTAACATAGAACATGTTCCCCTACCAGGCAGAGAGTCAGGCTACTACAGTCGGTATTTCTTGAGGAACGGGGGCAGCGTCCAATTTTTAGATTTTCCCTGGCTGAACCACTATCCTAAAATAAATAAATACAGCCTCAAATGTTGACTGTCAAAGTGATTGTTCTTAAATCCTACCAAGCAATTGATTTGTGACAATCGATCTGAAAGAGGCATACTTTCACAACACTGTGGCAAGTTCAAGTTCCTGAGGTTCGCTTTTGGGGGCGAAGCTTACCAGTATCGGGTCCTTCCATTTGGTCTAGCTCTCTCACCCGCACGACTGGCTGACCCAGTCTCAGTAGCTAGCGCTTGGACATCAGGATGTCGTCCTAGCTCATTTTTTTTTTTTTTTTTTTTTAGGATTGAGACGCAACGCCACGAAAGCGTGCTCTTTCCAACATATTTGGGTGTCACAGGGGATTCGGTCGTAAGGCGGGCACAGCTGTCTCCCGCTTATCTCGAATCCATTCTCAACACCCTCAAGGAAATCAAGCTAGACCAGAAAGTGACTGTTCATTACTTTCGGAGATCTTAGCTCTCATGGCAGCTGCATCCACGGTGATACCTTTGGGCCTCCTGCACATCAGAGCATTTCAGTTGTGGCTTAGAACCAGGGGATTTCACTCGAGGGCCAATTCCCAATAAGGGTTACGCGCCAGGGGCTTCGTACCCTTTCTATGTGGTTCAGACCCCAGTTTCTGACTCTGGGTCCCACTTTAAGTCCGTCTTGTCCTCACAGGATGCCAACGACAGACGCTTCACTCACGGGCTGGGGTGCGGTCTTAGATGATCGTTCAGCCCAAGGGAGCTAGAGATGTCATCTTCTCGCACGGCACACCAATTGCCTCGAAATGATGGCTTTTTTCTGGCCCTAAAGCACTTCCCCCCACAGTTAAGGCTACCATGTCCTAGTGCGGGTGGACAACACTACGGTAGTCTCATATATTAGTCGCCAGGGCGGACTGCGCTCGCTAGCGCACCAGGTTCTGCTTTGGGCACAGGACAAGTTCCTGTCCCTTAGGGCGATTTACTTTCCAGGGAATATGAATATGTAGTAAGGTAGGTTTTTACCTTTTGTACTGTTTTTGAACCACTATTGGTTCTAACTCGGGCCAGTGGTAGCTCAGTGGTTAAAGCATTGGACTACGGTTCGGAAGATCCCAGGTTCAAACCCCACAACCACCAAGTTGCCACTGTTGGGCCCTTGAGCACGGCCCTTAACCCTCAACTGCTCAGATGTGTAATGCGATAAAAAATGTAAGTCGCTCTGGATGAGAGCGTCTGCCTAAATGTTACTGTACCTAGTTTTTGCTGTTTGGTAGTGTTGATTGCAATGTGATTGAAGTAGGTCTAAAGCAATTTGTTAGTGTCTCCTATAAGCATATCCTGCAACAAAGTTGGTCAAGAATCTAGATGGCAAGTGCACATCTTTGACAAGAGAATTGACAAACTCTTGTTTATCAAGAAATGACACGTTTTTATAGACAATTACCTCAGTCTAGGGTGTGTGTTCAACCTATCTCTGTCAGTTCTCACAGACCAAGATGCTTTTTCTCACACAGCAGAGGCAAGTTTCCCAGAAACCCCATCTACCCTCCAGTACTGTCTCATTGCCCTGCACTGGTGGTAGGTGGGCTTTGTAACTGCCAATCTGCTATGAAAAAAGATTTTATCTCCACTCTAGCTACCCATTACTGTTTTGACCTTCTGGCACTAACTGAGACCTGGATATCTCCTCAGATTTCAGCTACACTGGCTGCCCTATCCTCTGCCTATGTATTATCTTACTCTCCACAAGAAACTGGCAGAGGGGGTGGTACGGGTTTGCGGTTGTCTAAGAGATGGTCCGTCTCGCCTATTATCCTATCTCAACTCAGTATTTCATCATTTAAATTTCATGCAGTTAAGGTAACCTCTCCAATTAACTTTTACATCATAGTTATTTACCGTCCTTCTGGCTCTCTAGGAAACTTTTTGGATGAAAAGGACATGCTTCCTAGTCTTTTTTCTTCTGCTAACACTCCTCTCACTGGTCTAGGAGATTTCAACCTTCCATTTGACAAACTCCAATCCTCTTTCCTTCTCTCTCTCCTTAACTCCTTTCTTTAACTCCAAACAGTTGCCCTCCCACACACAAGGCAGGGAATTCTCCTTACCTCGTGTTTTGCCGCCCTTCCCCAGCCACAGATATCACTACTATTCAGAGACTAGTCACTACTATGTCAGAGAGCAGTGATTCAGTTAACGTGTGTGTGAGAATGTCGTCATACACAGTAGCACCCCCCACTTACTCTGCTCTTCCATACACCAGGCTAATTTGTTTTTATTTTGTAATTATTTTTATATGAATATTTTTGGGTTGTGAAACGAATCATCCAAGGTTCCATTGTTTCTTATGGGGAATTTGCTTTCATATATGAGTGTTTTGACATACATGCACGCTTCCGGAACAAATTATGCTTGCAATCCAAGGTTTCACTCTTCCTTCCCCCCTGTTAATTACACTTACTAGTTCCAACAGGTGCAGAAAGATATGTGTGGGCAAAGCAAAATAACTGGTTAAATAATAAAAAAAATTGTCAATAATAAATAGTGTTTGTGGAACTATTGCAAAAGAGCAATATCATACTTGAGGTCATGCTATTGTGCTGAACATAGCATGGCCGTGATGCAGTCATAAGCACAAGGGGGCAACACTCTCGTATACATTTGCTAATTGGCCAGCTTAAGCCACATCTGTGGGGTATTGCACAAAACCAAGATAAGGAATTAAGCTGGGATTTTCTGGTTATCCGGGCTGAATTTAGCCCTGACTTGGTTGCATGAATGGAGGCTAAATTAATCTACATTAAGTTACTATGGAGATTTACACTTTGCAGCTAGCCTGCTCCAGAGCAGGCTAACAACCAGGCTAAGATTAATCTTAGTGATTTATCGGCTAGTTCCTCCCTAAATCCTACTAGATATTAATGTGTTTTAGTCATTTCATGGTCCTGCATTAAAAAACTAGATATACTGTCATTTATCTCTTTATGCGTACTGTTATTTTAGTTATTATTGAAAACTGCTGTTCATTTCACTGTCAGAGGTTTGATGAATATACTGTATATATTATTCGAGATTTAAAGAGATTTAAAACACCCAGTGAGGAAAGCACATTTTCCTGAGCAATTATTACTTTGCTGTCCACAATGAATGCCAACACAGTGCAAAAGAACTATACAATACAATATGAGAAATAAAATATAAACTATGTATATCTATATATGCAAGTATACAGTAGAAATGTATTGTTGAATGATAAAAAATATCAATATATTATATTTTATTGCAGTTGATGAGATAAGAAATGGCTCCTGAATTTGCAAATGTGGTTTCAATTAAGTCCGTAACGAGGTCAATATGTAGTATATATAGACTAAAGATTTGTGTGTTTCCTATCCACAATGGCTTGCCCTTTGTTGAATGATGTAGTTGATGAGGAAGTTTTAATACTCAGACGAGCATTCAGGCATGAAAGAGTCTTCCGAGATAGGGCAGACCCATTGGCCTTTTCAGACGAATATCTGACTGAGAGGTACAGATTCTCAAGTGATGGCATCAGATATTTGTGTAGGCTGCTGGGTCCAAACATACAGCACTGGACCGCACGGAGCCATGCTCTCACTGTCCCACAGGTGGTCTGCATAGCACTGCGATTCTTTGCAAGTGGCATGTTTCTGTATTCTGTCGGTGATGCAGAAAACCTCAATAAAGCCACTATTTGCCGCACAATAAGAAAAGTAAGTCTGGCATTGAAATCTCTTGTGCACATATTTATCACCTTCCCTGGCCACAGAGGATTCATCCACATCAAGGAGGAGTTCTACAAGATTGCAGGTAACATGAATAATAACAGATTACTACAAAATGTTACATTAGCACAGTCACAGTATGACAGTCATTGTTTTGTGTTATAGCTTTTCCTAATGTAATTGGCACAGTGGATTGCACCCATATTCGTATCCAACGCCCCACAGGGGCACATGAGGGAGATTATGTGAACAGGAAATCCTTCCACAGTGTCAATGTTCAGATAAGAATAAGTAATGGTTACTGTCAGCTACATAATTATTCTGTGCATTAAATTACCTTAATAGGCTATATATTGTTACAGATGATCTGTGATGCTGACTGCCTTATCACAAATTTAGAGGCAAAGTGGCCTGGCTCAGTCCACGACTCCAGAATCTTTCGGGCCAGTAGAATTTACCAGAGACTCTCTCTAGGTAAACCACCCCATTTTTTAAGCACCTTGAACAGCAAGAGTACAGTACTTGTAAGAATTATGTTTTGCATTCACAGGTGAGTTCTCTGGTGTGCTGCTGGGGGACAAAGGTTATGCCTGTGAGACATTTCTGATGACTCCCCTTACAGACCCCCAAACCCCAGCACAGCAGGCTTACAACCATGCCCATGCCAAAACCAGGGCTCGAATTGAAATGACCTTCAGCCTCCTGAAATCCCGATTTCAGTGCCTGCACCACCTGAGGGTCTTCCCAGACAGAGCATGTGACGTGACTGTTGCCTGCACAGTGCTGCACAATATTGCCAGCCTAAGAAAAGAAAGGGCTCCCAGAGTTGCTTTGGATGTTGATTGGGACAATGCTGCCATATTCCCAGATAACAGAAATGGTAGACTTGTTAGAGAACAATACATTGCAAATTATTTCAGTTAATTTAGTTTTGATTTAGCCCATCCCTTAATAAAGGATAATGTAGGCTATATAACTTTTTCATGTGTACATGCATTTTATTTGGCATCAGTAGCACACACTGTGGTTATCTTCCCAAATTCTAGTTCCACTTCACTGGATCGATCACTATAAAGTGTACCTGACAGTCATAAAAAAATTGTAGAAGACCACAATGGTTTTGGAATATTTTTTTTTTATTATTTTGCTGTTGTCACTTGTCAGCTTGGACCTTTGGACAGAACAAATTATGATGATTAATACATTGGGTTACAGTCATGGTTACAGTATGAACTGAAGTCACTTACTTCTGTTTGTAGTTTCTGGATTTCCAGTTCTAGTTTCCTCAGTGTCTTGCGTTTAATTTGCATGTCAAGGTCCATGTCCTGCAGCTTTCTTTTGTTTACATCAATCTTGACTTCTGTCAGCTCGATCTGTCTCTTAAGATGTGTTGTGTAGAGATATCTGACAGTTTGTGAATTCTGTGAACACCTTTTTGTTATCATAGCACAATTTTTGCATAATGTAAATTACTTTAGGCAATACTCACTATGTTACCAGGCTGCTTATCAGACTGCCCAATGTCAGGATCCTTTAACAAATGATATTTTCTATTAGTACCACTTCCCTGACTTCTTATTAATTATAAACTTAAAAAAATGTGTCCATTTCCACAAAATTGACATGATACCTCGAGCCTTCTAGAGTCCAGCGACACGGTCTCATCATCGGCAGAAGTGCACTCCACTGCTGTAGATGTGGCTTCCCTCTGCCATATTCATTACTGGTATTGATATTTTTGACAGAACACGCAAAGTCAATGATTTAATAAAGAATACTCACCGGCAAATTATAGTCTGGTGGCTCCAAAAGTGTAAGGGTGTTAACAGCCACTGCAAGGTAAAGCAAAGTCACACAGTCCACATAACAAAATATAAATGGATTTCCCCGCTGTATAAACAATGCATTAAGGTGATTGTCTAGTTGCAAACTGTGTATGTAGTCGGAAAACTATATTATGCTTACCTTTGTAATGTTAGATGGTTTATAACGGTGTCTGTCTATGATTAAGAAGTCATGTAAACACATCAGTAAACACATCGCGTTTGTATCTCTCTCAGTACGCTACTTACCCTGTGTTGGCTTCTCCGCTTTTTGTTTTGTCGTTGCTTGCGGCAGCGTAACAGCCTGTAAATTCATGCCCATGCAGTGATGAGAAGGACAAACGAGTCGATGCATTTCCATTCTTTTAATTTCTGCGTTGTCAGGCGATATTACAAACTTATTACAAACCAAAAACTACTTAAGAAAACAGGCTCAGGCTCTATATTCCAGCTTAGCTCACATTTTCGCGTTTTCACACTTTGGACTGCATTAGCCACAAAGCATTGCCTGCCCTGGACTACACTCCCGTGGCAGTGTGTTGTTAAGACACGCCGCACAGAACTGTCATTAGCATTTAAAGGAGCATGTTCTGAAATAGGTTGCTGAGTACAGAGCTACTTTTTACCAGGTAAAAGAAGTGTTTTTTTACACAACCATTGAGAATTTTTAATTAAAGTATATTTTAAACTTTTCATTAGGACCCTAAAGAATCATATTAACTTATGAAAAATGGGACTGGGTGACTCCTTTAAATATTTCTATTTAAACATTTACTGTTTATTACTATGTGTGTACTTCAGCTAAACTCGTAACTTTTCTGGAAAATGCTCTTATGTGATATATAAAGTAACTAATTCTTTAATTTGGAAAGAAAATACTTGATATAAAAGTAAATATTTTATTTTACTCCTTTTTCCCCATTTAGATAATGAATGTGAATATATTGTAGGAAACACAACACTGTTATCACTGGTGAATGCTTTAAGACTTCGAAAATGAAGAAGATTCATGCACTAAAACTTCACCTATTAAACAGGGGTTTTCCAGATTTCAACCCAGGGGAAAAAAAAAACCCAAACCCAGGACACTATGCTATGGGTAAGGGCTAAAGAAAGTCAGAGATAAAGAAAGGGCACATTTATAAAAAAAAATAATAATAATCCTATGTAACTTGTGAAAAACAAGTTAACACAGTGAAGTTTTATCAGTGTTTGGGTAAAAACTATGAATGAACACATGTGGAGTTATGTACTTAACAAAAAAAGGTCTCCACAGTCACCGGACCTGAACCCAATCAACATGGTTTGGGGTGAGCTGGACCGCAGAGTGAAGGCAAAGGGGCCAACAAGTGCTAAACACCTCTGGGAACTCCTTCAAAACTGTTGGAAAACCATTTCAGGTGACTATCTCTTGAAGCTCATTGAGAGAATGCCAAGGGTGTGCAAAGCAGTAATCAGAGCAAAGGGTGGCTATTCTGAAGAAACTAGAATATAAAACATGTTTTCAGTTATTTCACGCTTTTTTGTTAAGTACATAACTTCACATGCGTTCATTCATAGTTTTGATGCCTTCAGTGAGAATCTACCAATGTAAATGGTCATGAAAATAAACACATTGAATGAGTGAGGGTGTGTCCAAACTTTTGGCCCTTTTGTGTAACTAGTCAAAACTGGCTGGGATGATTTATTTATTGAAAGCAAAAGCTCAAATATACACAGGAAAAACTTAATTACATTACAAAAGAAATGCTTGAAATAAACACTGTATTATGTGTATGAACACATTTACCGTTTTCTCATGTAGCTCTGAAAAGACTGTTATCCCAATGATCCCCAGTTTTGTCCTCTCGTGAGCATGTTGCGTAATATACAGTACTGAGGTCATTGCATGTTCTTATATATTGCATGCAAATATATACATCATATCTGTAGCACACAAAGCTTGTCTTTTAATTTATCTGTCTGTGCACACAGTTGCCACCACCTTCTTTTGCCTCTTCCTTCTTTGGTTGTCGCACTACATTGGGAAGCTTGTCCATGTGTTCTATCCTACAGCAGGATGCATCCGCTCTGTAGGGTCATACTAAGGCCTTGGTGGCCCAGCACACAGTTTAAAGTCAACAGGCCCTTTATTGGGTACAAAGATGCATTTTACACCAAGTTGTTCCTTACATATATAATAAAGCAGATTAAACATTTTCCGTAAAGATACACAATTTGTGCTTAATATTTTGTGGTTAAATTACTACACTACTTTTACTTCTGTAAATTACACTACCTGTAGGTCACTAACCTTTAACCTAACCTTTTAGTTTGTTCTGCCAGAAATTGAATGATTTGTTTGCAAATAAATATAAAACATTCTGTTGTTCGTAATATAGCCCAACTGTGATGTGATTGTAGGCATGAGGGCACAGCACTCGCTCTCACTATATAAGGAATATATGTAAGAAGCATTTCAAGGTCCTGGAGTGGCCTAGCCAGTCTCCAGATGTCAACCCCTTAGAAAATCTTTGGAGAGAGTTGAAAGTCTGTGTTGTCCAGCGACAGCCCAAAACATCACTGCTCTGAGGAGATCTGCATGGAGGAATCAGCCAAAATACCAGCAACAGTGTGTGAAAACCTTGTAAAGACTTACAGAAATCGTTTGACCTCTGTCATTACCAACAAAGGGTATATAACAAAGTATTGAGATGAAATTTTGTTATTGACCAAATACTTATGTTCCACCATAATTTGCAAATAAATTCTTTAAAAATTCTTTAATATGATTTTCTGGATTCTTTTTTTCTTATGTTGTCTCTCATAGTTGAGGTATACCTATGATAGAAATTACAGGCCTCTCTCATCTATTTAAGTGGGAGAACTTGTACAATTGCTGGCTGACTAAATACGTTTTTGCCCCACTAAGTACAACGCTTACGGAACTCACAACTTTACACTGTAAGCTATGAAGTGAATATGTTTTACTTGGAGTAACATCATAAACATCTACCATGTCCTAATCTACCTGTCCTAGTCTTCCACTTTTACCTCATGTGTTTACATACAATTTGTTCCTATTTTCACACCTTGTTCTCCAGGGCGCAGTAGGGGTATCTTTTAAACTATTACATGAATCTGGTGAAAATGTAGAAGTAATATTATCCATTTTTACTATAGTGACTCTGAAGATAAGAGAAAATGAGTCAGAAGTACAAGAAAAAATATTTAACCTAATATCATGATGTGCCTTGTACATTGAAATGATCAGAATGCATCTATGACAAAATTTGCCTCAGGTTAGGAGATGATCCAAGTCAGTGGGTTGGTTGCTCCAGCTGGAGTCACTAACTCTCTAACTAAATCTTAATCAAGTTGTGATAAAAATTATATTTGAAAGAAGTTTTAACTAATACTTAATTTTTCTTTCATAAATAAGTAATTTGTCTTAAAGCCATCTTAAACAACATAAATTCAACAAAATTAATTTTACTCTTTATATCTTTGTTCACAATTTTGAAATGATTAGTTAAACACCACAGTTGTAACCTTCCTGACAAAGAACTAAAAAAGTGTTGGTTACATAAAACTATATACAAACAAATTAAATTATTAATAAAAATTTTAATTTGCGGAAATCTACAACTTCGAGAGGGTACTCCTCTGGTCAGGTCCTGTGTCTCACACACCTTAAAAAAAACGACGGATAACTTGTCACAAAATTTCAGCATTTACCAACACAAAGTGCACATCAAAGGAAATAAAGAAGTTATTGCTACATCCCCCATAAAATCCTGATCTTTTTTCATTTTCATGTTTGGGGCATTTCACAGACTTGGTAAATTCAGAAAGGAACATTCTAAATATTACTTCAAACTGCTGCTAGCTAAAGAGCTGCTTATGTAGTGGGAGGTCATTAAGAAGAGGTGTGATGAATCAGACCTCCAGTGAACCTGAGTATGTTGGTTGTTGTAGTTCCTGGTGGCCATGTTTGTAGGCATCATGCTGAGTTCTAAACTTGTGCCCCTTATGCTATCACATTGTGTAACACTGGGATAAGTGCATTGGTGTAGCAGTGGATTAGATAGAAAAATAAAGGGAGTTTTTACTTGCATAAAAGTGTTTGTTACTTTACAGAATCAAAAGTCCTGGCTCAAATCAAACCCACTGGAGGTGCGAGACAACAGTAAACCACCATGACATCTGAATTAAAAGAAACCTCTAATGTGTGTGTAATGTGCATGCACACACACACACACATTAACGGAGAGACCGTTTTTAAAAAAACGTTTAAAAATTACCTGTCAAAAAATTAGCAAGAAACATTATTAGTCACACTCGCGTGAGCGCATACTAACAGAATCACTGCTGTAAAGTAAAACAACAATAACAACAACAAAACAAATTAACTAGCACCTCACCTTTAAAAAGACTAACGACAAAGCAGAGTTTCTGTGTGTTTGTTTGGGAACCTGAGAGGAGGCGGGGCCAAGAGAGAGAGTATGTGTGTGTGTGTGTGTGTGTGTGTGTGTGTGTGTGTTAGTGTAAATGAATGAGTGCACGCACATACACACACACACTCGCCTTTACAGCCCCCTCTCCTCTGAGGTTCCCAAACAAACGCACATACTGTCTGCCTTACACAGACACACACACAAGCTTGCAGAGTTTGAGTGTGCGTGTGTGTTTGTGTGTGTGTGTGTGTGTATTCACCCAGCAGGGGAGACGATTACTTACAATTCCGCAGCGCAAAAGAGAGAAAAACTGTTGGCTCAGTTGTGATGACGTGACGCTCAGTGTCAAAACATTTACATTTAGGCATACGCTCTTATCCAGAAGCAACTTACATTTTTATCTCATTACACATCTGAGCAGTTGAGGATTAAGGGCCTTGCTCAAGGGTCCACGGTGGCAACTTGGTGGTTGTGGGGTTTGAACCTGAGATCTTCCGAACCGTAGTCCAATGCCTTAACCACTGAGCTACCCCAGTCCAAGAAAACAAGAAGCGCATGTGTGGTACTTGATGCTCGGTGCTCATAAGTCAAAATTTATTAAAAATCTTTGCTCGTCTTGCGGAGCACTTGTAAACCGCATTACTCATAATCCGAGGTTTCACTGTAATTTGAAAACAGAGACAAATTTTTGACATTTTTCTGGGCGTAAAATTATTTAATCAAATTGTGGGTGTTTATGAAAGAAGGTTTTTTATATTTCATATTTAGAATTTTTTATTTTTTTTATTTTAGCTAATTCACTAAATGATGGTAACCACCCAACCACTGATCCTCCATCTCAGGGGTGTGTACAATATCACAATATTCAAAGTCTTATACAAATTCTTCTAAATAAGAAATAGAACAGAGCAAACCACTGCAGGACATATTATGTCAGCTATAGGCTGAGGTGGAGCAGGTAAATGTTTTAAATATTTAAATACACACACACACACACACACACACACACACACACACACACCCCTCAAGTATAATTGTACACATGTCCACTGTTTATTAGTAGAGTATCAGAAATATCTTATGAATATGAAAGTGTGTTAAGAGCTTGGCACCTCACACACTTCCTGAGTGGGTTTCTGTCAATGTCTCAAGTGGAAGTGGAAGTAGATATGACGCTACTTTTGCACTAACACCACACAAATAGATACTGAGCAGTCACAGAGACAGAGACAGTGAGTGTGTGTACGATAACTAACAGAACATTATTAATTATTATTATCTGAGGAGTTTGTGAGTCTGGATGTAGAATGGAGATGGTCCTCATCTTCACCTTCTGCCTGATTCTAGGTAAGTACAAACACTTCCAAATCCTCATCAGTCTCAGTGTTCAGTATCAGTGTCACATTAAAGCTTTGCACTGATGGACATTTAGCACAGAACTTTTATAGAGAGGTTCCAGTGTTTAAAGTAGTGAAGTTCTCAGGGGTGCTGAGAGCAGTTTTGATTTTTTCAGATGTTCCTGGCATCAGTACTGTCTGGAACTCCACACACACACGACACACTCTCCTTCAATCACCTCTTCATCACATTTCTCTCTTCTGTTTTAACTAATGTAATTAATTTAGTTAAGCTAATTTTACATTTTAGCTAACCACTTAGCCATCACTCCCTTATCTCAGGTTATGTACAATATCACACATGCTGTTTGATTAGATCTCACACATGCCTTTATTAAAATTATTTTAAATAAGACAGAGATCAAATTACTAGTGGAAATAAATTACAATACCTGTGGGGTGTAAGTGTTGTAAGCATGCTCACATGCCTTGTGGTCTAGCGAGTCAACAGGAAGTCCCTTTGAGCCCTTTTTATATTTGGCCATGTTTCTATTTCCTTTGAACAATTACATCTAAGTACCTTTTAATCTCCTGCCATACACAGTGTAGTCAGAAACTACCCACAAATCGTTGCTGCTGAATTGAAGACGTTTTGCAGTACATTATTCTCTTAGTTATTTTTTTAGAGATAATTAATAGCGAGCTATTCCCAGGGGAAAATGGTGGTCTAATCCCTTCATCTGTATGGCCGACCTGCATGGCAACAGCACAAACATACATTTTTTGCTATGAAAAATAAACATATGAAATTTACTTTCATGTCAGTCATAATTTAACCTAAGTATCAATAAACAGGATAAAACTAAGAATGTCCCCGCAAATTAATATTCATGTCCACACAAAAACTATAAAAGTTTAATTAGCAGTTTGCTAATGGCTATGTATTCCTTTTCTGGCTCTTATCAAATTATATTTTATTAGATTAGATTAGATTAAACTTTGTCATTGTACAACGTACATGTGCAGAAATGCAGTTTTAAAAATGCAGGAGCCATTACATATAGCTTTAGTCACGAGCTGGAGGATGGACCTAAATTTCATATATTATTCTCCAGCTGGTACTGATGCTGTAACTACAGTAACTGGATACAGAGGACGATCAGTTCAGATTAAATGCCCCTACACATCTGATTCTGAAAACTACAACAAGTATCTTTGCAGAGGCGAATGTTCCAGCTGGAAGCATAAAGATGTTCCTGTTTATTCTGGATCTCCTAATAAAGACTCCAGATTCTCTCTGTATGACAACAAAACAGCCAAAGTCTTCACCGTCACCATCACTGATCTGAGACCAGAGGATGAAGGAACTTACTGGTGTGGGATAGATCGGTTATTGTATGATATTTACACAGAGGTTAAACTGCTGGTGAAAATGGGTAAGTGTTACAAAGAGGAAAGTAAAACATCTCTGGGACTTTAAGTTGTAGATTTTTTAAATATTGTGTTTGAGGCAGATTGCTGAAGCACTGTGTACGATCTCGGATTGTCATAATTTAATACGTTTCTGAGATTAAAGTTTAATAAATGTGGCTTGGATGTTTAATATGTAAAGTTTCCACAACTTAATAATGGATTTCTATTGTTTTTCGTCCTTTCAGATGATCCTTCTATCAGTACTGTCTCATACTACACACACTCTGCTTTAAACCATGACATGAGTATATTAGTGCATGCTGAGAGCAAACATTCAACAACAGGTATGTTTTTTTTTCATGACCTTTTCATCACATTTATCATCATTTCACACATCATCCATCATGTTTTACTTTTCTATTTAAACTAATCCATTAAATGATGCTAACCAGTCAGCCATCCCTCCCTTATCCCAGTGTATCTACAATATCACACATGCTGTATGAGACTTTATTCATATTTGTCTAAATGAGAAAGAGATAAAACCACTACAAAAAAAAAAAAACAATTATATATTATTATTATATATTTTTAATTTTTTCGGCAATACAATACATATTAAAGATAAAGATAAAACGACAAAGAATACCATGTGATACATGTAATACTGTATGCTGCCCCTCCCACCAAAAAGCAGTTTCAATTTGGATTTAAATCTCTAAATACTTAAGAGCCGACTCTTTATCTTCTTCTTGTCCCGTATAAGTTAAGCCTTTATTTGTCACATATACATTACAGCACAGTGAAATTCCTTCTTCGCATATCCCAACGTAACTGGGGTCAGAGCGCAGGGTCAGGCATGCTACAGCGCCCCTGGAGCAGTTAGGGTTAAGGGCCTTGCTCAAGGGCCCAACAGTGGCAACCTGGTGGAGCTGGGGATCGAACCCCTGACCTTCCGATCGGTAACCCAGTAATCCACAGCCTTAACCGACTGTTTGCATATACTCCAGGACATTATGAACAGTGATCACATGAATTGCATTTAATTGCAAAGTTCGTCTTTTCCATGAAAATGAACCAAAAAATAAAAATAAAAAATACACTGCATTTCAGCCTTGCCACAAAAGGAGAAGCTGACATCTTTTCAGTGATTTTTCTTGTTAACACATGTTAGAGTATTGATGAAGACAGGGCTGGCCACCACTCTGTCATGCTGATTGAATTAGAATAACAGACAGGAAGCTTTTAAAGGAGGGTGGTGTTTCAAGTCATTGTTCATCCTTTATTACCCATGGTTACCTGCATGGAAACACTTGCAAGAATGGCTGCCATCAGCCCAGTGATTGACGGCATGCCAGGGCAAATTGCTGTGGCCTGGGAAAAAAAGGGTCAACACAGCAAATACGGACTCTTTGCATAAAATTGTATTTGCAAAAACGTAATTGTCAATAAACGTCTTTGACATTTGCTATTGAAAATGCTTGTAATTATACTTTAGTATACCACAGTAACATTTGACAAAATGATCTTAAATCGCTGAAGTAGCAGAATTTGTGAAAATTAAAATTTGTGTCATTCTCATAACCTTTGACCATGGCTGTAGCTGTGTGGAAACTGTATTGGTTCAGGAAATTTTAACCAGTGAACCAAAAAGGAATAATATGGGATGCAGGTCAGTGTTCCTTATTTTACAAGTACATTTATCTAACCAGGTTGAACTTCATCATGCTTTGTTAATAGTCCACAAAACTAAATCATGTTGTGCTATCTTTAGTTTTACTTTACTTAAATTTAAAAACAAATGCAACCTTTAATTTCATTCTCCAGGAAATGAGAAGATACAAGTCAGAATATGGTTTATATGGTAATATATGATCGCTTGTGTCTTCTAGAATTTTCAACTTTCACCGTCATCATTGGTGTCTCTCTGGGTCTAGCGATGCTTCTCGTTACCCTTTTATTTGTCGTCACCCTAATGAGGAAAACGATGACCAGAGGTACTGCAAATGCACAAACATTGTTGGTTTCATTTAATAAAACTTTCAAGGTGTTTTCAAATTACATGTTAACTTTTTAAAATGTGCAGCTGTGGGGTAAGTAAAAATACAGACCATGTGAAGGTTTGTCACATGATTAATTTTCACTGGCATGGAATATGTGCAGATTTTTAGATGTAGATTTATTTAAAAGTTAAACCATAAACAGTTAATAGAACGGGAATCTAAAACAACGAAGAAACAGCATCATTGACAAACAGCAGTAACATGCGACAAAACATAGGGATCTTAAATAATATTACAAATTAGAAAAGCCAAAACTCTATAAACACTGTTTCTTGACATAATCCATCCAAAATGCACCACCGCAGATCTCCAAATGGTGGTTTAAGATGGCAAAAAAAACTTTATTTTGGCATTGCAACCCAGAGACAATAGTTCAACTGAATATCTCTCGCAAGCCATATTGTCTTTTTTTTTTTTTTTTTTTTTTTTTGCTACCAGGGCTCCCATTAAGCATTTGATTTGAATCAAAAAGTATCTTATTGTCATAACAGTTATCTTGTGTCATAGCAGGTCTATCAAGAAGCGCAAAAATTATTATTAGGGAAAATATGGGACTATCACAAAGCATCTTATTGATAAAGAGATAAAGTGATAAAGTGATAAAGAGAAATTAGTTTGGTAGCTTTCAGAAAACAGCAGCAATAAGAAACAAAGGAATAAACAAAATACACTTAAGAATATTTCACCAAAATATATTTAATATACCAATATATACACTGGAATGTAATTGAAGTGGGACCTTCACACATGTCTGTCTGTATGTCTGTAATATATTAAAATTATCAGCCTAACCTGTTTACTTACAATTTTCACAGTTTAAATATATTTTAAATTTGGCTAACTAGGAAAAAGCTAAAGCTGTTGGTTTTCATCAGTAAACATCCAGCAGGATGTTCCGCTATCTTGAAACCCCAACTGACACTTAAAAATCACTCCTGATATTATTCATCTATCCTGATATTATAGTCAAAGATTGATCTTGGGAAGTCATTATGAGTTATACTGTAATAAAACAAGGGTGGCAAAGTAGCACCCTTACCATGGTGCCATGTTGTGCTTACTCCAACCAATTAATTCCTACCAATGTACACACCATCACTTCCCTGGTCCAACACTCTCCTCTGGGTCGTGCAGTGGGGCTTCCACACTTTATATTCATGAATCATAATCATATTATTATGATGTCTTTATTAGAATGGCATAATGTAATAATATATTTTCTCATCTGACTCTCAGCCTCTCAATCTCCAACCCAGCCTCCACAAAGCTCCACAAACCATCATGTGGTGAGTTTTGTGTGTGTTTGTGTGTGTTTCTTAACAAACCCCATAAACTGAGTGAGCCACAACCTGTGTTAGAAGCCCAAGAAGAACTAAACATAAAAGGGTAGAGAGACCTATAAGATATGAGTCCTGATAACTCAGCACTAAATCAAAATAAATAAATAAATAAATAAATAAATAAATAAATAGATGAATAAACCAAGAGAAGCCAATAAAAACACAATAAAAAAAGAAACGCATAAAATTAGGACTATTTTATTTTATTTTATTTTATTTTATTTACCTTTATTTAACCAGGCATGACAGATTAAGAACAGGTTTCTTACAACTTTGGCCTGGCAAAGGCTGAGCCTTTTGGGGTAAATAGGGGAACTGATGAAATTTTTTTATTATTAATTTTTTTTTTTATTATGTGACTTAATTCTGAGCGAAACTGACTTAAACAATCATGTTTCTTTTTCTTTTTGCTCTCAGGTTCGGAATCCTGATTATGTTTATGAGGAGATTGAAGACAGCAAAAACATTTCAAACACACTTTACTTCACTGTTTTGCCCCCCTCAATACCCACCAAAATTTATTCCAACACAGGATTACCCACAGTTCCCTCTGATCACGTAGATTCCATTTATTCTACAGTAGATCACCCATCAGATTCTCCTGATCAGGACATCTACTCCACAGCGCAATGACCCACAATTCTCTCTGACACATCACCCAGTGCTGCTCCACTATCAGGTCGAGCACATCGAACAAAACAAGAACATCTCAAGTGACTACTGTATGTTAATGTCAATGGATTAGAATAGTTAGTATACTACAACATGATAAACAACCTAAGGCAGCTATCATACTAGGCATGATGAAGTCGATTATTATTATTATTATTATTATTATTAATAATAATAATAATAATAATAATAATAATAACAGTTTCTTCTTGCTATCATCATTATGACTATACCATATATGAATATGGAAATGTATGTGCATGGACATAACATGTGTCTAGACTTTTGTGTGTGTGTGTGTGTGTGTGTGTGTGTGTGTGTGTGTGTCTTTGTGTGCGTAGTGTGTTAGTGTGTGTGTGTGCATGCATGTTTGTGTGTTTGCTCAAAGTCACCTGCATGTTTACGCATGGGAGAGAAGTATAGACAACTCCTTAATTTTCATTTTTGACCGGGAACACCAATAAGTGTTTAAAAGTTACATAAAACAAACACATTTTTATTTGTTTTGTTCAAATGCTGAACGGAGGTTCCAGGATGGTCCAGTTGATGTTTCAGCCTTTCCTTAAGCACCCTGGGTACCCTGAGTTATTGTTCTGGGTGGGACAGAAGGAGTTTCAGGGTTGGTCACTAAAACCCAAAAACCACTGCACTTCTTGGCTGTTTTTCCCAAATAAAATAACTCCCTCTTTGGGTAGCTGATAAGGAGGGGAACAAGCGATGGGCCAGTCCTCTCTATAGTTGGGGTTGAGAGCAACACTGGCAGAATGTTGGTCAGCCACAACTTTTCAAGCAATAGAAAAGGTAGACCTAGGTATGGTCCGCCGACCATCCTTAAGCCCCATAAATAAACAACCCCTCACCCAACTTTATTTATTACAACAAGGTAAGGACAGCCTATTTTAGGTTATATCTTTCTTTCTTTTTTTCCTGTTTTGCTTTTTCCCTTATGCTCTCCTTCCTTTCCTTTTTATTTTCTTCTGTGTCCTCTGTCCCCTGGAGATGCAGGCAACAGTGCTAACCACTACACCTCCATGAACATGTTGTAAATGTTGACTATATCATTGTAGTATTATTAAAAAGCAAAACATGGCAAAATTTTACATAGCTGTAGCAAGCACTTAAACCAGTAACTTGGAGTCACAATCTGAAGAAAATTAAAGATAAGAACACAAACTTACAGGCTTACTAAATGTAAATCTTCACAAATTCACAAAGCATTAGTACAGTGTTAAATACATTCATGCTGCACTCATTTGATCATGTTATCTTAATATAGCTTTTAACAAAAAATGTAGTCTCACAGTCTCATGAATTTGTTGCTTTATATTTTGGATATTATTAATAAAACAAATCAATCTAATCAGATCTTTCAGCTCCTTATTAAGGACTTCTTACTGTTCACTCAACATGTGATCCTATTTTGCTCTTGAGGGCAGTAGAGAATTTAGATTGCAGTAGTAATGTTTTATCACAATGACTTGAAGGTGTGTATGTTAGGATTGGTGTGAACTCACTAACAATGCAGTTAACATCTG
Organism: Clarias gariepinus; assembly: GCF_024256425.1. Classification (NCBI taxonomy): domain Eukaryota; kingdom Metazoa; phylum Chordata; class Actinopteri; order Siluriformes; family Clariidae; genus Clarias; species Clarias gariepinus. Next base: position 3,614,775 of record NC_071117.1, read on the forward strand.
CAGTACTTGTACTCTTTAGCATATAATGAAATTGCAACATTTTATAAGAAAATAAATAAATTAAAACAATGTAATTCACAACAGACTGTTTTCAGTCTGTGTAATTTAGCCTAATTTATCTAAATCTTATTAGTAGCTACATTTATCTGTTTATTGTGTAGTGTTTAGAAATGTTCCTGAAATGCATTATGATAAAGATGTTCCAGAGTAACTTGCATGCTTAGCATTTCACACTCACTTCCTGCGTCATTTTCTGTCAGTGGTCTAAAAGTGGAAGTGCAAATGATGCTTCTGTAGAATCCACAAAAGACACTATACAGTCACAGAGACAGAGACACTGAGGGTGTGAAAAAGAACTAACAGAATATTTTCTATTTTTATTTTTAAAAATGCAAACTGTCTGAACTTAAGGGAACAGATAGGAAATTCTTTTCATCTGCACATTCTGCCTGATTGTAGGTTTGTAAAAGATCAGGGCCCGGCTTCTCGAAAGCTTCTTATCACTAAGTAGTTCTTAAGTTGTACCTTAACCTCTCTCTTAACATTATGGCGCATTTCCCGAAACGTTCTTACGCTAAGTATCTCTTAGGGAAGTCACACGTTTGTAAGGTTGGTCTGGACCAACCTTAACTCATTCTTAGCGTAGTTTTAGCTCCAGACACTAGTTGGCGCCACTGAGCAGCAGTCTTTATAAATCAGCGGCGTATGGAAGCACATTATGGCACGTTATCAATGTATTAATGATGGAATATACTGTAGGCCTGTTTATGAATTTTATTTTATTTAATATTAAAACTAATAGAGTGACTTTTAATTAGCCTATTTCATAATGTGAATTTCTTCCTCCTCTACTCATGGATCATGGAGTAGGATAATAAAAAAATAAAATCATGGGCTAAAGAACTTAAACCTCCTGCTGGCTATCCTACTTTCGACACCACTTGAGGGACCATGCAGCCCAGAAATAAAGGGGCATAGAAAAAACAAGTTTTCACCAAAATGTATAATTAATTAAATCTGATGTATATTAAGTTAAAAGAAAACAACATTTAAAAGATAAAATCAAACAAAACACATAATCAGTTAAACTAATCGAATAAAACTAATTCTTAAATGAACAAAATAGGGAAACATTCACAGAGGTGGATCAATCCATCTTCAAACACATGGGGGAACCACAAGATCATCAAACAAATATCAAATCAAATCAAATATTAAAAAAACAACAAGAAAACGAGCAGGGTAAGTTAAACTAAAATAAGAATTAACAGATATTGAAAAAATACAAATAATTAGAAAAAGGAAAAGCATAAATCAAAACCAGACATGCAATAACAAACACCAGCTCTACACATTAAGTCTACTGTTGGTACGGCTGGTGGAACTAGTTTCTGCAATCTCACTGTAGAAGCACAGCTTTTCAACAGGCAAGGGGGGGGAACTGCTTGAGGCCCTTATGGGCCCCCTGAGGGTGGACAAAGTACTTATAAAGACAGATATTTGCCAAGGGTCTCAACAGATTCTAGAATCTAGAATTATCTTTGTCGCACACAATGATTAAAGTCACATATTTATTTATTTATTTATTTATTTATTCACATATTCAGTGTTAAATAAGAAACCTAGACACTCAGTCATGATTCATCAACTCACACATGCTTTTTGAAGGTCTTGACATCAAATTCCCCTTTTTTTTTCTAAAATTGTCTCAATTGTATTGGCATGTCCCCTTTAAATGCTTGTGCCCACTGTCTTTCTGGTGCACCCATGAGGGCAATGTCACAGAGTGCTTGGGACCACTCATCATTAATACCTATATATAACTTTATTTATTGTTGTATTCTTTCTTGCAAAACACTGTGGCGGTTACTGTGATTCCTTATAACTCCTTGATAACAGTTGTGGCCAACCCTAGTCCTGGACTGATGACCCCCTGTCCAACACATTTCAGCATTTTTACTGCTTTATCAGACCATTTTAGGTAAAGAAAATGTTATCAATTAGCTTATTAGATAAATCAGGTGTGCTAAAAAACACAGTAAAATGTACAGGGCAGTATGTTCTCCATAAACATGGTTTGGGAACCAATTAAAGGCCATTGGGAGGACATCTGTCATTGATTGATGAATACTGTCAACAGTATATATTAACTTTTAATAATAAGAATAATAGCCCACAGAATAAATATGCATGATTAAAACACCTCAGCCACTTTGATCAGAAACAGAGGGGTGTATTAAATTTAATAATCCAGTGTATATTAGGTAAATATTAGCTGTGTAAACACTTGATCTGATTACTTTTGTCTTGTCAAAATAATTATGTTATTCTGTGCTTGTAGACTTCAGCCACCCCAGCAATGTATTGCTCTCTCTGTTGCGGTCAGGAACGAGCTTCGATTTCCTGAAGGCCAACACAAAGAGACTTTGGAGAAGCTTCTTCCTGCAGGTTATTTAGATGCTCAACCAGAACCACATAAGACTGCACACCACGCAACTCACCGCACTGAGTGAGTACACTTGCACATATTCATTTGCACATAACGCATATGTTGAACATTAATATCAACTTGTAATACCACTGCTGCTGTCACACACATACACACACACACACACACACACACACACCATCTCATAACCCATATGGCAGCCGTTATAAAGTACCAACATGCCATATCTTCCTCTTTGCACATTTAATATAATTTATAAAACTCTTACTTTTACTCTATTTTATTGTAACTGTATGGAAAACTGTATATTTTCTCGTGCAATTTGCCTCTTCTAACTCCTTGTTCCATTTAATTTTACTTAACTTTTTAAGGTCACAAGCAGTCATATAGGCATTTCAATTCATATTATACGGTTTATGGTTGTGTACGTGACAAGTAAAACTTTGAATTATTTGCCCCATGTGGGGGTAACATTAGGTCATTAGATGAGCTTGAAGGGAGGGAAATGTAGCTCCCAAATCAGTAAACTCTGTGAGAACAAATATCTCCCTCCCTCTTGTCTTTTGATCTCAGACTGTCACTCATGGCTCTCTGGATCCAGTCAAATCAAGACAAGTAGGCTTTTATTGTCATTTAAACCATATACGGTTTAGTACACAGTAAAACAAAACAACGTTCCTCCAGGACCAAAGATAGAAAAACACAAAGATAGAAAAGAGTTCTCCTGCAAATAACAGCTAATAAATAATGTGCAAAAAAGTTGCAGGCTGATCAGTGTGTTAACGTGTGCATGTGTGTCAGTTAAGACCCATTGTTTTGAGTTTATCTGAGTGAGTGTGTGTGTGTTTATGTCAGTCTAGTCCCTAATTATTTAGGAGATTAATGGCTTGTGAAAAGAAACAGTTACACAGTCTGGATGTGAGAGCCTGAATTCTTCAGTATCCTTTTCCAGTGATTTTTGTGAATGCAGCATGTGCTGTAGATGTCTGTGATAGATGGAAGAGAAACCCTGATGGACTTCTCAGCTGTCCTCACTATCTGCTGTACATACGGTCTTGTGGTCCGAGATGGCACAATTTGCAAACAGTGATGCCACTGCTCAAGATGCTTGCGATTGTCCCTCTATAGGAGATGTAAGAAAGTTGAAGGGGGAAGCTGGACCTTCCTCAGCCTTCTCAAGAACAAAAGACACTGCTGGACTTTCTTCTTCAAAGAGCTGAAATGATGAGGAAGGATCTCTGATTTGCTTGCAATTTCATATCCAGTAAATCATTAAATATACGAGGCTGAATTCCTGTAACAAATAACGCAGAAGGCAGGATTTATGGGAAAAGGTAAGAAACCTAACTTAACCTCAAAGCTGCTTCTTCTTCCAGCAGAAGCAGAAAAGTTTCTATTTGATCAAGCTTGCATTTGCTTTGAAAAGCAAAGCAAAGCAAATGCAAATTAGGTAAATACACATCTAATCGAATCAACATCAGAGTAAACTGTTACGTTGTTAATTAGAGATTGCATTGGAATCTTTAATTATAAAGATTTCTATCTCTAGTTAGAAAGATTTCTATAAGATTGAATAAAATTTACCTAATAATAAAATAAAACTAATCTTATGTACAGAACATGATATTACATGTTTTTGTTTTTTTTACAACTGTACATTTTACTTGTTGTGTGCTCTAACTCTAACAAACTGTGAGAATGGATGTGCATTACAGGTTACACTGCAGTACACCCTGTTTTTGAGGTTGACACACAAAGACACACACACACACACACACACACCATGGTCTTCTGTCACTGGCTCAAAAGTGGAAGTGGATGAGGCACTTTCTACTAACACCACAGTCACAGAGACAGAGACAGTGAGGGTATGTCTGATAACTAAGACAACCTTATTCATTTTTATTTTATGAAGTAAAGTTTGTGAGTCTGGATGTAGAATGGAGATGGTCCTCATCTTCACCTTCTGCCTGATTATAGGTGAGTACAAACACTTCAAAGGTTTAGTATTTTCTATCGAGTCTAGCCGAGAGCAAATAGTCCTGTTGTAGGACATGTATTATCATTATTATTATTATTATTATTATTATTATTATTGTAAATAACTTTTTATTGGAAATTAAATGATGAATGTTAAACGATGAGATTATAAACAAACAAATGCAATGCTTCAAGAGTTGGGGAGGAAATGTGAAGGGGGGGTGGACACACAAAATGTCTGATAAGTGAATCACAGTGTAAAGAACCTAAACACAATGCAAACACACAAAAAAAATAGGGGGCAGGGAGATTATACACAGTGTTACACACATGGCTTCAATTTACATAAAACAGATCACTTTGTCGATTCATTAACAACGTCTTTAGCAGCAGTCCAAGCACCAATTGTTTAAAGTGTAGCTTTATGAAAATTAAAATGTATAAAAAAAATAAAATGCCATGCAAGTGGGTATCAGCTTCAAACCAACTTTTTGAAATAGTCTTTTTTATGGCGGTCAAAGCTGCTATTTGTATTCTTTTTTTGTTGTAAACCAAGAGTGATATTAGGATCATCTACTAGCAAAAGTAAACCTGGGCATAAAGGAACATTCACCACATGGTACCGAAAAACTCAAGTTGAATGAGCATTCCCAAAACATATGTTTGTAATCCTCTATAGATCTTGTATTGCATATTTTTACGTTTTATTATTGGACAATTTTAGCAAAAAAGCTCTGCATGGTGTTACACACTTACGATAAATTAACTTAAAGTGTATCAAATGATGGGCCAGACTTTTAGATAAAGTAGAAATATTATTCCAAATAGTCTTCCAATCAAGGTCGACAACAAAAACTCTAAGCTCTCTGGACCGGACTAGAAAAGAGCCTATGACAGGATCTTTATGACATGCATGATTTAGATTATTAGTTTCTGAGTGTTTGTTATTAAAAATACCTGTCTTGTGTATTGAAGAATTTACGGTAATACACACACAAAGATTACTAAAAGTACAATGTAGATTGGACCGCACATTTTTAAGATACAATGAAACCTCGGATTACGAGCATAATTCATTCCGGAAGCGAGCTTGTATTTAAAAAAACTCGTAAACCAAATGTAATTTTCCATTATAAGAAATATAATAAATCCACAGCCAAAAAAAAATACATAAAAATAATTAAGACAAAATATGAAGTAAAAATAAAACTATTTAACCTGCACTTTACCTTTAAAAAAAAGTATAAATAAATCCCGACAGATAAATGTTTCCGTTTGTGCATGCAGGCGCTGTGTGTGTGCAGAGAGTGTCCGTCTGTATCTGATTGTGAAGCCGAGAGGAGGAGGGGGTGAAATGGGGGCTGTAAGAGCGAGAGTGTGTGTGTTTGTGTGTGTGTGTGTAATGTGCGTGCACACTACACACATTAATGAACAGGCTGTTTTATCTGAAAAAATTAGCTAGGAACATTGCTAGTCACACTCACGCGAGCACTGTAAAGTAAAAAACACAAAAAAATTAAAAAACAAATTAACCGGCACTTAACCTTTGAAAAGAATCGCGAAAGAGCGATTTCTGTGTAAGGCAGAGAGTGTGTGTGTGTGTGTATGTGTGTGCAAAGCCAGGAGTAGGAGGGGGTGGAAGGGGGGCTGTAAAGGTGTGTGTGTGTATGTGTCACGCTCTCGCCTTTACAGCCCTCTTTCACCCCTCCTCGTTTTATCCCCCCCGCCTCCGCTCTGTCGCGATTCTTTTCAAAGGGTAAGTGCACGCTGTACAAACACGCATACAAACACAAAATAAAATATGTTTCACACACACATGGTCACAGTGTTATAGTTAACAGTACCCGCGTGTACGGATGTTGATTATACCAGTAAGAGACGAGCATTAAGACCCAGCAGGGGAGACAATGACCCACAATTCCGCAGCACAAGAGAGAGACAAACCGTTGGCTTAGTTGTGATCACGCGATGTTCGGCGTCAAAACAAGAAGCGCATGCGTGGTACATAATACTTGGTACTCGTAAACCAAGACAATGCTTGTTGCAAATGCAAGTCAAAATGTATTAAAAATCTTTGCTCGTCTGGCGGAACACTCGCAAACCGTGGTACTTCTAATTCGAGGTTCCACTTTAAAAAAATTTATATAAATAAGCCCCACTGGATTTTTTATCTAGATACTGTGAAACATGCAATATACACGGCACTTCAGCACACAAAGTTTTTCCTTGTCCTCTTTATCACATTTCTCTCACATTGTTAATCATGTCTCATATTTTTATTTCAGCTAAACTACTGAATGATGCTAACCACCCGACCCCCGCTCCCTCATCTCAGGGTGTGTACATTATTACATGTCTTAAAAAAACATTTATGCGAATTCTTCTGAAATGAGAAAGAGAGATCTACACAGAGCAAACATGTGTGTGTGTGTTTAAATGTTTTTAAAATATTACTATGCTTTTGTTATTAACCATTAACAGGAATTCCTTTAATCTTGTTTTTGACACATTAGTGACGCCATGCAGTAATAGAAGACACGTGTCACTTACCAGTACAACTAACAGGATGCTCTCACATCTCTTTTTCTGTTCATAAGACAAGGAGTCCAGGTTTGACTTGAACACCTCTAATATTTTTATTTATGTAAAAAATATTGGAGAAATATTTGGTTTTATTGGAATATTTTGTGTCCTCGGTTAAAACTAGTGGGTGTTTATAGTCTTAGGAAATTGTTGTGTTTGTCTTCATTATTAACCCTTAGGAGTCTGAGGGTGTTTTGGAGCCCTGAAGAGATTCTGACGTGTCCTGACATTTGTGTATTTTTCAGTTACTTAAAAACATATAAATGTGTAAAGTCTGATATAATTTTATTCAGCACAAACTGGACAACAATAATATATGAGCAGCATTTATGTACAAGTTTGTATATTGGAGAAAAAAACAGTCATGTGTGATTTTTAAAAACAACAACAAAAAAAAGTCACTGACCACAAAACACCTTCATGACATTTGTGTACACGACTTTTGTCACCTGGATCTTGTAGTGTAGAGGTTTTACTTCAAAATGATGTGACAATCACCTTCCTTACTCATTTACAGGAAACAATACATTCATTTAAATTTCCGGAAAAAAAAAATTTTGTTTAGAGAGGCCGTATGCGAGGAGGTGTGGATGATCATGAATAATGCTGTAATTCACACCAGAGAAGACAAAGACCCGCATAATGAGCTGTATAATTACCCTTTTAAGTCAGGTATGGGACAGAGGAAAGTGTTACAAGAAAATAATTAGAAGACAGAAACATATTTCTTTGTTTGTGGTTTATTTAGAATAACTTAAGATTCACTTGCAAAAATTCCAGGAACAGTTCAAAATAAATAAAAAGTGCAAAAAGTGCAAACAACATTCATGGTAAAATGGTGCAAACCAAAAACAGTGTGGAATATAAACTGTGTAAAACTGCAACAGGCACAGTACAAAATAAAAACTGAGAAAAGGCGGACATTCAGGGTAAAACAGTGCAAGATAAAAAAAAAGTACAAAACATACATGCAGGGTAAGCATTGCTGGCAGCAATGTCCAAGAATTGTAGAAAAATCTTTCTGTACCACTTCATTGTTTTGTGCTGTGCAGTGTAGTACTGTAACAGCTGATCAGAGAGATCAACGCCCCTCATGTGCTGGTTGTACGCAGTCACAGGTGCAGGACATGGAAATGTCTTTGTAGCCCATGTACCTTGTGATTTCACCCTCATCTTCACCATGTCTACTGTATAAGCAGAATAGATGGTAGAACAGACAGATACTTCTCGTGTGTCCATCCACTTCACAAATACAGGTCCATCTGAACGGTGCTTGCGTGTCCTGATGTGACGTGATGGTAAAGGCAAGAGTGATGACACATTCCTAAAACAAATAAATAAAGAAAATGTTAGCATATACTGTTTAGAGTAAATAGATGTACAATTAATAGGTATGGACACACAATATATACAGAGAGGCCCAAAAAAATGTATCCACACTTCAATATGAAAAATATACACCTCTCTTCTGTAGGTCACATGACAGCATTAAATGATGGTGATACAACTGACATTAGATAACACTACACACTGCTGCAATAATTCAATCTGAGTTTTAAAAAAGGCCAGAGATAACAATGGTGAAAGTGTGGATACATTTTTGTCCCCTTCTGTGTCTGTTGATGGACAATAGGCTGGACAAATATCTGTTGATGGGCCATAGACCATGTAGTGCATCTCATACAGTTAGTTCAAGTACTGGAGAAACAGATGCGTCTCGAGTCATCGTTTAAAGGTAGTTAAAGTCTCTGATGTACGGACATCTAGAGGAAGTTCATTCCACCACCTAGGTGCCAGAACAGAGAAGAGCCTGGATGAATGCTGCCCTCGATCCCTGAGAGATGGTGGAATGAGGCGAGCAGTGCTGGAGGATCGGAGGGAACGTGGTGCAGTGTGTGGTGTAATTAGCGCAGAGAGGTAAGTGGGTGCTGGGCCATTTTTAGCTTTGTAGGCAAGCATCAGCGTTTTGAATTTATTGCGGGCAGCTACAGGAAGCCAGTGCAGGGAGCGGAGGAGTGGGGTGGTGTGGGAGAACTTGGGGAGGTTAAAAACGAGACGTGCTGCTGCATTCTGGATCAGTTGCAGAGGACGAATCGTGGACAGAGGCAGGCCTGCCAGGAGTGAGTTGCAGTAGTCCAGTCTTGAAATAACAAGGGACTGAACAATTACCTGAGTAGCCTGTGAAGAAAGAAATGGCCGAATTCTTCTGATATTGTAAATAACATTACAGATAGCAGTGTTATAAGCTACTCAAAACGGAGCCAAATATATATTAGCAACCATAATCTAAAGCTATCCAAAACAAAGTGAAATACATTAGAACATTTACAAACATCTGTAAACTCCATAAGGCATTAGCTTAGCCACCAGGAAATAACATGTTTGTGCTAAGCTACATAAGGTAATTAATACCTAAATAAGGACATTAATAGTATATTCAAAGCTTTAGCATCTTTTTGATGAAAAGAGGAGTGACATTGTGAGTTTGTGACACTGACAGTGAACTGTAATGTTAACTCCAAACTTGGTAAACAGACTATTAAGTTATCTAAAATCACATCTGACCGCTGCTGGTGCTGCCAGTGATTTTCAAAACAGCCAATAAATAAATAAACTGGAAAATAAATTGTAAATTACCCCAAACAAATTTAATAAAATAACACCACTTACCGTGATTAGTCCATTAATCTGCCATCTTCATCTCTGTAGTGCAGTTTGATAGTGTCAGTTCGGCGGGGGTGGGGTGGGTTGTTGAAATCATGTGATTGCAGCTCAGTACAGCTAAATTGCTGGCTTATGTTACAAATGTGGCCATTAAGAACGCACATTTCGAGAAAAGTGATCTTGTGAGCTACTGCGGCCTCGTGTGGCAAGCTGTGAAAATGCCCTTTGTTACCTGTAGGGTGCAGTTGTGTTTTAATCTAAAGTATTGTCTGTCTACTGAAGCTGAAAATGTGTTATCTCTCTTAGGCGCCCATTGACAGCAAGCGATGGAGCTCATAAACTTGTAGAGCTCAAACTGTAAATACTGATATGTATTTATTCTTCATTTTCTTCTCTCCTTCAATGATGATACTTCTATAACTGCACTTTCTCCATTCAGTATTATTATTAGTAGTAGTGCTCCGAAATTATTATTGTTATTATTCTTATTATTATTGTAATGTACCTGTGCGTGTGTGCAAAAAGACGAAGTATGAAAATGAATACAAAATGTATGATGCAATGCAAAAAATGAAGAAAGAAATGTATCCGTTTCCTCCCTAGACCTTTTGTCTGCATCACAATGAACTGAAGCTCAGCACGTCTTCTTTCCTTGTTTGAATATATAATATTTAAGTAAAATATATTTTGCGTATAGTCCTAAATATTCCTCTTTATTCATGGACAGGTGCAGTGTGTTTTATCTAGAAGCGCTGCAATTTCCGCTGGTTTCAAAACACAACAATTTCAGAGATTTGATCTCCAGACAATCCCCAGGCACTCTGAGCCCGTGTATCCGCCCAACGCAGCCACACCTCAGAAAGGACTTCTGATAACTTCCGCTGGCTAACTATCTCTGCAGTGGCTAAAACAACGGATTAATTTCCTTTTTTGTGGAGAAAGAATAACCTTCCAGAAGGACAACCATCTCTGCAGCAATCCACCAATCAGGCCTACATGGAAGGCCAGACGGAAGCCACTCCTTAGTAAAAGGCACATGGCAGTCCGCCAGGAGTTCCCCAAAAGGCACCTGAAAGACGCTCAGACCATGAAGAACAAAATTCTCAGGTCTGATGAGACTCTCTGGCCACTATAACATATAGGCCTGATTGGTGGATTGCTGCAAAGATGGTTGTTGGTTGTCCTTCTGGAAGGTTCTCCTCTCTCCACAGAGGACCTCTGGAGGTCTGACAGAGTGACCATCAGGTTCTTGGTCACCTCCCTGACTAAGGCCCTTTTCCCCCTGATCGCTCAGTTTAGATGGCCGGCCAGCTCTAGGAAGAGTCCTGGTCGTTTCAAACTTTGTCCACTTACGGATGATGGAGGCCACTGTGCTCATCGGGACCTTGAAAGCAGCAGAATTTTTGCCTCAAGACAATCCTGTCTCTGAGGTCTACAGACAATTCCTTTGACTTCATGCTTGGTTTGTGCTCTGACATGGACTGTCAACTGTGGAACCTTATATAGACAGGTGTGTGCCTTTCCAAATCATGTCCAATCAACGGAATTTACCACAAGTGGACTCCAATTAAGCTGCAAAAACATCTCAAGGATGATCAGGGGAAACAGGATGCGCCTGACTTTCATATATTTTAGATTCATTACACACAACTGAAGTAGTTCAAGCCTTTTAATTATTTTAATATTGATGATTTTGGCATACAGCTAATGAAAACCCAAAAGGTTTGAACTACTTCAGTTGTGTGTAATAAATCTAAAATATATGAAAGTCTAATGTTTATCAGTATATTACAGAAAATAAGGAACTTTATCACAATATGTTAATTTTTTGAGAAGGACCTGTACATGTGCTTTCTCATTTTTTTTTATTTTTAATAAATTTGAAAACATATCAAGTAAACTTTTTCATGTTTTCATTATGGGGTGTTGTGTGTAGAATTTTGAGGAAAAAAAATGAATTTAGTCCATTTTAGAATAAGGCTATGACATAACAAAATGTGGAAAAAGTGATGTGCTGTGAATACGTGTATATGCTCAAAAATTCCTTTTTATTTATGGACATGTATATTATGTTTGATCTGCATTATTGCGAGACGTGATGACTTTCTGGCATTTTTAATCGATAAATCGCACGCATTTATCAGCCTTTTGATAAAAATGCTGCCTTTTGTAAAGTGAAGGTTTATGCACAAATCTGGGTTTATGCACACCGATGAACAGCTTTATTTCAGTCATAAATTTACAATCACATTCCAGCTATTATTTCCAACAGTAGTCGAATAATGTATTAAATAATTATTCAACGCTGAATAAGCGTTGTAACGAATAATTTCGTTACAACGCTGTTGTAACGAAAATATGTTGACATATGACCAGTAGGTCGCAGATCTAGTTCTCCACAGCCTCCAGCTCCAAATCCACCAAGTGCTGCTCAAATGTATCCTCAGCTGCACTCAGAGGTAGACACACAGCCAACATGGTGTTTAGGAACAGTATTAATGGAGATAATCGGTGTGAAAAATGTAGGCAAACTTGTGGTAGCCGGGCTAACGGGGTAGCGATGCTAATGAGATAGCTGGCTAGAAGCGGGTGTGCTGAAAAACAATTAAAACCAGTGGGATAACAGGCTTTTTGAGTGAGTATATTTAAAAAAATACTTATTTGTTGTGGCCACTCTTTGTAAGAGGACAAAAGTTAGAATATAAGGCCGGATTAAGCTATAACATTTTTCATTTTAAATCAGTCTGGTGGAACTCAGGGAAAAAAGACCCCAATGTTAACCAAAATACAATGGTCAACAATGGCCTCCATGGTCTCTAGTTGGATTACAGAGATATCTAGATGGATGGATGGATTTGAATAATACATTTATTGTATAGACTGTATTTACAACAAAAAGAAAAAAAAAGTCATACTCAAAATAATCTTCAATAAAGCATTTTTTAAAATTTATTAAAGCAAATACAAACAATAAAGACAGTAACTAAAAAGATGAGAAATGGCATTTTCTAGTAAAAAAATATCACATGCACAAAATATAGTCCATTTAATTAAATAAACAGATTAAACATTGTTTTAATAACTTACATCTTAGAAACATTTTTAGTGCATCTTAAAGTGCATCTCTATTAATACTGTATTTTTATAAACTAGCCAGTTAACAGGACACATGGGGAATTTATTCATCATCCTGATTAGCTTTGTAAACCTGGTCTTCAACGTAGTTGTTAGCAAAATTAATGATATCAGTCACTGCCATTAGAATGAGAATATCCATGTCCATATCGTTGGCAACCTGCTCATGGTAGTTCTGCACAGGATAGATGCAGTTCATCGGGACTCCCAGTCTGTCACTGCACTCTTTCATCTACGATACACAGATACAACATGAGGTTTATTATATTTAAGGAACTGGGGTTATCAGTCACATCAGTGTAGTTATTAGTAAATACACCTAAAGTTAAACCGTAATATAAAACTCTCATATGCTTTTTTAAAATGAGCGAAAATGCTGTTGGAGTAGGTGTGAGAGCTTTGGGCAGTTAATAAATGGAGGACAGGATGGATCTTGTTGTTGTTCTCACCTTCTCTTTAATTCTTTTGCTAGTGTAGATCTTACTGAGGTTCTGGTTGACCAGAGGGCATGCTTTATCAACCATCGACATGACAACGACCTGAGGAATTCCTGTTAATCCACCAGAAACACAAACACTGTGTCTATCTTATAGCTTGTTTCAATTAAAAAAAAATTATAGTTATGTTAAAACTCACCTAAGTCACGTGCCGTCTTCCGAACATCTCTCATTTTTTGTATAACCTCATCACTTATGAGGGAGATTTTATCAGCTGGTAGAGCACTCACCAGACAGTGCACTCTGTTTCTCAGACCGGGGTCAGACCTGTAGAACCTCGGGTCATCTTTACCAATTGGTTTTACAGGATTGAACTGAAGGATGAAAAGAACACTCATAGTAATTACTCAAATACTTCAACTACCAAAATACTCAAAGTTTGGTATTTAGTTATAAACAGCTATCCATGATAGTATGGAATGTTAATATGGTTTTATATATTAAAATATGTAACTATTGCTAAATACAAAAAAAAAAAAAGTGAAAAAGCTGATTATGTAAGTAAGTACGGTTGTACACGTAAGAATTGCTTTATTTTCACTACCACTATAAACTATTTTTTAAATCTGTATTCTATTGAGGATGAAAAATGTAACGTAAGCTATATCTCACCCTTTGGTGAAAATGAGAATCAATTAGACATTAATTAGAAATACTTACTGAATATCCATGCATATTCCCTATATAAATTGATATAAATTGCATTTGACCTTTGGGATTTTGACTCAGTTTGTTTCTGCAGGGGGGTTAAGCGGGGCGGAAACTCTTAAAAGGCCAACATACATACATAATGTGGTATACGACATAGTAGTGGCCGTTACTATGGCCAGGGGTTTGATCATAAGAATTTGATGGCATTTCGCTTTCAGCTGGATCTGTATCACTGGCATCTGTTTTGTCTCCATCGTTGTAAATTTTGCGCGTTTGTTCTCCATCAATCAATCAGTGCAGTGGTTTCCAGGGTGCATTTTTTTTCTATTTCCGTTGCATCATATTTTATTATTTTTCATTTTAATTAATTTCTTTTTTACTTAGTAGCTAATATGATTTCAAATGTAGTGAAGTACAGTACTTTAAACAAAACATACTTAAGTAAAAGAAAAATTGCAGATTTTAAAAACTAACTTTAAAAAATAGAATTACACAAAATACTACTCAGTTACAGTAATGTGAGTAAATGTAATTTGTTACTTTCCACCTCTAGTACTTGGTCTAAACCCTAAAAGTCTGTACTTATTTATCAGATCTTATGTTGTCATTGCCATAACCAAACTTTTGTTCAATGCAAAACATAATAAGTCATAAACTTACAGTGTAGCCGTCTTTCACGTGACCCTTTAATATGTTCTTTATATCTTTGGGTTGTATTCCCTGTGTGTTTTCTGGTTCCAAACCCATGATGTCAGTAAAGACAAATGGATAGTAAGATCTAGTCCCAGCTTTCTTCATGTGGTAATTGTTAAACTGGTCACAAAATACAGGAGTTTATCTTCAACACACTTTTATTTTAAATCAGATACATTACATACAGTAATATAAGACCAAACCATATAAAGAATTTGCTAATCTACAGGGAAACAAAGTCTAGACTTGAAGCCACTACAGTAAATATTTTATTGTTTAGTTCTTACCGTTAAAGTGTAGCTCTGACTATTACCAGATGATGCATCTACCAGTGCCCTGGCGGTGTTTTTTCCTTGGATAGCGGTGTTGATGGAGTTGATAAAGCTCGATTTTCCCGCTCCGATTGGGCCGTGAAGCAGAATGTTAACCTTGCGGCTTTCTGCAGTAGCTGGCTGGAATTTCTTTATGTACCTCAACATCTGACAGACGTTATCCTGACTATTAAAGCATCAAACCAACAGATTTTTTAAAATATATATTCTTACAGGCCACATGATCCATCAAAATTAGACTTCAAGCACACTCTTTTTTTTATTTATTTATTGGTTTTACCTCCATTCCACTGGCCGCCATGCTCTATCATATTCTGTAACCAAACAAACACATATTGAATATTACCTGAAAGCTTATAAGCAGGGATTTCTGTTTATTCCATAACTTACCAGGATTTATAGGTCTTTGGTGTGGTTGATAGGCATCAGCCCTCTTAGGCTCCCAAAATAATTGCTCTAAAAACTGTCAACAAAGTCAGAATAATCCAAGCATATCTTTATGTCTATGAACATGGACTATTGCCCTGTACCTGTATTCCTTAATCATAATTATCATTATTTTTTTTCATAATAAGAACCTGATTTTCTTACCTTAAACATGACACTGGTCTCTGTGAACTGTAACGTGTTGGTGTTGTTCTAGGTCTGTTTACAGATAAAAAACTTGGATTATAAAACACACACACACACACACACACACACACACACACACAATAGTACACAGGAAAACAGACATGCTAGACCTGTTTGTCGTTATCGCCTCTTTGTTATGCTGTATGTATAGGAGTGTGGTGGGCTTTGTTTAAGAGATCTGACCACACCATGTAGAGGGGAAACCGGAAAAGTGCTGTAGGTACACTTAATATTTAAAAAAAAAAATAATAAAAAATCTAAATATTTCATTATAGTGCAGTAACTTTTGCTCTTCTATTCTGTATTATTTTCTGGATTTAAGTTTGTTTTCATATAAAGTTTAAAATTAAAAGTTTTGGTAAGGAAAACTTTTTTTTTTACTATATCATGTCTATATCATAAAGAAGTGCTTGACATACTGTAAGGTTACAGCACAACACAGCCATCACAGGTGACTTTATCTGTCAGGAATAGCCATAGGGATAGGGTTTTGTGTTGGGACTTTGAAGTCGATGTTGTTTCATGGTCTTGAAACAGTACTGCTTGGCCGGTCCCACCATCTCTCAGGGATCGAGGATAACATGCAGCTAGACTTTTCTGTTCTGGCACCAAGAAGGTGGAATGAACTTCCTCCTGATGTCCGTACAGCACTGCTGTAAACAACTACTTAAGACATATCTGTTTCTTCAGTACTTAGGCTATTCTCATCCCCTCCTCTCCCAAAAGTGGTAGACTGATGGCCCTTAGTAATGAGAACTTTTAATCATTTTAGTGACTCAGTTCTTTGAATCTTGTTCATCAAAATGAAAGAGTCATTAGGTTCATTTTGTTCTTTTGACCAGAAACAAAATAAAATGTTACATTATTAATAAACAAACCCTCAACACAAATTTTGGCTATAGTTCCAGTAATGAAAATATTACAATGCAGCTAAGGACATATTATAATAAACAGAATGAGTATCACACCATCATACCTTCTAGCCTTAGTCGTTCATTCTTTTGAATCTATTGCACTGCATAGCGTCTATGGGAGTCATGTGACAAAAGAACAAACAACTATTCACATGCTTTTTAAAAATGTATGTGCCTACATAGTCACTCGTTTGTCCAGCACCCCGCGTACATGACCATAAATAAACGTAATACAGTTTAGATTTTAAATTTTAAATAAGTATTAAGAAATACAATGGAATATTGTGACTAAATGACTTTATTTCATTATTAAAATACTTTTTTTATGATAAATAATTACATATTAAAGTAGTATTCTTCTCTGTCTAACTTTAAGGGGGCGACGCCCGAGCGCCCCCTTTTGACCGGCCGCCACTGTTCATAGTGTCTATGTGAGTCTCATGACAAAAGAACGAATGACTCTAGACTAGAAGACTCTTTGATAACCGTTCGATTCTGTTTCCTGTGTACTGCACTTCATAGCATCTATGGGAGTCATGTGACAAAAGAACGAATGACTTGGACCAAAGACTCGACAGTAACTACTTATTTCTGTTTCCTGTACATAACCTATGGAGGTTTTGCGATGATTTGCACATGCGCGCCCAGTAGAAAATCAACGAATTACTCTCAGAGACTACTCGTTCTTCTGAGTCACATTAAAGATTCGTTAAAAAAAAAAGAATTGTTCATGAACGACCCATCACTAGTGGTACTTAGTTAGTAACCTAGTAACCCAATGTAAATATCTATTCAATGACGCAAACTTCAAAGCATTTTTGTAAGTTGCTCTGGATATAAGTTATCTCCCGACATCTCCAGATTTAAAATTGGTTCTGAAGTCCTTGCGGTTGCTACCAGTTTGGTTCATTTTTTTATTGTAGCGGACCATTTATGTACATATTTTTTCCTGGGTTGTTACAGTATCATTTCATTTACAAAAAAAGTGATTGGCAAAGCTGGCTCCACTTTGTTCTCTCCAAGTGGAGAAAAATAATATTTGTGTAATCCTGTTGTAATTAACACACATTTACAGCTGTGTGAAGATATCAATAACATGCAAAAGCTGCACACACAAGCATCTGCTTTACAACAGTGTGAGGAGTGACAGAGTATTATCCAAAGAGGAAAAAACATGTCAGTATGTACAGTAACATTTAACATATGCACTATTCCACTTTATATTTGGGATCTTTGTTTTTTGTTCTCTTTTCTTCTCTCTTTCTTTTGTATCAATAATGATTTACTTTGACTGTGCTTTCTCTTTTTATTATTAGTGGTGCCTGAAAAGCATCACTATTATTATCTCACAGGCTTATTATTTTGACCCATGAAAGAAGTGTTAAATCGTGTGGCTTATTCGGGAATGGGATGCTTGATGATTTTTCTAAGGGGTGGGTGGTAAACTGCCCCAGCAGGAGCAATTAACATATAATGGTAACTTCCATAGGAACTGAACCTAATCGTGGATCTTATTGTAGAGACAATGGGGGAGGGCTTATTTAACTCAGGCAACCAATTAGTCATTTGCATTTATTTGCATTAATGCAACCACGGTGTGCAATTCAGTGTCTTCTTGTGCCAGTCCCAAGTCTGGATAAATGCAGAGGGTTGTGTCAGGAAGGGCATCCGACGTAAAACATTTGCCAAATCAATGATGCAAATCACGAATATAATTCCCATACCGGATCGGTCGTGGCCCGGGTTAACAACGACCGCCACTGGTGTTGTTGACCTACAGGGTGCTGGTGGAAATTGGGCTACTGTTGGTCGAAGAAGGAGAGGAGGAAGGCGTGTTCGAAAGCAGAGAGAGAAGAGGAAAGGCAAGAGTTTAGGAGTGATAGTAGGGACTTTGAATGTTGGGACCATGACAGGGAAGGGAAGAGAGTTAGTTGATATGATGCAGAGAAGAAAGGTGGATATACTGTGTGTCCAGGAGACCAGGTGGAAAGGTAGCAAGGCTAGAAGCTTAGGATCAGGGTTCAAATTGTTTTACCATGGTGTGGATAGGAAAAGAAATGGAGTAGGAGTTATTCTAAAAGAGGAGTTTGTAAGGAATGTTCTAGAGGTGAAGAGAGTATCAGATAGGGTGATGAGTCTGAAGCTGGAAATTGAAGGGATAATGTTCAATGTTGTTAGTGGTTATGCCCCACAGGTAGGATGTGAGTTAAAAGAGAAGGAGAAATTCTGGAGTGAGTTAGATGAAGTGATGCAGAGCATCCCCAAAGGTGAAAGAGTGGTGATTTATGCAGACTTCAATGGACATGTTGGGGAAGGGAACAGAGGTGATGAAAATGTGATGGGCAGGTTTGGTCTTCAGGACAGGAATGTAGAAGGACAGATGGTAGTGGACTTTGCAAAGAGGATGGAAATGGCAGTAGTAAATACTTTTTTCCAGAAGAGGCAGGAACATAGGGTGACATATAAGAGTGGAGGCAGAAGCACTCAGGTCGACTACATCTTGTGTCGAGGAGAGGTGGCAGTAGAGTTTCTGACAAGTTTGTTTAACAAGATCTTGGAGAGTGAGAGGATTCCAGAGGAATGGAGGAGAAGTGTATTGGTGCCAATTTTTAAGAACAAGGGAGATGTACAAAGCTGTGGCAATTATAGAGGTATAAAGCTAATGAGCCAGACAATGAAGCTGTGGGAAAGAGTAGTGGAAGCTAGGTTAAGGGCAGAGGTGAGCATTTGTGAGCAGCAATATGGTTTTATGCCTAGAAAGAGTACATCAGATGCAGTATTTGCTCTGAGGATGCTGGCGGAGAAGTACAGGGAAGGTAACAGGGAGTTGCATTGTGTCTTTTTAGATTTAGAGAAAGCGTATGACAGGGTGCCAAGAGAGGAGCTGTGGTATTGTATGAGGAAGTCTGGAGTGGCAGAGAAGTATGTTAGAGTAGTGCAGGACATGTATGAGAGCTGTAGGACAGTGGTAAGATGTGCTGTAGGTGTGACAGAAGAGTTTAAGGTGGAGGTGGGTCTGCATCAAGGATCGGCTCTAAGCCCCTTTTTGTTTGCTCTGGTGATGGACAGGATGACAGATGGGGTAAGACAGGAGTCCCCATGGACTATGATGTTTGCAGATGACATTGTGCTCTGTAGCGAGAGCAGGGAATAGGTGGAGGAAAATTTGGAGAGGTGGAGGTATGCTCTGGAAAGCAGAGGAATGAAGGTTAGCCGCAGCAAGACAGAATACATGTGTGTAAATGAGAGGGACCCAGGAGGATCGGTGTGGCTACAGGGAGCAGAGGTAAAGAAGGTGCAGGATTTTAAGTACTTAGGGTCAACGGTCCAGAGCAACGGAGAGTGTTCAAAGGAGGTGAAGAGGCGGGTACAGGCAGGTTGGAATGGGTGGAGAAAAGTGTCAGGTGTGTTGTGCGATAAAAGAGTATCAGCGAGAATGAAAGGAAAGGTGTACAGGACAGTGGTGAGACCAGCAATGCTCTACGGCTTAGAGACAGTGGCACTGAAGAAAAGACAGGAGACAGAGTTGGAGGTAGCAGAGCTGAAGATGTTGAGGTTCTCCTTGGGAGTGACAAGGATGGATAGGATCAAGAATGAGTTTATCAGAGGGACAACCTACGTTAGATGTTTTGGAGATAAAGTCAGAGAGGCCAGATTGAGGTGGTTTGGACATGTTCAGAGGAGAGATTGTGAATATATAGGTAGAAGGAGGTTGGAACTGCCAGGCAGGAGGTCTAGAGGAAGACCAAAGAGGAGATTTATGGATGCAGTGAGAGAGGACATGAAGTTAGTTGGTGTGAGAGAAGAGGATGCAGAGGATAGGGTTAGATGGAGGCAAATGATTCGCTCATGTTGCTCATAACCCACGCCCCCTAGCATGATGCTAACATAATGAGCATGTTGCTAGCATGATTAGCATGTCACTAGCATTATGCTAACTATATTAGCATTTTAAAAACATCGTTAGCATATATATGATTAGCATGTCGCTATCATGGTGCTAGTGTGAGTAGCATGTTGCTAGCATGACGTTAATATGATTAGCATGTTGCTAGCATTATGCTAACTATATTAGCATGTTGCTGGGAACATCATTAGAATGTCGCTAACATGACGCTCATTTTGTGACTTGATTTTGAGCTTTGGTAGTATGAGTGTATGCTGGTGCTGTACTACACTACACATAATTTTGCGTGTGTTTTGTTGGAAACTCTCTTAAGTGTGTTCTCGCCTGAATGTTGCCGTGAATATACAGTAAGTAGTGATGCATTGTTTTGTGTTTGATTAAAATTAATGCGTTTTTTGTAATTTTCTGCGTGACTGTTTTCCTTAAAACATCACTTTGTTAATTTTGTCATTACTTCCATCTACATTTAATATGAGGAATTTTGGATGCCAAATGCTGCTGAAAGGTAAGGAGGTAATAAAAAACTAAAATAGTTAACAATAACTCAATATCAAGGCATTTTCGAGGCGTTATGGTTGGAAGAGGGCGACCGAAATTACTGACCATGGTCCAATTTTCCTCTTGACAATAACAACGCTGAGAATTCATACAGAGCACAAAATGCATGTCTGCCTGCATTCTCCTTAAACTTAACACTGTTCACAGACTTATAACATACCAGTGGACATGGGGAGAACATTGCGGTCTCTGTGTATTTTTGTATCGTATTGTAATACACTGTTTGTGTTCCACTAGACTTTAGCATAGCTTTAAACTAATTACTTTATACCATAAACAAACAAAATAGTTTTTTTTAACAGGCAAAACTAGAGACAGCATTCCATATAATTTAACGAATCTGTTTTATGAAGAGAAACAATTAATGTGATCAGTTAGATCAGCTCTGGGTGTCTTACCTCAGCATACAACAACCTTATGAAGATAACAAAGCCAAAATAAAAGACTATAACCACTTGGTCTGACAGAGTACTCTGATTAAACTGATTAAAAAATATTTTAATGGAGTTAATGGAAGGCACAGAACTGTGCTCCAGTCATGCCTGAGAGACCGTAACACCAGAGTTCAGACCAGGGGACAGTCAGAGACAACCTGAGGACAGGTATAAAATATAATCAGGCAGCATACAAGAGGAAGACCTAGGACCACATTACAGAAAATTATACCTTGCACAAGTGAAAAGGTAAAAACAGATCATAAACAGTCCAGGTGGACTGGTGCTGAGTCATTTAGAAGACCAGGGCAGCTAAGTAAGGATGCTATTCATATTGTAGCGTTTTTGCGCCGGAAAGAATACTGGAGAGACGAGTGAGCTTATTTGCTACCCAATGCAATGGCTGGGAGTACTTTATTTAGCACACAGCCGGTAATGGCATGAGCAGCACTTTCACTCAGGAGCCTACCTCTAATTCAGCTTCAGCCTGAACTAGAGCACATTTCACACGTCACACACCTCAACACACACACAACAGGGCCGAAGTCACAAACCCAAACACCTTTCCCCATCATGGTGAATACACCGACATCCCCGCAAGGCATGCTGGTCGTCAGCCGCCGCCCCGCCCACGCCACACTGCCCCCACCCGAGCTGTGACCGTCCCTGGTCACCATGACGAACTTTGTTTTGGAGGCGTGGAGGCAGTCGGCGCTGGCGGTGGGAACGCCGGTGTCCTTTGGCAGGTGAGGGATGAACGTGAACGTAGTCCTGAGGCGGTCCGGCCTCCACAGAGTTCAATGTTTCCCCGGCGTGCGGCTGGCAAGGCGCAAGACGATCCCGGTGGAGCAAAACTCGTGCCCGCCCCGCCAACCGCACCCGGTAGATGACATCGGAGAGGCTATTACCGTACAGGGGCCCACCCAGTGAGACACACGCCCGGCCGAGAGCCCCCTCCTTCTCCTTCCGGAGGAACACACCCACACCTGCTCGCCAGAAGCAAAATCTCGCCCCTGGCCGTGAGTGTCCACGCCCATTCGCTCCATGGGTGCCCCCACCCGAAAGTCTTGCAGCGGTGCCCGCGAGCGCTGGGTGGGGCCCTTCTGCCTGGCGATGAGCGGTTCACAGTTCTGTGAGACTGGCGGAGCGACTGCGGGTGACGCAGGAACATGGCTGCACGCTGGCTCGGACGGCTGCCCACCACTGGAGAGCCTGGAGGACTGCACGGGGACAATGTTCGGCGACGAGGGCTCTACGTCGTCACGGCGCTCCACTCGCTCGCAGCACCGAGGGTTTCCCGCTCGGTCTGCTACCGGAAGTTCCGCCCCCCGGGTGAGTGCTGCTAACCTGTCCGGCTGTGGTTTGGGTCCAAGCAACCTGGCTACCCCGAAGTTACCACGAAGAGTTCCGCTGGACAAGTTCAGCACCGCACCCCATCTACCCAAAATGTCCAACCCCAGAATGCAGTCCTCCTCGACATTCCCCACAACGAACCCGTGGGAATAAGTCCGTCCACCCACCTGGACTCGCACTGTGCGACACGCCCTTACCTTCACGTAGCCCCCAGCAACGGTGCCGATGCTGAAGGCAGGATCAGGCCGTCCGCAAACACGCTTGCTTTGCCCCAGTAATCCAGAGCGCAGCAGCGAAACAGTGGAGCCGGTGTCCACGAGCGCCCGCAGTAAGACGCCATCCAGCACACAGTCGATGTAGAGCCCGGCGGGGCTCCCCAACCGTCCACCCGGCGCTAGTTTAGCGGCTGCTGGTGTACGCTGTCCCTCAGGCCTGAGAACGTTGAAGCGGTAGTCCGGCTGTCCATCAGGCCTGAGAACGCTGCAGTGGTAGTCCGGCGGTCCGTGGCCTTGGCGTCGTCGCGGAATCTCGGAAGCGATGTCGAGGCCTAGCCGCGACGAGTAGCCCTGTCCCCGGCTAGGTTCACCTACCAAGCGCCACTGAGCTGCGGGCGGTCGCTTGGCTCTTTCGCCGTAATGTGCCGCCATTATGGGCTCAGCGCGCTCGGCCTCGCGCAGCGCCTCCTTACGATCACCCGCGCCGTCGCCTCGCCGCGAAACGTCGGAGAGCTGCTCGTTGCCTAGCCGCGACGGGTAGCCCTATCCCCGGCTAGGTTCACGAACAGAGCGCCATCGAGCTGCAGGCGGTCGCTCGGCTCTTCCGCCGTGACGTACCGCCGATATAGGCTCAGCGCGCTCGGCCTCGCGCAGCGGCAGGTCGCTTTGCCGGCTAACGGCGCGCGGAGCTGTCTCTTGCTCCGCCGCTTGCGCTGCGCCAGCCTCCGCCCCGAGATCCAGCGCCGGGATTTTCACTTTACCGCTCCGCGTTGGTTGCCGTGGTGTGCTCGCTTTAGCGCCGTCGGGAAAGCGCTTTTTCTTTGCGAGTAGTCGCTCCGCTACTCGGCGGCCCGCTTGGATTTTCAGTAGGTCTTCCGTTGTGCGCTCGAACCCGTTACTCTCCATCCCACTTCTGACACCAATGTAGCGTTTTTACACTGGGAAGAATGCTGGAGAGACGAGTGAGCTTATTTGCTACCCAATGCAATGGCTGGGAGTACTTTATTAAGCACACAGCATGTAAGGCATGAGCAGCACCTTCACTCAGGAGCCTACATCCAATTCAGCACTAGCTTGAACTGGAGCACATTTCACACGTCACACACCCCTCACACAAACAACAGGGCCGAAGTCACAAACCCAAACACCTTTCCCCATCATGGTGAATACACCGACATCCCCGCAAGGCATGCTGGTCGTCAGCCGCCGCCCCGCCCACGCCACAATATGTTTATGAAAGAGCACACTGACACTCCACAGCGGTATCAGCAACATGTTTTGTGCACTGATGAAATGAACACTGAACTATTTGGAAAAAACACGCATCACTACATCTGACATAAAAAAGGCAATGCATATCATAATGAAAGCATCATCTCAACCCTCGATGGTGGAGGGAACATCATGATTTATACCTGCTTTGCTGCACCAGGGCGTGGCCAGCTTGCAGTCATAGAGAGGAAGATGGATTTCTAAGAGTATCCAAAAATTGTTCAGGATATGAGAGGGTCTGAAACTCTGTAGAAGTTGGGTGACAACAGGAAAAATACCCAAAACACCGGACCAAGTCTTTAACAGAACGGCTTCAGAAAAAACAAATCCTCCTTTTGGAGTGGCCGAGTCAGCGCCCAGACCTCAGCCCAATAAAGAGTCCCACACATGAAATGTCCAAAGAATATATGTCAGAGCTAAAGCAGTTCTGCCAGAAAGAATGTGTTAAAATTCCTCCTAAACCATGTGCAGGTCTGATCCACAGCTACAAGAAGCACCTGACTGAGGTTATTGCTGCCAAGGGGGCAGAGTAAACCAGTTATTAATCCAAAAGGTTCACTTACTTACTTTTTCCACTACCATTTGAATGTTGAATGCATGTGTTTGAAGACCTGCTTTTATTTTTCACATTAATGTTTTGGTAACATTTTATTTGTCAATATTCTTGATTTTAGAAATTTTGTAGATTACAAAATTTCAAAACTTTTAGATATGTTTTCTTTCCACTGTATCTTGGTCATTCAAAATCACAAGAATCGTTACTCTTCCTGAGAAAGCTCAGGTAATCTGAGAGGAAGAGAGGAACACTGCTGGTGCTCTTCTACTGTTCCTTCACTGAAAGTGTACTGCTGTGTTGAATCTCAGTGTGTGTGATGCCAGCAGAAGCAGGAAAGCTCTAAAGAGTGACATCAACACCACAAAGATAATAAATTATCAGCTGTCAACTGCATCATTTCCAGCTCTCGTCCCCTCTGCAAAGCCAAACATTTTCCAGGATATCCAGGGGTAGCTCAGTGGTTAAGGCATTGGACTATGGTTCAGAAGATCCTAGGTTCAAACCCCACAACCACCAAGTTGCCACTGTTGGGCCCTTGAGCAAGGCCCTTAACCCTCAACTGCTCAGATATGTAATGAAATAAAAATGTAAGTCGCTCTGGATAAGAGGGTCTGCCAAATGCCTAAATGTATGTAATGTAATGTAATGCATCCAGAACACCATCAGTCTGAACATCTGGCAGGTGCTACAGGACCATCAACTCACAGACAAATAGACTCAAGAACTCTGTTCCAGGTCAATAAGCACACTTAACTTGAGGAAGCACTGTGTGATTGCACTACTGATCATATGATTCACCAGAATATCCTGTACTTATGCAATAATCACATAGATCCATTGTGACTGGTCAAAAGCTACAAAAGTAGTACATTAGATTATATCATCTCTATACCTATTTATTATTTAAGTAATTATTACTCAACTGTAAATGTTGTTTGATTTGTGTTTTATCTCTGTTATTGTTTGTTTATGTTTCTTCTTTCAATACATAATTTCTTTTTTAAGACACTGTTATGAAAATAGTGCATCATTGCATTTTATGATTACAATAAGGATTTTTTTTTCTTTTTTTCTCTCAGTATATTAAACAGATATGAAATATCAAATCTGTTAAATTGTTTTGTTTTGCTTACCATTAGTTCTGCTCTGGCTGTGGAGCTGTCCCTGTCTGCTGCTTATCCGGCTGTATGAGTCTGTCTCACTAAAGATGGGTTATATATAAATGTGAATGTGAAACTTGATATAACTCAGCCTTTCCTTTCACTTTCATTTTCACTTTTACTTTCTCAGGATTAGAGTTACACTTAGTCAGTGCTGCTATAAACAGAAACATGTGTATGACCTTACAGGAAATCAAATTTCTAGTTTGTGGAGAAGAAATGAAAGTAAATATTTCCAGCTTGATTTGTGCACATATATAAAAACTTTAAGATTTGATTTGTTTATGATGTAAGCAAAGACTAAAAAACATGGGAGTGTGCTGTAACAGGAAAATAATAAATGATACAGTTTCTGTTAGGACAATAATTTTTTTGTGATACAAATGATATCATAACAAACATTTGTGAAACATGCTGTACAGCTGAGTCAGCTTTCTCCACAATAAACATTATAACAACTAAGTATCGGACTCAACAATGAGCACCTGCGTATGTGCATGTAAACAAAAAACAAACAAATAAAATGTTTTTCATAAATATTTCATGATAATATTTGAGATTGTGTACAATTTAAAGTGTGTCCTAAACTTTTCTCTGTAACAGGCGGTTGCCTAGATACGCAAACTGATAGCAAGAAACCAAAACAATCCCAAGTTCTTATTTAGTACAGTAGCACGCCTAACAAAACCTAAGATGCCTGCAGAGAGTACTCCACAACATTTTAGTAGTGAAGATTTTATGGACTTCTTTAATGAAAAAATCGATAGCATAAGGAAGAAAATAACGGAGGTTCAACCTCTAATAGCATCTCATGATCTAGTTCAGCCTAAAGTTTTACATTTTGTTTTTCAGTACTTTACAGGTATAGGACAGGAAGAGCTGTATAAACTTATCACCTCAGCTAAATCAACAACGTGCCTGTTAGACCCAATACCAACCAGATTTTTAAAAGAAGTGATGCTTACGGTTGGAGAGCCACTTCTAAACATTATTAATTCTTCATTATATCTAGGTCACGTCCCTAAACCTTTCAAGTTGGCAGGTATTAAGCCACTCCTTAAAAAATCTAATTTGGACGCGAATGAAATAACAAATTACAGACGGATTTCAAACCTTACGTTCATATCAGAAATATTAGAAAAAGTAGTATCAGCTCAAATATGCACATTCCTGCAGGAAAACAACATCCTAGAAGAATTTCAGTCAGGTTTCAGGCCCCATCATAGTACAGAAACTGCACTAGTTAAGATTGCGAATGACTTGTTTTTAGCTTCAGACCAAGGCTGCATCTCAATACTAGTCTTACTTGATCTAAGTGCTGCATTCGACACTATAGATCATAATATTCTCATAGATCGCTTACAAAATCACATAGGTATTCAGGGGCAGGCATTAAAATGGTTTACCATGGAGTACCGTCTGATGTAATGCCAGTGAAATATGGGGTCCCACAAGGGTCAGTTTTAGGACCTCTGCTGTTCTCAATATACATGCTTCCCTTGGGAAACATCATTAGAAGGCATGGGATTAGTTTCCATTGTTATGCTGATGATACCCAATTATACATCTAAACAAAACCAGATGAAATACCCAAGTTGTCTAGATTAACCGAGTGTGTCCAGGACATAAAAGATTGGATGACCAATAACTTTCTTTTACTAAATTCAGATAAGACAGAGATATTACTCATCGGCCCAAAAACCAGCACACAACAGCTTTCACAATTCAGCCTGCGTTTAGAAGGATGTACTGTTACTACCAGCTCAACAGTAAAAGACCTGGGCGTAATATTAGACAGTAACTTGTCTTTTGAAAAAACATATTTCCAATATCACAAAAACAGCCTTTTTCCATCTTAGAAATATTGCCAAACTTAGGAGTATCCTATCCGTATCTGATGCAGAAAAGCTAGTTCATGCATTCATGACCTCCAGACTGGACTATTGTAATGCATTACTAGGTGGTTGTCCTGCATCTTCAATAAACAAGCTACAGTTAGTCCAAAATGCAGCCGCCAGGGTTCTCACTAGATCCAGAAAATATGATCATATAACACCTATATTATCATCACTGCACTGGCTACCTGTTCAGTTTAAAATTAATTACAAAATATTATTACTTACATACAAGGCTTTAAATGGTTTAGCTCCCACATACCTAACCAGTCTTCTGAAACGCTATAATCCACCATGCTCCTTAAGATCACAAAACTCCGGACTTCTGATAATTCCCAGAATTTTAAAATCTACAAAAGGGGCAGGGCATTTTCATATTTAGCTCCAAAGCTTTGGAATAGCCTTCCAGACACTGTTTGGGGAGCAGACACAGTTTTCCCAATTCAAAAGTAGGCTCAAGACGCATCTCTTTAATCTGGCATACGCGTAACTCATCCCATAACCTCATACTCCAGTACATCTATCCTGAATGGCAACTACGCTAATTCTCTCCATCTGTTCTGTATTTTTCTACCCTTCCCGAGGCATCTGGAGATTGTACCAGCTTCAGTAGACAAAGGCCAACCCTGCGAGGATCCTGAGGCATCCAGAGAAGGACCAGTTCCAGCTGAATTCTGCCTTATTATGATTGGAGCTACACATCCTACTCCTGTGCTCCCAGTGATCCAGACCCCATCTGCCCTCTGCACCTACTGACTCATCCCTATGCTGGACTGGACTTCATGTTAATCTACACAACTTCTGTTATATTGAACTTTCACCTGCACAACACACATGATGTTCTTTCTATCTGTTATCACCCAGATGAGGATGGGTTCCCTGTTGAGTCTGGTTCCTCTCAAGGTTTCTTCCTATTACCATCTCAGGGAGTTTTTCCTTGCCACCGTCGCCGTCACCCTTGGCTTGCTCATCAGACACATTTCATTCATCATTCATTCATCTAATTATTATCTAGACACATTTTTCTCACACATACACACTTCCAAATGTTTTCTTTTCTTTTCTAAAAAAAAAATATATATATATATATTTTGTGAAGCTGCTTTGAGACAATGACCATTGTTAAAAGCGCTATATAAATAAAATTTAATTGAATTGAATAAACATCTCCAATCCTGTCCTAGTCTTCCTATTCCTGACTTTGCAGTGTTCACTTGTGATTTATTCCTATTTACACACCTTGTCCTCTAGGGGGCAGTAGGGATTGTCTGTAACAGTTCGAGATGGGAATTCCACCTCTTTTATATATATTTGTGTATAAATTTTATTTGAAGCTTGCTCAATATAAAATGTGCTCTCTGTGTGCTGTGTCTGTAACCCCTCCCGTCCCCTCCTGCTCAGTGGATACACACACACACACACACACACACACACACCACTATACATCATGACATGTAATAGACCAATAATATGTTGCTTTAACAAAGAGAAAAAAGCAACAAAGCGTCTTCCAGGCAGGATCACTTTAAAGAGCCGTAACGTTCACGACCGACACATAGTGACAGTAATGAGTGACAGGAAGCAGATCATGTGAAGTACAGTAGATGGTGAAACACTTTATCTCACTAACACTACACTTAATCCTAGAAAAGCTGAGCGCGTGCACACACACACACACAAACACACAA
Organism: Clarias gariepinus; assembly: GCF_024256425.1. NCBI lineage: Eukaryota > Metazoa > Chordata > Actinopteri > Siluriformes > Clariidae > Clarias > Clarias gariepinus. Next base: position 3,644,344 of record NC_071117.1, read on the forward strand.
ACATGCGCACACACACATGCACACTTCCTGGGTGGTTTTCTTTTGCTGACTCAAAAGTGGAAGTGGACATCATGCTCGTTTCTACTAATATCACACACACACCCTGTAAAGTCAGAGAGACAGAAACAGTGAGTGTGTGTACGATAACTAACAGAACATTTTTAATTATTATTATCTGAGGAGTTTGTGAGTCTGGATGTAGAATGGAGATGGTCCTCATCTTCACCTTCTGCCTGATTCTAGGTAAGTACAAACACTTCCAAATCCTCATCAGTCTCAGTGTTCAGTATCAGTGTCACATTAAAGCTTTGCACTGATGGACATTTAGCACAGAACTTTTATAGAGAGGTTCCAGTGTTTAAAGTAGTGAAGTTCTCAGGGGTGCTGAGAGCTCCTGGTTATCTTCAGAAGCACACAGAGGAGCTTCCACTTCACTTACTGCATGAGGAAACCTACATGTTCAAGTCACCTACACATGGGAACATTATCTCTACTTATTTTCAGTGTAAAATTGACTTTGAAGAGTTTGTGTATCTGTATACGAGCTGAACAACAGTCCTTAACTACAGGTTATGTGTTTAAAGATCAGGACTAATGCTTTATCAGTGCAGTCGGCCTGCAGTCTCATCTCTCTTCTTCCTGTTGTTCAACACAGAATGTGAGTTTAGTGTTTTCTATCGAGTCTAGCCGAGAGCAGATAGTCCTGTTGTAGGACGTGTAGGATTTAGATTATTAGTCTCTGAGTGTTTGTTATTTAAAATCCCTGTATTGGTTTCTCCTACTGTATGTGTATCTGTTGTACCTGTCTCTTCTCTTACACGTGTCACAATGTTTACACTTTAATATTCCTGGATACTGAGCTTCATTTTGGTCTTATATGTTACACCATGGTCCTGGATCATATTTCATTCCACTGTATATTATTCTCCAGCTGGTACTGATGCTGTACCTACAGTAACTGGATACAGAGGACGATCAGTTCAGATTAAATGCTCCTACACATCTGGATATGAAAAGAACAACAAGTATCTCTGCAGAGGTGAATGTCCATCTGTGGGGAATAGAGACATTCCTGTTCAGTCTGGATCTCCTGCTAAAGACTCCAGATTCTCTCTGTATGACGACACAACAGCCAAAGTCTTCACCGTCACCATCACTGATCTGAGACCAGAGGAAGGAGGAACTTACTGGTGTGGGGTAGATGCATGGCATGATAAATACACAGAGATTCTACTGCTTGTTAAAACAGGTGAGTGTTACACAGAGGAGAGTAAAATAATCTTACATTAATTTATTAATCATGAACATATTGTCACTGATCTTTTGTAATGTCATACAACGACTTATACTGTTTATTACGATTTACATTTAAATCTGAAAATCTACACAGCTGATATTCACTGACATCTGTTAGCTACAGGTTAGCATTAGCTTAGCCACAGGGAGCTAAAGTGTTTGTGCTAAGCTACATAAGGCAGTATGTTAGCAGGATTAGCAGTGTTATCTACATGCTAACCCAAAATATATAAGTGACATTAAAAGAGAATATTTCAGATAAGCCAGTAAAAGCTGGTGAAAAATTAGGAAAAATAAAATAATAGTTTAATATGATCAGAATGAAGATTATAAAACTTAATAACTTTCTCATGGTAACAGTTTGCTGGATTCTCCTCCTCAGCTGGAGCAAATCACTCTTTGAAACACACCTGTTCTCTGTCAGAGACTTGTTGTTGTTGTGAGGAAAAGATAAACTCCTCCCACTTTCCCGAACATTCTGTACAACACACACGCAGGGAACTCACTGAGTCTGTGTGTGTGTGTGTGTATATGTGTGTGTGTGTGTGTGTTGGGGGCGTGGCCCTGTGAGTAGATTACCCAGACTGTTCCCCTGTGAATAGTGTGTGGGCGTGTCCTGTCTCAGGTCATTATTAGATAATAAAGTGAGACAGAAAGACTGTACCTCTCCTTAGATTCATACAGATTACACAAACTTAAAATATTTATTGTTTATCTAAGTTTCTTTATTCTATTTAATCTTTTTATACACATAATTTTCATGTCGATGTGTGAAGTATCCTCTGAGTTTCAGTTTATTTTAGTGACGCGTTTCAGGATTATATTGGTGGACACTGAGACAGCGCACCCTGTTTATTTTCTTTATTTTACAGAAGCACAATGTGTACAGAAATAAAGGTAGACCCTTAACATATTTTAATGATGTACTAAACTTATCTATACAATTAAATATGATGAAGTGTTTTAAGATCCTTTAATGCTTACCAGAAAAAAATGCAAGTGATCCGTCCAGTGGAACCGCCAACCCCTAAGTGTTTAAGCACCGTGTACAATGTGGAACAGACCTTATTTATCAAGCTTATAAACTCACAGATTAATAAATGGTTTTAAAACCAATGAGGCTCATTGGTTTTAAATCTATATCATGTGAGTCTGGAATTTAAATATATACTGTTTCTTTTATCTTTCAGATAATCTCACCAGTACTGTCTCACACACCACACACACCACACACACCACATTCACTACAAACATCACGCACACCAATTCAACACACTCCATGAGTCTATCAGTACATGCTGAGAACACACACTCAACAACAGGTATGAACTTCTTTCTCGTCCTCGTCATCAAATTTCTCTGGTATCATTCATCATGTCTCGTATTTTTATTTCAGCTAATCCACTAAATGATTCTAACCACCCAAACTCCACCCCCTCATCTCAGGGTGCGTACAACATCATTTGTGTTAGAGCCTAAATTTACATTTATTTTTATGAGAAAGAACGGACAAATCAACCAAAGACAGCAAACTTACAATAGCATCATCTATGGAATATACATGTTTTATGCATCTTGCTCTGCCCTGGATTTTATTTTAACCCTTTACAAAAATGGTGTTTGTTTAGAAAACTGTTAAACAAATAGGTAAAAATATGGGATGCAATGCACAGTGCATTTTTTTATCACAATTAAATCTTTCATTTTTTTATTCAGTGTTTTTATTCACTAATTTTAATTCCTATATGACCAGATTTCTAAGTCAAGACAATCATTCCCAGTCTAAAGGCCACAAAATCAACCACATCATCTGCATCTTTAGTCTCACTTCACTTGTGCACACGCATCACTCTAAAACGTAATCATTCATGTTAAATCAAAACTATTTACTATTTAAATTTGACCCTTACATTATAATAACATTTCTCTTCCAGATTTCTCAACGTCCACCATCATCACTTCTGTATCTGTGGTTCTTGTGCTTCTTCTTATTGTCCTGTTATTTGCTGTCGCCTTTCAGAGGAAAAAGAAGACCAGAGGTACAGTACCACAAACAGACATACATGCATTGTTTGATCCATACAATCATTTATTGTCACTAAATAAAGATTTAACTTTTTGTCTTAGCCTTATTTTTTTTTTTTTGCCTGTAGAAGTTTAACATCAGTGAGCTTTTGTACACCTTTTAAAATACTCGCCACACACTTTACTAGGTACACCAGTTAAACTGCTTGTTAATGCAAATATTTAAGCAATCACAGGGCAGCAATATACTGTACATGGTCAAGACAATCTGCTAAAGTTCAAACTTAGAGCATAAGTATAGGGGCCAAAAGGTTATTTAAATGACTTTGAATTCAGCATGGTTGTTGGTGCCAGATGGGCTGGTCTGGATATTTCTGAATCTCCTGATTTACTGGGATTTTAGCACACAACCATATCAAGGGTTTAAAAAATGGACTGAAGAAAAGAAAATATCCATTAAGTACAGTTCTCTGGTTGAAAATGTCTTGTTGATGCCAGAGGTCAGAGGAGGATGGCCAGACTGGTTGACCTGATAGAAAGGCAACAGTAAGTCAAATACTGTCTCGTTACAACCAAGTTATGCTAAGGAACATCTCTGAACATGCAGCACGTCAAACCTTAAAGCAAATACCTGATCTAATGAATCTCGATTTCTGCTTCGACATTCAGATGGTCCGGTCAGAATTTGGCTTGTACATGAAATCATGGATCCATTCTGCCTTGTTTTATCCAGTGGTTAGTTGGTTGGTGGTGGTGAAATGGTGTGGGGGAGATTTTCTTGGGACACTTTGGTCCCCTTAGTACCAGTAAAGTGTGGTTTAAATGCCACAGCCTACCTGAGTATTGTTACTGACCTTTATGCTGACAGGATAATCCCCCATGTCACAAAGCTAAAATCTTCTTAAACTATTTTCTTGAACATGACAATGAGGTCATTGTACATAAACGGCCTCCGCAGTCACCAGATCTCAATCCAATAGAACAGATTTAACATATGGTGGCCATCAACTGAGTGATGTGATCATGTAACTATGGACCAAAGTCCATAAGGAATCCTTAAGGAAACAGCACCTTGTTTAATCTATGTCTTGAAAAATTAAAACAATTATGAAGGCAAAAAAAAGACAGTACTAGCATGGTGTACCTAATGAAGTGGCCAATGGGTGTAAACTAAATGATATTAGGATTGAATTGTTTTTTTTACCAACAAATAAATTGGATTATTGACTTACCCCATCCTTTCCCACATTCTTCTGTTGAACACTAATGTAGTGAGAAAGGTACATATGCTAGCATATATAAGGTACAATTGTGCCGACTCTTCTCTGGTTAGGTTAGTAATGAGAACTGTAATGAAATCAGCCAATAGGAGTCCAACATGTCACATCCATCTGCTCTCATGTGCAATCAAACCCTGAACACAGTTTATAATGGCAGTTGTGGGGCAAAATAAACATCCAACATCCTAATATTGATTCTATAGAAAGTCTTTGCCATGTGAAACTCAAACAATTGTTAAAAATAACAGCCAAAATATAAAATGTCATGTAGAGTGAAATATTCAGTGATGTGATCCACTGAGGCTATGAGCAATCAGTCTACATACTGTATGATCTGAGTTTAATTACTCAGTATTGCATGCAACATTTTATTTTCATAATTGAATTAAATGTTTTTTTTGTAACATATATAGATTATCAGTAGAATATAGTAGAATGTTAGAGTTTTGCTGGAATTTAATTAAATTTAACACCATTAATTGGTATAAAATAAATAATATAATATATCTGAATAAATCTCAAGTCTAAAGTGACACAACAGCATCTCCCCTAGCCGATAGAAATGCAGATGCAACACAGACCATTTACAAACTGTATTAATTATTGTTGTTTGTATATTTTATATTATGTGTTCAGCCTCATCTCCAACCCAACCTGCACAAAGCTCCTCAAACCACAATGTGGTGAGTTGTGTTTCTTCAAAATCGTCTTTAAATTTAACAAAACACAGAATGTTGTAGTCACATCTGATATACTGCATTAAACCAGCATCACATTAGCTGATTTTCAGTTTAAATTTATATATAGTTTGTAAAGTTAAATGTAAAGAAACTCATGACTTTGAGGTGAGAACTTGGCAGTGATCTCACATCCCACCTGTATACTGTATGTATCTGTATATGTGTATGAACTAGATTAATATCTATGTTATGGTTTATTGCAGAAGTATTAAATTCAGTTTTTTCCACAGTTATCTCCAGAAATATTTTTCATGTGAGAAAGTAATGATGCAATCAGAAATCTACAGTGTGAGATGTTTTTGGCCTGGCTGTATACTTAAAAGCTTAATTTTAACATGAATGCATTTTTATGATGTTTTTTTCTTTTCTGCTCAGGTTCCACATCCTGATTATATTTATGACGAGATTAAAGACAACATAAGTCTTACTAACACACTTTACTCCACTGCTCTGACTCCCACAAACCCCTCTGAGATTTATTCTGAACCTAAATTACCCACAATTCACTCTGATAATTCACAAGCTGTGTATACTACAGTAGATCACCCATCAGATCCTCCTGATCAGGACTTCTACTCCACAGCTCACTTACCCACAATTCCCTCTGACTCATCAGTCAGCGCTGCTCCACCATCAGGTGTGAAATCCGGTGAAAGTCTAACGTACGCAGCAGTGAGTTTTGACACAGATTCTAATGGTGCAGCTCCAGCAGTGATCTACAAACATAAGAACAACTCATGTGAATATGATACTGTTAATGACGCTGAATGTGGCTAGTTAGCATACAACAGAATGCTAATCATCATGAGTTATTTGTAATTTGTTGACCCATTATATTATTTATATGTTTTGTTCTCATATCTGTTTGGTCAGAATGTGTTAATTAAATATTTAGAACATCGGTTCTGACAATAGTGCAACAGATGAAAGATGGTTCATCTTTTATTTTAATATATTTAAATTTTTCCTTTTTTTTATTTGCTTTTTAGACTTTTTTTATTCTTATTTTATTTTACGTGTGTGTATGGCTTCTTTCACTTTTTGCTAGCAGTTACTATTTTAACATTATATTAAACTGAGAAAAAATGTGTGATTCCTATTTTACCATCCACCCAATCATTAACAACAAATAATTAATTAATAAATATCCTATTAATACTAATAAGTTATTATTAATATGATATAATGAGTACTTATACTTATTATTATGTGATGATGCCACAGATGGCAGGCTCAGCACAACGCTCGAAATATTGTAACTTACTCCAGACATTTTTTTTCCAGAGTTTTTACAAACCCAGAAAGTTTCAGAGATCCTAAATGGCAGGAGAGCAGCTCCTTGTAGGACATGGAGGAGACGCTTAGGTCACATTGTCTCTGCCTCTGGAGTAGCCACTGATCCTGAGAAAGTGTATGCAAACATCTATTCCGACAAAAAAAAAGACATTGACAAAGTCCCTCAGACCCTTTCTAGGGTTTTGTGCGTATCACTGGTTGTATGTCTAGACTTATTCTGCTATTTATACCCTCTTACTGATGTGAGGAAAGTAACAGTGACTTCAATGGGTCTGAAGCAGCCTATAATGACACATTTAGCAAATAATTCACACGTTTACAAATGCACTTGGGTTAGTCATTGTAGATGTGACTAAGTCCTATATTCTGTATGTAGAGTCAAGTCTAAAATCATGCATTTGCACATACTTCCAATAGCCAGTCGGATATTTGTTTGGATCAGTAGAAAGCCAAGAGAAGCATGCTCTCATATTTGTGAGAACATTTTTTTTTGTGCAAGATTTAGTGAAGACACAACACCCAATCATGTTTGTAACACTCATATTAATTAATTTACCAAGATTACACAAACACAGGACTTTTCTCTCAGCTGCTGGTATGAACAAAGAGAACATGTAAGACAGACAAACAACACTCAATATACCAAACCTAAATGTGTATTATATAAAAAAAAAAACTGTAGTGCATGCAATATGAATATTCCCAATTATAAACAATATTTTGGTGTATATATGAATGGATGTGTAAACGTAATACTTGTATACTGAACAAGTGTGTGCATGTAGGTGTTTGGGAGTTAAGTATCAGCCTTATGAGTTGTATCGGCTTTATGAGTCAATCTGGGAGAACGATGATAAAAAAAAAACGCTTTTCTGTGATACCGTCTTAAATCCAATTGCGTAATCCAATTTTGATTTATCTAGAGAGACTGGAAAAACATGGGTATACCTTATGTCTTTTGTATGTAAACACCAATGGAGCGTTGGCCTTCCTGCCGTATGAACTGTTTACCCTTTGAACACGTTCAGACGACTCCCATGTGTCACAATGTGTGTCAAGAGAAAGTTTGAAGAGAAAGTCTCGGGAGAGTAAAAAACCTGAACCAAAACAACTGATGGGAAAATACATCATAAAGTAACAGATTATAAAGTAAACAATGACAAAAAAATGATTGGCAGATTTATAAAAACCCATCATGTGGCTGTGCTACATGGTTACAGTACTGCTTTTAGTTTCATGATAAAAGCAGCCTGTGCCAAGAGGAATCAGAAATTACAGTTAAATAAGGTTAATGTCAAGTGAAAAGTTTCATAACTTCACTTTTCATTTGAAAAGTGAAGTTGTTCTGCTGTTTAGTGTCACTATGTTACACTCAGCGTAGTTACCGAAATCTTTGGTTTAGTTCTAATCGAGCGGCCACACATCACTTCCACATTCCCCTCGCTTTTATTACATGATTCTTATGTGAGCAATATGAAAACACAGGACACATTCAGCACCATGACTAGCTCTGTTTTGCGCATGGGGGGGATTGGTTAGGGTTAGGGGTAAGGGTTGGGGGGAGGGGGGGGATGCATAAACTCACTGTGGTTCACAGGGAATTATCATCCACTGTTATTGTTTTTTTTATAAAAGGGCCACTAAGCTTCATGACCCCAGACTGCTGTCTCTTTTTGTTTTGTCCTCTGTCGGCCCACCTCATGACTGTTTCTCCTGGATCTGCACCATCTGCACCTTTTCCTCTGGTCCTCATCTCCCCACCCTCTTCAGTGAGCAATTTATTTTCCTTTAATAAAAGAGCATTTTCCCCAGTGTTCTCACATCTCCTGCTGAAATCTTAAGTTCCTGGTATTACAGGAGATCAGAAACTACAAAACCAATGAATTTCACCACCATATGAAGTTACTTCCAAGGTTTTCGCACAATGTAAGATTTATTACAGTGATATTTTACTACAGACACCACCTTGATAAACAAACTGAGAAAATAGATATTTAATTTCAGTTTCACACCATAAGAAATGACATACTAACAGTATGAGGGTATGAGAATGATAAGCACTATTACTGTGAATCTACATCATAGTGGTGATTTTCTACTTTAGAAGAGATAACAGATATTTCCCATTTGTTTCTCCTCTGTGCCACTCACATTATGGTCCCAATGGCAGCAACAAATCAGACTCATAATGAGCACCATCACACTATGAGTCAGTACTGAAACATCAGCCTGTGAATGAGGAACATCACTTTAATGTACAGGAAGCAGCCTACTGAGCTCAGAGCTAGATATGAATATAGAGAAATGTTTTCTCATATTAGAATAATAAATATCTATGATCTAATCAAGTCTTTCTCTTCCTACTTCTCGTTTATATCACAGAAAAAAAATATATATAAAATGTTGATGATGAACAGACAGTTCAACTGAGCCAGATTATTGAAGCAGTGTGTACAATGTACCATAGGCCTGATTAATTACTTAAACAGCAAATTAATAAATATTCTGTAAACCAAATCTCTTTCTATTAATCACACGAGTGATTTCCAAACCAATGCTGATGTCAGCGGACTAATCACACCGGTGCTCACTCCACACAAATACACACTGCACAGTCGGAAAGACATATACAGGGAGTGTGTGAACCATAGCTAATAAAACATTTTATTATTATTATTGTCTGAATTATAGTAAATATAAAATAAAATAGTTATCAATGTTATAGTGGGTGTTGTAGTTCCGAAAGATTTTTGTAGTTTTACATGGAAGAAAAGTAAAATGATGAAATCAGCAGCAGTTGTGAGAAAAACATATAGATGTGTGACATGCTGCATGGCGTTATCCTAACAACTGACATACTGTTTAAAGCCCCTATAGAGCTGGATATAGATATATTTAGCTTGCAGTAAAATCCTGCCCTACTCTCACCTCTAAAGATAAAAGTGAGTGGAGGCAATTTGTGAAAGCATCAGTCCAGATAAAAATATTTAGGTATGTATAAATAACTAATGCATAAATAAATAAATATGTGATTTATAAAGCATAGGGTTAAAACAGATGTGTCTATTGTGCTTTAAAATGTCTGAAAAATATTTGAAAAAGGTTTGTGGTTGAAAAAGTTTAAATTGTAAATTTATAAAGTTGTTTTTGCCAGTGATCATTTTCTAAAAATTGTAGGAGCAGACTTTTATTATTTATTTATTTATTTATTTGTTTGTTTGTTTAAACTGGAAGCTTTGGAGCAGAAGAACAGTGAAAAAAGGGCGATGTTACAATGTGAAAAAAAGTTACAATGTAAAAAAAACGTTTAAGGTGTTTACTACAAGAGTTTCAATACGAGTGTTAGACTGTCAGCAAGATAATCTAATAGAATGCAAACATAGTAGGCTATGAGACACTGAGAGTTCAGATAGAAGTTCATTTAGTGTAATATCTCCAGGAAACGGACTTGTTAATACAGAGTGTAGCAACGTGAACAGACGGAGTCAGTCAGCTAACCCCGCTACACGTGCTTCAGTGGACTGTTGCTTATCTGGAGATACGGGACAACTTTGTGGATGTGATCAACAGCTGACACTCACTGTGTGTACAGAAATAATTAGATAAGTTGGGGAATCCCCAAACAGGGAACTAAGTTGATGCTTGTTTTATCTTGGTTTGTTTCTCTTTGAAATGAAATGATTGTTGAATTTTTGGTCTCTGCGACCCCAAGCACTTAATCAGGCCTCATTTATTTAGACATTAAGCTAATTAGAAAAAGAAAGCCAATTAAGTTATTTTATATGAAAGCAAACACTGTTGTGACTCTAAAGTTTGAGTGCACATAGCTGTTTTATTCTGTTCTTGTACTGAACAAAAATATAAACGCAACACTTTTGTTTTTGCTCCCATTTTTAATGAGATGAACTCAAAGATCTAAAACGTTTTCTACATAAACAAAATATCCATATCTCTCAAATATTGTTCACAAACCTGTCAAAATCCGTTACGATGAAGAACTGGAGTCAAGTCAAGACCCCGATGAGGACGACGAGCATGCAGATGAACTTCCCTGAGACTGTTTGACAGTTTGTGCAGAAATCCTTTGGTTATGCACTCCGATTGTTTCAGCAGCTGTCCGAGTGGCTGGTCTCAGACGATCATGGAGGTGTGCTGAATGTGGAGGACCTGGGCTGGTGTGGTTACACGTCGTTTGCGGTTGTGAGGCTGGTTGGATGTACTGACAAATCCCCTGAAACGCCTTTGGAGACGGCTTATGGTAGAGAAATGAACATTCAATTCACGAGCAACAGCTCTGGTGGACATTCCTGCTGTCAGCATGCCAATTGCACGCTCCCTCAAAACTTGCGACATCTGTGGCATTGTGCTGTGTGATTTAACTGAACCTTTCAAAGTGGCCTTTTACAGGTGGCCAGTCTAAGGCACACCTGTGCAAAAATCATGCTGTCTAATCAGCATCTTGATATGGCACACCTGTGAGGTGGGATGGAGTATCTCTGCAAAGGAGAAGTGCTCACTATCACAGATTTTGACAGATTTGTGAACAATATTTGAAGGATATGGTTATTTTGTGTATGTAGAAAATGTTTTAGATCTTTGAGTTCATCTCATTAAAAATGGGAGCAAAAACAAAAGTGTTGCGTTTATATTTTTGTTCAGTATATAATATTATACTTTAGCTTAAGAGGTAAGGTTGTTATATTGACCCAAGTCTTATAATATAGGAATAAATGAATACACTGGGTTATCATAAAAGTAGATTAGAATAAAATGACTCAGGGCACCTTTCTACATACATTAAGAGTAAATAGCCTACATTCAATTCAATTCAATTCAATTTTATTTATATAGCGCTTTTAACAATGGTCATTGTCCCAAAGCAGCTTCACAAAAAAAAAAATTAAAGATTTTTTTTTTTTTTTTAGAAAAGAAAAGAAAATATTTGGAAGTGTGTATGTGTGAGAAAAATGTGTCTAGATAATAATGAAATGAATGAATGATGAATGAAATGTCTCTGATGAGCAAGCCAAGGGTGACGGCGACAGTGGCAAGGAAAAACTCCCTGAGATGGCAATAGGAAGAAACCTTGAGAGGAACCAGACTCAACAGGGAACCCATCCTCATCTGGGTGATAACAGATAGAAATAACATCAAGTGTGTTGTGCAGGTGAAAGTTCAATATATCAGAAGTTGTGTAGATTCAGTTCAGCAGTAGGTGCAGAGGGCAGATGGGGTCAGATCACTGGAAGCACAGGAGCAGGATGTGTAGCTCCAGCCATCATAAAGCAGAATCTAGCTGGAGCAGGTCCTTCTCAAGATGCCTTAGAAACCTCGCAGGGTTGGCCTTTGTCTACTGAAGCTGGCACAATCTCCAGATGCCTCGGGATGGGTAGAAAAGTACAGAACAGATGGAGAGAATTAGCGTAGTTGCCATTCAGGATAGGTGTACTGGAGTATGAGGTTATGGGATGAGTTACGCGTATGCCAGATTAAAGAGATGCGTCTTGAGCCTACTTTTGAATTGGGAAACCGTGTCTGCTCCCCAAACAGTGTCTGGAAGGTTATTCCAAAGCTTTGGAGCCAAATATGAAAATGCCCTGCCCCCTTTTGTAGATTTTAAAATTCTGGGGATTACCAGAAGTCCGGAGTTTTGTGATCTTAAGGGACGTGGTGGATTATAGCGTATTAAAAGACTGGTTAGGTATGAGGGAGCTAAACCATTTAAAGCCTTGTATGTAAGTAGTACTATTTTGTATTTAATTCTAAATTGAACAGGTAGCCAGTGCAGGGATGATAATACAGGTGTTATATGATCATATTTTCTGGATCTAGTGAGAACCCTGGCGGCTGCATTTTGGACTAACTGTATCTTGTTTATTGAGGATGCAGGACAACCACCTAGTAATGCATTACAATAGTCCAGTCTGGAGGTCATGAATGCGTGAACTAGCTTTTCTGCATCAGATACGGATAGGATACTCCTAAGTTTGGCAATATTTCTAAGATGGAAAAAGGCTGTTTTTGTGATATTGGAAATATGATTTTCAAAAGACAAGTTACTGTCTAATATCACGCCCAGGTCTTTTACTGTTGAGCTAGTAGTAACAGTACATCCTTCTAAACGCAGGCTGAATTGTGAAAGCTGTTGTGTGCTGGTTTTTGGGCCGATGAGCAATATCTCTGTCTTATCTGAATTTAGTAAAAGAAAGTTATTGGTCATCCAATCTTTTATGTCCTGGACACACTCTGTTAATCTAGACAACTTGGGTATTTCATCTGGTTTTGTTGAGATGTATAATTGGGTATCATCAGCATAACAATGGAAACTAATCCCATGCCTTCTAATGATGTTTCCCAGGGGAAGCATGTAAATTGAGAACAGGAGAGGTCCTAAAACTGACCCTTGTGGGACCCCATATTTCACTGGCATTACATCAGACGGTACTCCATTTAGATCTACAAAATGGTATCGATCAGACAGGTATGATCTAAACCATTTTAATGCCTGCCCCTGAATACCTATATGATTTTGTAGGCGGTCTATGAGAATATTATGATCTATGGTGTCGAATGCAGCACTTAGATCAAGTAAGACTAGTATTGAGATGCAGCCTTGGTCTGAAGCTAAAAACAAGTCGTTTGCAATCTTAACTAGTGCAGTTTCTGTACTATGATGGGGCCTGAAACCTGACTGAAATTCTTCTAGGATGTTGTTTTCCTGCAAGAATGTGCATATTTGAGCTGATACTACTTTTTCTAATATTTTTGATATGAACGGAAGGTTTGAAATCGGTCTATAATTTGTTATTTCATTCGCGTCCAAATTAGATTTTTTAAGAAGCGGCTTAATAACTGCCAGCTTCAAAGGTTTAGGGACGTGACCTAGATATAATGAAGAATTAATAATGTTTAGAAGTGGCTCTCCAACTGTAAGCATCACTTCTTTTAAAAATCTGGTTGGTATTGGGTCTAACAGGCACGTTGTTGATTTAGCTGAGGTGATAAGTTTATACAGCTCTTCCTGTCCCATACCTGTAAAGCACTGAAAATCTAAATGTGAAGCTCTAGGCTGAACTAGATCATGAGATGCTATTAGAGGTTGAACCTCTGTTATTTTCTTCCTTATGCTATCGATTTTTTCATTGAAGAAGTCCATAAAATCTTCACTACTAAAATGTTGTGGAGTACTCTCTGCAGGCATCTTAGGTTTTGTTAGGCAGGCTACTGTACTAAATAAGAACTTGGGATTGTTTTGGTTTCTTGCTATCAGTTGGCTAAGATGCTTGGTCCTAGCGGTTTTTAGAGCCCGTCTATAGCTGCACATACTGTCTTTAAACGCAATTCGAAAAACTTCTAATTTAGTTTTTCTCCATTTTCGCTCAAGGTTACGGGTTGCTCTCTTTAGGGCGCGAGTATAACTATTGTACCAAGGAGCAAGTGTTTTATCTCTGACTTTTTTTAATCTGAAGGGAGCAACAGTGTCTAATGTACTGGTAAAAATAGTACCCATGCTGCTGGTCACTTCGTCTAGATCATCTGCATTTAGGGGTCTAATAAGAATTTGGGACAGATCCGGTAGATTACTTGTGAATCTGTCTTTAGTAGTCGGATTCATATTTCTAACAAATCGATAACGTGGAGAGACACAGCTAATCTGTTCTACGAGTAGAGTATATATCAGGAGGTGATGATCTGTGATATCATCACTTTGAGTTAAAATCTCTATATTAGTGACATCTATACCATGAGATATAATTAAATCTAGTGTATGATTACAGCGGTGAGTTGATCTATTTATATTTTGTTTAACCCCAAAGGAATTTAGTAAGTCCATAAATGCGAGGGCTAAAGTGTCGTTAGCATCATCTACATGAATGTTAAAGTCACCTACTATCAACACTTTGTCAGAGTTAACAATTAGGTCTGATAGCAGATGTCCAAATTCTTTAAGAAAATCGGCATATGGCCCTGGGGGTCTGTACACGGTGGCCAGAGTAAAATATAGCGCGGGTTTATGTATTTTATTAAGTGCAACATTAATGACGAGCACTTCAAATGAGTTAAACCTGGGCCTTGTTTTCTGAGTAACAGTGAGTACATCTTTGTAGATAGTGGCGACACCACCACCGCGACCAATTAGACGGGGCTCGTGCTTATAAAAATATCCTGACGGAGTAGACTCATTCAGACCAATATATTCATTTGGTTTAAGCCAGGTTTCAGTGAGGCAGAGTGCGTCAAGGCAATAATCTGATACCATTTCATTAACAATAAGTGCTTTAGGCGTAAGGGATCTAATGTTGAGAAGTCCAAACTTTAGAGGTAGACTTCGATTACTTATTTGGCCTTTTTCTGGTTTAATGGTTACCAGATTGTTTCGGCTGGATTTAACGAATTTATTCTTTTTTCTCACTATTCGAGGAACAGACACAGTTTCTATAGTACAAGCTATGTGTGTGCGTCTACTAGTATGGTGAGTTGTATTGTGGCTGATATCTAAAGAATCTAAAGAATCTGAGGTATGACTTACCGCAAGTCAGATGGTTCGTAATGTCCTGGAGATGTTGTCAGAGAGGACCGCTGCTCCAGCTCTGCTAGGGTGCAGGCCATCTGTGCGGTAGAGCCTAGGACGCTCCCAGAAAACATTACAGTTATTAACAAAGGGTAATCTCTGTTGTTGACACCAAGATTGTAACCATTCATTGAAGGCAAATAATCTACTGAACCTCTCGATTCCTCTCTGAAATGTCGGAAGTGGTCCAGATACGACAATCTTTGTCGTGGGTGATGTGCTGCGGACCTTCTCGACCAGGCTCGTGAAGTCCTTCTTTAGGATCTCCGTCTGCCTCAGCCTGATGTCGTTGGTGCCAGCATGAAGAACCACAGCTCGAATGTTCTTCCTCAGGGCCGCAGGCACCTGTGCAGCAACATCAATGACACGTGCACCAGGTAAACAGCGTGTGTACGCCTTACCTTTAGCTGTGGTAGCACGCACGTGCCGGACAATGGAGTCTCCGATGACCAGCGCGTCGTGTGCCGTCTCACGGAGAGGAGCGAAGCGGTTTCGGGTTGAGATCTCGAAGACGGGTGGTGGCGGAGGAGGAGAGGTCCTCGCCCGGGGCTTGGCGCACGTCTTCCGCTGCTGCAGTTTCCAGGCCTCGTGGTATCCCGGCGCCGGGGTGAAGGAAACCTGGGCGGGCTGCGTCCTCGGTGCGTTGGACCTGGGCAGAGAAGCACGTGGAGTAGAGGTTGACGGAGAATTCTCATGCCGAGAATTTACCTGGGACAGGTGAGCGTCGGTCCGCGACAATTCCAGCGTGGCTTTCCGCTGCATATGCATGATCTGCTGTGCTTTAAGAGGAGGGTTTAATCTTCACTGTTACTAAAACAAAACCTACAGCATGTTTGTTATTAGACCAGTTACATTCAGCACCACTTTGCAAATGTCAGAAACATTTTAATATGACTAAACTTGCATTTTCCTTTGTGCTTAATAAAACATCTGATTAAACATCTTTATAAATCTGTGTCCATGTAAACAGTCAAGCTGTAATCTTTAATCATAATCATTTCAATATGGCTAAAGAAATAACGTCTGTGTAAATGTATGTAGTGACAGGAAGCTGTTCATGTGAGGTTTATGATTTAACACCTCACCTCAGTTACACTACAGTTAATCCTGTAGTACATCTAGTTCGAATCCAAGGACTGCTCATATACAAAAGTAAATACGCTGCAGACGATGACATGCACAACCCTGGATATTGAAGTCACAAAATCAGAATCCATTAGCTCAAATGCAGTCCCTGGTCTCAAAGAGCCCTCCATGGGTTACTCATGACAACCCTTCACAAGTAAGGATAAAACATGTATAAATTTATTTAAGTGTTTTTAGCAGCCGAGCTCGAAACTTCACACAGACACTGAGTAGTTTCCTGTCACTGGCTCAAAAGTGGAAGTGGATGATACTTTCTGCTGAGACCACATAAACAGAGTAGTCACAGAGACAGAACCACAGACTGTCGACTCTACTGCCAAACCACATCCCACCATGCTTCTTTGCTAAAGTTTCCATGGCAACAACACTAATGTGCCCTTGTAGGCTCTTAAACACAAATACTGTAGCCCATGAAATATCTACACTATATTAGTTATATTCTATCTTAAATATCACTGAACAGGATACATTTTACAAAATTACTGCAAATTAACACTCATGTCTGCTGAAAACAAGAATCTGTCACGTTCGGAGTGTAATGGCTGGTGTAAAACGCCGTGGGCGGAGAGAGCAGGCATAGAGGTTGTGTAACCAAAAAGAGTTTTTAATAAACAGTAAACACAAAAGTATAAATAAAAACTCAACAAACAAGATGCATTCCAAGATGGCGCTGGTGAGGTCGGCTGCCGTCACGACTGCTCCGACCACCTTTTTGTAAACTAACTTAAAGACCACCTGTTCTTTAAGTTAGTTTACAGCGTTTTAAAACCAACAAAATTACCACCATGGAGTACATTAGTTATGATGGAGACACTCTTGTTTCTATTGGTGTACAATGTACTCACAATTCGACGTTTTTAACTCCAGATCCGAGCTGGCCGAGTGAGATCCTGAGGGACAACAAAGGACGCGACGCGAAGCGTCGGCCCCTGAGGGAAACGAGCCGGCGTCAGGAACAGGCCGAGAGCCCGTGCACACCGCACACCTCTGCCTAGCATCCTGCTCGCCAACGTCCAGTCACGGGAAAACAAGCTCGATGACCTTAGGGCCAGGATAAAGTTCCAGAGAGACATTCGGGACTGCAATCTCCTCTGCTTCACCGAGACATGGCTGAACCCAGCGGTGCCGGACCACGCCATCCAGCCATCGAGTTCTTCTCGGTTCACCGCATGGACAGGACACGGGACTCGGGGAAGTCAAGGGGAGGCGGCATGTGTTTAATGGTGAACAGCAGCTGGTGCAACAGCGCGAGCGTTGTTCCTCTCACACGCTCCTGCACACCAAATCTGGAACTACTGTCCATCATGTGTCGTCCTTTTTATCTACCTCGGGAGTTTACATCGGTCATAATCAGTGCAGTTTATATTCCACCACAAGCAGACACGAACACTGCCTTATGCGAGCTGCATGAGGCACTCGCACAACAACAAACACAACACCGGGACGCTGCGCTTATTGTGGCGGCGGACTTTAACAGTGCCAACCTCAAACGCACAGCGCTGAACTTTTATCAGCACATCACCTGCCCCACCAGGGGCGAAAGGACACTGGACCACTGCTATACAACTGTCAAGGACGGCTACAAGGCACAATCTTGTCCATCGTTTGGTAAATACGACCACGCCGCCATCTTCCTCATGCCAAAATACAAACAAAGGCTGAAACAGGAAGTTCCGGTTCAAAGGGAGGTCGCGCGCTGGACGGACCAATCGGTGGCCACGTTACAGGACGCACTCGATGATGCAGACTGGGACATGTTCAGAAACAGCTCCGATGACGTCAGCGTGTTTACGGAAGCGGTTGTGGGATTCATTGGGAAACTAGCGGATGATACCATGGAAAAAAAGACTATTAAAACGTTTCCCAACCAGAAGCCGTGGGTGGATAAAACCATCCGCGATGC
This sequence comes from Clarias gariepinus, assembly GCF_024256425.1. NCBI lineage: Eukaryota > Metazoa > Chordata > Actinopteri > Siluriformes > Clariidae > Clarias > Clarias gariepinus. The sequence goes on from NC_071117.1 coordinate 3,662,602, forward strand.
TCTGAGATCTCGCACCACTGCCTACAACACGGGACTCGTGTCGGGGGACATGGAACCGTACAAGGCTGCGTCATACAGCATCCGGAAGGCGGTGAAAGAGGCGAAGCAGCGCTACGGGAGGAAACTAGAGTCACAGCTCCAACAGAGTGACTCAAGGAGCCTGTGGCAGGGATTAAGGACAATTACGGATTATAAAGCACCAACATCCGGTATGATGAACGCAGACGTGACTGGCAGACGAGATGAACACTTTCTATGCTCGCTTCGAGGCTGCAGCTAAAGACGCTAGCGATGCTAATGCTAGCGGCGCTAACGGCTGCAGACAGGAAGTCACTGCCAGCACCGGAAGCGCGTTCATCATCACAGAGCATGACGTTAGGAGATCCTTCAAGAGAGTGAACACCAGGAAAGCAGCAGGACCGGACGACATCTCAGGCCGTATTCTCAGAGCCTGCGCAGACCAGCTAGCACCTGTGTTCACAGAGATATTCAATATCTCTTTATCTCAGTCGGTGATCCCCCACATGCTTCAAAGAGTCCATCATTGTTCCTGTCCCAAAGAAACCTGTGAAAATGCTCTTCATCGACTACAGTTCTGCATTTAATACCATAATTCCCTCCACACTTACCACCGAGCTGGAGCACCTGGGACTCAGTTCATCAACGTGTCAGTGGATCTCCAATTTTCTGACTGGCAGACCACAGGCAGTAAGGATGGGTGGACATGTCTCAGCCTCCCTTACTCTCAGCACTGGAGCCCCCCAGGGTTGTGTTCTGAGCCCCCTGCTGTACTCTCTGTACACCCTGTACATCAAGTTTGCTGACGACACTGTTGTGGTGGGCCTGATCACGAACAACGATGAGACGGCCTACCTGGAGGAGGTTGGAAATCTGAAAAACTGGTGCCAGAGGAACAATCTCCTCCTGAACGTCAGTAAGACAAAGGAGCTGATAGTGGACTTCAGTACAAAGCAGGTGAGGAACTACCAGACCCCCGTCATCAACAGAAGCCCAGTGGAGAGAGTGGACAGCTTCAGATACCTCGGTGTTCACATCACGCAGGACCTGGCATGGTCCCGTCACATCAACACCGTGGTAAAAAAGGCCCGGCAGCGTCTCTACCACCTCAGACGCTTGAGAGACTTTAGACTGCCCTCCAAGGTGCTCAGGAATTTCTACTCCTGCACCATAGAGAGCATCCTGACGGGAAATATCACGACCTGGTTCGGGAACAGCACCATGCAGGACAGACGAGCTCTACAGAGGGTGGTGCGATCAGCTGAGCGCATCATCCGCATCGAGCTCCCTGACCTGCACTCGATCTACAGCAAGCGGTGCTTGACCAAGGCCAGGAAGATCATGAAGGATCTTAGCCACCCCAACAACGGACTGTTTACTCTGTTGCGGTCTGGGAAGCGATTCCGCTCCCTGAAGGCCGACACAGAGAGACTGAGGAGGAGCTTCTTCCAGCAGGTGATAAGGTCTCTGATCCACAACCACACCACTATGCAGGACTAACACAATCTTGTTATAATTGATCAATCAATCAATCTTTTTACATCCATGGACACTATGGACAATTACACGCACACCTACCTTTACAACTACACTACATGTTTACGTTTACACCCTGGACCAGTGCACAAAGACACTTTAATAACCTTTGCACAAAGACACTTTGTTCTATGCATATTTGCACACCCAGTACAGTATATTTCAATTTGTACAGTATATTTCTCAGTACAGTATATTTCAATTTTCTACAGTACATTTCTATTTTTATGTACATCATATTTCTATTTTTAGTTCTATTTTTCCTAGCATATTTCTATTTTTAGTTCTATTTTTCCTAGTTTAATTAAATTTTTCTATCGTATTTCTTTTATTCATATTTATTTCTTATTTGTAAACTTTAATTCTCTTTTAGGGTCAATGGCAGTCGTATAAGCATTTCACTACATTTCGTACTGTGTATGACTGTGTACAGATCTGGCCTTTAAAAACGCACGTTTTCGGAGTGGCAAGCTGTGAAAATGCCCTTTAATACCTGTAGGGGGCAGTCGTGTTTCAGTCTAAAGTATTGTGTGTCTACTGAAGCCGAAAAATGTTATGTCTCTTAGGCACCCATTGACGGCAAGCGTCACAGCTCATAAACGTGTCAAGCTCAAACTGATATGTATTTATTCTTCATTTTCATTCAGAATTATTATTATTAGTAGTAGTAGTTAGAGTAGTAGCCTTTCATTTGAAGCACATGTAGATAATATTACCAGGATAGCATTCTTTCACCTCAGAAATATTGCCAGGATAAGAAATTTATTGTCGCTAAACGATGCAGAAAAACTAGTTCATGCTTTTATCACCTCTAGGTTGGACTATTGTAATGCCTTACTGTCTGGTTGTTCAGCTAGATGCATAAATAAGCTTCAGCTAGTCCAGAATGCAGCAGCGAGAGTCCTCACTAGAACCAGAAGATATGAGCACATCACCCCTATCTTATCTTCACTCCATTGGCTCCCTGTGAAATTTCGCATTGATTTTTAAAATACTACTCTTGACATATAAAGCATTAAATGGTCCCGCGCTGCAGTACCAGAGCGAACTGCTAGTGTCTTACGATCCGCCACGCCTACTTCGATCAAAGGATGCAGGCTGCTTGTCAGTACCGCGTATTATGAAAAATACAGCTGGGGGCAGAGCTTTTTCTTACTAAGCCCCAAAATTATGGAATAGTCTTCCAAATAGTGTTCGGGACTCAGACACAGTCTCAGTGTTTAAGTCCAGGCTAAAAACCTATTTATTTAGCCAAGCATTTTTATAAATAGATTTGCCTTAGGTAAAGGAGCAGATCTGGGGGACTTATGGACGTAGAGTATTATGGTGAACTGGTATGTTTGGATGCTGTCTTCCTCACTCTCATTGATCACTCAGGTTTGCTGACGGTGAGGTGATTGTTTGCTTTACATGTCAGGAAGCCCTCATGTCTGTGTTTCCTTCTGGCTCTCACTTTTAGTTATGCTGTCATAGTTAGTCCTGCCGGAGTCTCTGCTTGCACTCTACAGTTAATATACATTCACATTATACATTGTGTGACTGACCATATCTAACTGCCATCTCTCCTCTTCTTCCCTCCCCCCCCCTCTTTCTCTTTCTTCTCTCCTCCTGTCTCCCCCTTTCACTCTTTCTCTCTCTCTGTTGAGCTACACATGTCGTTCCTGAGCTGCCAGTGATCCAGACTCCCACTGCTCTCCGGACCTGTCTGACCCATCCTGATGCCCCGCTTCTGGCTGAAGATCTCGTCACATGGATGCCCCGTGTGTCTCTCTGGGATGCGTCTGGTGTCTGGGGATGATTCTCTCTACCTAGAAAATGGTTCTGGCCTTGACTGGTGTTGGCAACTGTTTCTCTGGGGACTTGACAGTTCGATAGTTCAGGACTGGAACTTCCTACAAGTCTAACTGGGTCTTCAATAACTACCTGGACTCCATATTAACATCAGCTATTATAGCTGAACTGCCTCCCACCCTACACACTGTATAAATGCAGATAATTTACTGCTTTCTGTTGCACCCAAATGAGGATGGGTTCCCTGTTGAGTCTGGTTCCTCTCAAGGTTTCTTCCTATTACCATCTCAGGGAGTTTTTCCTTGCCACTGTCGCCCTCGGCTTGCTCACCAGGGACAAACTGACCATTTTTGATTCATACAAATTCACATTTCATACAAACTTAAATAATTCTTTTGACTGTGTAAAGCTGCTTTGCGGCAATGAAAATTGCTAAAAGCGCTATACAAATAAAATTGAATTGAATTGAATTGTTCTCCGAATTTATTATTATTATTATTATTATTATTGTAACGCACCCCTGCGTGGGCAAAAGGACTACAAAGATGTATGACGTTAGCCTATAACAGTATTGTTTTTATGCGCTTTAAACGCAGACGGGTACTGGTGACTCAGTGGTAGGTGATTCGCCTGCCATGCGGGAGACCCAGGTTCGATTCCCAGCCAGTGCTCAAAATGCCGGTGCTATTTGCTAAAATGCCACGATATAGCCATTACATTATCAAGTTATGCTTCAGTACTAAATGCATGTTTGCAATTGAGAATTTATTTTTGCTTAAGCTATGAAACACATTAGCACTCACCTCACAGTTGCTATAATTTAATGATCATAAGCAAAAAGTGTAAAACAAAGGATTCACATTTATTACATTTTCACCCAGAGCGGGATTCGAACCAGGGTCTGGACAATTTTATAGGATATACGGATATTATTTAAGCAATGCCACACCACGTGGAAAGCGACAAAAATGCTTCAATTTCATTGGCTGTTACTGAGTCTCAGCTATTCACGACTGGGCCCCCACGGAACACAGAATCCCCGGGCTTTGACTGCGCTTTCTCCATTCGTTATTACAGGGGCGGACTGGGACCAAAAAGTGGCCCTGGACTTCCTGGCCCACAGCAGCTCACACCATAATACATTGGCTCATTAATGTAGAGATACATTTTTAACACCAGTTACTAGTATAAAAATATAACAATACAGAAATCAATGCTATTTAAACATGTTATTTGAAGTATCACTGAACATATATTGGGTCAAAGAAACGAAAAAAAAAAAAAAGAACAACAAGACAAACATATAAATCTATAAAGACAATATTTTAAAAGGAATGGCAATAAAACTGAACAGGTAAGCTGAAATAAAATCAGTAGCAGCAGTAGCTCACGCTAGTAAACTAGTTACTTATTTTAATTATTATGGTAGTCAATATTAACATGAAATAATGCTGAGAAACATTATTTCAATTAATATTGACCACCATCATAATAAGTAGCACAAGTTAGTGCTGCTACTAATTTTATTCTGTTTGATTGCCATTCTTTTTACTTGGCTCTGGTAGATCAGGGGAGACGTGTTGGTCATCATCAGCATGTATTATGATGTGGGATGTGGTGCGCTGCTGGATCCAGCCTCACTGTCCCTGACCTGTTATAGGCAGAATCTGTTCATTTGAAGCATTTCACAGCATTTTCCTCTAAAGCTTTTTCTTATTTTCGCGTAACCTTTTCTTCTTCCTGCTTTTCATTCATGGAAATTATTATTAATTTGCCTAGAAAATTCGCTGCATCGAGAAAGGATCAATATCTAAAAATTTAAAGATGCCCACATGTGTGGACAAAGAATACAAAAGTGTATAATCTTTATTAAAGTTAATCTATTACAATATTGTTTCCAATGCTGAAGCAAATATGATTTTGTTTTAGTCTATTCATTGAATACAACGCGACAGCGCGCTCCGAGGTGAAGCGCACCCACAGTTACTGTAATCCCCCATCTCACCTTTACAACAGGTGTGAAGTCACCAAACCGGTTTCGCTGCTGGGGGAATTCACAGAATTGGGGGTTTTAAAACAAATTAACAAGACCGAGCAGACTTCAGACAGGGGGTTTGGTTGGTTAGAAGTGGCACTGATGGGGGGCGGGAGGGAGTCTCGCCCGCGGAGCAATTCAGTGTAGAACCGCCACTGCCTATTTTCCACCACATCACGTACTTCCCTGATCTCGGACTAAACTCCGCGCTTTGCTTTTATAATGTGGAGCAAGCCCGAGATCATATTAACGTAGCATTCATCATTCAAAGTTATTCATATCAGTGTATAGTAAGTGTGATTTGAAAAGTGCTATAACTCCACCTGCTACAGTTTCAGCCCAGTGGAACAATCTGACTACACGTGAAGTGCCATGAAAAAGTATTTGCCCCTTCCTATTTTTTTTTTTGCATATTTGTCACACTTGTATAGGTGGAATTTCACCTAAACACTTTAGGTGAGAACGTATAGGTTAATATGTATATGTGAGAACAGCTGATTCACACTTGGGGAGACACTAAAGAGGAGGATTTTAATTTAGACTATAAAAAAATTAACCTGCGTCTATTTTTAGGCGTGCCAGCTGCCACTTTTTAGTCTTATAATGCCCACATGACATGCTGGTACAGAGCTGGACATAGCTTATCCATGCCAATGATCCCGGGTTTGCACCCTGCGCTATAAAATACGAGTACGACAGCCATCCGCGGACAGCAGCTCCTGCCTCCGTCCGCTTGCGCTTGCTCTTCTTTAAAGTCCCTGGGGCGCGTTCCATTTGCCCCGTTTGCAGGCCGCACTTCCGCGTTGTGTGCGCGCGTCTCACTCACACCACGTAGTAAAATCCACTGTAAACCAACAAACCGAGTATTTTATACCGCGGATTGGAAGCCCGTGATCTTTAGCAAGGAGAGCTCTTCTTCACTATTCGTGCCTAATTCTGCAGCCCTGCTTCTTCGCATATCTGAAGGAGAGGCCGCCTAACTAGTGAGCGAGAAGCGATATTGATTTGGGCGCACGCCGTGACAGGCTGAAAAAAAACTATTGTCCTCAAAAATGTAACAGATGAGGACTCTGATTAATGTGCAAAAACTATATAATAAAACTATATAAGACTACTTGCCTTTATAAGACTCAACTTTTATTTAAGCGCACTCACAATAACGAAAAAACGTGATTTTATAAATGTTTAAAAGCAAATAAGCTGCGCTGTTTTGGTAAACTTAAGCGCGTCAGAAAATGAACGCAAGCGTTTTTTTAAATGGTCAGAGTCAGTCTGCTTGCTGTTTTCCCGACGCGTTCATAATCATTAGTCTACTTCTGGCGGTGCGCTCTGGAAAACTTGCTGATTTAAAGCGCTGATTAAAACTATGGAGTAAATTAAAGAGGAGAATCACGATGCCGAATTGAAGTCCTGAGCCCAAACCTCATTTAAATTAAATTAAATACTATAAGTAAAAAAAAAAAACCAATAGCCCACATTTAGAAACCGTTTATAAATTCTTTTCGACATGAGTTGGCCCGGTGTTATGCGCAGAGCGCCGGGAGATTTCCTGAAGCTCCGAAATCACTGGGGCATTTTTTCTAAATAAATGCTATCGTTAATAACTGATGGAGGTTTTGGGCTGTATACGCACATTTTTGAGGGGTTTAAAACTAATTAGTCAAAGCAGACCTACATGAAAGGTGAGAAGTGAGTAACTGCGCGCGCTGTCGCGGTGTATATACTGTACAACATGCGTTTATCAACCTTTTGATAAAAACGCTGCCTTTTGTAAAGTGAAAGTACTTTACAAAAGACAAACTGCTTTATTTTAGTCATGAATTCACAATCACATCACATTCCAGCTATTATTTCCAGCCGTGGTTAAATAATGGATGAAATAATTATTAAATGCTGGACACAAACAGCAAATATGATGATTATTATAAAAAGCCCGAAGTAGTTTGTGGTCATAAGATAATATTTACTTAATAATATAATATATATAGTTCATTCATGTCTTCTGATGATGTCGACACATTTTTTACGTTTTAAATAAGATATGTTGGCATATTCACGAATCAGGACATTCGCATAGTTAAGACTATCAGATAGCCTACTATCAGGAAATTATATTAATTTCAACACCATGTAAACCGAGACATTGCCATGTCTTTCACTGTTTTGTCCCTGTTAAAACATTACAAAAAATATATAAGAAACTTATTAGGAATTTTAAAGCACGAATTTGGGCATCTCATTTCATCATTATGAAAAAAATATGAAGCACATATACACACATTTATCATGAAAGATCTGTTGTAAAGCAAAATAAAATTCATGTTTGCTTCAGCATTGGGAACAATATTGTTTTAGACTAAGTAATTATACACAGTTTTTCGTTGTACAGTACTTGGTCCGGCGTTTAAATAAAGTCCTTCCATGCGGATATTCAGTGAAGCACAACACATTTATTTAAATTTCTGAATGTTGCTTACGGCAAGTCGCGGCGCGCCGCGCGCTAAATTGAGGCATCCCGCGGGAAAACACGCGCAGTCTTAATGGCCACATCTGTATGTGACAAATAAAATTTGAATTTGAATTGAATTTGAAAAGAAACAACCAAACTCAAACAATAACTTTGTGCTAACAGGGGCTCTCTAGCAAGACACAGGCAGAGGGACGAAGAACACACATCCTGTGGCGAAACACAGGCAGAGGGACGAAGAACACACATCCTGTGGCGAAACACAGGCAGAGGGACGAAGAACACACATCCTGTGGCGAGACACAGGCAGAGGGACGAAGAACACACACCCTGTGGCGAGACACAGGCAGAGGGACAAAGAAAACACACCCCGTGGCGAGACACAGGCAGAGGGACAAAGAAAACACACCCCGTGGCGAGACACAGGCAGAGGGACGAAGAACACACATCCTGTGGCGAGACACAGGCAGAGGGACGAAGAACACACACCCTGTGGCGAGACACAGGCAGAGGGACGAAGAACACACACCCTGTGGCGAGACACAGGCAGAGGGACGAAGAAAACAAACCCTGTGGCGAGACACAGGCAGAGGGACGAAGAAAACAAACCCTGTGGCGAGACACAGGCAGAGGGACGAAGAAAACAAACCCTGTGGCGAGACACAGGCAGAGGGACGAAGAAAACACACCCCGTGGCGAGACACAGGCAGAGGGACAAAGAAAACACACCCCGTGGCGAGACACAGGCAGAGGGACAAAGAAAACACACCCCGTGGCGAGACACAGGCAGAGGGACAAAGAAAACACACCCCGTGGCGAGACACAGGCAGAGGGACAAAGAACACACACCCTGTGGCGAGACACAGGCAGAAGGAGGACAAACACGTAACGGGACACACAAACTATGCGTGGAGCTGAAACTGGACACGAGAGAGAGACACGTAGAGACTAGAGAGAGAGACACGTAGAGACTAGAGAGAGAAACACGTAGAGACTAGAGAGAGAGACGGGACTAGGGCTAAAGACATGGCTTTTAGCTAAACATGGTTAAGATTGCTCTTAACCATGGCAGTCAGCTACACATTCACCTAGCTAAACATGTCTTCAGCCCCAACATGCACTAAGCCAGTGGTTCTCAAAGTGTGTGGCGCCCCACTAGTGGGGAATACAGACATGACAGGTGGGGCGCAATGAACGGGAGGGAATTAGTGAAAAATAATAGGAAAGTACCTATTATAATTCATGCTTTTCTTTATTGACAGTAAAGGTTGGACACTCGAAACTAAATTAACACACTAAAACTAAACACACGCAAAGAAATGGATCAATAATACAAGTAAATTAAAATAACATTAGAGAAAAAGTGGAACCATAGTGCAACAATAACGGTTTAACGTCGGCATGTTAATTCCAGAGGAACAAATTATAAGGAAACATTCGGTATTATATATGTCATTTCATTTATTCCTATGTGTATGCTGATGTTTCTGTATTTTTGTTAAACATTAATATTTTATCAGGCAGTACTAGTCTGGCATTTCTAGTTTCCAGTGAAACAACAAAGTTACTTTTTGATCCTTCAGGCGCTGAACAGAAGGGAAGATCAATATCGTTCTACGCTTTTTGTTGGTGTGCGGCTTTTTGCGATGATCCCTAAATTATTCGTTGTACTGTAGAGAATAATGGTGTTTATGCTTTTAAACATGTATAATTTAAGGCGGATGGAGCTTAAAGACAATGTAGAGAGGAAATATATGTGGGTATCTTATTTTCAGGTTTATTTATGCAGTTATTGAATTCGGAGATGCGAATATCAAACTAACTTTACTGCGGACACAAACAGGTGTTATGCGCTAAAATGCCCCCTTGCCACGGATTGCCCCCCTACATAATCTCTATCAAATATTATATTAGGACATTCAAAGGTTTATTATTATCAAATATTATTACTATTATAATTAACCCTGGGCACGTGACAGCCATCGAGACGATTAATACAAATCCCCAAAAATGATTTATTTTGCAGGGGTTTGTCAATGTGCAAATAAATTATCACAAATTGCACTAAATAAATATTGTTTGTGGTGAAAGATTACAGAAAACGATTTTATTATAAAAATAATATATTTTCCCCTATACATTTTTTATATTGCTTATTTAATAATTAAATTCATTTGTTATAATTTGTAATTTGTAAACCATAAACCTATGGATTTATGTTTTAATATATTATTTGAAAGAGATTATGTAGGGGGGGCAATCCATGGCAGGGGGGCATTTTAGAGCCAACACCACCTGTTCTGTAGCGTACTGTATGTAGTGAGCATAATAACGTCAAAAAAGCAGGTGATTCAGCATCATCAGCCTAACGACCAAAAACCCAGCCGAAAGGAAAACATGATGAAGCCTACTGTATGTTGCGCTTGGATTTATGGTGGGGATGGTGGGGGCAGAAGAGAGACCAGTGTGTGTTTTGTGTCTTAAACCGCTGGCAGCAGACAGCACGAGACCCAACAAAGTAGGAAGACAATAACAATTGCACTTGTATTTTATCTGTTTTGAACTTGGTGTTATTTGATCTTATCGGTTTAGAAATTAATATTTCAATAAATAGTACACTTGGCCATTTTCGTTATCATTTTGTTGACAAGTGGGGCTTGAAAATTTGCCCACCCCCTTAAGTGGGGAATGACAGAAAATGTTTGCGAACCACTGCACTAAGCTACACTTACCTAATAGCTCAACACACACTAGGGAATTAGGGCACAGAATCACAGAGACGGAGAATACCCAGTGGCTAGGCGAGGCGCCACTCCCGGGCTAGGCGAGGCGGCACTCCCGGGCTAGGCGAGGCGGCACTCCCGGGCTAGGCGAGGCGGCACTCCCGGGCTAGGCGGCACTCCCGGGCTAGGCGAGGCGGCACTCCCGGGCTAGGCGAGGCGGCACTCCCGGGCTAGGCGCACTGGGACACTAGGGAGGTAGGAAACACTGAACAGCTAGAGACACAAAGGGGCTATGGCTAGAAGCATGCTAGTTAGCTCAACATAGATTTTAGCTAAAACCACTCCTAGCCAAACACACACCTAACTACTTACCTAACTCTAGCTAAACACACAAGAACACAGGAGGACAAAAACCACAGTACTTACATACATCTAGGACAGGACTGAATCAGCTCCACTAACACAGACACACCGAACATACACAGAAACATTGCCAATATGAGAGCCCAGGTCAACACAACTTAAATCAAAATATGAACTAAACAAAGAACAAGAAAAGAAAAGACAAACCAAACCAAACCACCCACACACACAGATGACAGTGGTGAAACCAAAAATGCTCGACCCAGTTTCTCAGACTAAACAGCTATTTATAGATGGATTAACGGCTACCTCGGTTCAGGTGTGCACTCGCATCACCTGACCGAGGTGCCTGCTGGGAAACTGAGTCAGCCAATAACAACTACAAATAAAAAACAGCGACCTCTGGTGATGGACCCTTACAGAATCTCAGTTAGCTGTGTGCATGTTACTGCTTCATAACTATACTCTTTATATAGTTGACCAATCATATGTGGCTTAAACAGAAAAAAGGAGAGGGAAAACACAAAAGCAGCTCCCAGGCAGAGACCCGGCTCCAGTCGTTCACCTTAAAGAGCAGCTCTAAGAGCCATATCGTTCTGACACATCAGTAGTAACAGACTGTTAAAGAGTGACAGGAAGCAGTTCATGTGAGGTTTATGGTGAAACACTTCATCTCACTAACACTACAGTTAATCCTGTAGTACGTCTAGTTCACTCAGATAAAAGTTAATGTACAGAACACTGATATTAAACGTTGCAAATTTTACATCATCAAACGTATTGTGTTATCTAACAGTTTATACTGCAGTACACACAGACACTGTTTATTAGAATATTATCAGAAACATTTTAATTTTACAGTGCTTTAACAGGGGCTGGGGTCGACAATTCAGACACACCCACAGACACAGACACACACACACACACACAACTACACTTCCTGAGAGTTTCTTTTTTTTTTTTTTTGCCACTGGCTCAAGTGGAAGTGAATGTCACGCTACTGTCTGAGAAAACCACAAATACACCCTGTAAAGTCAGAGAGACAGAGACAGTAAGTGTGTGTACGATAACTAACAGAACATTATTAATTATTATTATCTGAGGAGTTTGTGAGTCTGGATGTAGAATGGAGATGGTCCTCATCTTCACCTTCTGCCTGATTCTAGGTAAGTACAAACACTTCCAAATCCTCATCAGTCTCAGTGTTCAGTATCAGTGTCACATTAAAGCTTTGCACTGATGGACATTTAGCACAGAACTTTTATAGAGAGGTTCCAGTGTTTAAAGTAGTGAAGTTCTCAGGGGTGCTGAGAGCTCCTGGTTATCTTCAGAAGCACACAGAGGAGCTTCCACTTCACTTACTGCATGAGGAAACCTACATGTTCAAGTCACCTACACATGGGAACATTATCTCTACTTATTTTCAGTGTAAAATTGACTTTGAAGAGTTTGTGTATCTGTATACGAGCTGAACAACAGTCCTTAACTACAGGTTATGTGTTTAAAGATCAGGACTAATGCTTTATCAGTGCAGTCGGCCTGCAGTCTCATCTCTCTTCTTCCTGTTGTTCAACACAGAATGTGAGTTTAGTGTTTTCTATCGAGTCTAGCCGAGAGCAGATAGTCCTGTTGTAGGACGTGTAGGATTTAGATTATTAGTCTCTGAGTGTTTGTTATTTAAAATCCCTGTATTGGTTTCTCCTACTGTATGTGTATCTGTTGTACCTGTCTCTTCTCTTACACGTGTCACAATGTTTACACTTTAATATTCCTGGATACTGAGCTTCATTTTGGTCTTATATGTTACACCATGGTCCTGGATCATATTTCATTCCACTGTATATTATTCTCCAGCTGGTACTGATGCTGTACCTACAGTAACTGGATACAGAGGACGATCAGTTCAGATTAAATGCTCCTACACATCTGGATATGAAAAGAACAACAAGTATCTCTGCAGAGGTGAATGTCCATCTGTGGGGAATAGAGACATTCCTGTTCAGTCTGGATCTCCTGCTAAAGACTCCAGATTCTCTCTGTATGACGACACAACAGCCAAAGTCTTCACCGTCACCATCACTGATCTGAGACCAGAGGAAGGAGGAACTTACTGGTGTGGGGTAGATGCATGGCATGATAAATACACAGAGATTCTACTGCTTGTTAAAACAGGTGAGTGTTACACAGAGGAGAGTAAAATAATCTTACATTAATTTATTAATCATGAACATATTGTCATTGAGCTTTTGTAATGTCATACAACGACTTATACTGTTTGCATTACGATTTACATTTACATCTGAAAATCTACACAGCTGATATTCACCAACATCTGTTAGCTACATAAGGCATTAGCTTAGCCACAGGGAGCTAAAGTGTTTGTGCTAAGCTACATAAGGCAGTATGTTAGCAGGATTAGCAGTGTTATCTACATGCTAAGCTAAAATATATAAGTGACATTGGAAGAGAATATTTTAGAAAAGCCAGTAAAACTGGTGAAAAAAACTGTTTAATATGATCAGAATAAGGATTATAAGAGACTTAATAACTTTCTCATGGTAACAGTTTGCTGGATTCTCCACCTCATCTGGAGCAAATCACTCTTTAAAACACACCTGTTCTCTGTCAGTGTTGTTCTGAGTAAAAAAGATAAACTCCTCCCACTTTCCAAAACATTCTGTACAGCACGTGCCATTTTACACACACACACACATGCAGGAAACTCACTGGGTCTGTGTGTGTGTGTGTGTGTGTGTGTGTGTTGGGGGCGTGGCCCTGTGAGTAGATTACCAAGACTGTTACCCTGTGAGTACAATATGGGCGTGTCCTGTCTCAGGTTATTAATAGATAATAAAGTGAGACAGAAAGAAACAAATACAGAAAGAGAAGACGGATCTTTTCCTTGGATTTATGCAAAATACATGAACTAAGAATATAAATTTTTTATTTAAGTTTATTATAAATGTATTATAAATTATTTTCTTTTTATTTAACTTGCTTCATTTAAACTTAGACCCTTTAATCTTTCTATAGTTATATTTCTCATGTCTGTGTGTCTGCAGTATTCTCTGTGTTTCAGTTTATTTTAGTTACGTGTTACAGAAAGATAGTGACGGAGACTGAGACGGCTGAAAGCGAACCCTGTTTATTTTCTTTATTTAACAAAAGCACAGTGTTTTGTGGATATTGTGAGTGTACAGAAATAAACGTAGAGCCTTTACAGAGTCACATGATGTACTACACTTAATATATGATCAAAAAAGGACTAAGAACTTTCAGTTCTTTTATCATTTACCAGCAAAAAAACACCATTTGTCCCTCTGATGGTACCACAGACCCCTAGGTGTTAAAGCACCGTGTACAATATAAAACAGAAATTATTTATCAAGTTTGTTTTAAATCTATATCATTTGAGTCTGGAATTTAAATATATACTGTTTCTTTTATCTTTCAGAAAATCTCATCAGCAGCACTGTCTCACACACCACACACACCACATTCACTACAAACATCACACACTTCACTTCAACACACTCCATGAGTCCATCAGTACATGCTGAGAACACACACTCAACAGCAGGTATGAACTTTTTGCTTGTCCTCTTCCTCACTTTTCTCTCACATCATTCATCATGTCTCATATTTGTATTTCAGATAATCCACTAAATGATGCTAACCACCCAAACTCCACCCCCTCATCTCAGGGTTTGTACAATATCATGTGTTTTTGAGTCTTTACTTGCATTTATTTATATGAGAAACAATACACAAATCAAACAGTGACAGGGAAAATGGCCACATCTGGGAGATGTAAATGATTTAAGCATCGTGCTACGCTCCCCAGGTAGCACACACACGTCGCAGAGACGTCTACACGACGTCATCTTTTTCATCTGGCAGATGTCTGGCAGAGGGCGTTTGCTCATCTGGCAGATATCGCCGATACATCCGTATACAGCGCTTAGCGTACGTATTTAAGACGTAAATGAATTAAAATGTCCCTGATCCACTTTTTAGACGATGTTAATCAGATGTTCTTACATCTGCCAAATGTACATCTGCCCCCCCCCCATTATTTTAATTAAATACCCTCGGTTAATTATAATAAACCATGGTTAACAGAATTCTGTGAAGGAAGGAAGCAGAAGACAAATGGGATAAAACAGAGATTTTTATTTTATATTTAATAAAAACCCTGTTTTACACCAGCAGCAACTTACAAATGAGGTCTCAATTTGAAAAGATGTACAAAACATAAAACACCACAAATAAGTATTAATCATGGAAAAAATTAAACACCAACAGAAACGTTTTGTACTTTATAACTGTTCATTATGACTTTTAAATATGACCGTTAGAGACGGTTGGTAAGGAAACTCCTGAAGTCAGATGCAGACAGGACACTTTCACTCACAAACTGCTGTCAAGAAATACAGAGATAGATTCAATTAAAATTCATGATACTTAAATTAGCAAATAAACAATATTTATACTTTCTTCCTCTCGCTTCACAACTCATGAGAACAGACTGAAACCAGAACCGGACCGCAGATTAAGAACGCGCATATAACCATCTGTATTTTAAGTGTGATTAAAAATACAAGAAATAGCTTAAACCAAAATAACGTGACTAAACATCGCTAAACAGCAGGTGACATTTATGTTCAGTATTTCGTTCTATTTAGAAAGATATGTGGTTGCTAACGCTAGCAACCTAACTAAATGCCTGCATCATGCTAGCACCACAGTTAACAGTTTAGCGTTAGCTTCTTCATCACCCTGCAAACATTCTACAGAGAAAGATAAAAAGCTCAGACATCTTAGCCGTTTCTTTCATACACAGGTGGGGTTCTTTAGCTAACTATAGCAGCTATTGTCAGCTAAATTATCCTACCTCAGCCTGAAAATTTGTGTGTAACCTTAACACGGTAACAGTAATAAATGTTATATATTGTAATCATTTTTCAGTCATATGTAACTTAGGTGAGTGAACATGTGTATAGATGTAAAGACGATGTATCATTTAACAGCTCAAACAGGCGATCTACAGACGATCAAAATACGACTATAAAAAAACGAACACAATGTTTACCAGATGATATGCTCTTTAGCAGACGTCTCCGCGACGTACCTGTGCTATCTGGGAACTGTTTTTTTTTTTTTTTAATAAAGATTAGGAATATAATTTCCCACAGCTATATTGTGGGTGTTGCTCAGGATTTCTGGCCTGGTGTTCAGTCTGCTTGAGGAATTTGAATCACTATAACAACCCGAGTGGCTTCTGAAATTGCTGCTCCAGTGACATTCCTACCTATTATTGTATTATTGTACTTCCACATGTGTGGTATTTATTCAGATTAAATTTACACATGGTTCACCTACACCTCCCTCAGTCTGGTCTGTCTGGTCTGAGATCTCCGGATTAAAAACAGTTTAATTAAACCACATCGAGACACATCAACAGTCTAAAGAACACAACACACACACACACACACACACACACACACACACACACACACACAGGGTGTAATTTACCTGTTTGGGTAAAAATGTAATTCTCTTGCAGGATTTCCAACATCCATTCTCATCATTACTGTGTCTGTGGTTCTGGTGCTGATTCTCTTTGCTCTTATATTGACTGTCACACTACAGAGAAAGAAGAAGACTGGAGGTACCGCGAACACACACATGCATGTTTAGTTTCAGTTACACAACCATAAAAGTGTGTAAAGTTTTATACTTTATGGCTGTTTGATTTGGCGAGTGCCTGTGCAATTAGGACTAACACTTAATGTCAAATTAGATAAATGATTGGGGGACATTGTGTGTCATCTAGGGGAAAAAAAAACAATGTCAAGACTGTTTGGTGTAGGGAATTGTGGTTTCAGTGGGTCTAAAATCACCAGTGTTTCTAGTATTAAAGCGATTTTTTCCAGACCTGAACCTACAGAAATAAAATCCTATCCAGGCTGGTGTCAGTGGTTAAGAGATTATAAAAACATTATACAAACATTTTTATTGGTTTATGTAGGTTTTTAAACATTTACATTTAGGCAGACGCTCTTATCCAGAGCGACTTACATTTTTATCTCATTTTATCTCTCTAAGGCATGAAAAATATCATCATTATGTGATGATAATTTCCACATCAGAGTACTTTATACAACAAACATAAAAAATCTGAACCAGTGCTATTGACATTTACTGTACAATAATGAGTACAAAAAAAAACATTGGTTAACCCTCTGAGGTCCGCGCACACATATATGTGTTTTGAGGCGTCTTCCCCTGATGACGCCAATAAGAACTTAAATTACACTTTCAGTTTTGATCGTACAGACTAGATCTATATATTAATCAAATCTGTACAGTGTCTACTTTTATTTGTATGCACACATGTTAAAAATAAAACTTTGTGCATTAATAAAATAAAGAGAATAAACAGGGTGCGCTGTCTGTCACTTTGGTCTGCGTGAACTGCAGGAAGAAACACGTCATTAAAATGAACTGAAACTCAGCAAATACTCCACAGAGAGACACAAAATACATATCTATAGAAAGCTTAAACTGTCTACTTTTACATTTACCAATTCAACTCGTTTTTATTTAATCCGTATGAAAGTAAGGAGTGGTACAGATTCTCCTGTATCGGCTCATTACTGCTAATGTTCTCCCGCCTCCCTGTTCTTTAGACAGACGATCAAGTTCACTAGCTGACAATTTTATTTGTACAAAAAATGAACTTATATATAACCTATCTCTGTTTGTATCTGTTTAATGTTATTTTTAAAAATATATTTAAAGACAACAAACTTTAAATTTAGAAATAACCGAGATAAAATAGTCTTTCAGAATAAAACATCAAGTTCAAGTTCAAGTAGACTTTATTGTCATTACAACCATATACAGTTAGTACACAGTGAAACGAAACAACGTTCCTCCAGGACCAAGGTGCTACATGCAACATAAATTTACAACATAAATTAACATAGACACTAAACTAGCTAACCAAGAGGCCTAGTTAGCTGGCTAGCAGAGACAGGACAGAGAGACCTAACATAAATTACAACAGAAATTAACAAAAACTAACTAACTAATTATAACATTTTTACAGACAACATAAAGTGCACGTGCAAATGTACAAACAAGGGCAACAACAAAGTGACATAAATAACTTAAAAAATAAATTGTCTTAAATTTGTGTAATGAATGTTTCATAAGATCTTGTAATATTTATGCAGTATAATCAGAACCTCTCTATTCGCTATTAACTCTTGGTTGTTGTTGTTTTAGTGTTACTGTGTGTGCTTTACAGTGTCAGACAACATTCAAATACAAATGATTCACCCTTTTCCACAGTTAACTCAAGTCAGCTCCTGGGATGAGGATTAGTTTTAACCCTCTGGGTGGTTTAAGACCTTTCTGAAGACCTACAGTGCTCAGACCCTCTTCTTAAATTTGTGTAAATTTTAAATTGTCATCAAATTTCACTTATTTACATAGAGCACAAAATGGGCTTTCATAATGTGGCTGATGTAAATATGTTACATTTATATTTTTATCATTTATATTTATATTTTATAAATAAAATTTTCAGAATATAGTTGCGAGCAACGATCAGTGGGCCCAAGCACCCTGCACCATCGACACCAGGGCGCACCACAAAACCTGTTTGTCTTTTGAGCATGTTAAGACCCACAAAAAGCCATCACCACTCGGGTGATGCACCACTCACTGCACAACTTGCACATCTTACACAATATGACGTAATAGGGCTGATGTCAGTTTGGGCCCTTAATATTTGTCATGTCAAGTGTGTGTGTGTGTGTGTGAGAGAGAGAGAGTAAAAGATGTGAGTGTGTGAGTGTTAACATTTGTAATGTGAGAGTTAACATTTGTGATGTGTGTAATATATGAGTGTGTTTATGCGTGCGCGTGTGCGTGCGTCTGTGTGTGTGGGAAAAAGAGAGAGAGAGACGCGAGTGTGTGTGATATGAGTGTGTTTGTGTGTGTGTGTGTGTGTGCGTGCGTGCGTGTGTGTGTGTAAGTGTTAACATTTGTTATGTGTACATGTGTAGAATAGGGCACAGATGCTGGAAAAAATAGCGTCACACTATGATGTCACTCAATGTAATATCACTGAACATTAAAGTTATTAATCACTTTTCAGCGTAAGTTTGAGGCATTATCATGACTGACCCATTTGATATATCAAAAATCATTCTACAATCTTGTATCCTCAATGACTTTAGATCACATCAGCCCAGTTTGTTGGCAATCTTATCAATTTCCTAGGAGGAGTATATAAAAATCCATCCAGTGTGTTTTGGCAAATGTGTGAAAGTTGTTCTGCTTAATGAGCTTCAAATGTGTACCAGGTTTCACATGCATAAGTCACGCAAAATCTCGTGTGGGGGCTCAAACTCTCCTAATGGCAGCAGATTTCAACCTGTCTGCTAATTTTCCTAAGTTTTTGAGCATGCTAAGACATCAAAAAGACCAAAACGGTGAAAAAAAAAAATCATCAGAAAAACAGTGCTTGGGCCCTAACTATGCAGTGGAATAATGGATTACGAACATAACTTCATGTCGCCATCCCGATAATCTTATCCAAACATAAAGCAGCGTCTGTAAAACGAAGTTGCAGGACACTTTACAAGACATTGGACAGGAAGTTTGCTGTGCCTGGAGCCATGCTAAGACCAGATGCCTCGAAGTAAGCCCAAAACCAAGGGTGTAAATCGGCGATCCAGTAAACAAAGCGGACAGTTTTACAGCTTCACCCCGAGTTGAGGTGGGGGGAATAGTGAGGGGGATGGGCACCAAGTCACACTTTGTGTTTTTTTCGTTGACTTCCAGAGCACATGCCTTTTAATGAACAGGCATATGGCATGGACACTATTTCAAACCATCTTGAAAGTGTGCCAGTAGGGCAAAATGTATATTTATAAATATTTACAAAGGCGCGCCAACCAATCAGCAACGCCATGATCTCCTTCGCTGGAGGTGAACTACCAGATGAGAATAAAATGTAACGCAAGTAAACAAACAAAGCTGCATACCTTGCTGAACTTGGTGCTCATTTCATAACTAAACCGTAAGATTAAACCTTAAGACTTTGCCCTTGTGACTTACTTTGATCTAGTAAACAGTACTAGAAGAATTAATTTTCACCTTCCAAACTGTTTGTATATATATATATATATATGTGTGTGTGTGTGTGCGTTCAATTAGTGTAGTTCCTTGTGTCGTAGATTAGTCAAATAAATTCTCATTTCTTTATAAAGTACTGTTGTCTTGGTCATGTATTTTAAAGTCTAAACAGTAAGTTTACTTAAGTTACTTTGCTCATCATACTATGCTAAATACTAGATTTTGCTTTATCATCGTTGGCCACGTAATAAGTCAAACTGGTAAGATACAATAAATTGTGCTAAACGCTGGACGGGTAGTCGTGTACATTATAAATTTTTATTCAGTTAATCAAACTAACCTGAATTGTTAAAGATTCGATACACCTCTGACCCAGAGCTAAACATTACATATTAATAGTGAAGAATGCGACAGTTATTTGTCATTCGTTGTCATTATACAGTATGTCACAAATTTAACTCTTTCTCTCTTCATATCTCTCTGCAGGCTCTGAAACAGTGACCGAATCTCCCAAAGAGGTACATGATAATGATTTACCACAGGTATCACTGTCACACTTTACTTTAATTGTACTACTTTAATTGTAATGGTTTTTATTTTACATTTCAGACAAATGAAGATTATGAAAATGACCAAAATGTCCGTCCTGTTAAAGAAAGAGAAAATGTCACTTCATCAGTATCTGTCTACCAGAGTCTGAACCCAACTACCAACCAATCAGATTCAGTCTACCAGACTTTGACTGTTTCTAGCAACAACTGATGAGACTCAGGACGCCTCTGCTGACCATCCAAAAGAATCAGGATTCAAAAGTAAAAGTAGCAGTGTTTACTGTGTCCGCAAAATACACGTTGCCTGGCCTGAGGAGTACTAATTTTATTTGTTTACCTTTTTTTTTTATTTGCATTACTTCATAGAATAATAATAATAATAATAAAAGATCTTTAACCTGCAGTCTAAATTTTACAACATGTTGCCAAGTGGCGGCACGGTGGTGTAGTCATTAGCACTGTTGCCTTGCACCTCCAGGGTCCGGGTTCGATTCCCGGCCAGGCTCGATTTCCGTCTCTGTGTGCATGGAGTTTGCATGTTCTCCCAGTGCTTGGTGGGTTTCCTCTGGGTACTCATGTTTCCTCCCACAGTACAAAGATATGTAGGTAAGGTTAACTGACGTTAATTGAATGAGTGTGTATATGTGTGCCCTGCGATGGATTGGCACCCTGTTCAGTGTGTACCCCACCTTGTGCCCTTAGTCTCCTGGGATAGGTTCCAGGTCCCCTGAGACCCTAAATACAGGATAAAGTGGTATAGAAGATGAGTGAGGGTTGCCAAGTCAGCATGTACTTCTGCTTTACAGTAGGAACTCAATCGGAATTTTGGTTTTACCGCCGTGGCGCATGGCGGCAGCATTTGAGTTTGTGCGTTTTCTGGCTTTTACCGCTGAGTGGCGCTATATAACTATAGACACCTCAGGCCTTAGTTCATTCTCCCAAGTATTAATGAGCTGCAGCTCCTCTAGAGCTGCACGTAGTAGCGAATAAAATCAAGTAAAACATTGGAGTTAAACAAATTCATAATCACAGAACTAAAATTACAGTACAAATGTAGAATTCAAATAAAATTAAATCTTATTAGGATCTAATTTTGGCAAAATAAATGTTAACACAGTGAGCCTTTAGATTTTATCATGTGTAATTAGAAAAGCTATGTGTGCAGGGTTTTGTGTCGTCTTATATTTTGTGTTCTTTAAATTTGTAGTAGATTTATTAACTGAAATAAATGACCATAAAATTAAAACATCGCGTCAGCAGATGTCGATGTCATGCAGTGTCATCACAAGTGCCCGCTTGTGTTTTTGTGTTATTATAAGAATGAAATGCAGTAGGCTGTTATGATCATTATAATTTTCTTTAATTATAAATATTGACCCTCGATGCGCTGTATCACCGCTGGAAAAACCTTATGAAATACAAGTGAAACATTAAATGAATTTACAATCACAGTACTAAATTTACAGTACAGATATAGAATTTAAACTAAATATAGGCATTACCTATTTGCATCAAGTTGAAGCAAAGTAAATGTATGTAGGGGACCACCACTAGAGGTCACTGTGGATTATGTTTGTTTGTGTGTTTGTAGTTTTGTTGGCAGACTCAGTTTTCCAGATGGCACCTCGATCCACTGCTGCGGAGACGACGAGATGACGATTAATTTATCAATGAATTTTGGTCAGAGTTAGTCTGTTTGTTGTTTTTCCCGATGCATTAATAATCATTAGTCTACTTCTGCTGGTGCACTCTGGAAAACTTTATCCGTGCGGTTGAGCGCTGATTAGAATACGTAGGAAATTAAAGACGAGGATCACGATGCTGAATCGAAATCCCGAGCCTAAACTTAATTTAAATTAAATTAACAATTATAAGTAAAAAACAATAGCCCATGTTTAAAAATTCTTTCCGACCTGAGGCTGCTTTCCCCGGTATTATGTGCAGAGCGCCGGGAGAGTTTCCTAAAGCTCAAATCTCAGAAATCATTGGGGTATTTTTTTTTTATAAATAGACACTTTCTTTAATAACGAATAGAGGTTTTGAGCTGTATAAACACGAATTCTTGCCTAAGCAACTTGTAAAACTTTACTATTGTACAGTAAATATCAATAGCTCTGGTTCAGATTTTTCATGTTTGTTGTGTAAAGTACTCATGTGGAAATTACCATCACTAATGTATTACTTCGATAGAACATCTATCGACAGATTTTTTGGCCGCTGTTGTTTTGCCGCGGTAGTGAGTGCAGGGTAATAACTATTCCAATTGGGTACCTACACTGTATAAACAAATTATTATTAACACCTTGCTTGTAGTTTGTCCATAAAACAAACACAAGTGCTATATTAGTTTCTATTTTACATTTTTTTTACACCTTTTATTTTTACACTTGGTTTATGAAATGTAAAGTTGTTTAAACACCTTCATGACATTTTACAAAATTTAATCACAAACCAAACACAGTGTATAATAAACACCCAAAGTACCCACCCCTCCAACTCAAAAAGGGTGATATATGCTTCTTATTATGTCACGAATGGATGATAATAGCTAATAGTGTTGCCGTGTGCATAAAAGGCAGGCATAGGCGCAGAGGGCTTTTTTTTTCTTTTTTTTTTTTTACCAAAAGAGTCTTTTAATAAGATAACAAAACATGTAACATAAAGAAACAAAATAAACACTTGCACATCATAACCGGCATTAGACATTACCAAGGCACTATCACGAGATGCATAGGACATTTGCTTGATGGTGAAACACAAGCTTAAAGATGAAAACACAGGCTCTAATACCTGTTACACAGAAGATAAGCCTTATGACGAAACAAGCTTAAAGACGAGGACACATGACATTGCAGACTAGCTAAGCATGGAGCTGAAACAGACGAACAAGCTCAAAGACACGGAGGTATGAGGGGCCTCTGGAAAACTTTAGGAATAGAGAGACACAGAGAGATCAGAGGACACAGAGAGACCAGAGACACAAAGAGACCAGAGGGCACAGAAAGACACAGAGAGACTAGGGAGACACAGTGAAAAATATCCAGCCTGATCTACTTTGAAATATTAAGGTTACTTTTTGCATCAGATTATTATGTAGTTCAAGCAAGACTATTCTGTGTATTTACTATTTACATTTCTTTATGTAAAAAAATATTTTTTGCTAGTAAAGTCTATTTGATTTCGCAAGTAAACCCTACTTAATTTAAATAAATTTAGTTAAATAATTTTCCTAGTCATTGTTTTGTGTTCACGCTCCACTTAACTTTGAGTTTCAAATATGTTTTTTTAATTAAAATTTAACTTAAGTTTCCATATTACTTGGAGCCTACTTTGTTTTATTAAATGTCCTAGTCTCATTTTAAAGTTACATATACTCACAATATCTGGTTAGTGACTAGGCATTTCTTATATATTATAGTTAAAATACCAGTTGTGTAATTTTATACTATGAAATGCAACTTCATCCAGCACAAAACCTGAAGTATGAACACTTTTTATTGTGTGTATACACTCCTGACCATTCAAAGGTCCTTTAAAGTGCACTTGGTCCTGAATTCACAACATAAAAAATATGGTAAATACCATAAATAAATAAATAATAATACGTAAAGAAAAAAAAATAGAGTAGCATGAGGACCTGAGAAAATGTTCATTATAATACCACCATCAACAGCATCGGTATATCTTTTATGACACACCTTGAAGAACAATTTTGCAACTGGATGGAATTCTCATAGAACAAGAAAATATTGCAAATACCAACATTACATATAAAAACAGATGAACTACTAGAACAAGTGCATTGGTAGAAGAGCAGTTTAAAACAAACTGTGAAACTGTTAAATGTTCAAGAGGGAGCTCACTCAAACCCTCTACCTGCCGTGGCATCTGTCAATTTTACACATGCAGGGTGACCTTGAGATTATGTACCTTGGAGAACATTCTTTTGTTTGTGTCCTCAAGCTACAAGAAGATCTGCTGAAAAACCTCAAATGTGTATTTCAGTTTTAGCATCAGCATCGTCATCATCAAAAACCTTTGACAATAGACGAAAGAAAAAGATTTACAGTACTTGAATCTTAACAATAACTATTATTAATTGTATGACCATGAACATTTAGACAAATCAAAATGTCATTGTAATAAAGCTAAACATATCTTAAAGATTAAATGAATTTTCTTGGATGCAAGTATAGGGAATTGGGTTTATTTACAACATGTATTTATGACTTTTACAAGTTGCTCCGGTTAAAGCATCTGCCGAAGGCCTAAATGTAATTTACAGTATTTTCCTTACAGGTAGGTATAATCTGTCAGTAAAAGCACCTCTTTCATGTTAAAATGAAGGTGCATATATATACACACACACACACACACACACACACACACATACTGCATAGTGCACTTACCTTGTTGCAAAGTGCATCATACTTTATATATTAATTTTCCAAACAGCATAATTGCTTTTCTGTAGGAATGACTTGACTTTAAAATTATAAACTTGTGTCAAGATGCAATATCTCAAAGCTGTCACTTATTTTAGATTGCACAACCTTGTCTTAAAAGGGCAGGTTTTGAATTAGAGTAATGGCAGAGGTGTATTTTCTGTACCTGGTAGTCCTTGATTAACTCCTCTGGCTCTTCACCAAGGTAGAAAATAAGGCCTCTGATCACAGCTTCTCTTTGTGAGCCAGTGCTGCTGTCCTAAAACAAACAAACAAACAAACAAAAAAAAACAATAATTAAATACATAAATAAATGCAGACATCAGAAAGCTAGTGCATGAAATTAAGTGCTATCATGCCTTATTTAAAAGGTCAAGGGTGTCATCAAGTTTTATTTTAATGACACCTCCCTTCTTCCTGTACAGGCTCAATAATTTGGGTGTGTTTTGGTCCAACTTGCCCAGGAATGTGGGCTATAATGGCTTTAGTGTGATTCTCCGAAATTCCTCCTGTATTTGAGAGAAAGGGAGCAAGAGAGAGAGAGAGCGATTAATTTAAAAGATTCAATTTGAAACATGACAAAAGTACCAGGTACTGGAGAAAACAATTTAAAATGTCAAGCATACCCAAGAAAGCTCAAACAGCGCAGGCCATCACAGTTTCAATCACAGTTTTGTTTTTTTTTGTTTTTTTGAGGATTACATCATTTTGACGCAGAGAGATGATTTTGGTCATCTTCTCATTGATAAGTTTGTTGTTGTCTCTCTTCTTGTACTCAGGGAAGTTCAACTCTCTCTCCTTCAAGGGTTACATCAGTTTCACCTTGAAGATGAGGTGGAAGGTAGTTTACCTCAGATTTCTTCGCCTTTTTCAGGTTTTTTGCAGGAGTTTGATCTGCAGCAGATTTTCTCTTCACGCTGTTTACATTAACCTCTGGTAATCCAAGGTGTCGCATCTTTGCTCTATAATTGCCAAGCTTCTACTTCGGGTTGTTGTGCCAACTATATAACCCATTAAATGACAGTGGGTTCCTCAAACATGGGTGCTTGGCAATCAGGGCCTCAGCCACCTGCTCCCTTTGTGATTGTGAAGGATAGGCAGTGTAGACAAAGATACTCTCTGCTAGTTTGTCCAGAATGTTGGATTTTACTGAAGGACTGCTGAATAAGGTCCCATCTTTTCTGTAAGCATCATTTGCAGCTTGTAGAATGAGCTCCATGTCAAAGGAGAAGGATGGTATCTCAAACTGAGTTGGCCAAGACTCAGAACGAAGGGACCTAGTGCTCTCTGAAGATGACAGAATGATGGTATCGCTGGATTTAGTGGAACTGGAACATCAACATCTTCTGATGACCCAACACAACTGCTATTCAGGCTGTCTTGGAGTCCGTGAGCACTGAAAGAATCCTCCAATGTTAATGTGACTACAGGTTCAGTAAAAACCACCTAGACGCTATCTTTGTCCTTTATTTCATTAGTTTCAAAAAGAGAAATAAAAATATCATTAAAATTTTGGTCTAGAAACTGCAAACTACAATCTTGTTCAATTGCAAACGTCTCTTGTACAATATGCTTCAATTCCTCCACAGTCTGTGAGATTCCTGTGGGCAAGGAAAGCTTGCATATCTCTTCTCTTAATATGACCCTGTCTGGCAGACACTTTGATGAATCTGTGCTACGAAAAAGAAAAGCATTGGTTATAATGGATTTAAGAACGCAAAGAAATACTAAATACATCCTATTACAAAGACATAACTAAGACTTTGTGTAAACAATTTTAAACACCCAATTGCAGTGGCCAGCATACAGAGAACAAGGCATTTGAAGTATTTAAATATTGGTATTTTCACGTTCATATTCAACAGAATTTGTATTTCACCATTCAAGTTTTTACAACTAAGCATTCAAATACAATTCAATTCAATGAATGTGGCTCTGTCTGAGAGTTCCATAACTATGCCAGTCTTTGAGGATGATTTTGGTCTTTTTATAGCAATGAACTACTTCAATTCATTGGACAGATTTGGACAACTCAATTTTTGTCCAACAATTATTAAAAATATATCAGCTAAACACACTGTTCCACTAAATGTTTATTCATTCAAAACATTTCAGGGAAAAGGTTATTTAAAAGTATGGCGATTAAGTAAGTTATGGCGATTCTGAGCATTTAGGGCAACATTTATTTATAATTATTTTTTACACAGACAAATGAGATAATACAGGATGCAAAACCAGATATTCCTTGTGAGTATGGGGTTGCTGAAAATCTGATGTCTTTAAACAATGGCCAAAGTTATCCTTTAAGGACACTTAGATGAGTTCTGTATTGTCACTTATCAAGTGACCCTAATTTTGTACACACCATGTTTTTTTTTTTTTTTATCTCTGTAATGACAGTAAATTAATGAAATTGAGAACAAATGAAAATCCATAAATATTCCATTTACGTACCTAATCTTGTATGGGAATATAGCGCTTCAGGGTGGCAAATCACTTCTGCTAAACAGTGTTGCAAGTGAATAGGAATATGTTAATTCCTGCTGCAAGAGCACTGTCACTCGTCAAGTGTATACCAGTTCAAAAGCCCTAAGGTGCTCACTGTACCATGAATGTAGACACTTGACAGCAAATGCAGGCTGGCCATGCACAATAAGGATTAAACATATTTCAACAAATTCTGGAAGCCCTCCAGTAGATCCACAGGGCAAGATCATACCCACTGAGTAACTGGTGCCATAGCAGGTAACCATATTTGCCACCTAAATACATGCCTCTTCAGGAAACATTCTTTTCAGTGCTTCCTGTATGTTTTCCTTAAGAACATCCACAGAAACTGTGGACAGATTTGAGACACTGGGGGCAGGTGTGGGTATGTTCGTGCCATGCAAATGGTAAGCCAACATTAACTGATGCTTTACAGCAAGAGACATTAAAATGTTGCGAAAACAGTTGGCATGTCTAACAACTCGCTTAAAAAAGCTATGCCTTGTTTCAAAGTGCATTGTCCACAGAGCTACAAATGGTCGAAAAGCCTTTATTAGTTTCGGATAATGCTCAAGGAAATGATGCTTCAGCAAAAGTTTTGCCTCTGGAAAAACCTGCCTGTATCTATGCCTGTGTTCCGAGATCTTGATGTCAAGATATTTAATTGTGTCATCTGTGTGAAATGGGGAAACCACCAATTCAACAATGTCTTTAAGATCCATTAGAAGATACCATGCCGGTTCATTCTCTGGCACTTTGAATGCAATTATAAAAGGAAGCAGGCGCAGCAAGCACTCATTTTCATGAGCATTTCCACCTACGCTTTTCCTGGTGGCAAAGTGCAAGGGGACAGGCTGTCAGCTATCAACTTTGTCAGCCCATGTGTAGGGAAATTGTCTGATTAGGTCATTGAGTAAAAGTAAGGAAAAGTTTTTTTTTTTTTTTTTTATTAAAACACTAAGGCACAAAGCCAACTCCAGCTGTACTATTCCTTCGAACAGGTCATAAAACAAGTCTGGTGGATACCCTGACAAAACATGAAAATATTTTAATTTACTTGTTAAGGCACACTGACTTTTCACACCAAAGCAGTGAGAGACAGTGGGACTTTCTAAAGCTGCCTGTACATGAAGAGAATGTTCGTGCTTTGTTCTTGCTCTGAAGGATCCAGTTCTTACTTCATTTTCCTGAAAATCAGAAACCTCTCCCAAACAAAACCTGCAGACGTGAGATCCAGAAAAGTTTTCCAAAAATCCACCAATTGAGTGTGCACCTAACGTTCTATCTAACTACCTACTACTACACCAACTATTGTGCCTTTTATCTTCTTTCCAAACACACACTCTAAAAAACGCTGGGTTGTTTTTTCTACCCAAGCGCTGGGTTGCCTCTGTTGGGTCATTTTTCTGGGTTATTTACAGAGAGTTGGGTAGTTTTTGTGTAACCCAGCTGCTGAAGAACCTGCTGGGTTGAAGTTTGATTGGCTCCTCCCCCAAAGTTCACCGGTGGATTCAGTGGCTGTCAGTCAGAGCTTCGTGTCTCTCTTGAGCTCCCACACCGCTGATGACGGTTCATTTAAGGGAAATGACGTTAAATACAAGGTCTGTATACACATGTTCACTCACCTAAGTCACATATGACTGAAAATTATTACTATATGTAAGATTTATTACTGTTACAAGGTACAAGGTAACACTCAAACTTTCAGGCTGGTTTGAGGTAAGATAATTTAGCTGACAATAGCTGCTATAGTTAGCCAAAGAACCCCACCTGTGTGTGAAGGAAACGGATAAGATGTCTGAGCTTTTTATCTTTCTCTGTAGAATGTTTGCAGGGTGACGAAACTGTAACTGTAGTATTAGCATGACGCTAGCATTTAGTTAGGTTGCTAGCGTTAGCAACCACATTAACATTAGAACTTTATTAATCTCACTGTTTGAGACAGTAAAATGCTGGGGTGTTACAAAACACTGACCCTCTTACAAATATACACACCTGCTAACCCTCCCGTTTTTCACTAGCTAGTAATTTACTCCGCGGTCAAAAGTCGCCCGCGTTTCTCCCGAGTTGTTACGGTTTCCTATTTTGTTGTTATTTTGCTCTTGTCTAAGGGAGATTGGAAGCCGACATAAGAAAGGGTAATATCTTGAAGAACGTCACTGATTACTATTTGAGAAGTCACTCATGAACAAGAATGAGACCAACTCGAGAGTAGCGCTGAGTTTTAGCAAACTTTAGTAATTTTAAAGCACCAAAACACACAGTGGAAACCAATAGTTCAAGTAGAGAAAGAAATAATATTTACAGAAAATATATACAAAATATCAAATACGCATTCAACGGTGGGAGCCACGAGCAGAGCTTAAATCAAAGAAATAAATAAAACAAAACACCTAACTTATGCGCGGCAGTCAATCTAAACTAAAACAAAGTGAAAACAAAAACGGGGCGTGGGATGCCCGCTAACTACACTAACTAGCCAAAATATAAGTACAACAATTAGCTCTCACTCCTATCTAGTGTGTCTAAACAAAGTCTAACTCTACGTGCTGTTTATGTACGCCCTAGGGCATACTAACCTGGACTCGACACCGCGAATGGAGAAACGTCCAAGAACTCGTACTGGGCGTAGTCAGGACAAAACAACACACGTAGAAAGCTTAGCGTAACGCACACACACCATTCACAAATCACTACGACAACGTTCAATAATACCGGAAGTATAGCGTCACCATAACAACAATCTATATGAATGAACCAAAAAAAGCCGCGCCGCTGGCTGCGTCACTTCCGGGTTCTTATACTCGGCTGGGGCAGCCTCATTGGTTCCCACGGGAATCGCGGTCGCGCTGGAAACCATGATTGACAGGTGCGATGTCCAATCCCAAGACCTGAAAGACATAGGCACTAAAATACGTGCGAAATGCCCGAAAATACTACGGGACGTAACACGAGTTATAACAATATTTTACACCTTTCCCCTTTTGGCAAGTAGTATGCAAATATGACTGCTGCATGTAAGATAACCAGGTAGCCCTCTTTAACCGAAGTTGCTTGTGACTCAGACTTAATTATCTATCAGTCAGCTGTACAGCAGTGGCGGCCGGCCCATAGGGGGCGCTGGGGCACCGCCCTCCCTGATAAGAGGGGCTAAAAATGTAAAATATATTTTTACAAATTAAGTTTTTAAATTCTGTTTACCCACCAGTATGTGCCTACATGCGATATGAATAACATACAACATTTCCCACCTAGTGACATTCATTCACCAGTGAATTTCCACAGACAGACTTGTATCGTTTCTGTCATGGGGCGCTGAGAAAAAGCGCCCCTGAGTGCAGCCAAATAGCCAGTCATGTAGCTGTTGCTGGAAATTCTGTCCCAAGCAGCAGAAAATACCGTGAGATTTAAGTTTTTTTTCTTTTGAGGCGATCAATCAGAGTAATGATGGCGAACTTAACGAGCGAAGAGCAGTTTCCACCAAATTCGGTGAGATCCTTATTAATATACCCGTTTTAGACTGTTGTGTTAAATTGCACTTTTAAAACAGTTTTTCTTTGTGTGAACCACTTTGAGATGCAACTTTGCTTGAAAGGTGATCCAGCTGATCATACCCTTTGATGTTGATTATTGTATTTGATACTCTTTTAAGCATGCATGGCGTATTATACAATGGAAATTTGTTCATTTACTTTATCTGTGAAACTGGTGATTTTGAGGAGGAGATTAAATCATTACTGTTAATTGTAATCATCGTCTGACTGTTAATTTTAATTCTTATATTGGACTAAGCAAAGAAATATTTTGTCACAGCAGCCCCACCAGGAAAAATTTTCACCAGCCGCCACTGCTGTACAGACTGTTTGGTAGTAGCTGTCTCCATGTTTTTGTTTCAGGTAACCTATACCCTAGCTTTGTCATTTTTTTATTTAGTATAAATCCTATTACACATTAAATTGATAGTCTTATTCAGTTTAATCTTTGTTATTCAACAAATTTTTAACTTTCTTTCATTTCTTTCTAAAGTTGGCACCAACATGGTGGAATACCTCCAGTAGGCTGAAGGGTCAAGGCCGTACCCCTACTGTACATCCTGACGTTGGGAGATGATGACCAGCGCTGCTCTCAGGCATTCGTCCTTCTGATGGGACAGGCTCGGGAGCAATGCACACTACTTGGGGCGGTTGATGTGTGCTTCAAGGCATTTTATATTTTTATATACTCCTAAGTAGTGTGCTTCTGTATAGGACTTTTTGTAATGTTGCTATGAAATAGCAAGGCCTACTTGAAAAGTCATAGACAGTGTATGTTAAAACGGAACCAGGGCTGGATAGTTTTGTTCTGCAGAAAAGATATCTAATGTCACAAAGAGATCCTGCTCTGTAGAAGCTGCCTCAGCCTATTTGTGTTATTACTCAATTCTGCCCTTGTGAGTATTAGTATAGTAATGATGTCGCTGTTGATTATCTGTTCTTGTGCTTTTGAAAAAAAAAAAATTTTCTATAAACATTTAATAGAATGTTGTTTATTGCATATTTGTAATTTTTTTTTTTTTTGTAATAAACCAGTATATCAAAGTAATTTAACTGTTTAATAGACATGGGTAGTTTTTTTTTTTTTTTTACAAATTCACTGTAAAACGTGAAAATAATAATAACCTATTTGTGAGGTAGAAATAACTCAACATTCCAGTTAAAATTAACCAACATCTGGGTAGAACATTTGACCAATTTATGTGGTAGAATTAACCCAGCATTATAGTTAAATATGACCCAGCATTTGGGTTGAATATTTAACCCATTTTGCTAGGTTAAAAAAATAACCCATTTTGCTGGGTTAAATTAACCCAGCATGTAGTTAGTCCAATAGTTACCCAGCAGCTGGCTTAAAAACAACCCAGATTGGGTTGTTTTTAACCCAGCATTTTTTAGGGTGCAGGAATAAAGAGTCCTTCCTCTTCCAACTGGACAAGGTCTTTTAATAGTGGTTCAAGAACTGCCTCATAACCATATGTTTTTACATCCTTAGTCTTGAACAGCACGGCTAAATAAATTGACTTCAATGTAGCACGAAACTGTGGTGGCTCGTTTGCCAATACCCAATACACTGCAGTAATCTTGTATTTTTTTTTAGATGTTCTTAGGGGATTGCCCACCTCAAAATCATCAATGTACACAAGGAGAGAAAGTGTTATGGCTTCAGTGGTTAAAAGTGCATTTCTCCTTATGAAACACCCGTCTTTTGTATGATGTGGCAAGACAACCATCAGCTCTTAAAGCTGAGCTAATAGGGTTTGACTAAATTAGACACAACCAGGTTATCAAGCACACGGTCATGTTTTCTTAAACATGAGTTTACGGTCTTTCTTATGCCAGGAACTGATACTAAAGAGGATATAAACTGGAGCTCGGCAGCTACTTCAGTAATGCACTTGCTTAACACATTGTAAACACTCTCTAATTTTAATAAAAGATAAACTCCAAGATGCTGGAAAAGATGCTGTGGGGAAACAAGAACTGCAAAGTTCACAACTGAAACTTACTTCTGGTGTTGGCTTGTTAACTTAATGATTCCTTGATAAATGTGATTTGAGAGCATTCAAAGTTTTGAAGGCGCAGGGGCAATCAGCGTGTAGGCAGGGAAGACATTGGCTGTGATTGTGCCTTAACCTGTAGTGCCTCAAAAGGTCATTAGTTTTAGGTGCAACAAAATCACAAATCTTGAAAAGTACATCCAAACACTGATCGGGGAGCAAAGAGGGTGGTCTGTCCGGGGGAGTTTACAATAAACTCTGCTTGGGTTGGACTCAGTCAGCGGAGAGTAGAGCAGAGTCTTAGAACTTGGGTTCTCTTTAGAAGCATTTATTCCTCTATCTGCTTATCCATCTGTTCATCCATCCAAAAGTAATAAATAAATAAATAAATAAATATTTAGATGCTCCCTGAAATATGGAATGCCTTCAAATCATACATTCAAGAAAAATTAAACAAAATCAACATCAGAAATCCAACCTCTTCACCTTCATCTTAAAATGACACTAATCTGATTTTTACAATTGTGTTTGGAACATTCACATCACACAGATCCCAGCAACACACATCACTTACTTGCAGTGACTTTGAGGCACACATTGTACACATGGAGTTGACATGATTGGTCAAATATTACAGATAATATTCCTAAAGCACATTACTCTTGTCACAACATGACAACTCTCAGGCATATAAGTGTTCAAGACTATACAAGTGTTCAGTATGAAACTTAAAGATGAAATAAAACTCAACCTAAATTAACTCAATTTTGATCTGGCTTTTAGAAAATACAGCTTAAATTCTAAAATGATGATCATGTAAACATACAGTCCATTCTTCCCACAGGTTGCTGGATTATAGTGTAGTGTTTATTCTGAAACTAAGCACATTTTGTAACAGCACACTAGTGCAAACAGCTCTGCACCCAAAACACTTTTCAATCGTAAACCTGGAAGACATGTGTGACTTTTAAAGGGCAAAAGTCGGCCTACCAAGGCAATGAATGGCAGGGCTATTTTGCATTCATTTAATGGCAGATTCTGCCCACCCAGCAGCATAATACATTTTACAAGTGGGTAAATTACACTCAAAATATTGTTGCTACATTGTTGACAGGACTTTGGTAAGAGTTCATTAAATTAAATGCAAAAACAATACAAAAAAAAGTCAACTTGATACCATCTTTTGTCTGAAATAAGTGAATGCAAATAGAATTTTGCCCCACTTTCCCCACCGCAAATTAAATGTATACATACCTTTATCCAGTGTAAAAATCAAAATATTTGGAAAGAATAAAATGCCACAGTTAGCAACTAACCAATAATAATAAAAAAAAAAATCTATAGAAATTGATTAATGACATAATATCCCTGGAACAAACAATAACCACTGCAGATAATTAGACCATAAATATGTATGCTTTTTAAATATGTAGGTGTTTATGCAATTGATTTGATATACATGAATAATTTTATATGATTTATAATAAAGTTGTGTAACTAAATTACCAAGTTGTGTAATAGAAAATTGCCATATTGCATATATAAAGATGCCAATTAACATTTATTTTCAATATTTTAGTTAAAAAATTTATTGCATTACAAACATCTGAAAACTTTGTGCCACAAAGTATTTTTCATAATAATTTTCTATTATAGTCTCGATGACTGTTTAATAAATATATAAATTAATGTTGTAATAATATTTAATAAAGATTGTGTGGGGGCAATTCATAGCAGGGGGTATTTTAGCGCATAACACTGGCGTTCAGTTCAGCT
This sequence comes from Clarias gariepinus, assembly GCF_024256425.1. Taxonomy (NCBI): domain Eukaryota; kingdom Metazoa; phylum Chordata; class Actinopteri; order Siluriformes; family Clariidae; genus Clarias; species Clarias gariepinus. The sequence goes on from NC_071117.1 coordinate 3,697,480, forward strand.
GGGTTCAGTCGCTCCTATACCTCGCATGCTGAGTTTTTTCTCCATGTCGTGAAATGAATGCCGTCTGCTCAGAGATGGCTGCCCACTTACTCCGCCCACCCTGTAAAATTTGCGCTTATTTTCTAATCTGATGGAGATAACCTCCCCCTCCCCCGCTATCTTTCAATATTAATCAGTAATGGAGTTAGGCTCTAAAGGCATCTGAAGTTGCGTTTCAATTAATTACTTAACTGTTTTCCAACAAATATAAACCGCCTTGGTAGTAAATTGTAAATTAATAACTATAATATATTATATAGAAAAGCTTGAATATTACAGGCTGAATTAATAAAACGTGCTTCTACTTGGATGCCACCTCCTAGGCCAACAATAACTCTTTGTCTAACTGTTTAATCAACTATTTCACAAAAGTGATCCACAGGTCGTCTTCTGCTTCTTAAAACTCTTCGCGCACGAGGTGAACAGAACAGAACAGTTGTTTCCTACTGCAATGAGGCTTGGGTACACTTTTAATTTGATACGGGGTTTCCCATGCTTTTTCCATGGGGAGTCAGTTTTATTTAAACAGAGTAAAAAAAAACATGATTATTGCTTGTTGTGTGTGTGCAAAAGATTGTCAGGGATTACATAAAAAAAATATGTTGAGGAAAAAAAATGCACATTGTCTTGTGTTCTGAACAAATGCAGATTAATTTCTAACTTAGATATATTTATGTAAACGTACAAACTTAATTATTTATTGTTGATTACACAGATTTAATAATGCCACATTTAAAACATCTCAAATTATTATTTTTTCAGTGCAGAGAGACTAGGTAGACCAAACACACAAGGAAGACCAGAGACACAGGGAGACTAGGTAGACCAAAGACACAGGGAGACTTACACAAACTGGAGATCCACACATGACTGCACAAAATCGAGTCAGCTCCACACACATTTAAACACAAAAGAATTACATATTAACACAACTAGTGCCTTGGGACATGATTCTAAGTTATGGTACAAGCTAAATCAAGAAAAACATAAAACAAACCAAAATACAAAACAAAGTGCCCACATAGAAGGCAGTCAATACCAACAAACATTTAAGTTTCCCAGACTAACCAGCTACTTATAGAAGATTTAATGACCTGCCTCGGTTCAGGTGAGCTCCCGCATCACCTGACAGAGGTGCCGTCTGGAAAACTGAGTTTGCCAAACCAAAACTACAAAACATAAACAGTACCCTCTAGTGGCGATTCCTAACATATTAATAAATTAATTATTTTTAAAATGTAACTAAATAAGATTTTCCTAAGTTACTGTGTGTACTGTACTCATGGCTTATGTAGCCCACTATCACGTTTAATAAAGTATGGAAGATAACTACAAATAATGTGTAGACCAGATTCAGAAGTTCCCTTTCAAAGGCTACACTCGATGCTGCGTGAAAACGCTGGGGAAACATCTTGTCATGTTGCCGGTTGTGAAGCATTTGTGTATCAAACACGCCAAATTTTGGCTTATATAACCTCGGTCGGGTGACGTCATCTGATGAGACGCACCTGCAGGTTATAAATAGGAGTGAACCGGAAACATTTCTCAGATCTTTTGTCTTCACTGACCTTGTTGTGTTTGCGTGTGTATTTAAACCAGCAAAATAAGAAAGTGTTTAACTCACCGATATGGCAGAGTTTTAATTAAGATATTCCTCCGTGTCTGATAAACACATATCGGAGGGCGATCTCTACACTTTACTGCTTCGAATAAAGTGCTCGCGCGCGCCCCTCATTCCTTGAGAAGCACCGGGCCGCGGCGCATTTCTGGGGCTTAAAACACGTGTATCCAGCAGAGCTGTGAGAGACGGATTTGAAACTCCTATCTCTCACTTCCTCGTTGGATCGGGAAATCCCTCTGTCGGCTCGCAAACGCGCGCTGCGCTTCTTGTGAATGGGCAAGGAAAAACATCCTCTCTCGCTCCGCGGAGGTGGAAATAGCACCCAAGCACTTAAAAATAAAAAATAAAAACTTAGACGGCAGGTTCTGTCGGGTGGCCGGGGGGCGGAGCCTCAACAACGCTCTCTTCCTTTTTCTTAGCAATCTCCATATGAGTAAACCCTTTCATGGAGTAAGCTGTATCTATCCTGTGTTTTCCTGCCATCTACTTTATTTATTTGTTTAAATATAGATGAAGTGGAAGCGCAGGGTTATTTGATGATGCCCAGATAGAAGAGACGCTTCCAGGCTATCTCTCTCCTGGGACATTATCCTCCCTGAAAAGCTAATACTTCCTTTCAAGCTGTGTAGACTTTTATCTTCCCTGGAGGGAAAAGCTTTTCAGGCAGCAGGTCAGGTTGGTGCTCCATTGCACACCATGACGGTTTTGCAGGTCTACCAGGCTTATGGCTGAATATTAGCGGCATCAAGCATCGGATCGTGCATTCCTCCTTGATGCCCCTATTTCGCCTTCCGTCCTGTTTGGCGATGTCATTAACTCGTTCGCCAGTAGGTTCATGAGGCAAAGTTATATAAACAAGCCTTCGGAAATTCCTTCCCCACTGTGCTCAAGAGTCGGGACTGTCGGACAGTCTCGACCGGGTCTGATGCTTGCAAGGTGTGAAACACACAAGGAGAGTGTTTTTGAGTCGGGCAACCCCTTGTAAAGATTGGGGTGCGTCGCGCCGCGCTTCGCAATCTGCCTCAAAAAACTCAGACTGGCATGTTGTCTTCTTCACAAAGAAGCCCTGAGGTTCATGTGCCCAGGAATTCATCTCCCCCCAGTGGGGAGAGGCACACAGAATTCCTTTCGAGAAAGAAGTGTTCTCCCTGGCACCCCAGGAGGTCGGTGTTTTTGCTCCGCCACCACTGGTGTTTCGGGCAACACCAGTCTCCAATAAAGTGTTAGCTCTTCGGTTTTTCCTGCCATGTTTCAGGATGTCGAACATCTAACTTCGCCCCCTACCCCCTACTACAGGATGCAGTTTTCACATCACCCTCCGTGTTTCAACGGCGTGGTCTCCACTTCTGTGAAACCTGAAAGTGCGCCTCTGCTGACAGAAGTTGCTGGGGAATGGGGCCATGGAACATGTTCCCCTACCAGACAGTGAGTCAGGCTACTAGAGTCGGTATTTCTTGGTTCCCATGAAGAACGGGGGGCTAAGTCCAATTTTTTGATTTTCGCGGGCTATTTCGCTATAAAATAAATAAATACAGCTTCAAAATGTTGACTGGCAAAGTGATTGCTCTCAAATCCTACCAAGCGATTGATTTGGGACAATTGATTGAAGGACGCTTACTTCATATTAAAATATTGCCACAACACAGGAGGTTCTTAAGGTCGCTTTCGGGGGCGAAGCTTACCAGTATCGGGTCCTTCCATTTGGTCTAGCTCTCTTACCCGCACATATATGAAATGCATGGATGTAGTTCTGGCGCTCACGACTCCAGGGCATCCGTATTTGAATTACATAGAGGACTGGCTGGCCCAGTCTCAGTAGCTAGCGCTTTGTCATCAACATGTCATCCTAGCTCATCTTTGTTTCTTAGGATTGAGACCCAACGCCACGAAAAGCGTGTTCTTTCCTGCTCAGAGGACAGCATATTGGGTGTCACATGGGATTCGATCGTAAGCGGGCACAGCTGTCTCCCGCTCGTGTCGAATCCATTCTCAACACCCTCAAGGAAATCAAGCTAGACCAGAAAATGACCATCACTTTCATAGATTTTAGCTCTTATGGCAGCTGTATCCACGGTGACACCTTTGGGCCTTCTGCACATGAGAGCATTTCCGTTGTGGCTAAGAACCAGGGGATTTCACTCTAGGGCCAATCCCCAATAAAGGTTACGCGCCAGGTGCTTCGTACCCTTCATATGTGGTTCAGACCCCGGTTTCTGACTTTGGGTCCCACTCTAAGTTCGTCTTGTCGTCGCAGATGCTAACGACAGACGCTTTTCTCATGGGCTGGGGTGTGGTCTTAGATGACCGTCAAGCCCAAGGGAGCTGGAGAGGCCATCTTCTCACGTGGCACATCAATTGCCTCGAAATGATGGCTCTATTTCTGGCCCTAAAGCATTTCCTCCAGCAGTTGAGAGGCTACCATGTCCTAGTGCGCGTGGACACTATGGCAGTCTCATATATTAATCGCCAGGGCGGACTGTGCTCGCGCCGCTAAATAGCTAGCGCACCATGTCCCTTTCTCTCAGGGCGATTTACATTCCAGGGCATATGAATGTGGGAACAGTTGTTCTGTCCAGTCTCTGACACACGGGGAATGGAAACCCCACCCCAAAATAGTCAGTCAATCTGGGAGAGATTTCAGGTAGAAGAGGTGGACCGAAGATCAGCAAATGTCCCCTTTACTACTCTCTGACTCTTCCAGCTACCCCAGGTCTGGACGCTGTGGCCCGTACATGGCCCTGGTTACGCCTTTATGCGCTTTTCCGGATAGCTCTGCTCCCGGGAGCCTTGGCGAGGGTCCATCAACAGTGTTTGCACCTCTTTTTGATAGCCCCCTTTTGGCCGACCAGAGTGTGGTTCTCGGATCTAATATCCCTTTTCAACGGCTCACCATGGGTGATTCCAGTGAGATGGGATCTTCTGTCTCAGGCGCAGGGGACAATATTTCATCCCCGGCCCGAGTTTTGGAACCTTCATGTTCAGTCCCTGAACAGGACCAACTAAGTCAAGCTGGTCTTTCAGCCAGCGTAATTAAAACTATTCTAAGTGCTAGGGCTCCGTCCCCTAGAAGAGCTTATGCCCTCAAATGGAATGTATTTGAAAGTTGGTGCATGACGAAGCAGGTAGACCCAGTCCACTGCCGAAATGTTTAAGTGCTGGAGTCTCTGCGGGAAAAGTTGTCCTCTGGCTTGTGCCCAAGTACCCTCAGGACGTACGTAACTGCTATTTCAGCCTGCCACATCCTGATTGGTGGGGTTACTGTGACACGGTCCCTTTTTTGGGCCAGGGGTAGCTCAGTGGTTAAGGCATTGGACTACAGTTCTGAAGATCCCAGGTTCAAACCCCACAACTACCAAGTTGCCACTGTTGGACTTTTGAGCAAGGCCCTTAACCCTCAACTGCTCAGATGTGTAATGAGATAAAAATGTAAGTCGCTCTGGATAAAAGCGTCTGCCAAATGCCTAAACGTAAATGTGGGTTTTATATGTTTCAATATGTTAATGTATCAATATGTTTCGCATAGCGTTTTCACGCAGCATGTCATTCCCGCCTTTTCAGGGAACAGGGTTACAGCAAAGTAACCCGAGACGGTTCTAGGTTTGGCTAAAGTCAAGAGATGCAGTGAGTCAGAAACACAAGACACAGTAGTAAAAATTAACTATTCGTATTTACCATTTAAGTATGTGTATGTTTAAAAAAATTATAAAATTATAGTACAATGTTTTCAATGAGAACTCTAGTAAAACATTCAATATGTAACTAAAATAAATAAAATAAAAAAGAGTGCGCACATAAAAAAAATAAAACAGACCCGTGTCTAATAAAGCTGTGGACCATTACGTAAATTTCAATTCGATTTGTCATCGTGTGTGGACACTAGTGATGGGACGTTTGGATCATTTTAGTAAAATATGAACATACAAATTATATATATATATATATATATATATATATATATATATATATATATATATATATATATATCATTCCTGTTACCTTCCTCGCTGGTGCTTGGTTGTGACATTTCGCTCGAATCTTGAGTCTCTATCACGGACATCTTCGTTTACTTATCACAACCTTATCAATTGAAAATGCTATTTTATTCAAACGTCCTTGCTGGAGTGTGTGACGTCATGTGCAGGTGCAAAGGATCACGTACCAACCAATAGGGTGTCGGAATGGTATGTTTATACTTCTCATCCAACCACAATCAAATTTGCTCCATCCAGATGTTTTTTTTTTGTTGTTTGTATTTTGAATGACAAGCTGAAATAAAATAGGAGTAACTAGGCTATTTTTAAAATGTAAGGAGTAGAAAGTACAGATAATTGCGTGAAAATGTAAGGAGTAGAAGTAAAAAGTCGGCTGAAAAATAATTACTCCAGTAAAGTATAGATATCCCCCAAATTTTTACGTAAGTAATGTAACGGAGTATTTGTACTTTATTACTTGACTCCTGTATCTAGACATCAGGGTTATAAAATACATACTATTATAGAATAGACACAGAAGCTGTTGTCCAAATATCAGTCAACAGTATCAGTAGATTTCTCATTGACTGGAGTCTTCATGATCAATTATCTATAGACTATTTTAATATCTGGAATCTAATGATATAAAGAAAGAGCTATATTATATAAAACACAGTACATAATAACTTAACTTTAAGAAGGAATCCCTACAGCGTGATGATGGACTGAGACACATTACACAATACATAACTTTCAGTAACACTAATCATATACATCAATACAAATACATTAATGATGTTAGAGAGACATCACCATTACATATCTATTATACTTATGGAACTTTATATTATAATTAATAAAATATAACCTTAGTAATGCAGACATGTCTGGGTCGGAGTGTAGTGGAAATGTTTCTATAATCTACTCCATAGTGTCACTGCTCTCAACTGAATCAGTCCAGGATTTATAAAACACGTCTCCACATCACACTCACTCTTACGGCCGTCTTACAGAGACACAAGTTAGTAAAGACTCGCTTCATACACACCCCTCTGCTCTGAATTTCCTGAGTGGTTTTCTGTTGCTGACCCAAAAGTGGAAGTGGACGTCACGCTACTTTCTACTAATATCACACACACACACACACACACAAACTGTATAGTCACAAAGACAGAGACAGCATGTGTACGATAACTAACAGAACATTATTAATTATTATTATCTGAGGAGTTTGTGAGTCTGGATGTAGAATGGAGATGGTCCTCATCTTCACCTTCTGCCTGATTCTAGGTAAGTACAAACACTTCCAAATCCTCATCAGTCTCAGTGTTCAGTATCAGTGTCGCATTAAAGCTTTGCACTGATGGACATTTAGCACAGAACTTTTATAGAGAGGTTCCAGTGTTTAAAGTAGTGAAGTTCTCAGGGGTGCTGAGAGCTCCTGGTTATCTTCAGAAGCACACAGAGGAGCTTCCACTTCACTTACTGCATGAGGAAACCTACATGTTCAAGTCACCTACACATGGGAACATTATCTCTACTTATTTTCAGTGTAAAATTGACTTTGAAGAGTTTGTGTATCTGTATACGAGCTGAACAACAGTCCTTAACTACAGGTTATGTGTTTAAAGATCAGGACTAATGCTTTATCAGTGCAGTCGGCCTGCAGTCTCATCTCTCTTCTTCCTGTTGTTCAACACAGAATGTGAGTTTAGTGTTTTCTATCGAGTCTAGCCGAGAGCAGATAGTCCTGTTGTAGGACGTGTAGGATTTAGATTATTAGTCTCTGAGTGTTTGTTATTTAAAATCCCTGTATTGGTTTCTCCTACTGTATGTGTATCTGTTGTACCTGTCTCTTCTCTTACACGTGTCACAATGTTTACACTTTAATATTCCTGGATACTGAGCTTCATTTTGGTCTTATATGTTACACCATGGTCCTGGATCATATTTCATTCCACTGTATATTATTCTCCAGCTGGTACTGATGCTGTAACTACAGTAACTGGATACAGAGGACGATCAGTTCAGATTAAATGTCCCTACACATCTGGATATGAAAAGAACAACAAGTATCTCTGCAGAGGTAAATGTTCCAGCTGGGACCTTAAAGACGTTCCTGTTCAGTCTCGATCTCCTGCTAAAGACTCCAGATTCTCTCTGTATGACGACACAACAGCCAAAGTCTTCACCGTCAACATCACTGATCTGAGACCAGAGGATGAAGGAACTTACTGGTGTGCGATAGATCGGGCAGTGTATGATTTTTACACAGAGATTCTACTGCTGGTTAAAACAGGTGAGTGTTACACAGAGGAGAGTAAAATAATCTTACATTAATTTATTAATTATGAACATATTGTCATTGAGCTTTTGTAATGTCATACAACGACTTATACTGTTTACATTACGATTTACATTTACATCTGAAAATCTACACAGCTGATATTCACCAACATCTGTTAGCTACATAAGGCATTAGCTTAGCCACAGGGAGTTAACATGTTTGTGCTAAGCTACATAAGGCAGTATGTTAGAGTGATTAGCAGTGTTATCTACATGCTAACCTAAAATATATAAGTGACATTAAAAGAGAATATTTCACATAAACCAGTAAAAGCTGGTGAAAAATGAGGAAAAAATAAAATAATAGTTTAATATGATCAGTATAGAGATTATAAGAGACTTAATAACTTTCTCATGGTAACAGTTTGCTGGATTCTCCTCCTCATCTGGAGCAAATCACTCTTTAAAAAACACCTGTTCTCTGTCAGAGACTCACTGTTGTTGTGAGGTAAAATAAACTCCTCCCACTTTCCAGAACATTCTGTACAACACACACGCAGGGAACTCACTGAATCTGTGTGTGTGTGTGTTTGTGTGTTGGGGGCGTGGCCCTGTGAGTAGATTACCCAGACTGTTACCCTGTGAATAGTGTGTGGGCGTGTCCTGTCTCAGGTCATTATTAGATAATAAAGTGAGACAGAAAGACTGTACCTCTCCTTAGATTCATACAGATTACATAAACTTAAAATATTTATTGTTTATCTAAGTTTCTTTATTCTATTTAATCTTTTTATACACATATTTTTCATGTCGATGTGTGAAGTATCCTCTGAGTTTCAGTTCATTTTAGTGACGCGTTTCAGAATTATATTGGTGGAGACTGAGACAGCGCACCCTGTTTATTTTCTTTATTTTACAAAAGCACAATGTGTACAGAAATAAAGGAGGACCCTTTACATAGTTTAATGATGTACTAAACTTATCTATACAATTAAATTTGATGAAGCGTTTTAAGATCCTTTTATGCTTACCAGAAAAAAATGCAAGTGATCCGTCCAGTGGAAACGCCAACCCCTAAGTGTTTAAGCGCCGTGTACAATGTAGAACAGACCTTATTTATCAAGTTTATAAACTCACAGATTAATAAATGAGGCTCATTGGTTTTAAATCTATATCATGTGAGTCTGGAATTTAAATATATACTGTTTCTTTTATCTTTCAGATAATCTCACCAGTACTGTCTCACACACCACACACACCACACACACCACATTCACTACACACATCACACACACCACTTTAACACACTCCATGAGTCCATCAGTGCATGCTGAGAACACACACTCAACAACAGGTATGAACTGCTTTCTCGTCCTCGTCATCAAATTTCTTTGGTATTATTCATCGTCTCGTATTTTTATTTCCGCTTATCCACTAAATGATTCTAACCACCCAAACTCCACCCCCTCATCTCAGGGTGCGTACAACATCATTTGTGTTAGAGCCTTAATTTACATTTATTTTCTTATGAGAAAGAGAGCACAGATCAATCAATGACAGCAAACTTAACATCATCTATGGAATAAACATGTTTTATGCATCTTGCTCTGCCCTGGATTTTATTTGAACCCTTTAAAAAAATGGTGTTTGTTTAGGAAAATTCTAACTGTTAAATAAATAGGTAAAAATATGGGATGCAATGCACAGTGCATTTTTTTCACAATGAAATCTTTCATTTTTCAGTCAGTGTTTTTGTTCACGAATTTCAATTCCTATATGACCAGATTTCTAAGTCAAGACAATCATTCCCAGTCTAAAGGCCACAAAACCAACCACATCATCTGTATCTTTAGTTTTACTTCACTTGTGCACACGCATCACTCTAAAACGTAATCATTTATGTTAAATCAAAACTATTTACAATTTAACTTTGACCCTCACATTACAATAACATTTCTCTTCCAGCTGTCCCAATGTCCACCATCATCACAGCTGTATCTGTGGTTCTTGTGCTTCTTCTTATTGTCCTGTTATTTGCTGTTGCTTTTCAGAGGAAAAAGAAGACCAGAGGTACAGTACCACAAACAGACATAAATGCACTATTTGATCCATACAATCATTTAATGTCACTAAATAAAGATTTAACTTTTTGTCTTAGTCTTATTTTTTTTATTTAGTTTTTTTTTTTTTTCCTGTGGTTTAACATCAGTGAGCTTTTGTACACCTTTTAAAATACTCGCCAAACAGTTTAGTAGGTACACCAGTTAAACCTCTTGTTAATGCAAATATTTAAGCAATCACAAGGCAGCAATATACTGTACATGGTCAAGACAATCTGCTAAAGTTCCAACTTAAAGGACACGTATAGGGGCCAAAAGGTTATTTAAGTGACTTTGAATGCAGCATGGTTGTTGGTGCCAGAGGGGCTGGTCTTTATATTTCTGAAACTCCTGATTTACTGGGATTTTAGCACACAACCATATCAAAAAAAAAAAAAAAAAAAAAAAAGAGTACTAGCATGGTGTAATGAAGTGGCCAGTGGGTGTAAACTAAATGATATTAGGATTGAATTGTTTTTTTACCAACAAATAAGTTGGATTATTGACTTACCCCATCCTTTCCCACATTCTTCTGTTGAACACTCATGTAGTGAGAAAGGTACATACAGTGGTGTGAAAAACTCTTTGCCCCCTTCCTGATTTCTTATTGTTTTGCATGTTTGTCACACAAAATGTTTCTGATCAAACACATTTAACTATTAGTCAAAGATAACACAAGTAAACACAAAATGCAGTTTTTAAATGATGGTTTTTATTATTTAGGGAGAAAAAAAATCCAAACCTACATGACCCTGTGTGAAAAAGTAATTGCCCCCTGAACCTAATAACTGGTTGGGCCACCCTTAGCAGCAATAACTGCAATCAAGCGTTTGCGATAACCTGCAACGAGTCATTTACAGCGCTCTGAAGGAATTTTGGCCCACTCATCTTTGCAGAATTGTTGTAATTCAGCTTTATTTAAGGGTTTTCTAGCATGAACCGCCTTTTTAAGGTCATGCCACAACATCTCAATAGGATTCAGGTCAGGACTTTGACTAGGCCACTCCAAAGTCTTCATTTTGGGTTTTTTCAGCCATTCAGAGGTGGATTTGTTGGTGTGTTTTGGGTCATTGTCCTGCTGCAGCACCCAAGATCGCTTCAGCTTGAGTTGACGAACAGATGGCCGGACATTCTCCTTCCGGATTTTTTGGTAGACAGTAGAATTTATGGTTCCATCTATCACAGCAAGCCTTCCAGGTCCTGAAGCAGCAAAACAACCCCAGACCATCACACTACCACCACCATATTTTACTGTTGGTATGATGTTCTTTTTCTGAAATGCTGTGTTACTTTTACACCAGATGTAACGGGACGCGCACCTTCCAAAAAGTTCAACTTTAGTCTCGTCGGTCCACAACGTATTTTCCCAAAAGTCTTGGCAATCATTCAGATGTTTTTTTAGCAAAATTGAGACAAGCCTTAATGTTTTTTTTGCTTAAAAGTGGTTTGCGCCTTGGAAATCTGCCATGCAGGCCGTTTTTGCCCAGTCTCTTTCTTATGGTGGAGTCGTGAACACTGACCTTAATTGAGGCAAGTGAGGCCTGCAGTTCTTTAGATGTTGTCCTGGGGTCTTTTGTGGCCTCTCGGATGAGTTGTCTATGCGCTCTTGATGTAATTTTAGTCGGCCGGCCACTCCTGGGAAGGTTCACCCCTGTTCCATGTTTTTGCCATTTGTGGATAATGGCTCTCACTGTGGTTTGCTGGAGTCCCAAAACTTTAGAAATGGCTTTATAACCTTTACCAGACTGATCTCAATTACTTTTGTTCTCATTTGTTCCTGAATTTCTTTGGATCTTGGCATGATGTCTAGCTTTTAAGGTGCTTTTGATCTACTTCTCTGTGTCAGGTAGCTCCTATTTAAGTGATTTCTTGATTGAAACAGGTGTTGCAGTAATCAGGCCTGGGGGTGACTACAGAAATTGAACTCAGGTGTGATAACCCACAGTTAAGTTATTTTTTAACAAGGGGGGCAATCACTTTTTCACACAGGGCCATGTATATTTGTATTTTTTTTTCTCCCTTAATAACGTAAACCTTAATTTAAAAACTGCATTTTGTGTTCAATTATGTTATCTTTGACTAATAGTTAACGGTTTTTGATGAGCAGAAACATTTAAATGTGACAAACATGCAAAAGAATTAGAAATCAGGAAGGAGGCAAATAGTTTTTCACACCACTGTATGCTATCATATACAAGGTACAATGTGCCGACTCTTCTCTGGTTAGGTTAGTAATGAGAACTGTAATGAAATCAGCCAATGGGAGTCCAACATGGAGTCAAATCCATCTCCTCTAATGTGCAATCAAACCCTGAACACAGTTTATAATGGCACTTGTGGGGCAAAATAAACATCCAACATCCTAATATTGATTCTATAGAAAGTCTTTAGCATGTAAAATTTAAACAATTGTCAAAAACAGCAAAAATATAAAATGTCATGTAGAGTGAAATATTCAGTGATGTGATCCACTGAGGCTATGGGCAATGAGTCTACATACTGTATGATCTGAGTTTAATTACCCAGTATTGCATGCAACATTTTATTTTTTATAATTAAATTAAATGTTCTTTTTGTAACATATATAGATTATTAGTAGAATATAGCAGAATTTTAGAGTTTTGGTGGAATTTAATTAAATTTAACATTATTAATTGGTATAAAATAAATAATATAATATATTTGAATAAATCTCAAGTCTAACGTGACACAACAGCATCTCCCCTAGCTGATAGAAATGCAGATGCAACACAGACCATTTACAAACTGTATTAATTATTGTTGTTTGTATATTTTATATTATGTGTTCAGCCTCATCTCCAGCCCAACCTGCACAAAGTTCCTCAAACCACAATGTGGTGAGTTGTGTTTCTCCAAAATCTTCTTTAAATTTAACAAAACACAGAATGTTGTAGTCACATCTGATATACTGCATTAAACCAGCATCACATTAGCTGATTTTCAGTTTAAATTTATATATAGTTTGTAAAGTTAAATGTAAAGAAACTCCTAACTTTGAGGTGAGAACTTGGCAGTGATCTCACATTCCACCTGTATACTGTATGTATCTGTATATGTGTATGAACTAGATTAATGTCTATGTTATGGTTTATTGCAGAAGTATTAAATTCAGTTTTTTCCACAGTTATATCCAGAAATATTTTTCACATAAGAAAGTAATGATGCAATCAGAAATCTGCAGTGTGAGACTTTTTTTGGCCAGGCTGTATACTTAAAAGCTTAATTTTAACATGAATACATTTCTATGATGTTTTAGTAAAAAAAAACAAAAAAAAATTAAAAACAGGTGTTTTATTTTTTTTCTTTTCTGCCCAGGTTCCACTTCCTGATTATATTTATGACGAGATTAAAGACAACATAAGTCTTACTAACACACTTTACTCCACCGCTCTGACTCCCACAAACCCCTCTGAGATTTATTCTGACCCTGAATTACCCACAATTCACTCTGATAATTCACAAGCTGTGTATACTACAGTGGATCACCCATCAGATCCTCCTGATCAGGACTTCTACTCCACAGCTCAGTTACCCACAATTCCCTCTGACTCATCAGTCAGCGCTGCTCCATCATCGGGTGTGAAATCTTAGGGGTTAGGGTTGGGGGGGGGGGGGGGGTGCATAAACTCACTGTGGTTCACAGAGAATTATCATCCACTGTCATTGTTTTTTTTATAAAAGGGCCACTAAGCTTCATGACTCCCAGACTGCTGTCTCTTTTTGTTTTGTCCTCTGTTGGCCCACCTCATGACCGTTTCTCCTGGATCTGCACCATCTGCACCTTTTTCTCTGGTCCTCATCTCCCCACCCTCTTCAGTGAGCAATTTATTTTTCTCTTCCTTATGTCCCAGTGTTCTCACATCTCCTGCTCAAAGCTTAAGTTCCTGGTATTACAGGAGATCGGAAACTACAACACCAATGGATTTTACCACCATATGAAGTTACTGCTAAGGTTTTCGCACAATGTAAGATGTGATACAGTGATATTTTACTACAGACACCACCTTGATAAACAAACTGACAAAATAGATATTTAATTTCAGTTTCACACCATAAGAAATGACATACTAACAGTATGAGGGTATGAGAATGCTAAGCACTATTACTGTGAATCTACATCGTAGTGGTGATGTTCTACTTTAGAAGAGATAACAGATATTTCCCATTTGTTTCTCCTCTGTGCCACTCACATTATGGTCCCAATGGCAGCAACAAATCAGACTCATAATGAGCACCATCACACTATGAGTCAGTACTGAAACATCAGCCTGTGAATGAGGAACATCACTTTAATGTACAGGAAGCAGCCTACTGAGCTCAGAGCTAGATATGAATATAGAGAAATGTTTTCTCATATTAGAATAATAAATATCTAATCAAATCTTTCTCTTCCTACTTCTCGTTTATATCACAGAAAAAAAAAATATAAAATGTTGATGATGAACAGACAGTTCAAGTGAGCCAGATTATTGAAGCAGTGTGTACAATGTAGCATAGCCCTGATTAATTACTTAAACAGACAATTAATAAATATTCTGTAAACCAAATCTCTTTCTATTAATCACTTGAACACGAGTGATTTCCAAACCAATGCTGATGCCAGCAGACAAATACACACTGCACAGTCGGAAAGACATATACAGGAAGTGTGTGAACCATAGCTAATAAAACATTATTATTATTATTATTGTCTGAATTAATAAAATAGTTATTAATGTTATAGTGGGTGTTGTAGTTCCGAAAGATTTTTGTAGTTTTACATGGAAGAAAAGTGAAATGATGAAATCAGCAGCAGTTGTGAGAAAAACATATAGATGTGTGACATGTTCAAGTTTAAATTCAAATTCAAGTAGGCTTTATTGTCATTACAACCATATACAGTTAGTACACAGTGAAACGAAACAACGTTCCTCCAGGACAAAATTGCTACATGCAACATAAATTTACAACATAAATTAACATAGACACTAAACTAGCTAACCAAGAGGCCTAGTTAGCTGGCTAGCAGAGACAGCACAGAGAGACCTAACATAAATTACAACATAAATTAACAAAAACTAACTAGCTAAGTATAACATTTTTATAGACAACATAAAGTGCACGTGCAAATGTGCAAACAAGAGCAACAACAAAGTGACAGTGCGCAACCACGACATAAACAGAACACAAAATATGGTGTTGAGGTAGTGGGTAAACATAAACATTCCTTAAAACAGCAGCAAGAATTGAGGAATTAGTGCAAAAAGTAGTCCAGTAATGATCATTGTGCAAAAGATAAACAGTGAAGCATTTACAGGTTGGTGTGTACGATAGTTTGGTGGTGAAGGTCAGTGTGTCTGCACTTGTGACAGTCCAGTGTGTCAGTCCAGTCCCAATATTTTGAGGTAGTTGAGTTAAATTCTGTGTGATAATGTTTGTGTGTGTGTGTGTGTGTGTGTGTGTGTGTGTGTGTGTGTTTGTGTTTATCAGTCAAGTCCCTTTTTATTGAGGAGACGAATGGCTTGTGGAAAAAAATCTGTTGCACAGTCTGGATGTGTGTGCCCGAATGCTTCGGTACCCTTTTTCCAGATGGCAGGAGTGTGAAGTGTGTGTGAGAGGGGTGTGTCCGATCAGCCACAATGCTGGTCTCTTTGCGGATGCAGCGTGTGGTGTAGATGGAGGGGAGAGATACCCCGATGATCTTCTCTGCTGTCCTCACTATCCACTGTAGGGTTTTGCAGTCCGATATGGCACAATTCCCAAACCAGACAGTGATGCCGCCGCTCAGGATGCTCTCGATAGTTCCTCTATAAAAGGTGGTCAGGATCGGTGGTGGAAGCTGGGCCTTCCTCAGTCTCCTCAGAAGGAAGAGACGCTGTTGGGCTTTCTTGTGTAGGGAGCTGGTGTTGAGGGACCAGCTGAGGTCCTTCTCTAGGTGGACACCCAGGAATTTGGTGCTTTCGACGATTCCCACAGAGGAGCCGTTGATGCTCAGTGGAGAATGGTCGCCTCGTGTCCTCCTAAAGTCAACAACCATCTCCTTTGTCTTGTCAACATTTAGAGGCAGGTTGTTGTCTTTACACCAGTCCGTTAGCCTCTGCACTTCCTCTCTGTACGCTGACTCGTCATTCTTGCTAATGAGACCCACCACGGTCGTGTCATCAGCGAACTTAATGATGTGGTTCGAACTGTGTGTTGCTACACAGTCGTGAGTCAGCGGTGTGAACAGCAGGGGACTGAGCACACAGCCTTGTGGGGCCCCAGTGCTCAGTGTGGTGGTGCTGGAGGTGCAGTTTCCGATCCGTACTGACTGAGGCCTGAAGTCCAGGATCCAGTTGCAGAGGGAGGTGTTCAGGCCCAACAGGTTCAGCTTCCCAATCAGTTGTTGGGGGATGATAGTGTTGAATGCTGAGCTGAAATCTATGTACAGCATTCGAACATGTGTCCTTCTTGTCCAAGTGTGTGAGGGCAAGATGTAGTGTAGTGGAGATGGCGTCGTCCGTTGAGCGGTTAGGATGGTACGCAAATTGCAGTGGGTCCAGTGAGGAGGGCAGCAAGGTCTTGATGTGTCTCATGACGAGCCGCTCAAAGCACTTCATGATGGTGGGTGTAAGTGCAACGGGACGGTAGCCATTGAGACAAGACACAGTAGACTTCTTGGGCACGGGGACGATGGTGGTGGCCTTGAAGCACGTGGGAACGATAGCCCTGCTCAAACAGATGTTGAAGATGTCGTGAGAACATCTGCCAGCTGTTCAGCACATTCTCTGAGCACTCTGCCTGGGATGTTGTCTGGTTCAGCAGCTTTATGTGGGTTGACTCTGCGTAGAGTTTTCCTCACCTCAGCTGTAGTGAGACACAACACCTGGTCATTCGGAGGAGGGGTGGTCTTTCTCGCCGCCATGTCGTTCTGCCTGTCAAACTGAGCATAGAAGTTGTTCAGCGCATCTGGGAGCGAGCCGTCACTGTCACGGGCAGGTGATGTCGTCCTGTAGTTTGTGATGGCTTGTAAGCCCTGCCACATGCGCCGTGTGTCGCCGCTGTCCCTGAAGTGATTGTGGATTCTCTGGGCGTGTGCGCGCTTCGCCTCTCTGATGGCCCGAGAAAGTTTAGCCCTTGCTGTTCTGAGGGCCACCTTGTCTCCCGCTTTGAAGGCAGAGTCTCTGGTCCTCAGAAGTGCACGCACTTCCGCAGTAATCCACGGTTTCTGGTTGGGTCGTAAGATGATGCTCTTGGAGACAGTGACGTCATCGGTGCACTTGTTGATGTAGCTGGTCACTGATGACGTGTACTCCTCAAAGTCAGTGAAATCGCCGTAAGTTGCAGCCTCCCTAAACATGTTCCAGTCAGTGCTCTCGAAACAGTCCTGAAGAGCAGAGATGGCTCCTGCTGGCGAGGTGGGGGCGGGGCTCTGCCCGATATGCGCCGGGGATGCTGCATGGCATTATCCTAATCAGACAGCTCCAATCACAACTGTTTAAAGCCCCCTATAGATCTGTGTAGGACTGTCATTAGGTTTAGGTTTAGTTTATTTATATAGCACATTTAAAACAGTCGCAAGACTGACCAAAGTGCTGTACATCCACATTATAAAAAAGCTAAAAGTACACGATACACACAAAACTAATAGGCACATAATCAATTCAACATGTCATAATCTAATCAACATGATTTAGGAAAAAAAGGGAAACTAAAGAGAGGATCAGAGGATTTAGCTTGCAATAAAATCCTGCCCTACTCTAACCTCTAAAGATAAAAGTGAGTGGAGGCAATTTGTGAAAGCATCAGTGCCACCTGTCAGTTTGCTGTACGTACCCCCTAAGGAGTGTGAAATATAAGGATATGCCGTGTTAATGAAGTGATAAAGTGCTGCTTATAACAGAGAATCAAAAATAAACATTTAATAATTTAACATAAGTGTAAAAATGTATATATCGTTATTATTATTTTAATGTGTGTGCCAAGGATGATGCCCACAACTCCATGAATGCAATTTGTTTTACATTGATTTCACGATGTGCGGAAGGGAAATGTATGAATCTGTGTGTAGTCCAGATAAAAATATTTAGGTATGTATAAATAACTAATGCATAAATAAATAAATAAATAAATAAATATGTGATTTATAAAGTACAGGGTTAAAACAGATGTGTCTGTTGTGCTTTAAAATGTCTGAAAAAATGTTTAAAAAAGGTTTGTGGTTGAAAAAGTTTAAATTGTTAAATGTTTAAAATGTACAAGTAGTTTATTGGTATTTTTGTTATCTTTTATAAAGTTGTCACTTTGCCAGTGATCATTTTCTAAAAATTGTATGAGCAGGTTTTTATTATTTATTTATTTATTTATTTATTTATTCGTTTGTTTGTTTGTTTAAACTGGAAGCTTTGGGGCGGAAGAAAAGCGGAAAAAAGGCGATGATGCAGTTACAATGTGAAAAAACATTCAAGGTGTTTACTACAAAAGTTTCAATACGAGTGTTAGACTGTCAGCAAGATAATCTGATAGAATGCAAACATAGTTCGAGTTCAGATAGAAGTTCATTTAGTGTAATATCTCCAGGAAACGGACTTGTTAATACAGCGAGGGGAGTGTAGCAACGTGAACAGACTGAGTCAGTCAGCTAACTCCGCTACACGTGCTTCAGTGTACTGTTGCTTATCTGGAGATACGGGACAACTTTGTGGATGTGATCAACAGCTGACACTCGCCGTGTGTACAGAAATCATTAGATAAGTTGGGGAATCCCCAAACAGGGAACTAAGTTGATGCTTGTTTTATCTTGGTTTGTTTCTCTTTGGAATTAAATGATTGTTGAGTTTTTGGTCTCGGCGACCCCAAGCACTTAATCAGGCCTCATTTATTTGGACATTAAGCTAATTAGAAAAAGAAAGCCAATTAAGTTATTTTATATGAAAGCAAACACTGTTGTGACTCTGAAGTGTAAGTGCACATAACTGTTTTATTCTGTTCTTATAATATTATACTTTAGCTTAAGAGGTAAGGTTGTTATAATGACCCAAGTCTTATAATATTGGAATTAATGAATACATTGGGTTATCATAAAAGTAGATTAGAATAAAATGACTCAGGGCACCTTTCTACATACATTAAGAGTAAATAGCCTACATGTGCATGATCTGCTGTGCTTTAAAAGGAGGATTTAATCTTCACTGTTACTAAAACAAAACCTACAGCATCAGTCATCTGTGGAGACGGCATACAGCATGTTCATTATTGGACCAGTTACATTCAGCACCACTTTGCAAATGTCAGAAACATTTTAATATGACTAAACTTGCATTTTCTTTTGTGCCTTATAAAACATCTTATTAAACATCTTATTAAATCTGTGTCCATGTAAACAGTCAAGCTGTAATCTTTAATAATAATTATTTCAATATGGCTAAAGAAATAATGTCCGTATAAATGTATGTAGTGACAGGAAGCTGTTCATGGGAGGTTTATGGTGAAACACCTCACCTCAGTAACACTACAGTTAATCCTGTAGTACATTTAATTCGAATCCAAGGACTGCTCATATACAAAAGTAAATACGCTGCAGACGATGACATGCACAACCCTGGTTATTGAAGTCACAAAATCAGAATCCATTAGCTCAAATGCAGTCCTTGGTCTCAAAGAGCCCTCCATGGGTTACTCATGACAACCCTTCACAAGTAAGGATAAAACATATATAAATATATTTAAGTGTTTTTACAGCAGCTGAGCTCGAAACTTCACACAGACACTGAGTAGTTTTCTGTCACTGGCTCAAAAGTGGAAGTGGATGATACTTTCTGCTGAGACCACATAAACAGAGTAGTCACAGAGACAGAACCACACACTGTCCACACTACTGCCAAACCACATCCCACCATGCTTCTTTGCTAAAGTTTCCATGGCAACAACACTAATGTGCCCTTGTAGGCTCTTAAACACAAATACTGTAGCCCATGAAATATCTACAGTATATTAGTTGTATGCTATCTTAAATAACACTGAACAGGAGAAATTTGACAAAATTACTGCAAATTAACACTCATGTCTGCTGACAACAAGAATCTCAGTTAGCTGTGTGCATTTTACTGCTTCATAACTATACTCTTCATATAGTTGACCAATCATGTGTGGCCTAAACAGAAAAAAAGGAAAGGAAAACCCAAAAGCAGCTCCCAGGCAGAGACCCGGCTCCAGTCGTTCACCTTAAAGAGCAGCTCTAAGAGCCATATCGTTCTGACACATCAGTAGTAACAGACTGTTAAAGAGGGACAGGAAGCAGTTCATGTGAGGTTTATGGTGAAACACTTCATCTCACTAACACTACAGTTAATCCTGTAGTACGTCTAGTTCACTCAGATAAAAGTTAATGTACAGAACACTGATATTAAACGTTGTACATTTTACATCATCGAACATGTATTGTGTAATCTATCAGTTTATACTGCAGTACACACAGACACTGTTTATTAGATTAGTATCAGAAACACTTTAATTTTACAGTGCTTTTTTTTTGTCACTGGCTCAAGTGGAAGTGGATGTCACGCTACTGTCTAAGAAAACCACAAATACACCCTGTACAGTCACAGAGACAGTGAGTGTGTGTACGATAACTAACTGAACATTTTTAATTATTATTATCTGAGGAGTTTGTGAGTCTGAATGTAGAATGGAGATGGTCCTCATCTTCACCTTCTGCCTGATTCTAGGTAAGTACAAACACTTCCAAATCCTCATCAGTCTCAGTGTTCAGTATCAGTGTCACATTAAAGCTTTGCACTGATGGACATTTAGCACAGAACTTTTATAGAGAGGTTCCAGTGTTTAAAGTAGTGAAGTTCTCAGGGGTGCTGAGAGCTCCTGGTTATCTTCAGAAGCACACAGAGGAGCTTCCACTTCACTTACTGCATGAGGAAACCTACATGTTCAAGTCACCTACACATGGGAACATTATCTCTACTTATTTTCAGTGTAAAATTGACTTTGAAGAGTTTGTGTATCTGTATAGGAGCTGAACAACAGTCCTTAACTACAAGTTATGTGTTTAAAGATCAGGACTAATGCTTTATCAGTGCAGTCGGCCTGCAGTCTCATCTCTCTTCTTCCTGTTGTTCAACACAGAATGTGAGTTTAGTGTTTTCTATCGAGTCTAGCCGAGAGCAGATAGTCCTGTTGTAGGACGTGTAGGATTTAGATTATTAGTCTCTGAGTGTTTGTTATTTAAAATCCCTGTATTGGTTTCTCCTACTGTATGTGTATCTGTTGTACCTGTCTCTTCTCTTACACGTGTCACAATGTTTACACTTTAATATTCCTGGATACTGAGCTTCATTTTGGTCTTATATGTTACACCATGGTCCTGGATCATATTTCATTCCACTGTATATTATTCTCCAGCTGGTACTGATGCTGTAACTACAGTAACTGGATACAGAGGACGATCAGTTCAGATTAAATGTCCCTACACATCTGGATATGAAAAGAACAACAAGTATCTCTGCAGAGGTGAATGTCCATCTGTGGGGAATAGAGACGTTCCTGTTCAGTCTGGATCTCCTGCTAAAGACTCCAGATTCTCTCTGTATGACGACACAACAGCCAGAGTCTTCACCGTCAACATCACTGATCTGAGACCAGAGGATGGAGGAACTTACTGGTGTGGGATAGAGCGGGCAGTAAGTGATATTTACACAGAGGTTTTATTGCTGGTTAAAACAGGTGAGTGTTACACAGAGGAGAGTAAAATAATCTTACATTAATTTATTAATCATGAACATATTGTCAATGAGCTTTTGTAATGTCATACAATAACTTATACTTTTTAGATTACGCTTTACATTTACATCTGACAATCTACACAGCTGATATTCACCAACATCTGTTAGCTACATAAGGCATTAGCTTAGCCACAGAGAGCTAAAGTGTTTGTGCTGAATAACATTATGGATAGCAGTGTCAAGCTAACTAAAAACCAAACCAAATATATATATATTGGGTAATTTATGAACATCTGTAAGCTACATAACGCATTAGCTTAGCCACCATGAGCTAACATGTTAATGCTAAGCTACATAAGGCAGTATGTTTGCAGGATTAGCAATGTTATCTTAATGCTAGTAAAATGCTGGTAAAAAAAAACAATGAAAATTTGTATAATAATAGTTGTATATGATCAAAATGAAGATTATAAAAGACTTAATAACTTTCTCATAATAACAGTTGGATGGATTCTACTCCTCGCCTGGAGCAAATCACTCTTTCAAACACACATGTTTTCTGTCAGTTTGAGAGCACAGAGAGCAGATAGTTCTGTTGTAGGACGTGTAGGATTTAGATTATTTGTCTCTGAGTGTTTGTTATTTAAAATCCCTGTATTGGTTTCTCCTACTGTATGTGTATCTGTTGTACCTGTCTCTTCTCTTACACGTGTCACAATGTTTACACTTTAATATTCCTGGATACTGAGCTTCATTTTGGTCTTATATGTTACACCATGGTCCTGGATCATATTTCATTCCACTGTATATTATTCTCCAGCTGGTACTGATGCTGTAACTACAGTAAGTGGATACAGAGGACGATCAGTTCAGATTAAATGTAACTACACATCTGAATATGAGAAGAACAACAAGTATCTCTGCAGAGGTGAATGTTCCACCTGGGACCTTAAAGACGTTCCTGTTCAGTCTGGATCTCCTAATAAAGACTCCAGATTCACTCTGTATGACGACACAACAGCCAAAGTCTTCACCGTCACCATCACTGATCTGAGACCAGAGGATGCAGGAACTTACTGGTGTGTGATAGAGCGGGCAGGGAAGGATATTTACAAAGAGATTCTACTGCTGGTTAAAACAGGTGAGTGTTACACAGAGGAGAGTAAAATAATCTTACATTAATTTATTAATCATGAACATATTGTCATTGAGCTTTTGTAATGTCATACAACGACTTATACTGTTTGCATTACGATTTACATTTACATCTGAAAATCTACACAGCTGATATTCAATATAAAATATATAAGTGACATTAAAAGAGAATATTTCACATAAACCAGTAAAAGCTGGTGAAAAAATGAGAAAAAATTAAATAATAGTTTAATATGATCAGAAGGAGGATCATAAGAGACTTAATAACTTTCTCATGGTAACAGTTTACTGGATTCTCCTCCTCAGCTGGAGCAAATCACTATTTAAAACACACCTGTTCTCTGTCAGTGTTGTTCTGAGGAAAAGATAAACTCCTCCCACTTTCCAGAACATTCTGTACAGCACGTGCCATCTTACACACACGCAGGGAACTCACTGGGTCTGTGTGTGTGTGTGTGTGTATGTGTGTGTGTGTTGGGGGCGTGGCCTTGTGAGTAGATTACCCAGACTGTTACCCTGTGAGTACATTGTGGGCGTGTCCTGTCTCAGGTCATTATTAGATAATAAAGTGAGACTGAACAAAGCAAATACAGAAAGAGAAGACGGATCTGTTTCTCCTTTAAACTGAGAATATTTATTTTTTTTATTTTGGTTAATTATGAATAAATTCATTTTTTTTTATTTAAGTTGCTTTATTTAAAAGTAGACGCTTTAATCTTTCTATAGTTATATTTCTCATGTCTGTGTGTCTGCAGTATTCTCTGAGTTTCAGTTTATTTTAGTGACGTGTTACAGAAAGATAATGACGGAGACTGAGACGGCTGAAAGCGAACCCTGATTATTTTCTTTATTTTATGACAGCACAGTGTTTTGAGTGTACAGAAATAAAAGTAGAGCCTTTACAGAGTCACATTTCACAGAATTTTCAGTTCATTTTATGTTTTTCAGAAAAAAATGCCATTTGTTGCTTACAGTGCCGCAGAGCCCTAAGTGTTTAAGTACCATGTCCAATGTACTTTAGAAAAGACTTTGTTTATCAAGTTTGTGAACTCAGGGATAAATACGGATCATTAATTTTAAATTTAGATAATTTGAGTCTGTTTATTTTATCTTTCAGATAATCTCACCAGCAGTACTGTCTCACACACCACACACACTATATACACTACACACACAACACACTACAGACACTCCACTTCAACACACTTTATGATTACATCACTGCATGCTGAGAACACACACTCAACAACAGGTATGAACTTCTTTTTTCGTCCTCGTCATCAAATTTCTCTGGTATCAATCATCATATCTTGTATTTTAATTTCAGCTAATCCACTAAGTGATTCTAACCACCCAAACTCCGCCCCCTCCTCTCATGTATATGTAATATCATGTGTTTTTGAGCCTTTACTTCTATTTATTTATATAAGAAACAATACACAGATCAAACAGTAACATGAAAAATGGCCACATTTGGTAGATGTAAATGATTTAAGCATTGGGCTATGCTCTACCTTTTTTCATTTTTAAATAAAGATAAAGAATATATTTTCTCACACACACACACACACACACTATATATACACACACACATATATATATATATATATATATATATATATATATATATATATTGTTGCTCAGGATTTCTGGCCTGGTGTTCAGTCTGCTTGAGGAAGTAACTGTGGTCTGTCTGAGCAGCAGGTCTGGTTTCTACATTTCTGGTCTAAGATCTCCGGGTTGAAAACAGTTTGATTAAACCACATCAACAGTCTAAAGGCCACAACACACACACACACACACACACACACACACACACACACACACATACACACACACACATACATGTTGTAAATAAAAAAACTGTTTGGTTAAAATTGGAATCTAAATAATCAGAATAATGTTTCTCTTGCAGGATTTCCAACATCCACTCTCATCATTACTGTGTCTGTGGTTCTGGTGCTGATTCTCTTTGCTCTTATATTGACTGTCACACTACAGAGAAAGAAGAAGACTGGAGGTACCGCAAACACACACATGCATGTATAGTTTCGGTCACACAACCAGTTTTTTTTACTTTATGGCTGTTTGATTTGGCCAGCGCCTGTGCAATTAGGACTAGCACTTAATGTCAAATTAGATAAATGATTGGGGAACATTGTGTCATTTGGGAGAAAAAAAAGAAATGCCACGGCTTGGTGTGGAGAATTGTGGTTTCAGTTGGTCTAAAAACCATCAATGTTTCTAGTGTAAAAAAGAGTTTTTCCAGACCTGAACCTACGGAAATAAAATCCTAAATCCAGATTAGTGACAGTGGTTGAGGGATTATAAAAACACTATACAAACATTTTTATTGGATTATGTAAGTTCTGAAAAAATCTTCTCATTGTAGGCTAAAAATGTTTTCACAAAGTCCTATGAAACAAACTCATATTTGGGTTATTTCATAACTTGTACAGTAGATAGTCAACCAGAATGCCCAATAACACCGTGCTCACCATCGCTGCAAAATGACAGCCGAACAGCGGCCAAAATAAATCAGTCACATTTTAAAGTCATTCATGAAATGATAGCCACATGGTGCAAGGGGACATTTTATAAAACATCTGCAGTTGCGTTTTTTTACATTTTATTTTAAGTAGGGCTCAAGACAAAAGGAAGTCATAATATGTTGTATCGAAGAAATACTACAGTGATAATTTCCACATCCGAGTACTTTATACAATAAACATGAAAAATCTGAACCAGGGGTCCGTTCTTTATACGTCGCTTGACACATCCGAGATGAGTTGACACATCTAAGATAAGATCATCATGCTAATTACGATCTGGCTCTGAAGTTGCTTCTTCAAACACACCTGTTGTTGATGTTTAGTATAACTGGATTGAGTTGTCTAGGATTATTGCGCGCTCGTGCGTTGGTTTAAAAGGCGATATGCATCGACAGTAGAAACACTGATCACAAGCCCTTTGATTGGTTGACGAAATGGAAAAAGAGCGGCTCAACTTTTTTTTGTAACACGTGTTGTTATGCACTGAAATGCCCCCCTGCCATGGATTGCCCCCCCCTACATAATCGCTATCAAATATTATATTAGAGCATAAATTCATAGGTTAATGGTTTACAAATTAAAAATTAAATGAGACAAAAAATAAAACAAGCTATATGAAAATAAATATATTGTATATGAAAAAAATAGAAATATTAATTTTTTTTTAAATACATGTATACTTTTATATCGTTTATTTTAATAAAAATAGTTTCGTCCAATTTTTATTATAAAAAATATACATTTTTATTATATATAAATATTTATTTGCATATTCATGACAAACCCCTGAAAAATAAATGTGTTACAAAATAAACATTATACAAGAATTTGTATTAGTAGTCTTGACGGCTGTCTCGTGGCTAACCTTTATTATAATAGTAATATCATAGTTAATAATAATAAACCTGTGAATTTATATTCTAATATAATATTTGATAGCGATTATGTGGGGGGGGGGACCTTGGCAGGGGGGCATATATATATATATATATATATATATATATATATGCAAGATACTTTTTCTTTTCCCACGTCAGTCAGTCCACCTCAGTCGTGCTCTTTAACCAATCAGATGTAACCTCGCAATTTCAACCAATTATAACCCGGCAGGAGCCTAAATCCTGTTTACATGAAATAAACCTGCTTCCGAGCAGGTTCAAGCTTATGGACATGTTGCTATGACAACAAATGCGAGATGCGCATCGAAGAACGAAACAATCCAAGATCAGGACAAATCCACATCAATTAAATCCAGCTTACTGAGTTAGCGATGTACGAAGAACGGACCCCAGAGCTATTAACATTTACTGTACAATAATAGGTAAAAAAAAAAAAAACATAGGTTAAATGTTTTTTAGATAGACAAGCTGATCAAGTTCACTAGCTGACAATTTTATTTGTACAAATAATAAACATATCGCCTCCCTCTGTAAGGGTTAACCCCTAGAGGGCGCCAAAACGCTCTAAGTTTGTTTCGTTTTTCGTTATGTTTGTTTGTAGTTTTGTTTTAGTTGGACTTCAAGTCCCAGACTGCACCTCGGTCAGGTGACGTAGTCATTCAACTGAACCGAGGGAAGTAATTAAGTTTAGTATAAATAGCCTGACTGAACTTCAGTCAGCCGTCTAGCTTTTGTTGTTGTTGTTGTTCGTATTTTGATTTATGTCGGTGTGGTTTTACTTGCTTCAAAACGTGCTCGAAAAGGTAAAGCTTTATTTTGTGTTTTGTGCATTAAGCTTCAATAAAAGCCTAGAGTAAACCGGCTGCTCGTCTCCTGCAGTTATGCCACAACCACACACACACCGGCGACGTGACACCCTCTGTTTGTATCTGTTTACTGTTATTTAAAAAAATTATTTAAATACATCAAACTTTAAATATAGAAATAACTGGAAAAACAGACTTTCAGAATAAAACAATAAAACATTAGAATAACAAAAAAAAATAAAATGTCTTAAATTTGTGTAAATGTTTTTTAGGATTTTGTAATATTCATGCAGTATAATTAGAGTCTCTCTATTCGCTATTCATTCTTGGTTGTTGTTGTTTTAGTGTTACTGTGTGTGCTTTACAATGTCAGACAACATTTTAATGCAAATGATTCACCCTTTCCCACTTTAAGCTAACTCAAGTCAGCTCCTGGGACGAGGATTACTTTTAACCCTCTATGTGGTTTAAGGCCTTTTTAAAGACCTGCAGGGCTCAGACCTCTTCTTAAATTTGTGTAAATTTCAAATCGTTAGCAAATTTCACTTATTTACATGGAGCACAAAATGGAATAACATAATGTGGCTGATGTAAATATGTTAATTTTATGTGCGTCTTTTAAAATTATGTCAACAAAAATAAAATTGTTAAAATATAGTTGTAAACAACAATCAGCGGGCCCAAGCACCCTGCGCCATCGACACTTGGGCACACCACCCAATCTGTTTGTCTTTTGATCATGTTAAGACCTACACAAAGCCAGCACCACTAGGGTGCACTGCACAACCTGCACACATTATAATGTAATAGGGCTTATGTCAGTTTAAATATTTGTTATGTCAATTGTGGGTGTGGGTGTGTGTGTATGTGTGTGTGTGTGTGAGAGAGAGTAAAATATGTGTGTGTGTACATTTGTAATGTAAGTGTTAACATTTGTAATGTGTGTGATGTTCGAGTGTGTTTATGCCTGTGTACGTGTGTCTTGTGTGTGTGAAAGAGAGAGAGACGCGAGTGTGTGTGTGTGTGTGTGATATGAGTGCGTTCGTGTGTGAGTGTTAACATTTGTCATGCGACATGTGTGAAATAGGTCGCAGATGCCGGAAAAAAAGAATAACACTATGATGGTTTTTAATGTGATGTCACTGATCATTAAAGTTATAAATCACTTTTCAGCGTAAGTTTAAGACATTATCACGGCTGACCCGTTTGAGATATCAAAAATCACTCTACAATTTTGCATTCTCAATGTCTTTAGATCGCATCGTCTGGTGAGAATCTTATCAATTCCTTAGGAGGAGTATATTAAAATCCACCGGGTGCGTTTTGTCAAATGACACAAAATAACTGACTTAGTTGAGCCCATGACATGCAGTATGAAAGTTGTTCGGCTTCATAAGCTCTAAATGTGTTCCAGGTTTCGCGTGCATACGTCCAAGTGTGTATGAGCTTACATTACATCTTACATTTAGGCATTTGGCAGACGCTCTTATCCAGAGCGACTTACATTTTTATCTCATTACACATCTGAACAGTTGAGGATTAAGGGCCGCACTCAAGGGCCCAACAGAGGCAACTTGGTGGTTGTGGGGTTTGAACCTGG
This sequence comes from Clarias gariepinus, assembly GCF_024256425.1. Lineage (NCBI taxonomy): Eukaryota > Metazoa > Chordata > Actinopteri > Siluriformes > Clariidae > Clarias > Clarias gariepinus. Next base: position 3,726,222 of record NC_071117.1, read on the forward strand.
GATCTTCTGAACTGTAGTCCAATGCCTTAACCACTGAGCTACCCCTGACCTATGCACCAGAATCTTGTGTAGGGGCCCCTGAGGGCCACATGCCACGCCCAGGGCTCAAACTCTCCTAATGACAGCAGATTCCAACCTGTCTGCCAATTGTCATGAGTTTTTCAGCATGTTAAGACCCCCCCCCCAAAAAAAAAAACAATGGCTAAAAAAATAATTGTCAGAAAAACAGTGCTTGGGTCTATATGGAAGCTTGGATTACGAGCATAATTTCTTTCATGAAGTGGGCTCGTATTTCAAAACACACGTAAATTAAAGTGAATTTTCCCATTAAAAAATACACATGCCTTTCAATGAACAAAGAGGCATACAACGTGGACACTATTTTAAGCCATCTTTAAAGTGTGCCAGTAGGGCAAAACGCATATACAGTACATACATTTACTCAGTATGTTTTATTCCTATGCGTATGATATTTGATTATTCTGCATAACTTAAAGGGTGTAATCATCATTTAGAAAACCCCTATTTAAGATAAAGGAAGGAATGAGTGGGTAAGATATACAGATGTTACTCATGCGGTATTCTGGTTTTACCGTCACGCCTCACGGTGGCGGCATTTGGGTTTGTGCGCTTGCTGGCTTCTACTGCTGAGTGGCGCTATATAACTATAGACTGACGCCTCGGGCATCAGTTCATTCTCTCAAGAATTAATGAGCCGCGCGCTGTTAGAGCTGCACGTAGTAGCGGATAAAATCAAGTGAAACGTTGTAGTTAAACGAATTCATAATCACAGTATTAAAATTACAGTACAAATGTAGAAATTAAATTAAATCTTATTAGGATTGAATTTAAGCAAAGTAAACATTAACACAGTGAGCCTTTAGATTTTATCATGTGTAATTAGAAAAGCTATGCATGTATGTTTTTCGTCATCTTATATTTTGTGTTCTTTAAATTTGTAGTAGATTTATTAACTGAAATAAATGAAGATAAATTACCATAAAAATTAAAACATTGTCAGGTCGTGGTACTGCGTCAGCAGATGTCGATGTGTTTTTGTGTTATTATAAGAATTAAATGCAGTAGGCTGTTATGATCATCATAATGTTCTTTCATAAATAATAAAAACATTTTAACAAATTACATTTTCACATTCCAGCACCCCTGTTGCGCTCTACCAATGCCGGCAAAAACCTTATAAAATACAAGTGAAACATTAAACGAATTCATCATCACAGTACTAAAATTACAGTACAAATTTAGAACTTAAATATAGGGGTTTCTTAGTTCCATCAAATTTAAGCAAATGTTATGTTTAAGTAAATGTTAACACAGTAAGCCTTTATATCTTATCATGTGTAACACTCGCGTAGCCAGAAAACTCTGTGTGTATCAGAAAATGTGGGTGAGTCACAGGTGTTGTCAAATTAATGGGCAAAAACTATATAATAAACCTATATGAGCTACATAGCCTTTATAGGCCTTTACTTTTATTTAAGTGCACGCACAATGATGACAAAACGTTAGGATGTTGTAAAATAATGAAAGCGAACAGGGATACAGCGCTCTTCTCTATCGGTTTCTGTGAACTTGAACGCGTCAGAAAATAAACAGAAACTCCGTGTAGACTCGCCTCACAGACGTGAAAAATATATACTTCTATCTGTCTGCTTTTATATAAACTAATGGAAAAATCAGCTTATGTAATTCGTATGAAACGTGGATTAGTACAGCGCATCCACTTACAGCCGAAACGAAAAGACATCAACTTATCAATGACTTATTAAAATGGCCAGTCAGTTTCCTTGCTGTTTTCCCCGACGCATTCATAATCATTAGTCTAGTTCTGCCGGTGCGGTGTTTCTTATTCCCACCCCGTTAAAACGGCGTATTCAGAGGCTCGACCGCGAGAGGTTGTGCGTGCGCGGTCCACTACACAGCTAAAACATATTAGTATATTATGACTGAGATAGGAAGGCAGCTCACATCGGCGTGCGTTTCGCACAGCGGCGCAAAGACAGCGCTTATTTAACACATATAAATGTGTGTTTGTTATATTTCTGGAAAAGAGAAATCTCTTATAAATGATTCATATCGGCGCGTGCGTTCATCTGACATCAAAACTCGGCAAAGTGAAAGAGCACACGCGCGAGTTCACGCAAACATTTTACATTTACTAAAAGATTTATTCACAACCACATTTCGGCCATTCCCACACATGCATTGTGCTATGTTGTTTGTAGACACTTTTACTTTTTTCCCTTCTAATCTCCCCTTTGATCAAAATGCTCCCGATATGAGCCGACACGAGCAGCTTCGCTTCATAAAGAGAGGCGACATGTACTTGCCTAAACACTGCATTTTTTTAAGTGAAAGCGCGCGCGATATGAGCAGCTTTAATTATTGATAATTAAATAATTATTAAATGGTGGACATAAACAGCAAAAAGGACAGAATTATTTTACTTTTTATTATTATTATCATGTTATTGAATGATCATTTGAAACTGAAGCGCTCCGTGTAGATTCATGCCACGAGTCATTTTATTATACAAAGATTATTACGTTGTGCTCGGGCCACTAAGCGTCTGTGGATTCCAAAATTGACATTTTTATCGTTTTTTAATCACTGGGATGGTAGAGATAGAAAGTTTCCTTATCATAACTTGCGTTGTATTGTTTTTAATCACTCGATACACAACCATCTGAAATAAAGCGGCTCACATCGGCGTGCGTTTCTCACAGCAACACAAAGACAGTGCTTATTTAACATGTATAAATGTGTGTTTGTTATATTTCACTAAAAGGCTTATACACAACCACATTTCAGCCATTCACTCACATGCATTGTGCTGTGTTGTTGTTACACACTTTCACTTTTCATCTCCACTTTGATCAAAATGCTCCCGATATGAGCCGACACAAACAGCTTCGAAAAATCAGATTATTCATCTATCCTAAAGAGAGGCAACATATACTTGCTGATTAAACACTGCATTTTTTTAAAGTGAAAGCGCGCAATGTGAGCAGCTTTAATTATTAATAATTAAATAATTATTCAATGCTGGACATAAACAGCTAAAATCAAGATGATTATTATTCTTTAGATTATTATTATCATGTTCTTTTGCTGTTTGTGTTCAGTGTTAAATGATTATTTGAAACTGAAGCGCCTCTTGTAGATTCATGCCACGATTCATTTTATCATACAAAGATCATTATGTTGTGCTCGGACCACTGACTCCAAAATTGACATTTTTACCGTTAAAATAAAAATGTTTTTACAAGCCCTTGAGCTGTTGTTTGTGCTATTTTCTTTAATAATAACAATAACAGTAGACAGAGAGAAACATAGAGTCTGTCTAAACAAAATTAATTGCAGCTGTTTGCAAAATGTCCCCTTGCGCCACCTGGCGGTCATTTCACAAACTATTTTGAATTGCGACTGATTTATTTTGGCTGTTGCCGTTTGCCGCGACAGAGTGCATGGCAGTCATAGACATTCCGCGTGAGTAACCACTGTAATACTGTTGGGTATCAATCTAAAGCTGGCTTTATTCAAAGAATGTTGGTGAACATAAAAAGTTGGTAGTCTGAACAGAGCTCATGCAAAATTATATAAAAGGTAATATATACCTTTATAAAAGGTAATTTCAATCGGATAAGCCCATGTGACAGCCGAAACACAGGGACAATATATGCACAAAAGGGGTAACCACGTGAGGCATGCCTAAGCCTGGCAACCACATCCGATTGTTCATTTGTATGTGTGTGTGTGTGTGTGTGTACATTCAAGAAGCATAGTTTCATGTTTCATAGATTAGTCAAATAAATTCTTGTTTCTTTATAAAGAACTGTTGTTTTGGTCATGTATTTTAAAGTCTAGACACAGATCTTAAGTTACCTTGCTCATAATTGCTAAATACTAGATTTTGTGTCATCATTGTTGGCCACGTGATATGCAGAACTGTTAAGATACAGTTAATTGTGTTTAAAGCTGGATGGGTAGTCGTTAAAGTGTACAGTACATTATAAATTTTGATTCAGTTAATCAAATTAACCCGAATCGTTTAAGATTCGATACACCTCTGACCCAGAGCTAAACACTGCATATTAATGGTGAAGAATGCGACAGTCATTATTATGTAAACCTTCCACAGCAATGCCACACACTGGGCCAAAAAATTATTATTATTATTATTATTATTATTATTATTATTATTATTATTATTTTAAATGAAATAACAGATTATTGCTGTAATATAAGCATGTGCACTCAGGTCAACTGTACAAACCTGTAAGTATAAGTTAAAAGTCTTTGTTATAATTTCTGTGCTTCATTTTAAATCCAATGCACTGAGGTTTACAATTAAATGTATAAACATAATCTCTGTGCCAACGCTGAGAGTCTGCACTGTGTATTTACTTAAATTTACCTGTCTCTCTTTTCATCTTTCTTCAGGCTCTGAAACAGTGACACAAGCACACAGAGAGGTACATGATAATGATTTACTACTGGTATCACTTACACACTTTACTTTAATTGTACTACCTCAACTGTAATTGTATTTTTTTTTTTTTACATTTTAGACAAATGAAGATTATGAAAATGACCAAAATGTCCTTCCTGTTGAAGGAAGAGAAAATGTCACTTCATCAGTATCTGTCTACCAGAGTCTGAACCCAGCCACCAACCAATCAGATTCAGTCTACCAGAGTCTGAACCCAGCCACCAACCAATCAGATTCAGTCTACCAGAGTCTGAACCCAGCCACCAACCAATCAGATTCAGTCTACCAGAGTCTGAACCCAGCCACCAACCAATCAGATTCAGTCTACCAGAGTCTGAACCCAGCCACCAACCAATCAGATTCAGTCTACCAGAGTCTGAACAAATCCATCAACCAATCAGATTCAGTCTACCAGAGTCTGAACCCAGCCACCAACCAATTAGATTCAGTCCACCAGAGACTGAACTTAACTAATAACTAATCAGATTCAGTCTACCAGAGTCTAAACCCAGCTACCAACCAATCAGATTTAAGCCCAATCCCAATTCTACCCCTTACCCCTTCCCCTACCCCTCGCCCCTTCCCCTTGTCCCTTAAAACGAAGTGGAAAGGGGAAGGGTTAAAATATTTCCCCTAAGAAATGGGACACCACTACAACACTATTATACGTCATCATACGTATCCGTTCATTTACATGTACACATACAGTATGGCCGTAAGCAAAACAAACACTGCGTTATCAAAAGCTTGGCAAACTGCCGTGCTACTGAACTTTCATATTTGTTTGTAGCATGTAGTAAAGTGTATATGACATAAAAATATATTTTTGTAATATTGCGCAATCGGCGCTATCCGCTAGCAAACTTTAGCGGTTTTTTTGCAAACGTTTTTTTACAAAACATCACCATAAACACAAACACAAGACTAAAATTAATATACATATAATAAAAACTTGTCATAAAAATCCTTATTAATGGCAAAAAATCGTTAAATTTACGGGTCTGCTTGCTCGAGTGAGCGGCCATCTTGAAAATTTCGTTAGCCCTTCGTTTAAAGTGAGGTCCCGAAAAATCTTCGTTTCGAGGGCTATCTGGCCCTTCCCCTTCCCCCTACCCCTCCAACCAAAAGAGAAATGAGACACCCCTACCCCTTCACGTGAACGCGCCAAACGGAGGGGGAGGGCTAAGTGTAGGGGTAAGGGGTAGAATTGGGATTCACCTTTAGTCTACCAGTAGCAGTGTTTATTGTGCCTGCAAAATACATGGTGCCTGGCCTTAAGATTACTTATTTTATTTGTTTTCCTTTTTTTTTTTTTGCATTGCTTCATAGGAAAATAATAATAATAATAAAAGATCTTCAACCTGCAGTCAAAATGTTACAACTTATTATTATTATTATTTAACACCTTGCTTGTAGTTTGTCCAGAAAACATAAACACAAATGCTATATTAATTTCTATTTTATATTTTTTACACCTTTTATTTTTACACTTGGCTTATGAATGTAAAGCTGTTTGAACACCTTCATGACATTTTACAAAATTTAATTACAAACCACACACAGAATGTATAATAAAAACACCCAAAGTACTCGCCCCTCCAACTTAAAAAAGTGTCATTTATGCTTCATATTAATAAATCAATTATTTTTCAAAATTTAATTAAGTAAGACTTTTTTTTTAAGTTACTGTGTGTACTGTACTCATGGCTTATGTAGCCCACAGAGTGGCTCTATCACGTCAATAGAGTATGGAAGATAACTACGAATAATGAGTAGACCAGATTCAGAAGGTTCAAGGTTTGGAAAGGGCCAAGAGTTAAGTGATGCAGTGAGTCAGAAACACAAGAAACAATAGTAAAAAACAACTATTTTTATTTACCAATTAAGTATGTGTTTGTTTAACAAACATCAAAAATGGAATTAAAATTATAATACAATGTTCCCAATAAGAACTCTAGTAATAGGCTACATTAAATACAGTATGTAACTAAAATAAATAAAATAAAAAAGGGTACGCACATAAATAAAATTAAAAAAAAAACCCGAGTCTAATAAAGCCTTAGTGCTCCACTTTGGACCATCATGTGAATTTTAATTCGGTTCATTATTGTGTGTGGACACTATGGAAAGTTTGGATCATTTTAGTGACTCGTTTCTTTAAATCTCGTTCATCAGAATGAACGAATCTTTTTTTTTTATTATTTAGTTCATTTTGTTTTTTTGTTCAGAAATAAATTAAATGTTGTTCTTTTAATAAACAGACACCTAACACATTTACATACACAAAGTTTGTCTATAGTTCCAGTAATGAAAATATTACAATACAGCTAAGGACATATTATAATAAACAGAATAAGCAGCTCACCTCTTATATCTTCTAGTCTGAGTTTTTTGTTATTTTAAATCTACTGCACTGTATACATTTACGCATTTAGCAGACGCTCTTATCCCGAGCGACTTACATTTTTATCTCATTACACATCTGAGCAGTTGAGGGTTAAGGGCCTTGCTCAAGGGCCCAACAGTGGCAACTTGGTGGTTGTGGGGTTTGAACCTGGGATCTTCCGAACCGTAGTCCAATGACTTAACCACTGAGCTACCCAATCTATAGCGTCTATAGGAGTCACGTGACATATGAAAGTCACGTGACTCAAAGGTAACTACTCATCTCTGCTTCCTGTATATAACCTATGGAAGTTTTGCGATGATTTGCGCATGCACGCCCAGGAGAAATTGAACAAATCACTCTCTGAGACACCTTGTTCTTCTGAGTCACGTTAAAGACTCGTTCATAAAAAACGAATCGTTCATGAACGACCCATCACTAGTGGACCCAATCTGTCGCACTTGAAGATCAAGCAACTTGGTCATATTTTATGAGCTAGGGTTAGGGTTATCCATGACATCGAAAAATAATTCACGGAAATCACTTGAAAAGGTATCCTCTGTGCTGTTCGATATTCTGCGTCCAGTCGCAAACTATGGATATGATCAGAATACCAAAAATAAATTCACTAATTAAATTATTACACTGGATTATGGCATCGAATCAACCTAGCACTGGTTGAACTACTGACTACAAAGTAAAATGCAACGCAAGAAGGCATAAAATATAACAAAGTTCAGGTTCAAAACACACACACACTTAACATTCACAATAGTAATACAAGTAATAGTAATAAAAAATTTTTAGTCGTAAATGTACACGACTAAAAAAAATTAATACCACATTTTATCATTAGCACCAGTGGCATCAAGCATGTGGCCTAGCATCAGACAATTATGAAAGCAAAATAGTCTTATCAATAATTCACACAAAAGATCTGATGTACACGTGTGTATCTCAATTCACGTGTGAAACCCAATTCACGTGAATGAAAAAACGATATATTCTTAAAAAAAAACAAAAAAAAAACACATACACAAAATAGATATATTTTTGGCAAAGTTCATTAATAAATCACATAATAACTTACATGTGCATCGTGTTCTTGGTTTGAGTAGGTGAAACCTAATTTCCTTAATTAACTCTAATTGCGCAAAAAGGGGTGTAAAGCTGAGCTACTTGAGTTCTGCTCTCCTGGAGGGCTGTGTGGTGTGAATGGTGCACATGAGGTGTTTTTTTGAATGCAGTATAATTTTTTTTGTGCATGTCAATTGCGTTTCACACATGTGAATTGGGATATGCATGTGTGCATCGTGTCTTTTGTGTGAATTATTATTGAGACTGATTTCTTCCATAGACAATTAGCTTGGCAACTAGCGAGTCTCCAGGCTGCTGTCCACACTGGAGCAACACGAACGAGTACACAAGATAACATGTGAGACACTCACTAAATGGCATCGCATTAAACTCCAGGAACACTCTTGCAAGTCTAGAAAGTTCCAGCGCTGTGCAGGTTCTTTTCACGTCTCAACCAATAGGAAGAGACAACAAACTGCGACAAATCATTTAGTAAATAACCACAGGGGGGATTTTCAAAAACAGCAGATTTCAGGACAAACTACTTCATGGTGCATGGGGGGAAACTTCCATCTTTCACTTTTATAATAAAAAAAACCCATTTTTTTTTTATAAAAAAACTCACCCCACTGCTACACACACACACACACACACACTGTCTTGATCCTTGAGTCCGGTCCAGGGTCAGTCCTAGCACAGCTGTACAGGAGTCATGATTGTGACAGGAGGAATAGACTCGTCACCATGGCATTTGTCCTGAGTCTCGGCTGATCTCCCTGTTTTATAACAATTATATATAAATTACAAAGATTACTGAACTCACAAATTTACACTGTATGAGTGTGTGAAGGTGTTTTTCTTAGAGTAGCGTCATAAACATCTCCAATCCTGTCCTAGTCTTCCTCTTCCTGACTCTGCAGTGTTCATGTGTGATTTATTCCTATTTACACACCTTGTCCTCTAGGGGGCAGTAGGAATTGTCTGTAACAGATATACTCTATATATAAACATTTGTTGCTTAAATTAATTTATTATCAAAAATAATGTAAAATTATGTGTAAAATTAATTACTATTACTATTAAAATAAACCTATGTGTATGGATTTAATTTACAGCCTGCTCAATATTACATTTAAAACTCACACACTCTAAAATCTAACTTCATGCTGTCACTCATTTCCACACCTTTTCCAGCGTCTCGTCTGTGTATTGCCTGCTCCCTGAGCTCCCTCCTACTGTTAATCCATCTCCCTGTGTGCTGTGTCTGTAACCGAGCCCATCACCTCCTGCTCAGTGGATACACACACACACACACACACACACACCACTACACATCATGACATGTAGTTGACCAATAACATTATTATTATTATTATTATTATTATAAAATGTTGCTTTAACAGAATAACGAAAAGAAAAAAGAATCAAAGTGTCATCCAGTCAGGATCACTTTAAAGAGCCGTGATGTTAACGACAGGCACATCACTAGTGACAGTGACAGTAATGAGTCATGTGAAGTAGATGGTGAAACAATTCATGTCACTAACACTACACTTAATCCTTAGGTAGCTGAGCACACACACACATGCACATACACACACACACACACACACACACACACACACACACACATACACACATATGCACACACACACACACACACACCTACACACACACACACACACACACACACACACAGACACTTCCTGAGTGGTTTCTGTCACTGGCTCAAAAGTGGAAGTGGATGAGGCACTTTCTACTAACATCACAGTCACAGAGACAGAGACAGTGAGTGTGTGTACGATAACTAACAGAACATTATTAATTATTATTATCTGAGGAGTTTGTGAGTCTGAATGTAGAATGGAGATGGTCCTCATCTTCACCTTCTGCCTGATTCTAGGTAAGTACAAACACTTCCAAATCCTCATCAGTCTCAGTGTTCAGTATCAGTGTCACATTAAAGCTTTGCACTGATGGACATTTAGCACAGAACTTTTATAGAGAGGTTCCAGTGTTTAAAGTAGTGAAGTTCTCAGGGGTGCTGAGAGCTCCTGGTTATCTTCAGAAGCACACAGAGGAGCTTCCACTTCACTTACTGCATGAGGAAACCTACATGTTCAAGTCACCTACACATGGGAACATTATCTCTACTTATTTTCAGTGTAAAATTGACTTTGAAGAGTTTGTGTATCTGTATACGAGCTGAACAACAGTCCTTAACTACAGGTTATGTGTTTAAAGATCAGGACTAATGCTTTATCAGTGCAGTCGGCCCGCAGTCTCATCTCTCTTCTTCCTGTTGTTCAACACAGAATGTGAGTTTAGTGTTTTCTATCGAGTCTAGCCCAGAGCAAATAGTCCTGTTGTAGGACGTGTAGGATTTAGATTATTAGTCTCTGAGTGTTTGTTATTTAAAATCCCTGTATTGGTTTCTCCTACTGTATGTGTATCTGTTGTACCTGTCTCTTCTCTTACACGTGTCACAATGTTTACACTTTAATATTCATGGATACTGAGCTTCATTTTGGTCTTATATGTTACACCATGGTCCTGGATCATATTTCATTTCACTGTATATTATTCTCCAGCTGGTACTGATGCTGTAACTACAGTAACTGGATACAGAGGACGATCTGTTCAGATTAAATGTCCCTACACATCTGGATATGAAAAGAACAACAAGTTTCTCTGCAGAGGTAAATGTCCCTATGTTGGGTATAGAGACGTTCCTGTTCAGTCTGGATCTCCTGCTAAAGACTCCAGATTCTCTCTGTATGACGACACAACAGCCAAAGTCTTCACCGTCACCATCACTGATCTGAGACCAGAGGATAAAGGAACTTACTGGTGTGGAATAGATCAGACAGGGTATGATATTTACACAGAGATTCTACTGCTGGTTAAAACAGGTGAGTGTTACACGGAGGAGAGTAAAATAATCTTACACTAATTTATTAATCATGAACATATTGTCATTGAGCTTTTGTAATGTCATACAACGACTTATACTGTTTACATTACGATTTACATTTACATCTAAAAATCTACACAGCTGATATTCACCAACATCTGTTAGCTACATAAGGCATTAGCTTAGCCACAGGGAGCTAAAGTGTTTGTGCTAAGCTACATAAGGCAGTATGTTAGCAGGATTAGCAGTGTTATCTACATGCTAACCCTAAATATATAAGTGACATTAAAAGAAAATATTTTAGAAAAACCAGTAAAAGCTGGTGAAAAAAAAAAGGTTTAATATGATCAGAATGAAGATTATAAGAGACTTAATAACTTTCTCATGGTAACAGTTTACTGGATTCTCCACCTCATCTGGAGCAAATCACTCTTTAAAACACACCTGTTCTCTGTCAGTGTTGTTCTAAGGAAAAGATAAACTCCTCCCACTTTCCAAAACATTCTGTACAGCACGTGCCATATTACACACACGCAGGAAACTCACTGGGTCTGTGTGTGTGTGTATATGTGTGTGTTGGGGGCGTGGTCTTGTGAGTAGATTACCCAGACTGTTACCCTGTGAGTACATTGTGGGCGTGTCCTGTCTCAGGTCATTATTAGATAATAAAGTGAGACAGAAAGAAACAAATACAGAGAGAGAAGACGGATCTGCTTCTCCTTGGATTTATGCAAAATACATGAACTAAGAATATTAATTTTTGATTTAAGTTTATTATAAATGTATTATAAATTATTTTTTTTAAATTTAAGTTGCTTTATTTAAACTTAGACACTTTAATCTTTCTATAGTTATATTTCTCATGTCTGTGTGTCTGCAGTATTCTCTGGGTTTCAGTTTATTTTATTGACGTGTTACAGAAAGATAGTGATAGAGACTGAGACGGCTGAAAGCGAACCCTGATTATTTTTATTTTATTTTACAAAAGCACAGTGTTTTTGGATATTGTGAGTGTACAGAAATAAACGTAGAGCCTTTACAGAGTCACATGATGTACTACACTTAATATATGATCAAAAAAGGACTAAGAACTTTCAGGTCTTTTATCATTTACCACACTGAAAACCCTAATAAGTTAATTGGACTAATTTGATTGAGTAAACTCGTTGCCTCAATTTAATTGAGTAATGGAATCTTCCAAAACTTGCATATTTAAGTTTATTTAACTTGGCGGTTTTGTAGACTGTACTTAAATCATTGAGTTCAACAAACTTAGCACTTATTTAATGTACTTAAAAAATTGCGTTCACTTGGTATACATTTTTTTTAAGTGTACTTATATATTTAAGTTAACTCAACATGAAAATGTAACTTAAACCTGTTAAACAATGTTCTTATATTTGACTGCAAGCTTTGTGCACACCAAACTGAAATAAAACAATGAACAGCATTTTTAAGCTTTCCGCCGGAAAGAATGTTGGAGAGTACTTTATTAGGCACACAGCATGTACGGCATGAGCAGTACATTCACACAGGAACCACCATCCAATTCAGCCTCAGCATGAACCGGAGCATGTTTCACACGTCAACTCTTGCCCACACACACACAAACAGGGCCGAAGCCACTAACCCAAACACCCTTCCCCAACATGGTGAACACACCGACATCCCCGCAAAGCATGCTGGTCGTCAGCCGCCGCCCCGCCCACGCCACATTCACATTTGTGAAAATTGACCTTTTGAAAATGTTTTTTCCCCCAAAGGATTAATCATGATTTTGAGTTCACAACACTTAAAATCTTAAGTTTATGCATTTTGATGGTAAATAAGTTAAATGAACTTATATTTTTAAGTGATGGGTCCAAAATGCAAAATTTTAAGTAATGTTTAGTCAACATTACTTGATTGTATAAGTAAAGACAACATTAGGGTTTACAGTGCAGCAAAAAAACACCATTTGTCCCTCTGATGGTACCACAGACCCCTAGGTGTTAAAGCACCGTGTACAATATAAAACAGAAATTATTTATCAAGTTTGTTTTAAATCTATATCATATGAGTCTGAAATTTAAATATATACTGTTTCTTTTATCTTTCAGATAATCTCACCAGCAGTACTGTCTCACACACCACACACACCACATTTACTACACACACCACACACACCACTTCAACACACTCCAGGAGTCCATCAGTACATGCTGAGAACACACACTCAACAACAGGTATGAACTTTTTGTTTGTCCTCTTCATCACATTTCTCTCACATCATTCATCATGTCTCATATTTGTATTTCAGATAATCCACTAAATGATGTTAACCACCCAAACTACACCTCCTCCTCTCAGGGTTTGTACAATATCAAGTGTTTTTGAGTCTTTACTTGCATTTATTTATATGAGAAACAATACACAGATCAAACAGTGACAGGGAAAAATGGCCACATCTGGGAGATGTAAATGATTTAAGCATCGTGCTACACTCCCCAGATAGCACACACACGTCGCGGAGACCTCTATGCAACGTCATCTTTTTCATCTGGCAGATGTCTGGCAGAGGGCGTTTGCTCATCTGGCAGATGTCGCCGAGACGTCCGTGAACGACGCTCAGCCTACGTGTTTAAGACGTAAATGAATTAAAACGTCCCTGATCTGCTCTTTAAACGATGTTAATCAGATGTTCATACATCTGCCAAATGTCTGATTCATGTCGGATGAACGTCGTTTTATTAAAACACCCCCTTCCATTATTTTAATTAAATACCTCGGTTAATTATAATAAACCATGTTCAACAGAATTCTGTAAAGGAAGGAAGCATATGACAAACGGGATAAAACGGAATAAGAACCCTGTTTTACACCAGCAGCAACTTACAAATGAGGTCTCAATTTGAAAAGATGTACAAAACATAAAACACCACAAATAAGTATTAATCATAGAATTTTTTTTTTTAACACCAACAGAAGCGTTTTGTACTTTATAACTGTCAGTTATGACTTTTAAATATGACCGTTAGAGACGGTTGGTCAGGAAACTCCTGAAGTCAGATGCAGACAGGACACTTTCACTCACAAACTGCTGTGGAAAAATACAGAGATAGATTCAATTAAAATTCATGATACTTAATTTATCAAATGAACAATATTTATACTTTCTTCCTCTTGCTTCACAACTCCGAAACCAGACCGAAACCAGACATTAAGCACGCGCATATAACCGTCTGTATTTTAAGTGTGATTAAAAATACAAGAAATAGCTTAAACCAAAATAACGTGACTAAACATCGCTAACCAGCAGGTGACATTTATGTTCAGTATTTCGTTCTATTTAGAAAGAAGCAACCTAACTAAATGCCTGCATCATGCTAGCACCACAGTTAACAGTTTAGCGTTAGCTTCTTCATCACCCTGCAAACATTTTACAGAGAAAGATGAAAAGCTCAGACATCTTAGCCGTTTCTTTTATACACAGGTGGGGTTCTTTAGCTAACTATAGCAGCTATTGTCAGCTAAATTATTTTACCTCAGACCAGCCTGAAAATTTGTGTGTAACCTTAACACGGTAACAGTAATAAATCTTATATATTGTAATAATTTTTCATTCATATGTGACTTAGGTGAGTGAACATGTGTATCGATGTGAAGACGATGTATCATTTAACAGCTCAAACAGGCGATCTACAGACGATCAAAATACGACTATAAAAAAACGAACGCAATGTTTACCAGATGATATGCTCTTTAGCAGACGTCTCCGCGACGTACCTTTCCTATCTGGGTCTTCTTTTTTTTTTTTAAATAAAGATTAGGAATATATTTTCCCACAGCTATATTGTGGGTGTTGCTCAGGATTTCTGGCCTGGTGTTCAGTCTGCTTGAGGAAGTAAAATCATTATAACAACCCGAGTGGCTTCTGAAATTTAAAACTGCTGCCTCAGTGACATTCCTACCTATTATTGTATTATTGTACTTCCACATGTGTGGTATTTATTCAGATTAAATCTACACATGGTTCACCTACACCTCCCTCAGTCTGGTCTGTCTGGTCTGAGATCTCCAGATTGAAAACAGTTTGATTAAACCACATCGAGACACATCAACAGTCTAAAGAACACAACACACACACACACACACACACACACACACACACACACACATACACACACAGGGTGTAATTTACCTGTTTGGGTAAAAATTGAATTCTCTTGCAGGATTTCCAACATCCATTCTGATCATTACTGTGTCTGTGGTTCTGGTGCTGATTCTCTTTGCTCTTATATTGACTGTCACACTACAGAGAAAGAAGAAGACTGGAGGTACCGCGAACACACACATGCATGTTTAGTTTCAGTTACACAACCATAAAAGTGTGTAAAGTTTTATACTTTATGGCTGTTTGATTTGGCGAGTGCCTGTGCAATTAGGACTAACACTTAATGTCAAATTAGATAAATGATTGGGGAACATTGTGTGTCATTTAGGGGAAAAAAAAAAAACAATGTCAAGACTGTTTGGTGTGGAGAATTGTGGTTTCAGTGGGTCTAAAATCACCAGTGTTTCTAGTGTTAAAGCGATTTTTTCCAGACCTGAAACTACAGAAATAAAATCTTATATCCAGGTTAGTGTCAGTGGTTGAGAGATTATGAAAACACTATACAAACATTTTTATTGGTTTATGTAAGTTTTGAAACATTTACATTTAGGCGTTTGGCAGACGCTCGTATCCAGAGCGACTTACATTTTTATCTCATTTTATTTCTCTAAGGCATGAAAAAGTCATAATATGTTGTGAAAATTATCATGTGATGATAATTTCCACATCAGAGTACTTTATACAACAAACATAAAAAATCTGAACCAGTGCTATTGACATTTACTGTACAATAATGAGTTAAAAATAAAAATAGGTTAAAACCCTCTGAGGTCCGCGCACACATGTATGCTTTTTGAGGCGTCTTTCCCTGATGACGCCAATAAGAACTTAAATTACACTTTCAGTTTTGATCGTACAGACTAGATCTATATATTAATTAAATCTGTACAGTGTCTACTTTTATTTGTATGCACACATATAAAAAATAAATAAAACTTTGTGCATCAATAAAATAAAGAAAACAAACTGGGTGCGCTGTCTGTCGCTTTGGTCTGTGTGAACTGCAGGGAGAAACACGTCATTAAAATAAACTGAAACTCTGCAAATCCTCTACAGGGGGACACAAAATACATATCTATAGGAAGCTCGAATTGTCTTCTTTTACATTTACCAATTCAACTCGAAAACAAATAATCTGTTTTTATGTAATCCATATAAAAGTAAGGAGTGGTACAGATTCTCCTGTATCGGCTCATTACAGCTAATGTTCTCCCGCCTCCCTGTTCTTTAGACAAACGATCAAGTTCACTAGCTGACAATTTTATTTGTACAAAGAATGAACTGATATATAGCCTCTCTGTTTGTATCTGTTTATTGTTAGGTCAAAAAAAATTATTTAAAGACAACAAACTTTAAATATGGAAAAATAGACTTTTAGAATAAAACATTAGTATAATTTAAACAAATAAATTGTCTTAAATTTGTGTAAATGTTTCATAGGATTTTGTAATATTTATGCAGTATAATTAAAGCATCTCTATTCGCTAATCATTCTTGGTTGTTGTTGTTTTAGTGTTGCTGTGTGTGCTTTACAGTGTCAGAAAACCTTTTTAATGCAAATAATTCACCCTTTCCCACTTTAAGTTAACTCAAGTCAGCTCCTGGGACAAGGATTACTTTTAACCCTCTGGGTGGTTTAAGACCTTTCTGAAGACCTGCCGTGCTCAGACCTCATCAACTACCAATTTGTATAAATTTCAAATCGTTAGCAAATTTCACTTATTTACATAAAGCAAAAAATGGGCTTTCATAATGTGGCTGATGTAAATATGTTAAATTTATATTTTTATAATTTATATTTATATTTTATAAATAAAATTTTCAGAATATAGTTGCGAGCAACGATCAGTGGGCCCAAGCACCCTGTATCATCGACACCAGGGCGCAACACAAAATCTGTTTGTGCACTGCAGAACTTGCACATCTTACACAATATGACGTAATAGGGCTGATGTCAGTTTGGGCCCTTAATATTTGTCATGTCAATTGTGTGTGTGTGTGTGTGTGTGTGTGTGTGTGTGTGTGTGTGTGTGTGTGTGTGTGTGAGAAAGAGTAAAAGATGTGAGTGTGTGAGTGTTAACATTTGTAATGTGAGAGTTAACATTTGTGATGTGTGTGATATACGAGTGTGTTTATGCGTGCGTGTGTGCGTGCGTCTGTGTGTGTGGGAAAAAGAGAGAGAGTGTGTTTGTGTGTGTGTGTGTGTGTGTGTGTGTGTGTGCGTGCGTGCGTGTGTGTGTGTAAGTGTTAACATTTGTTATGTGTACATGTGTACTGTAGAATAGGGCACAGATGCTGGAAAAAATAGCGTCACACTATGATGTCACTCAATGTAATATCACTGAACATTAAAGTTATTAATCACTTTTCAGCGTAAGTTTAAGGCATTATCATGACACCCATTTGATATATCAAAAATCATTCTACAATTTTGCATCCTCAATGTCTTTAGATCACATCAGCCCAGTTTGTTGACAATCTTATCAATTTCTTAGGAGGAGTATATAAAAATCCATCCAGTGTGTTTTGGCAAATGTGTGAAAGTTGTTCTGCTTAATGAGCTCCAAATGTGTACCAGGTTTCACGTGCATAATTCACGCAAAATCTCGTGTGGGGGCGCAAACTCTCCTAATGGCAGCAGATTTCAACCTGTCTGCTAATTTTCCTAAGTTTTTGAACATGTTAAGACATCAAAAAGACCAAAACGGTGAAAAAAAAAATAATCATCAGAAAAACAGTGCTTGGGCCCTAACTATGCAGTGGAACCTTGGATTACGAACATAACTTCATGTCGCCATCCCGATAATCTTATCCAAACATAAAGCAGCGTCTGTAAAACAAAGTTGCAGGAAACTTTACAAGACATTGGACAGGAAGTTTGCTGTGCCTGGAGCCACGCTAAGACCAGATGCCTCGAAGTGAGCCCAAAACCAAGGGTGTAAATCGGCGATCCAGTAAACAAAGCGGACAGTTTTACAGCTTCACCCCGAGTTGAGGTGGGGGGAATAGTGAGGGGGATGGGCATCAAGTCACACTTTGTGTTTTTTTCGTTGACCTCCAGAGCACATGCCTTTTAATGAACAGGCATATGGCATGGACACTATTTCAAACCATCTTAAAAGTGTGCCAGTAGGGCAAAATGTATATTTATAAATATTTACAAAGGCGCGCCAACCAATCAGCAACGCCATGATCTCCTTCGCTGGAGGTGAACTACCGGATGAGAATAAAATGTAACGCAAGTAAACAAACAAAGCTGCATACCTTGCTGAACTTGGTGCTCATTTCATAACTAAACCATAAGATTAAACCTAAGACTTTGCTTTTGTGACTTTCTTTGGTCTAGTAAACAGTACTAGAAGAATTAATTTTCACCTTCCAAACTGTTTGTATATATGTGTGTGTGTGTGTGTGTGTGTGTGTGTGTGTGTGTGTGTGCGTTTCAATTAGTGTAGTTCCTTGTGTCGTAGATTAGTCAAATAAATACTCGTTTCTTTATAAAGTACTGTTGTCTTGGTCATGTATTTTAAAGTCTAAACAGTAAGTTTACTTAAGTTACTTTGCTCATCATTGCTAAATACTAGATTTTGCTTTATCATCGTTGGCCACGTAATAAGCCAAACTGGTAAGATACAATAAATTGTGCTAAACGCTGGACGGGTAGTCGTGTACATTATTAATTTTTATTCAGTTAATCAAACTAACCTGAATTGTTAAAGATTCGATACGCCTCTGACCCAGAGCTAAACATTACATATTAATAGTGAAGAATGCGACAGTTATTTGTCATTCGTTGTCATTATACTGTATGCCACAAATTTAACTCTTTCTCTCTTCATATCTCTCTGCAGGCTCTGAAACAGTGATCGAATCTCCCAAAGAGGTACATGATAATGATTTACTACAGGTATCACTGTCACACTTTACTTTAATTGTACTACTTTAATTGTAATGTTTTTTATTTCACATTTCAGACAAATGAAGATTATGAAAATGACCAAAATGTCCTTCCTGTTAAAGAAAAAGAAAATGTCACTTCATCAGTATCTGTCTACCAGAGTCTGAACCCAACTACCAACCAATCAGATTCAGTCTACCAGACTCTGACTGTTTCTAGCAACAACTGATGAGACTCAGGACGCCCCTGCTGACCATCCAAAAAAATCAGGATTCAAAAGTGAAAGTAGCAGTGTTTACTGTGTCCGCAAAATACACGTTGCCTGGCCTGAGGAGTACTAATATTATTTGTTTACCTTTTTATTTGCATTACTTCATAGAATAATAAGAATAATAATAATAAAAGATCTTCAACGTGCAGTCTAAATTTTACAACATGTTGCCAAGTGGCGGCACGGTGGTGTAGTTGTTAGCACTGTTGCCTTGCACCTTCAGGGTCCAGTTTCGATTCCCGGCCAGGCTCGATTTCTGTCTCTGTGTGCAAGGAGTTTGCATGTTCTCCCAGTGCTTAGTGGGTTTCCTCTGGGTACTCATGTTTTCTCCCACAGTACAAAGATATGTGGGGAAGGTTAACTGACGTTAATTGAATGAGTGTGTGTGCCCTGCGATGGATTGGCACCTTGTTCAGTGTATACCCCACCTTGTGCCCTTAGTCTCCTGGGATAGGTTCCAGGTCCCCTGAGACCCTTAATACAGGATAAAGTGGTATAAAAGATGAGTGAGTGTTGCCAAGTCAGCATGTACTTCTGCTCTACAGTAGGAACTCAATCGGAATATTGGTTTTACCGCCGTGGCGCACGACGGCAGCATTTGAGTTTGTGCGTTTTCTGGCTTTTACCGCTGAGTGGCGCTATATACAGTGGTGTGAAAAACTATTTGCCCCCTTTCTGATTTCTTATTCTTTTGCATGTTTGTCACACTTAAATGTTTCTGCTCATCAAAAACCGTTAACTATTAGTTAAAGATAACATAATTGAACACAAAATGCAGTTTTTAAATGATGGTTTTTATTATTTAGAAAGAAAAAAAATCCAAACCTACATGGCCCTGTGTGAAAAAGTAATTGCCCCCTTGTTAAAAGTTAAGTTAAGTTAAGTTAAGCCTTTATTCGTCACACATACATTACTGCACAGTGAAATTCTTTATTCTTCGCATATCCCAGCTTCTTGTTAGTAGGCAGGGGTCAGAGCGCAGGGTCAGCCATTTTTACGGCGCCCCTGGAGCAGACAGGGTTAAGGGCCTTGCTCAAGGGCCCAACAGTGGCAACCTGGCAGAGCTGGGGCTCGAACCGCCGATCTTCCGATCCGTAACTCAGAGCCTTAACACACTGAGCCACCACTGTTAAAAAATAACTTAACTGTGGTTTATCACACCTGAGTTCAATTTCTGTAGTCACCCCTAGGCCTGATTACTGCCACACCTGTTTCAATCAAGAAATCACGTAAATAGGAGCTACCTGACACAGAGAAGTAGACCAAAAGCACCTCAAAAGCTAGACATCATGCCAAGATCCAAAGAAATTCAGGAACAAATGAGAACAAAAGTAATTGAGATCTATCAGTCTGGTAAAGGTTATAAAGCCATCTCTAAAGCTTTGGGACTCCAGCGAACCACAGTGAGAGCCATTATCCACAAATGGCAAAAACCTGGAACAGTGGTGAACCTTCCCAGGAGTGGCTGGCCGACCAAAATTACCCCAAGAGCGCAGAGATAACTCATCCGCGAGGCCACAAAAGACCCCAGGACAACATCTAAAGAACTGCAGGCCTCACTTGCCTCAATTAAGGTCATTGTTCACGACTCCACCATAAGAAAGAGACTGGGCAAAAACGGCCTGCATGGCAGATTTCCAAGGCGCAAACCACTTTTAAGCAAAAGTCGTCTCAATTTTGCTAAAAAACATCTCAATGATTGCCAAGACTTTTGGAAAAAAACCTTGTGGACCGACGAGACAAAAGTTGAACTTTTTGGAAGGTGCGTGTCCCGTTACATCTGGCGTAAAAGTAACACAGCATTTCAGAAAAAGAACATCATACCAACAGTAAAATATGATGGTGGTGGTAGTGTAATGGTCTGGGGTTGTTTTGCTGCTTCAGGACCTGGAAGGCTTGCTGTGATAGATGGAACCATGAATTCTACTTTCTACCAAAAAATCCTGAAGGAGAATGTCCGGCCATCTGTTTGTCAACTCAAGCTGAAGCGATCTTGGGTGCTGCAGCAGGACAATGACCCAAAACACACCAGCAAATCCACCTCTGAATGGCTAAAGAAAAACAAAATGAAGACTTTGGAGTGGCCTAGTCAAAGTCCTGACCTGAATCCTATTGAGATGTTGTGGCATGACCTTAAAAAGGCGGTTTATGCTAGAAAACCCTCAAATAAAGCTGAATTACAACAATTCTGCAAAGATGAGTGGGCCAAAATTCCTCCAGAGCGCTGTAAAAGACTCGTTGCAAGTTATCGCAAACGCTTGATTGCAGTTATTGCTGCTAAGGGTGGGCCCGACCAGTTATTAGGTTCAGGGGGCAATTACTTTTTCACACAGAGCCATGTAGGTTTGGATTTTTTTTCTCCCCAAATAATAAAAACCATCATTTAAAAACTGAATTTTGTGTTTACTTGTGTTATCTTTGACTAATAGTTAAATGTGTTTGATGATCAGAAACATTTTGTGTGACAAACATGCAAAAGAATAAGAAATCAGGAAGGGGGCAAATAGTTTTTCACACCACTGTAACTATAGACACCTCAGGCCTTAGTTCATTCTCTCAAGTATTAATGAGCTGTAAATTAATGAGCTTCAAGTAAACCATTGGAGTTAAACAAATTCATAATCACAGAACTAAAATTACAGTACAAATGTAGAATTTAAATAAAATTAAATCTTATTAGGATCTAATTTAGGCAAAATAAATGTTAACACAGTGAGCCTTTAGATTTTATCATGTGTAATTAGAAAAGCTATGCGTGCAGGGTTTTGTGTCATCTTATATTTTGTGCTTTTTAAATTTGTAGTAGATTTATTAACTGAAATAAATGACCATAAAATTAAAACATTGCGTCAGCAGATGTCGATGTCTTGCAGTGTCATCACAAGTGCCCGCTTGTGTTTTTGTGTTATTATAAGAATGAAATGCAGTAGGCTGTTATGATCATTATAATTTTCTTTGATAATAAATAATGACCCTCGTTGCGCTGTACCACCGCTGGAAAAACCTTATGAAATACAAGTGAAACATTAAATGAATTTACAATCACAGTACTAAAATTACAGTACAGATTTAGAATTTAAATTAAATATAGGCATTACTTATTTGCATCAAGTTGAAGCAAAGTAAATGTATGTAGGGGACCACCACTAGAGGTCACTGTGGATTATGTTTGTTTGTGTGTTTGTAGTTTTGTTGCCAGACTCAGTTTTCCAGAAGGCACCTCGGTCAGGTGATGCGGGTGCTCACCTAAACCGAGGCAGCTCATTAGTTTCTTTATAAATAGCTAGTTATTTTGGGAACCTGGGTCGAGCAATGTTTGTTTAAGTTTACTGTCATTATGTGGGCATTTTGTTTTGTTTTATTTAATTTGTATTTTAAGTTTTATTAATTTTTTCTTTTTTTGCTCTGTAAGAAGGAAGCTCTAGCTCGTGATAATATGTATGTTCCTTGTGTTTCAGTGTGTACGGAGCTGATTTGGTCTCGTAAAGTGTTTGTTTCAAGGGTTTGTAAGTAGTTTTTGGTGTTTCGCTAGTGTTAGTGTAGCCCCTTGTATGTTTAGCTTCCTGTCTGTTTAACTCCCTGCATGTTTAGGACACAGTGTGTTTAGCTACTTGTGTGTTTAGGTCACTGTATTGTTAGTTTCATGTAGGTTTAAGTTATTCGTCTGTCTAGCCACGTGAGAGCTTAGTCGCTAGGAGGTTTAGCCGCTAGCGTGTTTAGCCATTAGCGGAATTGGCCTCTAGGAATTAGCCTCATGTGTGCTTAGCCCTTTGTGTCTCCGTTTCCATAGTAGGTCAGTTACAGTTTTAACCCAGTTAGCCTCTAACCGCTTAGATACTAAACCGTTTAGGTCAGCAACCAACGTAACAATAACCAGTATAGCTACTAACCCAAATAACCACTAACCCGCTGTGTCTCTAGTCTCTCGCGTGTCTCTAGTCTCTCGCGTGTCTCTAGTCCTGTTTTGTCCCGTTTCACACCAAAGTCACACAATAGTTGCTTTTTCAACAATCTTGCAGCCATTTCAGCGTTTTGATCAGTGATGTGACTTTATGGCTGTAACAATGTCCCTAAAAACAAGAGAAAGGTATTAAATATTTGACACATTGCATGCAGTCTTTTCTTTGTAATGTCCTCTGATTGTGCAGAGGGCTGCATGAACATCAAAAGAATTTAGATGGCGAAGTATCTCTCGAGTGAAACATCCTGCAGATCTCATTGTTCTGATGTCTTGGGAATAAATCTTGCTACTGTAATCTTTGTTATTTTAAAATGCTGTCATAGTGCATGTGGATGCAATGCATTTATCCTTAAGATTTCATGATGTCATTAAGGGCGTGAATCATATGACATGTAAAAAGTGCTACACCCACAAAGTAGGTTTACATCCTTTAAATAGTTGCAAACTATTTTCAGTTGCAATCATTTACACTCATAGTGTTGATTTTATTTCTCAAGTATTTGTCTACTTTTATTTTGTTTGACTTTTTATGGGCTATGGGAACGCTATGGGAAACATCTTGTCATCTTGCCGGTTGTAAAGCATGTGTGTATCAAACACGCCAAATTTTTGGCTTATATAACCTCGGTCGGGTTACGTCATCTGATAAGACGCACCTGCAGGTTATAAATAGGAGTGAATCAGAAACATTCCTCAGATTCTTGTCTTCACCTAGTTGTGTGCGTGTCTGTGTCTAACCAGCAAAATAAGTGTTTAACTCACTGATAATGGCAGAGTTTTAAACGAGATGTCCCTCCGTGTGTATAATCCATACCGGAGGGCGATCTCTACACTTTACTGCTTTGATAAAGTGCTACGCGTGCGCCTCGCATTCCTTGAAAAGCTTCAAGCCGCCGTGCATTCCTGGGGCTTAAACTCGTGCATCTGGCAGAGCTGTGTAAGGCGGATTTAAAAACTCCTTTCTTTTGCGTTCTCATCGGATCTGGAAATTCCCCTGTCCGCTCTCAAACCCGCCCTGGCGCTTCTTGTGAATGGGCAACGATAAACATCCTCTCTTGCTTTCGCGGAGATGGTAACAGCCTTTAGGCACTTAAAAAAAAATAAATAAATAAATAAAAACATAGACGGCAGGTTCTGTCGGGGGCTGGGGGGCGGAGCCTCATCGACGCTCTCTCTCCCCTTTTCTTAGCAATCTCCATATGAGTTAACCCCTTCATGGAGTAAGCTGTATTCATTCTTTGTTTTCCCGCCATCAACTTATTTACAGTATTAAAATATGTTAAAATAGTAGTAAATATGTTTGAGGTGGAAGCGCTGGGTTATATAATGACACCCAGATAGAAGAAACGCTTCCAGGCTATCTCTCTCCTGGGACATCATCCTTCCTGAAAAGCTATTACTTCCTTTTAAGCTGTGTAGACTTTTTATCTTCCCTGGAGGGAAAACTTTTCAGGCAGCAGGTCAGGTTGGTGCTTCATTGCACACCATGGCGGTTTTGCACGTCTACCAGGCTGACCTGCTGAGAGACTTGAGTACTGGTGGGGCTCTTCAAGGTAGGGCATATGGGAATTACGCCAGGCCACAGACTTGTCTTTTCGTGCAACAAAGCAGATGGCTCGTGCTATCGGCCGTTTTATGGCTGCAATGGTTTCCACGGAGAGGCACTTGTGGTTGAATCTTAGGGGCATCAAGAAGAAGGATCGTGCATTTCTCCTTGATACCCCCATCTTGCCTCCCGGCCTACTTGGCGATGTCATTAACTTGGTCGCCACTAGGTTTATGAGGCGAAGTTATATAACAAGCCTTCGGGAAATTCCTTCCTCGCCTTGCTCGAGAGTCAAGACTGTCGGCCACCCAGTCTCGACCAGGTCTGACTGTTGCAAGGCGTGAAACACACAAGGGGCGTGTTTTTGAGCCGGGCACCCTCTCGTAAGATTGGGGTGCGTCATGCAATCCGCCTCAAAAGAGGTCAGACTGGCATATTGTCTTCTTTACAAAGAAGTCCTGAGGTTCATGTGCCCAGGACCATAGGGGGTGCCCCCCCAATGGGGAGAGGCACGCAGAATTCCTTTTAAAGAATGCAGTGTTCTCCCTGGCAACCCCAGGAGATCGATGTTCTTGCTCTGCCACCACTGGTGTTTCAGGCAACACCAGTCTCCAAATAAAATGTTAGTTCTTCGGTTTTTCCTGCCATGTTTCACGATGCCGAACATCTAACATTCCTCCCGTTTAACCAAGCCGCCGAGACTTTGCCTATTTCCGAGAAACTGGCAGCGTGGAAGGTACTGCCAAGTATATCTCCTTGGGTACTAAGCACTGTAGAAAGAAACTACAGGATTCAGTTCTCACATCACCCTCAGCGTTTTAATGGCGTGGTCTCCACTTCCATGAAACCGGAAAGTGCGCATCTGCTGACAGAAGTTGCTGGGAAATGAGGCCATGTAACATGTTCCCCTACCAGACAAAGGGTCAGGCTACTACAGTCGGTATTTCTTGGTTCCCAAAAGGGACAGGGGGCTGCATCAAATTTTTAGATTTTGCGGGCTTTACCGCTACCCACTAGTCGCGGGATCCGTTTTCTCGAAATGTGCATTTTTAATGGCGACATCTGTATAACACATACGGAATTAGGTAATTATGTAACAACAAAACAACAAAAACAACAGTTAGTTGTTATTTTAAGACACAGAGGTCAGCCTTTCTGTAATTGTTTTTGGAAGAACAATATTCTCAAGTGCATTTGCAAAATCCGTCAAGCATCATAATGAAACTGGCTTAAATGAAGGCCATACCAGGAGGGCGAGACCAAAACCTACTTCTGCCACAGTTCATTTAGAGTTATAATCTTGAATAATGACCAATTAACAGCACCTCAGATTAAAGGCGTATGTAATTCGTATAAAAAGTGGATTTTTGACACATCCACTGCTGCGGAGACGACGAGATGACATGATTAATTTATCAATGAATTTTGGTCAGAGTCAGTCTGCTTATTGTTTTTCCTGATGCATTCATAATCATTAGTCTACTTCTGCTGGTGCACTCTGGAAAACTTTATCCGTGCAGTTGAGCGCTGATTAGAATACGTAGGAAATTAAAGAGGAAAAAAAAAAAATGTAAGATTTTTTTTTTTTTTTTTTAGAAAAGAAAAGAAAAGAAAAGAAAATATTTGGAAGTGTGTATGTGTGAGAAAAATGTGTCTAGATAATAATGAAATGAATGAATGATGAATGAAATGTCTCTGATAAGCAAGCCAAGGGTGACGGCGACAGTGGCAAGGAAAAACTCCCTGAGATGGCAATAGGAAGAAACCTTGAGAGGAACCAGACTCAACAGGGAACCCATCCTCATCTGGGTGATAACAGATAGAAATAACATCAAGTGTGTTGTGCAGGTGAAAGTTCAATATAACAGAAGTTGTGTAGATTCAGTTCAGCAGTAAGTGCAGAGGGCAGATGGGGTCAGGATCACTGGAAGCACAGGAGCAGGATGTGTAGCTCCAGCCATCATAAAGCAGAATCTAGCTGGAGCAGGTCCTTCTCAAGATGCCTTAGAAACCTCGCAGGGTTGGCCTTTGTCTACTGAAGCTGGCACAATCTCCAGATGCCTCAGGATGGGTAGAAAAATACAGAAAAGATAGAGAGAATTAGCGTAGTTGCCATTCAGGATAGGTGTACTGGAGTATGAGGTTATGGGAT
The DNA here is from genome assembly GCF_024256425.1 of Clarias gariepinus. Classification (NCBI taxonomy): domain Eukaryota; kingdom Metazoa; phylum Chordata; class Actinopteri; order Siluriformes; family Clariidae; genus Clarias; species Clarias gariepinus. The sequence continues at coordinate 3,753,090 of NC_071117.1, forward strand.
GAGTTACGCGTATGCCAGATTAAAGAGATGCGTCTTGAGCCTACTTTTGAATTGGGAAACCGTGTCTGCTCCCCGAACAGTGTCTGGAAGGCTATTCCAAAGCTTTGGAGCCAAATATTAAAATGCCCTGCCCCCTTTTGTAGATTTTAAAATTCTGGGAATTACCAGAAGTCCGGAGTTTTGTGATCTTAAGGGACGTGGTGGATTATAGCGTATCAAAAGACTGGTTAGGTATGAGCGAGCTAAACCATTTAAAGCCTTGTATGTAAGTAGTACTATTTTGTAATTAATTCTAAATTGAACAGGTAGCCAGTGCAGGGATGATAATATAGGTGTTATATGATCATATTTTCTGGATCTAGTGAGAACCCTGGCGGCTGCATTTTGGACTAACTGTAGCTTGTTTATTGAGGATGCAGGACAACCACCTAGTAATGCATTACAATAGTCCAGTCTGGAGGTCATGAATGCATGAACTAGCTTTTCTGCATCAGATACGGATAGGATACTCCTAAGTTTGGCAATATTTCTAAGATGGAAAAAGGCTGTTTTTGTGATATTGGAAATATGATTTTCAAAAGACAAGTTACTGTCTAATATCACGCCCAGGTCTTTTACTGTTGAGCTAGTAGTAACAGTACATCCTTCTAAACGCAGGCTGAATTGTGAAAGCTGTTGTGTGCTGGTTTTTGGGCCGATGAGCAATATCTCTGTCTTATCTGAATTTAGTAAAAGAAAGTTATTGGTCATCCAATCTTTTATGTCCTGGACACACTCTGTTAATCTAGACAACTTGGGTATTTCATCTGGTTTTGTTGAGATGTATAATTGGGTATCATCAGCATAACAATGGAAACTAATCCCATGCCTTCTAATGATGTTTCCCAGGGGAAGCATGTAAATTGAGAACAGGAGAGGTCCTAAAACTGACTCTTGTGGGACCCCATATTTCACTGGCATTACATCAGACGGTACTCCATTTAGATCTACAAAATGGTATCGATCAGACAGATATGATCTGAACCATTTTAATGCCTGCCCCTGAATACCTATATGATTTTGTAGGCGATCTATGAGAATATTATGATCTATGGTGTCGAATGCAGCACTTAGATCAAGTAAGACTAGTATTGAGATGCAGCCTTGGTCTGAAGCTAAAAACAAGTCGTTTGCAATCTTAACTAGTGCAGTTTCTGTACTATGATGGGGCCTGAAACCTGACTGAAATTCTTCTAGGATGTTGTTTTCCTGCAAGAATGTGCATATTTGAGCTGATACTACTTTTTCTAATATTTTTGATATGAACGGAAGGTTTGAAATCGGTCTATAATTTGTTATTTCATTCGCGTCCAAATTAGATTTTTTAAGAAGCGGCTTAATAACTGCCAGCTTCAAAGGTTTAGGGACGTGACCTAGATATAATGAAGAATTAATAATGTTTAGAAGTGGCTCTCCAACTGTAAGCATCACTTCTTTTAAAAATCTGGTTGGTATTGGGTCTAACAGGCACGTTGTTGATTTAGCTGAGGTTAGAGCAGCTCTTCCTGTCCTATACCTGTAAAGCACTGAAAATCTAAATGTGAAGCTCTAGGCTGAACTAGATCATGAGATACTATTAGAGGTTGAACCTCTGTTATTTTCTTCCTTATGCTATCGATTTTTTCATTAAAGAAGTCCATAAAATCTTCACTACTAAAATGTTGTGGAGTACTCTCTGCAGGCATCTTAGGTTTTGTTAGGCAGGCTACTGTACTAAATAAGAACTTGGGATTGTTTTGCTTTCTTGCTATCAGTTGGCTAAGATGCTCGGTCCTAGCGGTTTTTAGAGCCCGTCTATAGCTGCACATACTGTCTTTAAACGCAATTCGAAAAACTTCTAATTTAGTTTTTCTCCATTTTCGCTCAAGGTTACGGGTTGCTCTCTTTAGGGCGCGAGTATGACTATTGTACCAAGGAGCAAGTGTTTTATCTCTGACTTTTTTTAATCTGATGGGAGCAACAGTGTCTAATGTACTGGTAAAAATACCAGTACATTAGGTGTGTCTGTATATCTTTTATGACACACCTTAAAGAACAATTTTGCAACTGGATGGAATTCTCATAGAACAAGAAAATATTGCAAATAACAACATTACATATAAAAACAGATGAACTACTAGAACAAGTGCATTGGGAGAAGAGCAGTTTAAAACAAACTGTAAAACTGTTAAATGTTCAAGAGGGAGCTCACTCAAACCCTCTACCTGCCGTGGCATCTGTCAATTTTACGCATACAGGGTGACCTTAAGATGATGTACCTTGGAGGACATTCTTTTGTTTGTGTCCTCAAGCTCCAAGAAGATCTGCTGTAAAACCTTAAATGTGTATTTCAGTTTTAGCATCAGCATCGTCATCATCAAAAACCTTTGACAATAGACAAAAGAAAAAGATTTACAGTACTTGAATCTTAACAATAACTATTATTAATTGTATGACCATAAACATTTAGACAAATCAAAATGTCATTGTAAAAAAGCTAAACATATCTTAAACATTTAATGATTTTTTTTTGGATGTAATTATAGGGAATTGGGTTTATTTACAACATGTATTTATGACTTTTACAAGTTTCTCTGGTTAAAGCATCTGCCAAAGGCCTAAATGTAATGTACAGTATTTTCCTTACAGGTAGGTATAATCTGTCAGTAAAACACCTCTTTCATGTTAAAATAAAGGTGCATATATATATATATATATATATATATATATATATATACATACACACACACACACACACACACACACACACACACTGTATAGTGCGCTTACCTTGTTTCAAAGTGCATCATACTGTATATATTAATTTTTTAAACAGCATAATTGCTTTTCTGTAGAAATGACTTGAATTTAAACTTATAAACTTGTGTCAAGATGCAATATCTCAAAGCTGTCACTTATTTTAGATTGCACAACCTTGTTTTAAAAGGGCAGGTTTTGAATTAGAGTAATGGCAGAGGTGTATTTTTTGTACCTGGTAGTCCTTGATTAACTCCTCTGGCTCTTCATTAAAATAAAAAATAAGGCCTCTGATCACAGCTTCTCTTTGTGAGCCAGTGCTGCTGTCCTAAAAAAAAAAAAAAAAAAAAAAAAAAACAATAATTAAATACATAAATAAATGCAGACATCAGAAAGCTAGTGCATGAAATTAAGTGCTATCATGCCTTATTTAAAAGGTCAAGGGTGTCATCAAGTTTTCTTTTAATGACCTCCCTTCTTCCTGTACAGGCTCAATAATTTGGGTGTGTATTGGTCCAACTTGCCCAGGAATGTGGGCTATAATGGCTTTAGTGTGATTCTCCGAAATTCCCCCTGTATCTGAGAGAAAGGGAGCAAGAGAGAGAGAGCGAATAATTTAAAAGATTCAATTTGAAACATGACAAAAGCACCAGGTACTGGAGAAAACAATTTAAAATGTCAAGCATACTCAAGAAAGCTCAAACAGCACAGGCCATCAAACTTTAAAGTGAATCACAGGGTTTTTTTTTTTTTTTTGAGGATTACATCATTTCGACGCAGAGAGAAGATTTTGGTCATCTTCTCATTGATGAGTTTGTTGTTGTCTCTCTTCTTGTACTCAGAGAAGCTCAACTTTCTCTCTTTCAAGGGTTACATCAGTTTCACCTTAAAGATGAGGTGGAAGGTAGTTTACCTCAGATTTCTTCGCCTTTTTCAGTTTTTTTGAAGGAGTTTGATCTGCAGCAGATTTTCTCTTCAAGCTGTTTACATTTAACTCTGGTAATACAAGGTGTCGCATCTTTGCTCTATAATTGCCAAGCTTCTACTTCGGGTCGTTGTGCCAACTACGTAACCCATTAAATGACACTGTGTTCCTCAAACATGGGTGCTTGGCAATCAAGGCCTCAGAAACCTGCTCCCTTTGTGATTATGAAGTATAGGCAGTGTAGACAAAGATACTCTCTGCTAGTTTGTCCAGAATGTTGGATTTCACTGAAGGACTGCTGAATAAGGTCCCATCTTTTCTGTAAGCATCATTTGCAGCTTGTAGAATGAGCTCCATGTCAAAGGAGAAGGTTGGTATCTCAAACAGAGTTGGCCAAGACTCAGAACGAGGGGACCTAGTGCTCTCTGAAGATGACCGAATGATGGTATCGCTGGATGCAGTGGAACTGAAACATCAACATCTTTCCAGCATACAGAGAACAAGGCATTTTGAAGTATGTAAATATTGGTATTTTCACGTTCATATTCAACAGAATTTGTATTTCACCATCCAAGTATTTACAACTAAGTATTCAAATACAACTCATTTCAATGACCGTGGCTCTGTCTGAAAGTTCCATAACAATGCCAGTCTTTGAGGATGATTTTGGTCTTTTTATAGCAATGAACTACTTCAATTCATTGGACAGATTTAGACAAGTCAATTTTTGTCCAACAATTATTAAAAATATATCAGCTAAACACACTGTTCCACTAAATGTTTATTTATTCAAAACATATCAGGGATAACGTTATTAAAACATATGGCGATTAAGTAAGTTATGGCGATTCTGAACATTTATGGCAACATTTTTCAAAAACTGCTCCACCAAACATTTTGGAATTATGACAGGTCACCCAGTGTGGTCGATTTTTTATTTTTTACACAGACAAATGAGATAATACAGGATGCAAAACCAGATATTCCTTGTGAGTATGGGGTTGCTAAAAATCTGATGTCTTTAAACAATGGCCAAAGTTATCCTTTAAGGACACTTAGATGAGTTCTGTATTGTCACTTATCAAGTGACCCTAATTTTGTACACACCATGTTTTTTTTTTTTTGTTTTTTGTTTTTTATCTTTGTAATGACATTGAATTAATAAAATTGAGAACAAATGAAAATCCATAAATATTCCATTTAAGTACCTAATCTTGTATGGGAATATAGCGCTTTAGGGTGGCAAATCACTTCTGCTAAACAGTGTATGCTGCAAGTCAATAGGAATATGTTAATTCCTGCTGCAAGCACTGTCACTCGTCAAGTGTATACCAGTTCGAAAGCCCTAAGGTGCTCACTGTACCATGAATGTAGACACTTGACAGCAAATGCAGGCTGGCCATGCACAATAAGGATTAAACATATTTCAACAAATTTTGGAAGCCCTCCAGTAGATCCACAGGGCAAGATCATACCCACTGAGTAACTGGTGCCATAGCAGGTAACCATATTTGCCACCTGAATACATGCCTCTTCGGGAAACATTCTTTTCAGTGCTTCCTGTATGTTTTCCTTAAGAACATCCACAGGAACTGTGGACAGATTTGAGACACTGAGGGCAGGTGTGAGTATGTTCGTGCCATGCAAATGGTAAGCCAACATTAACTGATGCTTTACAGCAAGAGACATTAAAATGTTGCGAAAACAGCTGGCATGTCTAACAACTCCCTTAAAAAAGCTATGCCTTGTTTCAAAGCGCATTGTCCACAGAGCTACAAATGGTCCAAAAGCCTTTATTAGTTTCGGATAATGCTCAAGGAAATGATGCTTCGGCAGAAGTTTTGCCTCTGGAAAAACCTGCCTGTATCTATGCCTGTGTTCCGAGATCTTGATGTCAAGATATTTAATTGTGTCATCTATGTGAAATGGGGAAGACACCATGCAGGTTCATTCTCTGGCACTTTGAATGCAATTATAAAAGGAAGCAGGCGCAGCAAGCACTCTTTTTTATGAGCATTTCCACCTACGGTTTTTCTGGTGGCAAAGTGCAAGTGTTCAAGACTATACAAGTGTTCAGTATGAAACTAAAAGATGAAAGAAAACTGAACCTAAATTAACTCAATTTTGATCTGGCTATTAGAAAATACAGCTTAAATTCTGAAATGATGATCATGTAAACATACAGTCCATTCTTCCCACAGGTTGCTGGATTATAGTGTAGTGTTTATTCTGAAACTGAGCACATTTTGTAACAGCACACTAGTGCAAACAGCTCTGCACCCAAAACACTTTTCAATCGTAAAACTGGAAGACGTGTGACTTTTAAAGAGCAAAAGTCGGCCCACCAAGGCAATGAATGGCAGGGCTATTTTACATTCATTTAATGGCAGATTCTGCCCACCCAGCAGCATAATACATTTTACAAGTGGGTAAATTACACTCAAAATTTTGTTGCTACATTGTTGACAGGACTTTGGTAAAAGTTCATTAAATTAAATGCAAAAACAATACAAAAAAAAAGTCAACTTGATACCATCTTTTGTCTGAGATAAGTGAATGCAAATAGAATTTTGCTCCACTTTCCCCACCGCAAATTAAATGTATACATACCTTCATCCAGTGTAAAAATCAAAATCAAAGTATTTGGGAAGAATAAAATGCCACAGTTAGCAACTAACCAATAATAATAATAAAAAAAAAATCTATAGAAATTGATTAATGACATAATATCCCTGGAACAAACAATAACCACTGCAGATAATTAGACCATAAATATGCGAGCCTCTGTCCAAGACAATGTCCTTTGGGAACCCATGCAGGCGGACTACGTGCTCTAATATCAGCTCAGCTGTCCTTTTGGCTGATGGGAGTCCGGCGAGGGCCACCAGGTGCACGGCCTTAGAGAACCGATCAATGATGGTCATGATGGTGTCTTTTCCTTCAGGGGCCGGCAGGCCTGTGATAAAGTCGACGGCGATGTGCGTCCAGGGTCGGCGAGGGACAGGGAGAGGTTGGAGTTCACCGTTGGTAGGTTGGTTGGTGTCCTTTGCCCTGGCGCACACCGGGCACGCCTGAACGAACTCCCGGACGTCCTTCACGATGGATGGCCACCAGAAGTCTCGTTGGAGGAACTGCAGGGTGCGTATGCCCGGGTGTCCCGAGATGGGGGAGGAGTGACCCCACTGGAGTACTTCCGATCTCATGTTGGCGGGCACATAGAGTCGTCCAGGCGGCACACCTGACGGTTCGGTCTCTGTGGTCTGCGTCTGGCGAACCCTCGTTTCCAAATCCAATTGTAGTGGTGCGATGATCTTTGAGGGTGGCAGGACAGGCGCGGGGTCTGCCCGGGGGCCGTCAGTTTCATGCTGGCGAGAATGAGCATTTGCTTTGGTATTTTTAGACCCCGGGCGATAAGAGAGATGGAAATTGTAGTGTTCAAAAAATAATGCCCATCGCGCCTGTCTAGGGTTTAATTGCTTGAGGTTTCGGATGGTGATTAGATTTTGATGGTCCGTCCAGATGATGAATGGGTCCCTGGCGTCCTGGAGCCAGTGACGCCATTCCTCCAAAGCCCACTTTATGGCCAACAGCTCGCGGTCCCCTACCCCGTATCGCTGCTAAGTGGAATCAAATTTTTTGGAGAAGAAACTACAGGGGTGTAGTTTCTGATCTGGCCCTCGTTGAGAGAGAACAGCTTCAGCGCCCACATCTGAAGCGTCCACCTCTACAACCTCTACTGGCATCCGGGTGGAGGAGGATAGGAGCGGTGGTAAAAAGGGAGCAGAGCTTCTTGAAGGCAGAGACGGCGGTTTGGTTAAGTCGGAAAGGGTAAGATGATGGGCGAGTCAGGGCAGTCAGGGGCACGGCAACTGTACTGTAGTCCCGGATAAAGCGACAATAGAAATTCGCAAACCCGAGAAACCGTTGAAGTTGCTTGAGGGTCTTGGGTAGGGGCCAATGACGCACAACTTCGAGTTTCTGCGGGTCCATGGCCACACCCTGGCGCGAGATGATGAAACCCAGGAACGGGGTGAAGCGCTCGTGAAAGGCACACTTCTTCAACTTATAGTACAGCTGGTGGGCAAGTAATCTCTTTAAAACCACCCTGATGGGCTGGATGTGTTCATTAACAGAACGGGAGTAGATGAGTATGTCATCCAGGTAAACGAATGCCCACCGGCCTAGCATGTCCCAGAGGACATCGTTTATGAAATGTTGGAAAGCGGCGGGGGTGTTGCACAGTCCAAATGGAATCACTAGACTCTCATAGTGTCCGGTAGGGGTGATGAAAGCCGTCTTCCACTCATCGCCCTCTCTGATGTGCACCAAGTTGTAGGTGCTCTTGGGGTCCAACTTTGTAAAAATGGTGGCACCAGAGAGAACGTCCAGGGCTGAGTTGGTAAGAGGCAAAGGACGTTGATTCTTGATGGTGATGTTGTTGAGCCCCCGATAGTCAACACATGAACGAAGTTCGCCTTCTTTCTTTTTTACGAAGAAGAACACCGCGGCAGCAGGCGAGGAGGACGGCCGGATGGTACCATGGCGGAGAGCGTTGGTCACATATTCCTCCATCGCCTGCATCTCCGTGGATGACAGTGAGTAGAGGTGGCCGTGGGGTGGGACAGTTCCCGGCTGAAGGTCTATTGCGAGGTCGTACGGTCTGTGAGGAGGAAGATGAGTAGCCCATCTCTTGCAGAAGACCTCCGGCAGGTCTCTATAGGCGGCGGGGATGGCGTTGACGTCGACATCGGGGGCCTCGGACTCCCTAGAGCACGTCCCAGCCGCAGCCCGTAGGCACAGTTCGGTACAGGTTGCACCCCACTGTAGAATCCGGTTCTGCCTCCAGGAGATAAGGGGGTCGTGTTGGATGAGCCACGGAAAACCTAGGATGATTGAAGGAGAGGAGATGGAGGTGACATAAAAGTTGATCTGTTCCTGATGTCTATCGATGATGAGGGTGATGGGATGAGTCTGGGTGGTGATGGGACTGGTGGAGAGGGGCCGACCGTCGACAGCGGTAATCCGAACCGGCTGGGATAACGGCTCGAATTTTACCCCCAATTTTTTGGCATAAGAGAAGTCAATGAAGTTACCTGCGGCACCGGAACCGATGAACGCAGTACTCCTAACTTGTTTGTGGCCCAAATGGAGGTGTACTTGAACCGTGAGACGGGAGGAATCGGTTGAAGTGGAGGAGAGTTGGAGATGATCCGGTGAGTGGTCCTCCTGCCTCACCGGGTCTAGGCGTTTCCCAGACGAATTGGACAGATAGCTCGGTGGTGCGTCGCTGACCCACAGTAGACACAGAGTCCCTCCTTAAATCGTCGCTCCGGTTCTTCAGCGGTCAAGGAGGCGCGTCCTAGTTGCATGGGTTCCCCGGCTCCTGTGTTAACCACGGCGGGAGGTGGAGATCCGGCAGGTCCAGTGGTTATAGGAGTGAAAGTAGGTCGGGCGTCGTGAACCGGGGCGTGGGTGACGAAGGTAAACTCAAATGACTGAGCGGAGTGTAGTGGTTTGTTTACCCTTCCTGGTTCGCGACCGCATTACTTCCGGGTCCTAGTGCCGGTCGCGGACTGAGTGTGCATGACAATTGCTAAGTTGTGTAATAGAAAATTGCCATATTGCATATATAAAGATGCTAATTAACATTCAATTTCAATATCTTAGTTAAAAAATGTATTGCATTACAAACATCTGAAAACTTTGTGCCACAAAGTATTTTTCATAATAATTTTCTATTATAGTCTCGATGACTGTTTAATAAATACATAAATGAATGTTGTAATAATATTTAATGAAGATTGTGTGGGGGCAATTTATAGCAGGGGGTATTTTAGCGCATAACACCGGCGTTCAGTTCGGCTGGGTTCAGTCGCTCCTATACCCTGCATGCTGAGTTTTTTCTTCATGTCGTGAAATGAATGCCGTCTGCTCAGAGACGGCTGCCCACTTACTCCGCCCACCCTGTAAAATTTGCGCTTATTTTCACATCTGATGGAGATAACCTGCGTGTTTTTTTTTTTTTAAGTAATCCACAGGTCGTCTTCTGCTTTTTAAAACTCTTCGCGCACGAGGTGAACAGAACAGAACAGTTGTTTCCTACTGCAATGAGGCTTGGGTACACTTTTAATTTGATACGGGGTTTCCCATGCTTTTCCCATGGGGAGTCAGTTTTATTTAAACAGAGTAAAAAAAAACATGATTATTGCTTGTTGTGTGTGTGCAAAAGATTGTCAGGGATTACAAAAAAAAAATATGTTGAGGAAAAAAATGCTCATTGTCTTGTGTTCTGAACAAATGCAGATTAATTTCTAACTTAGATATATTTATGTAAACAGACAAACTCAATTATTTATTGTTGATTACACAGATTTAATTATGCCACATTTACAACATCTCAAATTATTTTTTTTCAGTGCAGAGAGACACAGAGAGACTAGGAAGACCAGAGACACAAGGGAGACCAGAGACACAGGGAGACTAGGGAGACCAAAGACACAGGGAGACTTACACAAACTGGAGATCCACACACGACTGCACAAGACCGAGTCAGCTCCACACACATTTAAACACAAAAGAATTACATATTAACACAACCAGTGCCTTGGGACATGCTTCTAAGTTATGGTACAAGCTAAATCAAGAAAAACATAAAACAAACCAAAATACAAAACCAAGTGCCCACATAGAAGGCAGTCAATACCAACAAACATTCAAGTTTCCCAGATTAACCAGCTATTAATAGAAGATTTAATGACCTGCCTTGGTTCAGTTGAGCTCCTGCATCACCTGACAGAGGTGCCTTCTGGAAAACTGAGTTTGCCAAACTAAAACTACAAAACATAAACAGTACCCTCTAGTGGCGATTCCTTACATATTAATAAATTAATTATTTTTAAAATGTAATTAAATAAGATTTTCCTAAGTTACTGTGTGTACTGTATTAATGGCTTATGTAGCCCACTATCACGTTCAATAGAGTATGGAAGATAACTACAAATAATGTGTAGACCAGATTCAGAAGTTCCCTTTCAAAGGCTACACTCGATGCTGCGTGAAAACGCTGGGGAAACATCTTGTCATGTTGCCGGTTTTGAAGCATGTGTGTATCAAACAAGCAAAATTTTGGCTTATATAACCTCGGTCGGGTGACGTCATCTGATGAGACGCACCTGCAGGTTATAAATAGGAGTGAACCGGAAACATTCCTCAGATCTTTTGTCTTCATTGACCTTGTTGTGTTTGCGTGTGTGTTTAAACCAGCAAAATAAGAAAGTGTTTAACTCACCGATATGGCAGAGTTTCAATTGAGATATCCGTCCGTGTCTGATAAATACATATCGGAGGGCGATCTCTACACTTTACTGCTTCAAATAAAGTGCTTGTGCGTGCCCCGCATTCCTTGAGAAGCACCGGGCCGCGGCTCATTTCTGGGGCTTAAAACACGTGTATCCAGCAGAGCTGTGAGAGACGGATTTAAAACTCCTATCTCTCACTTCCTCGTTGGATCGGGAAATCCCTCTGTCCGCTCGCAAGCGCGCGCTGCACTTCTTGTGAATAGGCAAGGATAAACATTCTCTCTCGCTCCGCGGAGATGAAAATAGCACCCAAGCACTTAAAAAAAAAAAAAAAACTTAGACGGCAGGTTCTGTCGAGTGGCCGCGGGGCGGAGCCTCAACAACGCTCTCTCCCTTTTTCCTAGCAATCTCCATATGAGTTAACCCTTTCATGGAGTAAGCTGTATCTATCCTGTGTTTTCCTGCCATCTACTTTATTTATTTGTTTAAATATAGTTGAGGTGGAAGCGCAGGGTTATATGATGATGCCCAGATAGAAGAGACGCTTCCAGGCTATCTCTCTCCTGGGACATTATCCTCCCTGAAAAGCTAATACTTCCTTTCAAGCTGTGTAGACTTTTATCTTTTCTGGAGGGAAAAACTTTTCAGGCAGCAGGTCTGGTTGGTGCTCCATTGCACACCATGATGGTTTTGCAGGTCTACCAGGCTGACCTGCTGAGAGACTTGAGTACTGGCGGGGCTCTGTAAGATAGGGCATTCTGGAATTACGCCGGGCCACAGACTTATGGCTGAATCTCAGCAGCATCAAGCATAGGATCGTGCATTCCTCCTTGATGCCCCTATTTCGCCTTCCGGCCTGTTTGGCGATGTCTCGACCGGGTCTGACGCTTGCAAGGCGTGAAACACACAAGGAGAGTGTTTTTGAGCCGGGCACCCCTTGTAAAGATAGGGGTGCGTCGTGCCGCACTTCGCAATCCGCCTCAAAAGAGCTCAGACTGGCATGTTGTCTTCTTCACAAAGAAGCCCTGAGGTTCATGTGCCTAGGGATTCATCTCCCCCCAATGGGGAGAGGCACGCAGAATTCCTTTCGAGAATGAAATGTTCTCCCTGGCATCCCAGGAGGTCGATGTTTTTGCTCCGCCACCACTGGTGTTTCGGGCAACACCAGTCTTCAATAAAGTGTTAGCTCTTCGGTTTTTTTCTGCCATGTTTCAGGATGCCAAACACCTAACATCTAAGATCGATTTCAGGAGCGAAGCTTACCAGTATCGGGTCCTTCCATTTGGTCTAGCTCTCTCACCCGCACATATATAAATTGCATGGATGTAGTTCTGGCACTTACGACTCCAGGGCATCCGTATTTGAATTACATAGACGACTGGCTGGCCCAGTCTCAGTAGCTAGCGCTTTGACATAAGCATGTCATCCTAGCTCATCTTTGTTTCTTAGGATTGAGAAAAGCGTGTTCTTTCCTGTTCAGAGGACAGCATATTGGGTGTCACATGGGATTCGATCGTAAGCGGGCACAGCTGTCTCCCGCTCGTGTTGAATCCATTCTCAACACCCTCAAGGAAATCAAGCTAGACCAGAAAGTGACCATCACTTTCATAGATCTTAGCTCTTATGGCAGCTGTATCCATGGTGACACCTTTGGGCCTTCTGCACATAAGAGCATTTCAGTTGTGGCTAAGAACCAGGGGATTTCACTCTAGAGCCAATCCCCAAGAAAGGTTACGCGCCAGGTGCTTCGTACCCTTTCTATGTGGTTTAGACCCCGGTTTCTGACTTTGGGTCCCACTCTAAGTTCGTCTTGTCGTCGCAGATGCTAACGACAGACGTTTCCCTCATGGGCTGGGGTGCGGTCTTAGATGACCGTCCAGCCCAAGGGAGCTGGAGAGGCCATCTTCTCGCGCAGCACATCAATTGCCTCGAAATGATGGCTCTATTTTTGGCCCTAAAGCAGTTCCTCCAGCAGTTAAAAGGCTACCATGTCCTAGTGCGGGTGGACAACACTATGGCAGTCTCATATATTAATCGCCAGGGCGGACTGTGCTCGCGCCGCTAAATAGCTAGCGCACCATGTTCCTGTCTCTTAGGGCGATTTACATTCCAGGGCATATGAATGTGGGAGCAGTTGTTCTGTCCAGTCAATCTCTGACACATGGGGAATGGAAACCCCACCCCAAAATAGTCAGTCAATCTGGGAGAGATTTCAGGTAGAAGAGGTGGACCTCTTTGCCTCGCAAGATCAGCAAATGTCCCCTTTACTACTCTCTGACTCTTCCAGCTAACCCGGGTCTGGACGCTGTGGCCCGTACATGGCCCTGGTTACGCCTTTATGTGCTTTTCCTGATAGCTCTGCTCCCGGGAGTCTTGGCGAGGGTCCATCAACAGTGTTTGCGCCTCTTTTTGATAGCGCCCTGTTGGCCGACCAGAGTGTGGTTCTCGGATCTAATGTCCCTCTTTAACGGCTCACCATGGGTGAATTTAATGAGGTGGGATCTTCTGTCTCAGGCACAGGGACGATATTTCATCCCCGGCCCGAGTTTTGGAACCTTCACGTTCAGTCCCTGAACAGGACCAACTAAGTCAAGCTGGTCTTGAGTCAAGTGCTAGGGCTCCCTCCCCTAGAAGAGCTTATGCCCTCAAATGGAATGTATTTGAAAGTTGGTGCATGACGAAGCAGGTAGACCAAGTCCACTGCCGAAATTTTCCAGTGCTGGAGTCTCTGCAGGAAAAGTTGTCCTCTGGCTTGTGCCCTAGTACCCTCAGGACGTACGTAACTGCTATTTCAGTGAATATTCAGTGACCGTGTCAGCAGTGGTTACTGTGTGGTTACTGTGACACGGTCCCTTTTGTGGGTTTTATCTATTGTGCTCAAAGAGCTAATTGACACCCTTTAAACCACTAGAGTCAGCGCCACAGGTTTTTGACCTTTAAGATGTTTTTTCTAAGGGCTGTTACCTCTCTGAGAGGATTGGAGATCTGTCAGTCTCCCCATCCTGCCTAGACTTTGCCCCTGGGCTAGTCAGGGCCATTTTGCATCCTCACTGAACTATCTTCCGAAAGTTCCATTCTCAACATGCACCCTATTGTTTTTGAAGCCTTCTGTCTTTTGCCTTTTACAGCTTCGGAGCAGGAGAGACTTGCTCCAGTACGTGCTCTTCAGATTTACGTCCACCGCATCAGCCAGTTGCATAAGTCAGAGCACCTTTTACATGTTTTGAGCTACACTGCACTACACTGGGTGAAAGATGCTATTGCCCTCTCCTATAAGGGGCGTGGGCTCACTTCGCCTCTAGGAACCAGGGCTCATTTAACCAGGGGGTTCGCCTCATCTACTGCACTAGCAGAAGGTATTCCCCTGCAGCAAGTGTGTGACAGATTGTGTGTTAGATTTTATAATCTGGATGTTCATGCCACTCCGTGCTCACAGGTCCTCGAGTCAGCTTCCCAGATATAGTTCTGAGACCTTCTCGGCCTTGTGCGCACACGCTTCACAACCTTGGGGTCCAGAGACTTGCAGTGCGGCGGCGTTGGTATTCTCGTTCCCATAGCGTTTTTACGCAGCATCGAGTATAGCCTTTGAAAGGGAATGTCTCGGGTTACATTGCTGTAACCCTGTTCCCTGAAATGCGGCGTCCCAATTCCGCACTGCCTACGTGACCGGACGTCCGTTCAGACAAATTAACCTGAGGAATGTTTCCAGTTCACTCCTATTTATAACCTGCAGGTGCGTCTCATCAGATGATGTCACCCGACCGAGGTTATATAAACCAAAATTTGGCGTATTGATACACACCTGCTTCACAACCAGCAACATGACAAGATGTTTCCCATAGCGTTTTCACGCAGCATCTCATTCCCGCCTTTTCAGGGAACAGGTTTACAGCAAAGTAACCCGAGACGATTCTAGGTTTGGCTAAAGTCAAGAGATGCAGTGAGTCAGAAACACAAGACACAGTAGTAAAAATTAACTATTTGTATTCACTAATTAAGTATGTGTATGTTTAAAAAAAATATAAAATTATAGTACAATGTTTTCAATGAGAACTCTAAACATTAAAACATTCAATATGTAACTAAAATAAATAAAATAAAAGAGTGCATAAAAGAGGACATAAAGAAAAAAAACAGACCCGTGTCTAATAAAGCTGTGGACCATTAAGTGAATTTCAATTCGATTTGTCATCGTGTGTGGACATTAGTGATGGGACGTTTGGATAATTTTAGTAAAATATGAACATACAAATTGTTATATATATATCATTCCTGTTACCTTCCTCGCTGGTGCTTGGTTGTGACATTTTGCTCGAACCTTGAGTCTCTATCACGGACATCTTCGTCTACTTATCACAACCTTATCAATTGAAAATGCTATTTTATTCAAACGTCCTTGCTGGAGTGTGTGACGTGACGTCATGTGCAGGTGCAAAGGATCACGTACCAACCAATAGGGTGTCGGAATGGTATGTTTATACTTCTCATCCAACCACAATCAAATTCGCTCCATCCAGATGTTTTTTTTTTGTTTGTTTATGTTTTTTGAATGACAAGCTGAAATAAAATAGGAGTAACAAGGCTATTTTTAAAATGTAAGGAGTAGAAAGTACAAATAATTGCGTGAAAATGTAAGGAGTAGAAGTAAAAAGTCAGCTGAAAAATAATACCTCCAGTAAAGTATAGATACCCAAAATTTTTACGTAAGTAAGGTAACGAAGTATTTGTACTTTATTACTTGACACCTCTGTCTAGACATCAGGGTTATAAAATACATACTATTATAGAAAAGACACAGAAGCTGTTGTCCAAATATCAGTCAACAGTATCAGTAGATTCCTCATTGACTGGAGTCTTCATGATCAATTGTCTATAGACTATTTTAATATCTGGAATCTAATGATATGAAGAATTAACTATATTATATAAAATACAGTACATAATAACTTAACTTTAAGAAGGAATCCCTACAGTGTGATGATGGACTGAGACACATTACACAATACATAACTTTCAGTAACACTAATCATATACATCAATACAAATACATTAATGATGTTAGAGTGACATCAACATTACATATCTATTATACTTATGAAACTTTATATTATTATTAATAAAATATAACCTCAGTAATGTCTGGGTCGGAGTGTAGTGGAAATGTTTCTATAATCTACCCCATAGTGTCACTGCTCTCAACTGAATCAGTCCAGGATTTATAAAACACGTCTCCACATCACACTCACACTCACAGCCGTCTTACAGAGACACAAGTTAGTAAAGACTCGCTTCATACACACCCCTCTGCTCTGAATTTCCTGAGTGGTTTTCTGTTGCTGACTCAAAAGTGGAAGTGGACGTCACGCTACTTTCTACTAATATCACACACACACACACACATACACACACACACTGTAGAGTCACAGTGACAGAGACAGCATGTGTACGATAACTAACAGAACATTTTTAATTATTATTATCTGAGGAATTTGTGAGTCTGGATGTAGAATGGAGATGGTCCTCATCTTCACCTTCTGCCTGATTCTAGGTAAGTACAAACACTTCCAAATCCTCATCAGTCTCAGTGTTCAGTATCAGTGTCACATTAAAGCTTTGCACTGATGGACATTTAGCACAGAACTTTTATAGAGAGGTTCCAGTGTTTAAAGTAGTGAAGTTCTCAGGGGTGCTGAGAGCTCCTGGTTATCTTCAGAAGCACACAGAGGAGCTTCCACTTCACTTACTGCATGAGGAAACCTACATGTTCAAGTCACCTACACATGGGAACATTATCTCTACTTATTTTCAGTGTAAAATTGACTTTGAAGAGTTGGTGTATCTGTATACGAGCTGAACAACAGTCCTTAACTACAGGTTATGTGTTTAAAGATCAGGACTAATGCTTTATCAGTGCAGTCGGCCTGCAGTCTCATCTCTCTTCTTCCTGTTGTTCAACACAGAATGTGAGTTTAGTGTTTTCTATCGAGTCTAGCCGAGAGCAGATAGTCCTGTTGTAGGACGTGTAGGATTTAGATTATTAGTCTCTGAGTGTTTGTTATTTAAAATCCCTGTATTGGTTTCTCCTACTGTATGTGTATCTGTTGTACCTGTCTCTTCTCTTACACGTCTCACAATGTTTACACTTTAATATTCCTGGATACTGAGCTTCATTTTGGTCTTATATGTTACACCATGGTCCTGGATCATATTTCATTCCACTGTATATTATTCTCCAGCTGGTACTGATGCTGTAACTACAGTAACTGGATACAGAGGACGATCTGTTCAGATTAAATGTAACTACACAACTGGATATGAAAAGAACAACAAGTTTCTCTGCAGAGGTAAATGTCCCTATGTTGGGTATAGAGACGTTCCTGTTCAGTCTGGATCTCCTGCTAAAGACTCCAGATTCTCTCTGTATGACGACACAACAGCCAAAGTCTTCACCGTCACCATCACTGATCTGAGACCAGAGGATGAAGGAACTTACTGGTGTGGGATAGATCAGATAGGGCGTGATATTTACACAGAGATTCTACTGCTGGTTAAACCAGGTGAGTGTTACACAGAGGAGAGTAAAATAATCTTACACTAATTTATTAATCATGAACATATTGTAATTGAGCTTTTGTAATGTCATACAATGACTTATACTGTTTACATTACGATTTACATTTACATCTAAAAATCTACACAGCTGATAATCACCAACATCTGTTAGCTACATAAGGCATTAGCTTAGCCACAGGGAGCTAAAGTGTTTGTGCTAAGCTACATAAGGCAGTATGTTAGCAGGATTAGCAGTGTTATCTACATGCTAACCCTAAATATATAAGTGACATTAAAAGAGAATATTTCACATAAACCAGTAAAAGCTGGTGAAAAAATTAGGAAAAATAAAATAATAGTTTAATATGATCAGAATGAAGATTATAAGAGACTTAATAACTTTCTCATGGTAACAGTTTACTTGATTCTCCACCTCATCTGGAGCAAATCACTCTTTAAAACACACCTGTTCTCTGTCAGTGTTGTTCTGAGGAAAAGATAAACTCCTCCCACTTTCCAAAACATTCTGTACAGCACGTGCCATCTTACACACACGCAGGAAACTCACTGGGTCTGTGTGTGTGTGTGTGTGTGTGTGTGTGTTGTGGCCCTGTGAGTAGATTACCCAGACTGTTACTCTGTGAGTACATTGTGGGCGTGTCCTGTCTCAGGTCATTATTAGATAATAAAGTGAGACAGAACAAAGCAAATACAGAGAGAGAAGACGGATCTTCTCCTTGGATTCATGCAAAATACATGAACTAAGAATATTAATTTTTGATTTAAGTTTATTATAAATGTATTATAAATTCTTTTTTTTTATTTAACTTGCTTCATTTAAACTTAGACGCTTTAATCTTTTTATAGTTATATTTCTCATGTCTGTGTGTCTGCAGTATTCTCTGGGTTTCAGTTTATTTTAGTGACGTGTTACAGAAAGATAGTGACGGAGACTGAGACGGCTGAAAGCAAACCCTGTTTATTTTCTTTATTTTACAAAAGCACAGTGTTTTGTGGATATTGTGAGTGTACAGAAATAAACGTAGAGCCTTTACAAAGTCACATGATTCACTACACTTAATATATGATCAAAAAAGGACTAAGAACTTTCAGGTCTTTTATCATTTACCAGCAAAAAAACACCATTTGTCCCTCTGATGGTACCACAGACCCCTAGGTGTTAAAGCACCGTGTACAATATAAAACAGAAATTATTTATCAAGTTTGTTTTAAATCTATATCATGTGAGTCTGGAATTTAAATATATACTGTTTCTTTTATCTTTCAGAAAATCTCACCAGCAGTACTGTCTCACACACCACACACACCACATTCACTACACACATCACACACACCAATTCAACACACTCCATGAGTCCATCAGTACATGCTGAGAACACACACTCAACAACAGGTATGAACTTTTTGCTTGTCCTCTTCATCACATTTCTCTCACATCATTCATCATGTCTCATATTTGTATTTCAGATAATCCACTAAATGATGCTAACCACCCAAACTCCACCTCCTCCTCTCAGGGTTTGTACAATATCAAGTGTTTTTGAGTCTTTACTTGCATTTATTTATATAAGAAACAATACACAGATCAAACAGTGACAGGGAAAAATGGCCACATCTGGGAGATGTACAGTAAATGATTTAAGCATCGTGCTACACTCCCCAGATAGCACACACACGTCGCGGAGACGTCTATGCGACGTCATCTTTTTCATCTGGCAGATGTCTGGCAGAGGGCGTTTGCTCATCTGGCAGATGTCGCCGAGACGTCCGTGAACGACGCTCAGCCTACGTATTTAAGACGTAAATGAATTAAAACGTCCCTGATCCACTCTTTAGACGATATTAATCAGATGTTCATACATCTGCCAAATGTCTGATTCATGTCGGATAGACGTCGTTTTATTAAAACACACCCCTCCCATTATTTTAATTAAATACCCTCGGTTAATTATAATAAACCATGTTCAACAGAATTCTGTGAAGGAAGGAAACATAAGACAAACGGGATAAAACGGAGATTTTTATTTTACAACAGCAGCAACTTAGAAATGAAGTCTCAATGTGAAAAGATGTACAAAACATAAAACACCACAAATAAGTATTAATCATAAAAAAAATTAAACACTAACAGAACCGTTTTGTACTTTATAACTGTACGTTATGACTTTTAAATATGACAGTTAGATACGGTGGGTCAGGAAACTCCTGAAGTCAGATGCAGACAGGACACTTTCACTCACAAACTCCTGTGAAAAAATACAGAGATAGATTCAATTAAAATTCATGATACTTAATTTATCAAATGAACAATATTTATACTTTGTTCCTCTCGCTTCACAACTCATGAGAACAGACCGAAACCAGAACCGGACCGCAGATTAAGAACACGCATATAACCCTCGGTATTTTAAGTGTGATTAAAAATACAAGAAATAACTTAAACCAAAATAACGTGACTAAACATCACTAAACAGCAGGTGACATTTATGTTCAGTATTTCGTTTCTATTTAGAAAGATATGTGGTTGCTAACGCTAGCAACCTAACTAAATGCCTGCGTCATGCTAGCACTACAGTTAACAGTTTAGCGTTAGCTTCTTCATCACCCTTCAAACATTCTACAGAGAAAGATAAAAAGCTCAGACATCTTAGCCGTTTCTTTCACACACAGGTGGGGTTCTTTAGCTAACTATAGCAGCTATTGTCAGCTAAATTATCTTACCTCAGCCTGAAAATTTGTGTGTAACCTTAACACGGTAACAGTAATAAATCTTATATATTGTAATCATTTTTCAGTCATATGTGACTTAGGTGAGTGAACATGTGTATCGATGTGAAGACGATGTATCATTTAACAGCTCAAACAGGCGATCTACAGACGATCAAAATACGACTATAAAAAAACGAACACAATGTTTACCAGATGATATGCTCTTTAGCAGACGTCTCCACGACGTACCTTTCCTATCTGGGTCTTCTTTTTTTTTTATAAAGATTAGGAATATATTTTCCCACAGCTATATTGTGGGTGTTGCTCAGGATTTCTGGCCTGGTGTTCAGTCTGCTTGAGGAATTTGAATCACTATAACACCCGAGTGGCTTCTGAAATTTAAAACTGCAGCTCCAGTGACATTCCTACCTATTATTGTATTATTGTACTTCCACATGTGTGGTATTTCTTCAGGTTCAATCTACACATGGTTCACCTACACCTCCCTCAGTCTGGTCTGTCTGGTCTGAGATCTCTGGATTGAAAACAGTTTAATTAAACCACATCGAGACACATCAACAGTCTAAAAAACACACACACACACACGCACACACACATACACACATACACACACAGGGTGTAATTTACCTGTTTGGGTAAAAATTTAATTCTCTTGCAGGATTTCCAACATCCACTCTCATCATTACTGTGTCTGTTGTTCTGGTGCTGATTCTCTTTGCTCTTATATTGACTGTCACACTACAGAGAAAGAAGAAGACTCGAGGTACCGCAAACACACACATGCATGTTTAGTTTCAGTCACACAACCATAAAAGTGTGTAAAGTTTTATACTTTATGGCTGTTTGATTTGGCCAGTGCCTGTGCAATTAGGACTAACACTTAATGTCAAATTAGATAAATGATTGGGGGACATTGTGTGTCATCTAGGGAAAAAAAAAACAATGTCAAGACTGTTTGGTGTGGAGAATTGTGGTTTCAGTGGGTCTAAAATCACCAGTGTTTCTAGTGTTAAAGCGATTTTTTCCAGACCTGAAACTACAGAAATAAAATCCTATATCCAGGTTAGTGTCAGTGGTTGAGAGATTATGAAAACACTATACAAACATTTTTATTGGTTTATGTAAGTTTTGAAACATTTACATTTACATTTAGGCAGACGCTCTTATCCAGAGCGACTTACATTTTTATCTCATTTTATTTCTCTAAGGCATGAAAAAGTCATAATATGTTGTGAAAATTATCATGTGATGATAATTTCCACATCAGAGTACTTTATACAACATACATAAAAAATCTGAACCAGTGCTATTAACATTTACTGTACAATAATGAGTAAAAAAAAAAACATTGGTTAACCCTCTGAGGTCCGCGCACACACATATGTGTTTTGAGGCGTCTTCCCCTGATGACGCCAATAAGAACTTAAATTACACTTTCAGTTTTGATCGTACAGACTAGATCTATATATTAATCAAATCTGTACAGTGTCTACTTTTATTTGTATGCACACGTTAAAAATAAAACTTTGTGCATTAATAAAATAAAGAAAATAAACAGGGTGCGCTGTCTGTCGCTTTGGTCTGCGTGAACTGCAGGAAGAAACACGTCATTGAAATGAACTGAAACTCAGCAAATACTCCACAGAGAGACACAAAATACATATCTATAGAAAGCTTGAATTGTGTTCTTTTACATTTACCAATTCAACTCGAAAACAAATAATCTGTTTTTATGTAATCCGTATGAAAGTAAGGAGTGGTACAGATTCTCCTGTATCGGCTCATTACAGCTAATGTGATCCCGCCTCCCTGTTCTTTAGAGAGACGATCAAGTTCACTAGCTGACAATTTCATTTGTACAAAGAATGAACTGATATATAGCCTCTCTGTTTGTATCTATTTATTGTTAGTTCAAAAAAATTGATTTAAAGACAACAAACTTTAAATATGGAAAAATAGACTTTTAGAATAAAACATTAGTATAATTTAAACAAATAAATTGTCTTAAATTTGTGTAAATGTTTCATAGGATTTTGTAATATTTTTGCAGTATAATCAAAGCATCTCTATTCGCTAATCATTCTTGGTTGTTGTTGTTTTAGTGTTACTGTGTGTGCTTTACAGTGTCAGAAAACATTTTAATGCAAATAATTCACCCTTTCCCACTTTAAGCTAACTCAAGTCAGCTCCTGGGACGAGGATTACTTTTAACCCTCTGCGTGGTTTAAGACCTTTCTGAAGACCTGCCGTGCTCAGACCTCATCAACTACCAATTTGTATAAATTTTAAATCGTTATCGAATTTCACTTATTTACATAAAGCACAAAATGGGCTTTCATAATGTGGCTGATGTAAATATGTTAAATTTATATTTTTATAATTTATATTTATATTTTATAAATAAAATTTTCAGAATATAGTTACGAGCAACGATCAGTGGGCCCAAGCACCCTGCACCATCGACACCAGGGCGCAACACAAAATCTGTTTGTGCACTGCACAACTTGCACATCTTACACAATATGACGTAATAGGGCTGATGTCAGTTTGGGCCCTTAATATTTGTCATGTCAATTGTGTGTGTGTGTGTGTGTGTGTGTGTGTGTGTGTGTGTGAGAGAGAGAGAGAGTAAAAGATGTGAGTGTGTGAGTGTTAACATTTGTAATGTGAGAGTTAACATTTGTGATGTTTGTGATATATGAGTGTGTTTATGCGTGCGCGTGTGCGTGCGTCTGTGTGTGTGGGAAAATGTATGTATTTTAAAGTCTAAACAGTAAGTTTACTTAAGTTACTTTGCTCATCATTGCTAAATACTAGATTTTGCTTTATCATCGTTGGCCACGTAATAAGCCAAACTGGTAAGATACAATAAATTGTGCTAAACGCTGGACGGGTAGTCATGTACATTATAAATTTTTATTCAGTTAATCAAACTAACCTGAATTGTTAAAGATTCGATACGCCTCTGACCCAGAGCTAAACATTACATAGTAATAGTGAAGAATGCGACAGTTATTTGTCATGCGTTGTCATTATACAGTATGTCACAAATTTAACTCTTTCTCTCTTCATATCTCTCTGCAGGCTCTGAAACAATGACCGAATCTCCTAAAGAGGTACATGATAATGATTTACTACAGGTATCACTGTCACACTTTACTTTAATTGTACTACTTTAATTGTAATGGTTTTTATTTCAGACAAATGAAGATTATGAAAATGACCAAAATGTCCGTCCTGTTAAAGAAAGAGAAAATGTCACTTCATCAGTATCTGTCTACCAGAGTCTGAACCCAACTACCAACCAATCAGATTCAGTCTACCAGACTTTGACTGTTTCTAGCAACGACTGATGAGACTCAGGACGCCTCTGCTGACCATCCAAAAGAATCAGGATTCAAAAGTGAAAGTAGCAGTGTTTACTGTGTCCGCAAAATACATGTTGCCTGGCCTGAGGAGTACTAATTTTATTTGTTTACCTTTTTTTTTTATTTGCATTACTTCATAGAATAATAATAATAATAATAATAATAAAAGATCTTCAACCTGCAGTCTAAATTTTACAACATGTTGCCAAGTGGCGGCACGGTGGTGTAGTCGTTAGCACTGTTGCCTTGCACCTCCAGGGTCCGGTTTCGATTCCCGGCCAGGCTCGATTTCCGTCTTTGTGTGCATGAAGTTTGCTTGTTCTCCCAGAGCTTAGTGGGTTTCCTCTGGGTACTCATGTTTCCTCCCACAGTCCAAAGATATGTAGGTAAGGTTAACTGACGTTAATTGAATGAGTGTGTGTATGTGTGCCCTGCGATGGATTGGCACCTTGTTCAGTGTGTACCCCATCTTGTGCCCTTAATCTCCTGGGATAGGTTCCAGGTCCCCTGAGACCCTAAATACAGGATAAAGTGGTATAAAAGATGAGTGAGTGTTGCCAAGTCAGCATGTACTTCTGCTCTACAGTATTAACTCAATCGGAATGTTGGTTTTACCGCCGTGGCGCACGACGGCAGCATTTAAGTTTTTGCGTTTTCTGGCTTTTACCGCTGAGTGGCGCTATATAACTATAGACACCTCAGGCCTTAGTTCATTCTTTCAAGTATTAATGAGCTGCAGCTCCTCTAGAGCTGCATGTAGTAGCGAATAAAATCAAGTGAAACATTGGAGTTAAACAAATTAATAATCACAGAACTAAAATTACAGTACAAATGCAGAATTCAAATTAAATTAAATCTTATTAGGATCTAATTTAGGCAAAATAAATGTTAACACAGTGAGCCTTTAGATTCTATCATGTGTAATTAAAAAAGCTACGTGTGCAGGGTTTTTTGTCGTCTTATATTTTGTGTTCTTTAAATTTGTAGTAGATTTATTAACTGAAATAAATGACCATAAAATTAAAACATCGCGTCAGCAGATGTCGATGTCATGCAGTGTCATCACAACTGCCCGCTTGTGTTTTTGTGTTATTATAAGAATGAAATGCAGTAGGCTGTTATGATCATTATAATTTTCTTTGATAATAAATAATGACCCTCGTTGCGCTGTACCACCGCTGGAAAAACCTTATGAAATACAAGTGAAACATTAAATGAATTTACAATCACAGTACTAAAATTACAGTACAGATTTAGAATTTAAATTAAATATAGGCGTTACTTATTTGCATCAAGTTAAAGCAAAGTAAATGTATGTAGGGGACCACCACTAGAGGTCACTGTGGATTATGTTTGTTTGTGTGTTTGTAGTTTTGTTGGCAGACTCAGTTTTCCAGAAGGCACCTCGGTTAGGTGCTCACCTAAACCGAGGCAGCTCATTAGTTTCTTTATAAATAGCTAGTTATTTTGGGAACCTGGGTCGAGCAATGTTTGTTTAAGTTTACTGTCATTATGTGGGCATTTTGTTTTGTTTTATTTAATTTGTATTTTAAGTTTTTTTTTTTTTTTTTGCTCTGTAAGAAGAAAGCTCTAGTTCTTGATAATATGTATGCTCCTTGTGTTTCAGTGTGTACGAGGCTGATTTGGTCTCGTAAAGTGTTTGTTTTAAGGGTTTGTAAGTAGTGTTTGGTGTTTCGCTAGTGTTAGTGTAGCCCCTTGTATGTTTAGCTTCCTGTCTGTTTAACTCCCTGCATGTTTAGGACACAGTGTGTTTAGCTACTTGTGTGTTTAGGTCACTGTATTGTTAGTTTCATGTAGTTTTAAGTTATTCATCTGTCTAGCCACGTGAGAGCTTAGCCGCTAGGAGGTTTAGCCGCTAGCGTGTTTAGCCATTAGCGGAATTGGCCTCTAGGAGTTAGCCTCATGTGTGCTTAGCCCTTTGTGTCTCCGTTCCCATAGTAGGTCAGTTACAGTTTTAACCCAGTTAGCCACTAACCGCTTAGATATTAAACCGTTTAGGTCATGAACCAACGTAACAATAACCAGTATAGCTACTAACCCAAATAACCACTAACCCGCTGTGTCTCTAGTCTCTCGCGTGTCTCTAGTCTCTCGCGTGTCTCTAGTCCTGTTTTGTCCCGTTTCACACCAAAGTCACACAATAGTTGCTTTTTCAACAATCTTGCAGCCATTTCAGCGTTTTGATCAGTGATGTTCTTTATGGCTGTAACAATGTCCCTAAAAACAAGAGAAAGGTATTAAATATTTGACACATTGCATGCAGTCTTTTCTTTGTAATGTCCTGATGAGGGCTGCATGAACATCAAAAGAATTCAGATGGCGAAGTATCTCTCGAGTGAAACATCCTGCAGATCTCATTGTTTTGATGTCTTGGGAATAAATCTTGCTACTGTAATCTTTGTTATTTTAAAATGCTGTCATAGTGCATGTGGATGCAATGCATTTATCCTTAAGATTTCATAATGTCATTAAGGGCGTGAATCATATGACATGTAAAATGTGCTACACCCACAAAGTGGGTTTACATCCTTTAAATAGTTGCAAACAATTTTCAGTTGCAATCATTTACACTCATAGTGTTGACTTTATTTCTCAAGTATTTGTCTACTTTTATTTAGTTTGACTTTTTATGAGAACGCTATGGGAAACATCTTGTCTACTGGCCGGTTGTGAAGCATGTGTGTATCAAACACGCCAAATTTTTGGATTATATAACCTCGGTTGGGTTACGTCATCTGATAAGACGCACCTGCAGGTTATAGATAGGAGTAAACCGGAAACATTCCTCAGATTCTTGTCTTCACCTAGTTGTGTGCGTGTCTGTGTCTAACCAGCAAAATAAGTGTTTAACTCACCGATAATGGCAGAGTTTTAAACGAGATGTCCCTCCGTGGGTATAATCCATACCGGAGGGCGATCTCTACACTTTACTGCTTTGATTAAGTGCCACGCGTGCGCCCCGCATTCCTTGAAAAGCTTCAAGCCGCCGCGCATTCCTGGGGCTTAAACTCGTGCATCTGGCAGAGCTGTGTAAGGCGGATTTAAAAACTCCTTTCTTTTGCGTTCTCATCGGATCTGGAAATTCCTCTGTCCGCTCTCAAACCCGCCCTGGCGCTTCTTGTGAATGGGCAACGATAAACATCCTCTCTTGCTTTCGCGGAGATGGTAACAGCCTTTAAGCACTTAAAAAAAATAAATAAATAAATAAAAACATAGACGGCAGGTTCTGTCGGGGGCTGGGGGGCGGAGCCTCAACGACGCTCTCTCCCCTTTTCTTAGCAATCTCCATATGAGTTAACCCCTTCATGGAGTAAGCTGTATTCATCCTTTGTTTTCCCGCCATCAACTTATTTACAGTATTTATTTAAATATGTTTGAGGTGGAAGCGCTGGGTTATATGATGACACCCAGATAGAAGAAACGCTTCCAGGCTATCTCTCTCCTGGGACATCATCCTTCCTGAAAAGCTATTACTTCCTTTTAAGCTGTGTAGACTTTTTATCTTCCCTGGAGGGAAAACTTTTTAGGCAGCAGGTCAGGTTGGTGCTTCATTGCACACCATGGCGGTTTTGCACGTCTACCAGGCTGACCTGCTGAGAGACTTGAGTACTGGTGGGGCTCTTCAAGGTAGGGCATATTGGAATTACGCCAGGCCACAGACTTGTCTTTTCGTGCAACAAAGCAGATGGCTCGTGCTATCGGCCGTTTTATGGCTGCAATGGTTTCCACGGAGAGGCACTTGTGGTTGAATCTTAGGGGCATCAAGAAGAAGGATCGTGCATTCCTCCTTGATGCCCCCATCTTGCCTCCCGGCCTACTTGGCTATGTCATTAACTCGGTCGCCACTAGGTTTATGAGGCGAAGTTATATAACAAGCCTTCGGGAAATTCCTTCCTCGCCTTGCTCGAGAGTCAAGACTGTCGGCCACCCAGTCTCGACCAGGTCTGACTGTTGCGAGGCGTGAAACACACAAGGGGAGTGTTTTTGAGCCGGGCACCCTCTCGTAAGATTGGGGTGCGTCATGCAATCCGCCTCAAAAGAGGTCAGACTGGCATATTGTCTTCTTTACAAAGAAGCCCTGAGGTTCATGTGCCCAGGACCATGGGGGGTGGCCCCCCAATGGGGAGAGGCACGCAGAATTCCTTTTAAAGAATGAAGTGTTCTCCCTGGCACCCCCAGGAGATCGATGTTCTTGCTCTGCCACCACTGGTGTTTCGGGCAACACCAGTCTCCAATAAAATGTTAGTTCTTCGGTTTTTCCTGCCATGTTTCACGATGCCGAACATCTAACATTCCTCCCGTTTAACCAAGCCGCCGAGACTTTGCCTCTTTCCGAGAAACTGGCAGCGTGGAAGGTACTGCCAAGTATATCTCCTTGGGTACTAAGCACTGTAGAAAGCAACTACAGGATTCAGTTCTCACATCCCCCTCAGCGTTTTAATGGCGTGGTCTCCACTTCCATCAAACCGGAAAGTGCGCATCTGCTGACAGAAGTTGCTGGGAAATGAGGCCATGTAACATGTTCCCCTACCAGACAGAGGGTCAGGCTACTACAGTTGGTATTTCTTGGTTCCCAAGAGGAACAGGGGGCTGCATCAAATTTTTAGATTTTGCGGGCTTTACCGCTACCCACTAGTCGCGGGATCCGTTTTCTCGAAATGTGCATTTTTAATGGCGACATCTGTATAACACATACGGAATTAGGTAATTATGTAACAACAAAACAACAAAAACAACAGTTAGTTGTTATTTTAAGACACAGAGGTCAGCCTTTCTGTAATTGTTTTTGGAAGAACAATATTCTCAAGTGCATTTGCAAAATCCGTCAAGCATCATAATGAAACTGGCTTAAATGAAGGCCATACCAGGAGGGCGAGACCAAAACCTACCTCTGCCACAGACAAGAAGTTCATTTAGAGTTATTATCTTGAATAATGACCAATTAACAGCACCTCAGATTAAAGGCGTATGTAATTCGTATAAAAAGTGGATTTTTGACACATCCACTGCTGCGGAGACGACGAGATGACATGATTAATTTATCAATGAATTTTGGTCAGAGTCAGTCTGCTTGTTGTTTTTCCCGATGCATTCATAATCATTAGTGTACTTCTGCTGGTGCACTCTGGAAAACTTTATCCGTGCGGTTGAGCGCTGATTAGAATACGTAGGAAATTGAAGAGGAGGATCACGATGCTGAATCGAAATCCCGAGCCCAAACTTAATTTAAATTAAATTAACAATTATAAGTAAAAAACAATAGCCCACGTTTAGAAATTCTTTTCGACATGAGGCTGCTTTGGCCCGGTATTATGTGCAGAGCGCCAGGAGATTTTCCTAAAGCTCAAATCTCAGAAATCATTGGGGCATTTTTTTTTTTTTATAAATAGACGCTTTCTTTAATAACGAATGGAGGTTTTGAGCTGTATAAACACAAATTCTTGCCTAAGCAACTTGTAAAACTTTACTATTGTACAGTAAATATCAATAGCTCTGGTTCAGATTTTTCATGTTTGTTGTGTAAAGTACTCATGTGGAAATTACCATCACTAATGTATTACTTCGATAGAACATTTTATGACTAAATTGTATTTTAAAACTGTGGCGAGTGAAGATGTCACTTTGCGCCACCTGTTGGTCATTTCACAAATGACTTTAAAATGCAACTGATTTTTTTTGGCCGCTGTTGTTTTGCCGTGGTAGTGAGTACAGAGTAATAACCATTCCAATTGGGTACCTACACTGTATAAACAAATTATTATTAACACCTTGCTTGTAGTTTGTTCATAAAACAAACACAAGTGCTATATTAGTTTCTATTTTACATTTTTTTTACACCTTTGATTTTTACACTTGGTTTATGAAATGTAAAGTTGTTTAAACACCTTCATGACATTTTACAAAATTTAATCACAAACCAAACACAGTGTATAATAAACACCCAAAGTACCCACCCCTCCAACTCAAAAAGGGTGATATATGCTTCATATTATGTCACGAATGGGTGGTAATAGCTAATAGTGTTGCCGTGGGCATAAAAGGCAGGCATAGGCGCAGAGTTTTTTTTTTTTTTTTTTTTTTACCAAAAGAGTCTTTTAATAAAATAACAAAATATGTAACATAAAGAAACAAAATAAACACTTGCACATCATAACCGGCATTAGACATTACCAAGGCACTATCACGAGATGCATAGGACATTTGCTCGATGGTGAAACACAAGCTTAAAGATGAAAACACAGGCTCTAATACCTGTTACACAAAAGATTAGCCTTATGACGAAACAAGCTTAAAGACGAGGACACATGACATTGCAGACTAGCTAAGAATGGAGCTGAAACAGGACAGGAACAACCTCAGAGACACGGAGGTATAAGGGGCCTCTGGAAAACTTTAGGAATAGAGAGACACAGAGAGATCAGAGGACACAGAGAGACTAGGGAGACACACTAAAAAATATCCAGCCTGATCTACTTAAAAAAATAAGGTAACTTTTTGCATCAGATTATTATGTAGTTCCAGCAAGACTATTCTGTGTATTTACTATTTACATTTCTTTATGTAAAAAAATATTTTTTGCTAGTAAAGTCTATTTGATTTCGCAAGTAAACCCTACTTAATTTAATAATTTGCCTAGTCATTGTTTTGTGTTCACGCTCAACTTAACTTTGAGTTTCAAAGATGTATTTTTAATTGAAATTTAACTTTTTAAGTTTCCATATTACTTGGAGCCTACTTTGTTTAATTAAATGTCCTAGTCTCATTTTTAAGGTACATATACTCACAATATCTGGTTAGTAACTAGGCATTTCTTATATATTATAGTTGAAATACGAGTTGTGTAATTTTATACTATGAAATGCAACTTCATCCAGCACAAAACCTGAAGTATGAACAGTTTTTATTATATACTTTTTATTTTTTTATTTTTTATTGTGTATACACTCCTGACCATTCAAAGGTTTTTTAAAGTCCTTTAAAGTGCACTTGGTCCTAAATTCACAACATAAAAAATATGGTAAATACCATAAATAAATAAATAATAATACGTAAAGAAAAAAATAGAGTAGCATGAGGACCTGAGAAAATGTTCATTATAACACCACCATCAACAGCATTTCAATTCAATTCAATTCAATTTTATTTATATAGCGCTTTTAACAATGGTCATTGTCCCAAAGCAGCTTCACAACAAAAAAAAAAAAATTTTTTTTTTTTTTTTAGAAAAGAAAAAAAAAGAAAAGAAAATATTTGAAAGTGTGTATGTGTGAGAAAAATGTGTCTACACTGTAAAAAAATTCTGTAAATTTACATAGAAATTTAACAGAAAATGCTGTTTTAATGAAATATCAGTAGGTTGCCGTTTTTTACAGTGCATTGTGGGAAGACTTGCTCACTTCAGGTTAGTAGTCGAACAACAACAGTATGTCACTGTTATTTAACGGTATTATATCATATTTTTTTTATTTGTGCGACGTGTATTATCACCACGAGGTAATTAGAGTGCACCTTTATCTATGTTTGTCATATCTTTAAAAATATTACTGAGGGTTTTTTTATAATTATTTCTAAAGTATTTCTAAAAATAACATTATAAAAACATGTGGGTAACGGATCAATTAAAACAGAGACCATCGTAGCTGGGTGCCACGGACGGATGCCGAAAGTGTGTTTAGGCTACACACAGAAAACAAAAATCTGGCGCGACACGGAGCTGCGGAACTTCCATACTGCATTACATTTTCCATCGTGTTGCTAACAGGTAAGAGTTCGCTTTTATTCAAACTGTTCATTTGACGAAAAATCTGTAAGTTTAACTCTGAAATTCGATTTTCGTATTATTTTTAAATTCATCGGTTCAATACACCATATTTTACTCACTGTTTTATTGGTGTTACAAACGATTTCTAAAATTCATGCGGTAACGTTAAAGATTCGGTGAAGCCGTTGTAATTAACTTAATTACATGCAGTTAGCAGCTTGAAACTTTCCCAAACTGACTGGGTAAGTTAACGTTAATGTTCAAATACAAGATACCCAAATACTTCAAATTCATAATTCAAATACAAGATATTTACCATTAGGAAAACATTCATCTTGATGTGCCTCATTCTAGCCACTGTATAAAAAAGTTTGATTAAAGTGTACTTTTTTAAACCGAAGAAAATATTTGATGTGATGCCTGAATGAGTTTGTGCTGTTTAGTTTGCATATCATAACCTTAGTGGCTTGTTGGCTAAAATATTAAAAACTGCAAGGTTAGTTGTCTGGGAAGATATGAATATTATATGATTTTGTCAGGGCTTGCATAATTTGTTAGCTATGTTAGCTCTCCAAGGATAATAGTTTATAACATCATCTGTACACTCCTTTAAGGTCCAAGTGATACTCAAGGGCAGTGGATGAAACAATGGATGATCAGCTTGGAGGGCAGAATAATCTGTGAGGGTGTGCAACCAACCTTTCTGTCTGGACTTGCTGCTTTGTTTTCACTGTATTACATCTTTAACCTGCAATATCAAGAGGAAGCAGCATCCACATTGGAATTCCTTCAAAGGTAAATTTATTTTTATCTTACAATAATATGGTAATAATAGTATTTTAAAAAGTAAAGTTAAAGTTTCTGGGTCTTTAAAGGTTTAAGCTGTAAGTTTGGTAACACTTCATAACATTAGCTAATGTATTAAATAACAAGCTTTACAGTACTGTGTAAATCTTTTAAATCTTGTTTTATTATTAAAGGTTTAAGACTTTTAAGTTTGATGACAGAAAGTCTTCCCTTATTATTTTTTAGACGATTTGTTGGAATAAATCCGGAAAAAGGGACCAAGGCTGCAAAAGGAAAAGTGACATCTAAAAAGACTGGGAAAACTGTTCAAAAGAAGACCATGACAGTCAATCTGAAAGTGTCAAATCTTTTAAAAAGATTGATGGACTTTGAGTGGCACTTTATTTAAAATGTTTTTTGTTTTACAGTGGTTTGTATATACTGTTTTTTTTTTTTTTTTGTATTCTACTTTTTATATCCAGAAAGGTCTTGTCTTTGATAAAGCCTTGTGTTGATTTATTTATTTTCATTATTTTTTTTCGGAAGCTTGATTTGAAGCTTGTTTATTATTTAATGTCAAGTTGAGGCATTTTGAAATTGTGTTTGTTTTCTTAAGCCATCTTTGTATTTCTCCATGTTATGGGTGCTTATTTGTTGCACCATAGTTTATGCACTCAAAAATATGATGGCTTGCATTTTTCACATTTCTTTTTGGCACAACAAACAGCTTAACAATTAATATAATGTTAAATGGAAATAAAGAAGGACTAAAACAGTAAGTTGGCATTATTTATTTTGTTTTCCACAAATATAAAATGCAGGGTATAATAGCATTTGCAATTTAGAATAATTGGGCTGTGATTAAAATGTATATTAACAGCTATATACTGCTAAATAACAGTTGTATGCTGTAGCTAACAAAACAGTATCTTGCTGTTAATTTTAATAACAGTAACCCACTGTTTTTTAACAGTGCAATGCTGGCAACCACAGCTGCCAGTAGATTACCGTTTTTTTACAGCATTTTTTTTTACAGTGTAGATAATAATGAAATGAATGAATGATGAATGAAATGTCTCTGATGAGCAAGCCAAGGGTGACGGCGACAGTGGCAAGGAAAAACTCCCTGAGATGGCAATAGGAAGAAACCTTGAGAGGAACCAGACTCAACAGGGAACCCATCCTCATCTGGGTGATAACAGATAGAAATAACATCAAGTGTGTTGTGCAGGTGAAAGTTCAATATAACAGAAGTTGTGTAGATTCAGTTCAGCAGTAAGTGCAGAGGGCAGATGGGGTCAGGATCACTGGAAGCACAGGAGCAGGATGTGTAGCTCCAGCCATCATAAAGCAGAATCTAGCTGGAGCAGGTCCTTCTCAAGATGCCTTAGAAACCTCGCAGGGTTGGCCTTTGTCTACTGAAGCTGGCACAATCTCCAGATGCCTCAGGATGGGTAGAAAAATACAGAAAAGATGGAGAGAATTAGCGTAGTTGCCATTCAGAATAGATGTACTGGAGTATGAGGTTATGGGATGAGTTACGCGTATGCCAGATTAAAGAGATGCGTCTTGAGCCTACTTTTGAATTGGGAAACCGTGTCTGCTCCCCGAACAGTGTCTGGAAGGCTATTCCAAAGCTTTGGAGCCAAATATGAAAATGCCCTGCCCCCTTTTGTAGATTTTAAAATTCTGGGAATTACCAGAAGTCCGGAGTTTTGTGATCTTAAGGGACGTGGTGGATTATAGCGTATCAAAAGACTGGTTAGGTATGAGCGAGCTAAACCATTTAAAGCCTTGTATGTAAGTAGTACTATTTTGTAATTAATTCTAAATTGAACAGGTAGCCAGTTCAGGGATGATAATATAGGTGTTATATGATCATATTTTCTGGATCTAGTGAGAACCCTGGCGGCTGCATTTTGGACTAACTGTAGCTTGTTTATTGAGGATGCAGGACAACCACCTAGTAATGCATTACAATAGTCCAGTCTGGAGGTCATGAATGCATGAACTAGCTTTTCTGCATCAGATACGGATAGGATACTCCTAAGTTTGGCAATATTTCTAAGATGGAAAAAGGCTGTTTTTGTGATATTGGAAATATGATTTTCAAAAGACAAGTTACTGTCTAATATCACGCCCAGGTCTTTTACTGTTGAGCTAGTAGTAACAGTACATCCTTCTAAACGCAGACTGAATTGTGAAAGCTGTTGTGTGCTGGTTTTTGGGCCGATGAGCAATATCTCTGTCTTATCTGAATTTAGTAAAAGAAAGTTATTGGTCATCCAATCTTTTATGTCCTGGACACACTCTGTTAATCTAGACAACTTGGGTATTTCATCTGGTTTTGTTGAGATGTATAATTGGGTATCATCAGCATAACAATGGAAACTAATCCCATGCCTTCTAATGATGTTTCCCAGTGGAAGCATGTAAATTGAGAACAGGAGAGGTCCTAAAACTGACCCTTGTGGGACCCCATATTTCACTGGCATTACATCAGACGGTACTCCATTTAGATCTACAAAATGGTATCGATCAGACAGATATGATCTAAACCATTTTAATGCCTGCCCCTGAATACCTATATGATTTTGTAGGCGATCTATGAGAATATTATGATCTATGGTGTCGAATGCAGCACTTAGATCAAGTAAGACTAGTATTGAGATGCAGCCTTGGTCTGAAGCTAAAAACAAGTCGTTTGCAATCTTAACTAGTGCAGTTTCTGTACTATGATGGGGCCTGAAACCTGACTGAAATTCTTCTAGGATGTTGTTTTCCTGCAAGAATGTGCATATTTGAGCTGATACTACTTTTTCTAATATTTTTGATATGAACGGAAGGTTTGAAATCGGTCTATAATTTGTTATTTCATTCGCGTCCAAATTAGATTTTTTAAGAAGCGGCTTAATAACTGCCAGCTTCAAAGGTTTAGGGACGTGACCTAGATATAATGAAGAATTAATAATGTTTAGAAGTGGCTCTCCAACTGTAAGCATCACTTCTTTTAAAAATCTGGTTGGTATTGGGTCTAACAAGCATGTTGTTGAATTAGCTGAGGTGATAAGTTTATAAAGCTCTCCCTGTCCTACACCTGTAAAGCACTGAAAATCTAAATGTGAAGCTCTAGGCTGAACTAGATCATGAGATACTATTAGAGGTTGAACCTCTGTTATTTTCTTCCTTATGCTATCGATTTTTTCATTAAAGAAGTCCATAAAATCTTCACTACTAAAATGTTGTGGAGTACTCTCTGCAGGCATCTTAGGTTTTGTTAGGCAGGCTACTGTACTAAATAAGAACTTGGGATTGTTTTGGTTTCTTGCTATCAGTTGGCTAAGATGCTCGGTCCTAGCGGTTTTTAGAGCCCGTCTATAGCTGCACATACTGTCTTTAAACGCAATTCGAAAAAGTTAGTTTTTCTCCATTTTCGCTCAAGGTTACGGGTTGCTCTCTTTATGGCGCGAGTATGACTATTGTACCAAGGAGCAAGTGTTTTATCTCTGACTTTTTTTAATCTGATGGGAGCAACAGTGTCTAATGTACTGGTAAAAATACCAGTACATTAGGTGTGTCTGTATATCTTTTATGACACACCTTGAAGAACAATTTTGCAACTGGATGGAATTCTCATAGAACAAGAAAATATTGCAAATAACAACATTACATATAAAAACAGATGAACTACTAGAACAAGTGCATTGGGAGAAGAGCAGTTTAAAACAAACTGTAAAACTGTTAAATGTTCAAGAGGGAGCTCACTCAAACCCTCTACCTGCTGTGGCATCTGTCAATTTTACGCATACAGGGTGACCTTGAGATGATGTACCTTGGAGGACATTCTTTTGTTTGTGTCCTCAAGCTCCAAGAAGATCTGCTGAAAAACCTTAAATGTGTATTTCAGTTTTAGCATCAGCATCGTCATCATCAAAAACCTTTGAAAATAGACAAAAGAAAAAGATTTACAGTACTTGAATCTTAACAATAACTATTATTAATTGTATGACCATAAACATTTAGACAAATCAAAATGTCATTGTAATAAAGCTAAACATATCTTAAACATTAAATGAATTTTCTTGGATGTAATTATAGGGAATTGGGTTTATTTACAACATGTATTTATGACTTTTACAAGTTTCTCTGGTTAAAGCATCTGCCAAAGGCCTAAATGTAATGTACAGTATTTTCCTTACAGGTAGGTATAATCTGTCAGTAAAACACCTCTCTCATGTTAAAATAAAGGTGCATATATATATATATATATATATATATATATATATATATACACACACACACACACACACACACACACACACACACTGTATAGTGCGCTTACCTTGTTGCAAAGTGCATCATACTGTATATATTAATTTTCCAAACAGCATAATTGCTTTTCTGTAGGAATGACTTGACTTTAAAATTATAAACTTGTGTCAAGATGCAATTTCTCAAAGCTGTCACTTATTTTAGATTGCACAACCTTGTCTTAAAAGGGCAGGTTTTGAATTAGAGTAATGGCAGAGGTGTATTTTCTGTATCTGGTAGTCCTTGCTTAATTCCTCTGGCTCTTCATTAAAATAAAAAATAAGGCCTCTGATCACAGCTTCTCTTTGTGAGCCAGTGCTGCTGTCCTAAAACAAACAAACAAACAAAAAAAAACAATAATTAAATACATAAATAAATGCAGACATCAGAAAGCTAGTGCATGAAATTAAGTGCTATCATGCCTTATTTAAAAGGTCAAGGGTGTCATCAAGTTTTCTTTTAATAACCTCCCTTCTTCCTGTACAGGCTCAATAATTTGGGTGTGTATTGGTCCAACTTGCCCAGGAATGTGGGCTATAATGGCTTTAGTGTGATTCTCCGAAATTCCTCCTGTATCTGAAAGAAAGGGAGCAAGAGAGAGAGCGATTAATTTAAAATATTCATTTTGAAACATGACAAAAGCACCAGGTACTGGAAAAAAACAATTTAAAATGTCAAGCATACCCGAGAAAGCTCAAACAGCGCAGGCCATCAAATTTAAAGTGAATCACAGTTTTTTTTTTTTTTTTTTGAGGATTACATCATTTTGACGCAGAGAGATGATTTTGGTCAACTTTTGTTGTTGTCTCTCTTCTTGTACTCAGAGAAGCTCAACTTTCTCTCTTTCAAGGGTTACATCAGTTTCACCTTAAAGATGAGGTGGAAGGTAGTTTACCTTAGATTTCTTCGCCTTTTTCAGTTTTTTTGAAGGAGTTTGATCTGCAGCAGATTTTCTCTTCACGCTGTTTACATTAACCTCTGGTAATCCAAGGTGTCGCATCTTTGCTCTATAATTGCCAAGCTTCTACTTCGGGTTGTTGTGCCAACTATATAACCCATTAAATGACAGTGGGTTCCTCAAACATGGGTGCTTGGCAATCAGGGCCTCAGCCACCTGCTCCTTTTGTGATTGTGAAGGATAGGCAGTGTAGACAAAGATATTCTCTGCTAGTTTGTCCATAATGTTGGATTTCACCGAAGGACTGCTGAATAAGGTCCAATCTTTTCTGTAAGCATCATTTGCAGCTTGTAGAATGAGCTCAATGTCAAAGGAGAAGGTTGGTATCTCAAACTGAGTTGGCCAAGACTCAGAACGAGGGGACCTAGTGCTCTCTGAAGATGACAGAATGATGGTATCGCTGGATTTAGTGGAACTGAAACATCAACATCTTCTGATGACTCAACACAACTGCTATTCAGGCTGTCTTGGAGTCCGTAAGCACTAAAAGAATCATCCAATGTTAATGTAAATACAGGTTCAGTAAGAACCACCTTGATGGTATCTTTGTCCTTTATTTCATTAGTTTCAAAAAGAGAAATAAAAATATCATTAAAATTTTGGTCTAGAAACTGCAAACTACAATCTTGTTCAATTGCAAACGTCTCTTGTACAATATGCTTCAATTCCTCCACAGTCTGTGGGATTCCTGTGGGCAAGGAAAGCTTGCGTATCTCTTCTCTTAATATGACCCTAAGTCTGGCAGACACTTTGATGAATCTGTGCTACGAAAAAGAAAAGCATTGGTTATAATGGATTTAAGAACGCAAAGAAATACTAAATACATCCTATTACAAAGACATAACTAAGACTTTGTGTAAACAATTTTAAACAACTAATTGCAGTGGCCAGCATACAGAGAACAAGGCATTTGAAGTATGTAAATATTGGTATTTTCACGTTCATATTCAACAGAATTTGTATTTCACCATTCAAGTTTTTACAACTAAGTATTCAAATACAATTCAATTCAATGAATGTGGCTCTGTCTGAGAGTTCCATAACAATGCCAGTCTTTGAGGATGATTTTGGTCTTTTTATAGCAATGAACTACTTCAATTCATTGGACAGATTTGGCCAACTCAATTTTTGTCCAACAATTATTAAAAATATATCAGCTAAACACACTGTTCCACTAAATGTTTATTCATTCAAAACATTTCAGGGAAAAGGTTATTAAAAAGTATGGCGATTAAGTAAGTTATGGCGATTCTGAGCATTTAGGGCAACATTTATTTATAATTATTTTTTACACAGACAAATGAGATAATACAGGATGCAAAACCAGATATTCCTTGTGAGTATGGGGTTGCTGAAAATCTGATGTCTTTAAACAATGGCCAAAGTTATCCTTTAAGGACACTTAGATGAGTTCTGTATTGTCACTTATCAAGTGACCCTAATTTTGTACACACCATGTTTTTTTTTTTTTTTATCTCTGTAATGACAGTAAATTAATGAAATTGAGAAAAAATTAAAATCCATAAATATTCTATTTAAGTACCTAATCTTGTATGGGAATATAGCGCTTCAGGGTGGCAAATCACTTCTGCTAAAGAGTGTATGCTGCAAGTGAATAGGAATATGTTAATTCCTGCTGCAAGAGCACTGTCACTCGTCAAGTGTATACCAGTTCAAAAGCCCTAAGGTGCTCACTGTACCATGAATGTAGACACTTGACAGCAAATGCAGGCTGGCCATGCACAATAAGGATTAAACATATTTCAACAAATTCTGGAAGCCCTCCAGTAGATCCACAGGGCAAGATCATACCCACTGAGTAACTGGTGCCATAGCAGGTAACCATATTTGCCACCTAAATACATGCCTCTTCAGGAAACATTCTTTTCAGGGCTTCCTGTATGTTTTCCTTAAGAACATCCACAGGCACTGTGGACAGATTTGAGACACTGAGGGCAGGTGTGGGTATGTTCTGGCCATGCAAATTGTAAGCCAACATTAACTGATGCTTAACAGCAAGAGACATTAAAATGTTGCGAAAACAGCTGGCATGTCTAACAACTCGCTTAAAAAAGCTATGCTTTGTTTCAAAGCGCATTGTCCACAGAGCTACAAATGGTCCAAAAGCCTTTATTAGTTTCGGATAATGCTCAAGGAAATGATGCTTCAGCAGAAGTTTTGCCTCTGGAAAAACCTGCCTGTATCTATGCCTGTGTTCCGAGATCTTGATGTCAAGATATTTAATTGTGTCATCTGTGTGAAATGGGGAAACCACCAATTCAACAATGTCTTTAAGATCCATTAGAAGATACCATGCCGGTTCATTCTCTGGCACTTTGAATGCAATTATAAAAGGAAGCAGGCGCAGCAAGCACTCATTTTCATGAGCATTTCCATCTACGCTTTTCCTGGTGGCAAGGTGCAAGGGGACAGGCTGTCGGCTATCAACTTTGTCAGCCCATGTGTAGGGGAATTGTCTGATTAGGTCATTGAGTAAAAGTAAGGAAAAGTTTTTTTTTTTTTTTTTATTAAAACACTAAGGCACAAAGCCAACTCCAGCTGTACTAATTCTTCGAACAGGTCATAAAACAAGTCTGGTGGATACCCTGACAAAACATGAAAATATTTTAATTTACTTGTTAAGGCACACTGACTTTTCACACCAAAGCAGTGAGAGACAGTGGGACTTTCTAAAGCTGCCTGTACATGAGGAGAATGTTCATGCTTTCTTCTTGCTCTGAAGGATCCAGTTCTTACTTCTTTTTCCTGAAAATCAGAAACCTCTCCCAAACAAAACCTGCAGACGTGAGATCCAGAAAAGTTTCCCAAAAAGCCACCAATTGAGTGTGCACCTAACTTTCTATCTAACTACCTGCTACTACACCAACTATTGTGCCTTTTATCTTCTTTCCAAGCACACACTCTAAAAAACGCTGGGTTGTTTTTTCTACCCAAGCGCTGGGTTTCCTCTGTTGGGTCATTTTTCTGGGTTATTTACAAAGAGTTGGGTAGTTTTTGTGTAACCCAGCTGCTGAAGAACCTGCTGGGTTGAAGTTTGATTGGCCCCTCCCCCAAAGTTCACCGGTGGATTCAGCGGCTGTCAGTCAGAGCTTCGTGTCTCTCTTGAGCTCCCACACCGCTGATGACGGTTCATTTAAGGGAAATGAAGTTAAATACAAGGTCTGTATACACATGTTCACTCACCTAAGTCACATTAAGAAAATTATTACTATATATAACATTTATTACTGTTACCGTGTTAAGGTTACACTCAAACTTTCAGGCTGGTCTGAGGTAAGATAATTTAGCTGACAATAGCTGCTATAGTTAGCCAAAGAACCCCACCTGTGTATGAAGGAAAGGGATAGGATGTCTGAGCTTTTTACCTTTCTCTGTAGAATGTTTGCAGGGTGACAAAACTGTAACTGTAGTATTAGCATGACGCTAGCATTTAGTTAGGTTGCTAGCGTTAGCAACCACATTAACATTAGAACTTTATTAATCTCACTGGTTGAGACAATAAAATGCTGGTGTGTTACAAAACACTGACCCTCTTACAAATATACACACCTGCTAACCCTCCCGTTTTTCACTAGCTAGTAATTTACTCCGCGGTCAAAATTCATCTGCGTTTCTCCCGAGTTATAACAATATTTTACACCTTTCCCCTTTTGGCAAGTAGTATGTAAATATGACTGCTGCATGTAAGATTACCAGGTAGCCCTCTTTAACCGAAGTTGCTTGTGACTCAGACTAAATTAACTATCAGTCAGCTGTACAGATAACTACTAGATGGAAGTATTAATATTTGGGTGATTATAATGTGCCTGTATGACCCCAGCTATGACAATGCATCTCCTCGGTAATTAGCTTAAAATCAACACAGACCACAAGATCAACTAGTCTGACTAATATATATATATATATATATATATATATATATATGAGCTTTAAAGCCAATGCTTTAAAAGCCATGCTTATTTTGCTTATTTTATTTTTGGTAGTAGCTGTCTCCATGTTTTTGTTTCAGGTTACCTATACCCTAGCTTTGTCATTTTTTTATTTAGTATAAATCCTATTACACATTAAATTGATAGTCTTATTCAGTTTAATCTTTGTTATTTAACAAATTTTTAACTTTCTTTTATTTCTTTCTAAGGTTGGCACCAACATGGTGGAATACCTCCAGCAGGCTGAAGGGTCAAGGCCGTACCCCTACTGTACATCCTGACGTTGGGAGATGATGACCAGCGCTGCTCTCAGGCATTCATCATTCTGGTGGGACAGGCTGTGGAGCAATGCACACTACTTGGGGCAGTTGATGTGTGCTTCAAGGCATTTTATATTTTTATATACTCCAAAGTAGTGTGCTTCTGTATAGGACTTTTTGTAATGTTGCTATGAAATAGCAAGGCCTACTTGAAAAGTCATAGACAGTGTTTGTATGTTAAAACGGAACCAGGGCTGGATAGTTTTGTTCTGCAGAAAAGATATCTAATGTCACAGAGAGATCCTGCTCTGTAGAAGCTGCCTCAGCCTATTTGTGTTATTACTCAATTCTGCCCTTGTGAGTAATAGTATAGTAATGATGTCGCTGTTGATTATATTGTGCTTTTGAAATTTTTTTTTTCTATAAACATTTAATAGAATGTTGTTTATTGCATATATGTACATTTTATTTGTTTTTTGTAATAAACCAGTATATCAAAGTAATTTGATATTACTTATGTGGTAGAATATGATTTGATATGTGGTAGAATTAACCCAGCATTATAGTTAAATATGACCCAGCATTTGGGTTGAATATTTAACCCATTTTGCTAGGTTGAAAAAATAACCCATTTTGCTGGGTTAAATTAACCCAGCATGTAGTTAGTCCAATAGTTACCCAGCAGCTGGCTTAAAAACAACCCAGATTGGGTTGTTTTTAACCCAGCATTTTTTAGGGTGCAGGAATAAAAGAGTCCTTCCTCTTCCAACTGGACAAGGTCTTTTAATAGTGGTTCAAGAACTGCCTCATAACCATATGTTTTTACATCCTTAGTCTTGAACAGCACGGCTAAATAAATTGACTTCAATGTAGCACGAAACTGTGGTGGCACGTTTGCCAATACCCAATACACTGCAGTAATCTTGTATTTTTTTCTAGATGTTCTTAGGGGATTGCCCACCTCAAAATCATCAATGTACACAAGGAGAGAAAGTGTTATGGCTTCAGTAGTTAAAAGTGCATTTTTTTTTTAATGTTTTTCATCATGGAAAGACTCAAACACCCTCGCGAGTCGTGCAGGTACAGTTTAAAGCTTTCTCCTGTACATCTTTCAGACTTAATATCTGACAGTGAGTGAAAAATCGGGACAGACTGAAAGGTTTGACCGTCCTTCTTGTCTAGAATATATTCAACAAGCTCAATCACATTAAATTTCTCCTTATAAAACACCCATCTTTTGTATGATGTGGCAAGACAACCATCATTTACATTTAGGCATTTGGCAGACGCTCTTATCCAGAGCGACTAACATTTTTATCTGATTACACACCTGAGCAGTTGAGGGTTAAGGGCCTTGCTCAAGGGCCCAACAGTGGTGGTTGTGCGGTTTAAACCTGGGATCTTCCGAACCGTAGTCCAATACGGCTCTTAAAGCTGAGCTAATAGGGTTTGACTAAATTGGACACAACCAGGTTATCAAGCACACGGTCATGTTTTCTTTAAACATGAGTTTACGGTCTTTCTTATGCCAGGAACTGATACTAAAGAGGATATAAACTGGAGCTCGGCAGCTACTTCAGTAATGCACTTGCTTAACACATTGTAAACACTCTCTAATTTTAATAAAAGATGAACTCCAAGATGCTGGAAGTAATCCTTTTCAGTGGGGAAACAAGAACTGCAAAGTCCACAAAGAGAAAGAAATTACTTTTGGTGTTAGCTTGTTAACTTAATGATTCATTGATAAATGTGATTTGAGAGCATTCAAAGTTTTGAAGGCGCAGGGGCAATCAGCGTGTAGGCAGGGAAGACATTGGCTGTGATTGTGACTTAACCTGTAGTGCCTCAAAAGGTCTGATTTTCAATATTAATCAGTAATGGAGTTAGGCTCTGAAGGCATCTGAAGTTGCGTTTTAATTAA
Source organism: Clarias gariepinus (assembly GCF_024256425.1). Classification (NCBI taxonomy): domain Eukaryota; kingdom Metazoa; phylum Chordata; class Actinopteri; order Siluriformes; family Clariidae; genus Clarias; species Clarias gariepinus. Next base: position 3,796,728 of record NC_071117.1, read on the forward strand.
TTATGTAACTGTTTTCCAACAAATATAAACCGCTTTGGTAGTAAATTGTAAATTAATAACTATAATATTATATAGAAAAGCTTGAATATTACAGGCTGAATTAATAAAACGTGCTTCTACTTGGATGCCACCTCCTAGGCCAACAATAACTCTTTGTCTAACTGTTTAATCAACTATTTCACAAAATTTATTTTTTAAGTGATCCACAGGTCGTCTTCTGCTTCTGAAAACTCTTCGCACACGAGGTGAACAGAACAGAACAGTTGTTTCCTACTGCAATGAGGCTTGGGTACACTTTTAATTTGATACGGGGTTTCCCATGCTTTTTTCATGGGGAGTCAGTTTTATTTAAACAGAGTAAAATGAACATGATTATTGCTTGTTGTGTGTGTCAGGGATTACATAAAATATGTTAAGAAAAAAGATGCACATTGTCTTGTGTTCTGAACAAATGCAGATTAATTTCTAACTTAGATATATTTATGTAAACATACAAACTCAATTATTTATTGTTGATTACACAGATTTAATAATGCCACATTTACAACATCTCAAATTATTTTTTTTCAGTACAGAGAGACTAGGGAGACCAGAGACACAGGGAGACTTACACGAACTGGAGATCCACACACGACTGCACAAGACCGAGTCAGCTCCACACACATTTAAACACAAAAGAATTACATATTAACACAACCAGGGCCTTGGGACATGCTTCTAAGTTATGGTACAAGCTAAATCAAGAAAAACATAAAAGAAACCAAAATACAAAACAAAGTGTCCACATAGAAGGCAGTCAATACCAACAAACATTCAAGTTTCCCAGACTTACCAGCTATTTATAGAAGACTTAATGACCTGCCTCAGTTCAGGTGAGCTCCGCATCACCTGACAGAGGTGCCTTTTGGAAAACTGAGTTTGCCAAACTAAAACTACAAAACATAAACAGTACCCTCTAGTGGCGATTCCTTACATATTAATAAATTAATTATTTTTAAAATGTAATTAAATAAGATTTTCCTAAGATACTGTGTGTACTGTACTCATGGCTTATGTAGCCCACTATCACGTTCAATAGAGTATGAAAGATAACTACAAATAATGTGTAGACTGAATTCAGAAGTTCCCTTTCAAAGGCTACACTCGATGCTGCATGAAAACGCTGGGGAAACATCTTGTCATGTTGCCGGTTGTGAAGCATGTGTGTATCAAACACGCCAAATTTGGCTTATATAATCTCGGTCGGGTGACGTCATCTGATTAAACGCACCTGCAGGTTATAAATAGGAGTGAACCAGAAACATTCCTCAGATCTTTTGTCTTCATTGACCTTGTTGTGTTTGCGTGTGTGTTTAAACCAGCAAAATAAGAAAGTGTTTAACTCACTGATATGGCAGAGTTTTAATTGAGATATCCCTCCGTGTCTGATAAATACATATCGGAGGGCAATCTCTACACTTTACTGCTTCGAATAAAAGTGCTCGCGCGCACCCCGCATTCCTTGAGAAGCACCGGGCCGCGGCGCATTTCTGGGGCTTAAAACACGTGTATCCAGCAGAGCTGTGAGTGAGAGACGGATTTAAAACTCCTATCTCTCACTTCCTCGTTGGATCAGGAAATCCCTCTGTCCGCTCGCAAGCGCGCGCTGCGCTTCTTGTGAATGGGCAAGGATAAACATTCTCTCTCGCTCCGCGGAGATGGAAATAGCACCCAAGCACTTAAAAACGGCAGGTTCTGTCGGGTGGCCGGGGGGCGGAGCCTCAACAACGCTCTCTCCCTTTTTCTTAGCAATCTCCATATGAGTTAACCCTTTCATGGAGTAAGCTGTATCTATCCTGTGTTTTCCTGCCATCTACTTTATTTATTTGTTTAAATATAGTTGAGGTGGAAGCGCAGGGTTATATGATGACGCCCAGATAGAAGAGACGCTTCCAGGCTATCTCTCTCCTGGGACATTATCCTTCCTGAAAAGCTAATACTTCCTTTCAAGCTGTGTAGACTTTTATCTTCCCTGGAGGGAAAAACTTTTCAGGCAGCAGGTCTGGTTTGTGCTCCATTGCACACCATGACTGTTTTGCAGGTCTACCAGGCTGACCTGCTGAGAGACTTGAGTACTGGCGGGGCTCTTCAAGATAGGGCATTCTGGAATTACGCCGGGCCACAGACTTATGGCTGAATCTCAGCGGCATCAAGCATCCGACCGTGCATTCCTCCTTGATGCCCCTATTTCCGGCCAGTTTGGCAATGTCATTAACTTGTTCGCCACTAGGTTCATGAGGCAAAGTTATATAAACAAGCCTTCGGAAATTCCTTCCTCGCTGTGCTCAAGAGTCGGGACTGTCGGCCACCCAGTCTCGACCGGGTCTGACGCTTGCAAGGCGTGAAACACAAGAGGAGAGTGTTTTTGAGCCAGGCAACCCCTTGTAAAGATTGGGGTGCGTCGCACCGCGCTTCGCAATCCGCCTCAAAAGAGCTCAGACTGGCATGTTGTCTTCTTCACAAAGAAGCCCTGAGGTTCATGTGCCCAGAAATCCATCTCCCCCCAATGGGGAGAGTTACGCAGAATTCCTTTCGAGAATGAAGTGTTCTCCCTGGCACCCCAGGAGGTCGGTGTTTTTGCTCCGCCACCACTGGTGTTTCGGGCAACACCAGTCTCCAAGAAAGTGTTAGCTTTTCGGTTTTTCCTGCCATCGGTTTTTTCAGGATGCCGAACATCTAACATCGCCCCCTACCCCCTACTACAGGATGCAGTTTTCACATCCCCCTCCGTGTTTCAACGGCGTGGTCTCCACTTCTGTGAAACCTGAAAGTGTGCCTCTGCTGACAGAAGTTGCTGGGGAATTGGGCCATGGAACATGTTCCCCTACCAGACAGTGAGTCAGGCTACTAGAGTCGGTATTTCTTGGTTCCCATGAGGAACGGGGACACAAGACACAGTAGTAAAAATTAACTATTTGTATTCATCAATTAAGTATGTGTATGTTTAAAAAATATATAAAATTATAGTACAATGTTTTCAATGAGAACTCTAGTAATACATTCAATATGTAACTAAAATAAATAAAATAAATAAAATAAAAGAGTGCGCACATAAAGAAAATAAAACAGACCCGTGTCTAATAAAGCTGTGGACCATTACGTGAATTTCAATTCGATTTGTCATCGTGTGTGGACACTAGTGATGGGACATTTGGATAATTTTAGTAAAATATGAACATACAAATTATTATATATATATATATATATATATATCATTCCTGTTACCTTCCTCGCTGGTGCTTGGTTGTGACATTTCGCTCGAATCTTGAGTCTCTATCACGGACATCTTCATCTACTTATCACACCATTATCAATTGAAATTGCTATTTTATTCAAGCGTCCTTGCTGGAGTGTGTGACGTGACGTCATGTGCAGGTGCAAAGGATCATGTAGCAACCAATAGGGTGTCGGAATGGTATGTTTATACTTCTCATCCAACCACAATCAAATTCGCTCCATCCAGATGTTTTTTTTTTTTTGTTTGTTTTTTTGAATGACAAGCTGAAATAAAATAGGAGTAACGAGGCTATTTTTAAAATGTAAGGAGTAGAAAGTACAGATAATTGCGTGAAAATGTAAGGAGTAGAAGTAAAAAGTCGGCTGAAAAATAATTACTCCAGTAAAGTATAGATATCCCCCAAATTTTTACGTAAGTAATGTAACAAAGTATTTGTTTTTCATTACTTGACTCCTCTGTCTAGACATCAGGGTTATAAAATACATACTATTATAGAATAGACACAGAAGCTGTTGTCCAAATATCAGTCAACAGTATCAGTAGATTCCTCATTGACTGGAGTCTTCATGATCAATTATCTATAGACTATTTTAATATCTGGAATCTAATAATATAAAGAATGAGCTATATTATATAAAACACAGTACATAATAACTTAACTTTAAGAAGGAATCCCTACAGCGTGATGATGGACTGAGACACATTACACAATACATAACTTTCAGTAACACTAATCATATTCATCAATACAAATACATTAATGATGTTAGAGTGACATCACCATTAAATATCTATTATACTTATGGAATTTATATTATTATTAATAAAATATAACCTCAGTAATGCAGACATGTCTGGGTCGGAGTGTAGTGGAAATGTTTCTATAATCTACTCCATAGTGTCACTGCTCTCAACTGAATCAGTCCAGGATTTATAAAACACGTCTCCACATCACACTCACACTCACAGCCGTCTTACAGAGACACAAGTTAGTAAAGACTCGCTTCATACACACCCCTCTGCTCTGAATTTCCTGAGTGGTTTTCTGTTGCTGACCCAAAAGTGGAAGTGGACGTCACGCTACTTTCTACTAATATCACACACACACACACACACACACACACACACTGTATAGTCACAGAGACAGAGACAGCATGTGTACAATAACTAACAGAACATTATTAATTATTATTATCTGAGGAGTTTGTGAGTCTGGATGTAGAATGGAGATGGTCCTCATCTTCACCTTCTGCCTGATTCTAGGTAAGTACAAACACTTCCAAATCCTCATCAGTCTCAGTGTTCAGTATCAGTGTCACATTAAAGCTTTGCACTGATGGACATTTAGCACAGAACTTTTATAGAGAGGTTCCAGTGTTTAAAGTAGTGAAGTTCTCAGGGGTGCTAAGAGCTCCTGGTTATCTTCAGAAGCACACAGAGGAGCTTCCACTTCACTTACTGCATGAGGAAACCTAGATGTTCAAGTCACCTACACATGGGAACATTATCTCTACTTATTTTCAGTGTAAAATTGACTTTGAAGAGTTTGTGTATCTGTATACGAGCTGAACAACAGTCCTTAACTACAGGTTATGTGTTTAAAGATCAGGACTAATGCTTTATCAGTGCAGTCGGCCTGCAGTCTCATCTCTCTTCTTCCTGTTGTTCAACACAGAATGTGAGTTTAGTGTTTTCTATCGAGTCTAGCCGAGAGCAGATAGTCCTGTTGTAGGACGTGTAGGATTTAGATTATTAGTCTCTGAGTGTTTGTTATTTAAAATCCCTGTATTGGTTTCTCCTACTGTATGTGTATCTGTTGTACCTGTCTCTTCTCTTACACGTGTCACAATGTTTACACTTTAATATTCCTGGATACTGAGCTTCATTTTGGTCTTATATGTTACACCATGGTCCTGGATCATATTTCATTCCACTGTATATTATTCTCCAGCTGGTACTGATGCTGTAACTACAGTAACTGGATACAGAGGACGATCAGTTCAGATTAAATGTCCCTACACATCTGGATATGAAAAGAACAACAAGTATCTCTGCAGAGGTAAATGTTCCAGCTGGGACCTTAAAGACGTTCCTGTTCAGTCTCGATCTCCTGTTAAAGACTCCAGATTCTCTCTGTATGACGACACAACAGCCAAAGTCTTCACCGTCACCATCACTGATCTGAGAAGAGAGGATGCAGGAACTTACTGGTGTGTGATAGATCAGATAGGGTATGATAAATACACAGAAATTCTACTGCTGGTTAAAACAGGTGAGTGTTACACAGAGGAGAGTAAAATAATCTTACATTAATTTATTAATCATGAACATATTGTCATTGAGCTTTTGTAATGTCATACAACGACTTATACTGTTTGCATTACGATTTACATTTGAAAATCTACACAGCTGATATTCACCAACATCTGTTAGCTACAGGTTAGCATTAGCTTAGCCACAGGGAGCTAAAGTGTTTGTGCTAAGCTACATAAGGCAGTATGTTAGCAGGATTAGCAGTGTTATCTACATGCTAACCCAAAATATATAAGTTACATTGGAAGAGAATATTTCATATAAGCCAGTAAAAGCTGGTAAAAAAAAGAGGAAAAATAAAATAATAGTTTAATATGATCAAAAGGTGGATTATATGAGACTTAATAACTTTCTCATGGTAACAGTTTACTGGATTCTCCTCCTCAGCTGGAGTAAATCACTATTTAAAACACACCTGTTCTCTGTCAGTGTTGTTCTGAGGAAAAGATAAACTCCTCCCACTTTCCAGAACATTCTGTACAGCACATGCCATCTTACACACACACAGGGAACTTACTGAGTCTGTGTGTGTGTGTGAGAGAGAGAGTTAGGGGCGTGGCCTAAGTAAATTACCCAGACTGTTCCCCTGTGAATAGTGTGTGGGCGTGTCCTGTCTCAGGTCATTATTAGATAATAAAGTGAGACAGAAAGACTGTACCTCTCCTTAGATTCATACAGATTACATTAACTAAAAATATTTATTTTTGATTGAAGTTTTTTTATTCTATTTAATCTTTTTATACACATAATTTTCATGTCGATGTGTGAAGTATCCTCTGAGTTTCAGTTTATTTTAGTGACGCGTTTCAGAATTATATTGGTGGACACTGAGACAGCGCACCCTGTTTATTTTCTTTATTTTACAAAAGCACAATGTGTACAGAAATAAAGGTGGACCCTTAACATATTTTAATGATGTACTGAATTTATCTATACAATCAAATATGATTAAGTGTTTTAAGATCCTTTTATGCTTACCAGAAAAAAATGCAAGTGATCCCTCCAGTGGAAACGCCAACCCCTAAGTGTTTAAGCACCGTGTACAATGTAGAACAGACCTTATTTATCAAGTTTATAAACTCACAGATTAATAAATGAGGCTCATTGGTTTTAAATCTATATCATGTGAGTCTGGAATTTAAATATATACTGTTTCTTTTATCTTTCAGATAATCTCACCAGTACTGTCTCACACACCACACACACCACATTCACTACAAACATCACACACACCACTTCAACACACTCCATGAGTCCATCAGTGCATGCTGAGAACACACACTTAACAACAGGTATGAACTTCTTTCTCGTCCTCGTCATCAAATTTCTTTGGTATCATTCATCATGTCTCGTATTTTTATTTCAGCTAATCCACTAAATGATTCTAACCCTCCAAATTCCACCCCCTCATCTCAGGGTGCGTACAACATCATTTGTGTTAGAGCCTTAATTTACATTTATTTTTTTATGAGAAAGAGAGCACAGATCAATCAAAGACAGCAAACTTAACATTATCTATGAAATATACATGTTTTATGCATCTTGCTCTGCCCTGGATTTTATTTTAACCCTTAAAAAAAAGTAAAAAATGGTGTTTGTTTAGGAAAATTCTAACTGTTAAACAAAATGGTAAAAATATGGGATGCAATGCACAGTGCATTTTTTTTCACAATAAAATCTTTAATTTTTTATTCACTAATTTTAATTCCTTTATGACCAGATTTCTAAGTCAAGACAATCATTCCCAGTCTAAAGGCCACAAAACCAACCACATCATCTGCATCTTTAGTCTCACTTCACTTTTGCAGACGCATCAATTTAAAACGTAATCATTTATGTTAAATCAAAACTATTTACTATTTAACTTTGACCCTTACATTATGATCACATTTCTCTTCCAGCTTTCTCAATGTCCACCATCATCACTGCTGTATCTGTGGTTCTTGTGCTTCTTCTTATTGTCCTGTTATTTGCTGTCGCTTTTCAGAGGAAAAAGAAGACCAGAGGTACAGTACCTCAAACAGACATACATGCACTGTTTAATCCATACAATCATTTAATGTCACTAAATTAAAATTTAACTTTTTGTCTTAGTCTTATTTTTTTAATTTAAGTTTTTTTTTTTTGCCTGTAGTTTAACATCAGTGAGCTTTTGTACACCTTTTAAAATACTCGCCAAACACTTTAGTAGGTACACCAGTTAAACGTCTTGTTAATGCAAATATTTAAGCAATCACAAGGCAGCAATATACTGTACATGGTCAAGACAATCTGCTAAAGTTCAAACTTAAAGCATAAGTATAGGGGCCAAAAGGTTATTTAAATGACTTTGAATGCAGCATGGTTGTTGGTGCCAGATGGGCTGATCTAGATATTTCTGAAACTCCTGATTTACTGGGATTTTAGCACACAACCATATCAAGGGTTTAAAAAAATGGACTGAAGAAAAGAAAATATCCATTAAGTACAGTTCTCTGGTTGAAAATGTCTTGTTGATGCCAGAGGTCAGAGGAGGATGGACAGACTGGTTTGACCTGATAGAAAGGCAACAGTAAGTCAAATACTGTCTCGTTACAACCAAGTTATGCTGAAAAGCATCTCTGAACATGCAGCACGTCAAACCTTGAAGCAGATGCCGAGCTAATAAATTTTGATTTCGGCTTAAATCCTCTTAAACTAGTTTCTTGAACATGACATGGGGTCACTGTACACAAACGGCCTCCGCAGTCACCAGATCTCAATCCAATAGAACAGATTTAAAATGTGGTGGCCATCAACTGAGTGATGTGATCATGTAACTATGAACCAAAATCCTTAAGGAATCCTTAAGGAAACAGCACCTTGTTTAATCTATGTCTTGAAAAATTTAAACAGTTATGAAGGCAAAAAAAAAAAAAAAAAGAGTACTAGCATGGTGTAATGAAGTGGCCAGTGGGTGTAAACTAAATGATATTAGGATTGAATTGTTTTTTTACCAACAAATAAGTTGGATTATTGACTTACCCCATCCTTTCCCACATTCTTCTGTTGAACACTCATGTAGTGAGAAAGGTACATACAGTGGTGTGAAAAACTATTTGCCCCCTTCCTGATTTCTTATTGTTTTGCATGTTTGTCACACAAAATGTTTCTGATCAAACACATTTAACTATTAGTCAAAGATAACACAAGTAAACACAAAATGCAGTTTTTAAATGATGGTTTTTATTATTTAGGGAGAAAAAAAATCCAAACCTACATGACCCTGTGTGAAAAAGTAATTGCCCCCTGAACCTAATAACTGGTTGGGCCACCCTTAGCAGCAATAACTGCAATCAAGCGTTTGCGATAACTTGCAACGAGTCTTTTACAGCGCTCTGGGGGAATTTCGGCCCACTCATCTTAGCAGAATTGTTGTAATTCAGCTTTTTTTAAGGGTTTTCTAGCATGAACCGCCTTTTTAAGGTCATGCCACAACATCTCAATAGGATTCGGGTCAAGACTTTGACTAGGCCACTCCAAAGTCTTCATTTTGGGTTTTTTCAGCCATTCAGAGGTGGATTTGTTGGTGTGTTTTGGGCCATTGTCCTGCTGCAGCACCCAAGATCGCTTCAGCTTGAGTTGACGAACAGATGGCCGGACATTCTCCTTCAGGATTTTTTGGTAGACAGTAGAATTTATGGTTCCATCTATCACAGCAAGCCTTCCAGGTCCTGAAGCAGCAAAACAACCCCAAACCATCACACTACCACCACCATATTTTACTGTTGGTATGATGTTCTTTTTCTGAAATGCTGTGTTACTTTTACACCAGATGTAACGGGACACGCACCTTCCAAAAAGTTCAACTTTTGTCTTGTTGGTCCACAAGGTATTTTCCCCAAAGTCTTGGCAATCATTCAGATGTTTTTTAGCAAAATTAAGACGAGCCTTAATGTTCTTTTTGCTTAAAAGTGGTTTGCGCCTTGGAAATCTGCCATGCAGGCCGTTTTTGCCCTTGTCTCTTTCTTATGGTGGAGTCGTGAACACTGACCTTAATTGAGGCAAGTGAGGCCTGCATTTCTTTAGATGTTGTCCTGGGGTCTTTTGTGGCCTCTCGGATGAGTTGTCTCTGCGCTCTTGATGTAATTTTAGTCGGCCGGCCACTCCTGGGAAGGTTCACCACTGTTCCATGTTTTTGCCATTTGTGTTTAATGGCTCTCACTGTGGTTCGCTGGAGTCCCAAAGCTTTAGAAATGGCTTTATAACCTTTACCAGACTGATAGATCTCAATTACTTTTGTTCTCATTTGTTCCTGAATTTCTTTGGATCTTGGCATGATGTCTAGCTTTTAAGGTGCTTTTGATCTACTTCTCTGTGTCAGGTAGCTCCTATTTAAGTGATTTCTTGATTGAAACAGGTGTTGCAGTAATCAGGCCTGGGGGTGACTACAGAAATTGAACTCAGGTGTGATAACCCACAGTTAAGTTATTTTTTAACAAGGGGGGCAATCACTTTTTCACACAGGGCCATGTAGATTTGGAGTTTTTTTTCTCCCTTAATAACGTAAACCTTCATTTAAAAACTGCATTTTGTGTTCAATTATGTTATCTTTGACTAAAAGTTAACGGTTTTTGATGAGCAGAAACATTTAAGTGTGACAAACATGCAAAAGAATTAGAAATCATTTTTCACACCACTGTATGCTATCATATACAAGGCACAATGTGCCGACTCTTCTCTGGTTAGGTTAGTAATGAAAATGTAATGAAATCAGCCAATAGGAGTCCAACATGAAGTCACATCCATCTGCTCTAATGTGCAATCAAACCCTGAACACAGTTTATAATGGCAGTTGTGGGGCAAAATAAACATCCAACATCCTAATATTGATTCTATAGAAAGTCTTTGTAAAATTTAAACAATTGTCAAAAAACAGCAAAAATATAAAATGTCATGTAGAGTGAATTATTCAGTGATGTGATCCACTGAGGCTATGAGCAATCAGTCTACATACTGTATGATCTGAGTTTAATTACTCAGTATTGCATGCAACATTTTATTTTTTATAATTAAATTAAATGTTCTTTTTGTAACATATATAGATTATTCGTAGAATATAGTAGAATTTTAGAGTTTTGGTGGAATTTAATTAAATTTAACACCATGAATTGGTATAAAATAAATAATATAATATATTTGAATAAATCTCAAGTCTAAAGTGACACAACAGCATCTCCCCTAGCCGATAGAAATGCAGATGCAACACAGACCATTTACAAACTGTATTAATTATTGTTGTTTGTATATTTTATATTATGTGTTCAGCCTCATCTCCAACCCGTCCTGCACAAAGCTCCTCAAACCACAATGTGGTGAGTTGTGTTTCTCCAAAATCTTCTTTAAATTTAACAAAACACAGAATGTTGTAGTCAGATCTGATATACTGCATTAAACCAGCATCACATTAGCTGATTTTCAGTTTAAATTTATATATAGTTTGTAAAGTTAAATGTAAAGAAACTCCTAACTTTGAGGTGAGAACTTGGCAGTGATCTCACATTCCACCTGTATACTGTATGTATCTGTATATGTGTATGAATTAGATTAATGTCTATGTTATAGTTTATAGCAGAAGTATTAACTTCAGTTTTTTCCACAGTTATATCCAGAAATATTTTTCATGTAAGAAAGTAATGATGCAATCAGAAATCTACAGTGTGAGATGTTTTTGGCCAGGCTGTATACTTAAGAGCTTAATTTTAACATGAATGCATTTCTATGATGTTTTAGTAAAAAAAAAAAAAACTTAAAAACAGGTGTTTTATTTTTTTCTTTTCTGCCCAGGTTCCACTTCCTGATTATATTTATGACGAGATTAAAGACAACATAAGTCTTACTAACACACTTTACTCCACTGATCTGACTCCCACAATCTACTCTGAGATTTATTCTGACCCTGAATTACCCACAATTCACTCTGATAATTCACAAGCTGTGTATACTACAGTAGATCACCCATCAGATCCTCCTGATCAGGACTTCTACTCCACAGCTCACTTACCCACAATTCCCTCTGACTCATCAGTCAGCGCTGATCCACCATCGGGTGTGAAATCTTAGGGGTTAGTGTTAGGGGGTGAATAAACTCACTGTGGTTCACAGAGAATTATCATCCACTGTCATTGTTTTTTTTATAAAAGGGCCACTGAGCTTCATGACTCCCACACTGCTGTCTCTTTTTGTTTTGTCCTCTGTCGGCCCACCTCATGACTGTTTCTCCTGGATCTGCACCATCTGCACCTTTTCCTCTGGTCCTCATCTCCCCACACTCTTCAGTGAGCAATTTATTTTTCTCTTCCTTATGTCCCAGTGTTCTCACATCTTCTCATATCTCAAAGCTTAAGTTCCTGGTATTACAGGAGATCAGAAACTACAACACCAATGGATTTTACCACCATATGAAGTTACTGCCAAGGTTTTCGCACAATGTAAGATTTATTACAGTGATATTTTACTACAGACACCACCTTGATAAACAAACTGAGAAAATAGATATTTAATTTCAGTTTCACACCATAAGAAATGACATACTAACAGTATGAGGGTATAAGAAAGCTAAGCACTATTACTGTGAATCTACATCGTAGTGTTAATGTTCTACTTTAGAAGAGATAACAGATATTTCCCATTTGTTTCTCCTCTGTGCCACTCACATTATGGTCCCAATGGCAAAGCATCAGTGAAAGCATCAGTGCCACCTGTCAGTTTGCTGTACGTACCCCCTAAGGAGTGTGAAATATAAGGATATGCCATGTTAATGAAGTGATAAAGTGCTGCTTATAACAGAGAATCAAAAATAAACATTCAATAATTTAACATAAGTGTATAAAATGTATATACCGTTATTATTATTTTAATGTGTGTGCCAAGGATGATGCCCTCAATCCATGAATGCAGTCTGTTTAACATTGATTTCACGATGTGCGGAAGGGAAATGTATGAATCTGCGTGCAGTCCAGATAAAAATATTTAGGTATGTATAAATAACTAATGCATAAATGAATAAATAAATAAATATGTGATTTATAAAGTACAGGGTTAAAACAGATGTGTCTATTGTGCTTTAAAATGTCTGAAAAAATGTTTAAAAAAGGTTTGTGGTTGAAAAAGTTTAAATTGTTAAATGTTTAAAATGTACAAGTAGTTTATTGTTTTTTTGTTATCTTTTATAAAGTTGTCACTTCGCCAGTGATCATTTTCTAAAAATTGTATGAGCAGGTTTTTATTATTTATTTATTTATTTATTCATTTGTTTGTTTGTTTAAACTGGAAGCTCTGGGGCGGAAGAAAAGCGGAAAAAGGCGATGATGCAGTTACAATGTGAAAAAACATTTAAGGTGTTTACTACAAAAGTTTCAATATGAGTGTTGGATTGTCAGCAAGATAATCTAATAGAATGCAAACATACTTCGAGTTCAGATAGAAGTTCATTTAGTGTAATATATCTAGGTAACAGACTTGTTAATACAGCGAGGCGAGTGTAGCAACGTGAACAGACTGAGTCAGTCAGCTAACCCAGCTACACGTGCTTCAGTGGACTGTTGCTTATCTGAAGATATGGGACAACTTTGTGGATGTGATCAACAGCTGACACTCGCCGTGTGTACAGAAACAATTAGACTAATTGGAAAATCCCCAAACAGGGAACTAAGTTGTACTGGTTTTCTCTTGGTTTGTTTCTCTTTGGAATTAAATGATTGTTGAGTTTTTGGTCTCGGCGACCCCAAGCACTGAATCAGGCCTCATTTATTTGGACATTAAGCTAATTAGAAAAAGAAAGCCAATTAAGTTATTTTATATGAAAGCAAACACTGTTATGACTCTGAAGTGTGAGTGCACATAGCTGTTTTATTCTGTTCTTATAATATTATACTTTAGCTTAAGAGGTAAGGTTGTTATAATGACCCAAGTCTTATAATATTGGAATAAATGAATAATCTGAGTTATCATAAAAGTAGATTAGAATAAAATGACTCAGGGAACCTTTCTACATACATTAAGAGTAAATAGCCTACATATGCATGATCTGCTGTGCTTTAAGAGGAGGATTTAATCTTCACTGTTATTAAAACAAAACCTACAGCATGTTTGTTATTGGACCAGTTACATTCAGCACCACTTTGCAAATGTCAGAAAAGTTTTAATATGACTAAACTTGCATTTTCCTTTGTGCTTAATAAAACATCTGATTAAACATCTTATTAAATCTGTGTCCATGTAAACAGTTAAGCTGGAATCTTCAATCATAATCATTTCAATATGGCTAAAGAAATAATGTCCGTGTATCAAATTCAAATTTTATTTGTCACATACACAAACATACACAGTACGAAATGTAGGGAAATGTATTATACGACTGCTATTGACCCTAAAAGAGAAATAAAGTTTACAAATAAGAAATAAATATAAATAAAAGAATACGATAGAAATTAAATAAAAAAATTAAATTAAACTAGGAAAAAATAGAACTAAAAATAAAAATAGAAATGTGCTAGAAAAAAATGGAACTAAAAATAAAAATAGAAATATGATATGATATGCATAAAAATAGAAATATACTGTACATAGAAATATGATGTGCATAAAAATAGAAATATACTGTACAAATTGAAATATACTGTACTGGTGTGCAAATATGCATAGAACAAAGTGTCTTTGTGCAGAGGTTATTAAAGTGTCTTTGTGCACTGGTCCAGGATGTAAACGTAAACATGTAGTGTAGTTGTGAAGGTAGGTGTGCAAAGTTATTAAAGTGTCTTTGTGCAATGGTCCAGGATGTAGATGTACAAAATGTAGTGTAGATATGAAGGAAGGTGAGCGTGTAATTGTCCATAGTGTCCATGGATGTAAAAAGATTGATAGATTTGATCAATTATGAAAAGATTGTGTTAGTTCATGGTTGTGGTTGAGAGACCTTATCGCCTGCGGGAAGAAGCTCCTCCTTAGTCTCTCTGTGTTGGCCTTCAAGGAGCGGAATCGCTTCCCAGACCGCAACAGAGTAAACAGTCCGTTATTGGGGTGGCTGAGGTCCTTCACGATCTTCCTGGCCTTGGTCAAGCACCGCTTGCTGTAGATCGAGTGCAGGTCAGGGAGCTCGATGCGGATGATGCGCTCAGCTGATCGCACCACCCTCTGTAGAGCTCGTCTGTCCTGCATGGTGCTGTTCCCGAACCAGGTCGTGATATTTCCCGTCAGGATGCTCTCTATGGTGCAGGAGTAGAAATTCCTGAGCACCTTGGAGGGCAGTCTAAAGTCTCTCAAGCGTCTGAGGTGGTAGAGACGCTGCCGGGCCTTTTTTACCACGGTGTTGATGTGACAGGACCATGCCAGGTCCTGCGTGATGTGAACACCGAGGTATCTGAAGCTGTCCACTCTCTCCACTGGGCTCCTGTTGATGACGGGGGTCTGGTAGTTCCTCACCTGCTTAGTGCTGAAGTCCACTATCAGCTCCTTTGTCTTACTGACGTTCAGGAGGAGATTGTTTCTCTGGCACCAGTTCTCCAGATTTCCAACCTCCTCCAGGTAGGCCGTCTCATCGTTGTTCGTGATCAGGCCCACCACAACAGTGTCGTCAGCAAACTTGATGATGGTGGTGGAGCTGGTAGTGGCCACGCAGTCGTGGGTGTACAGAGAGTACAGCAGGGGGCTCAGAACACAACCCTGGGGGGCTCCAGTGCTGAGAGTGAGGGAGGCTGAGACATGTCCGCCCATCCTTACTGCCTGTGGTCTGCCAGTCAGAAAATTGGAGATCCACTGACACATTGATAAGCTGAGTCCCAGGTTCTCCAGCTTGGTGGTAAGTGTGGAGGGAATTATGGTATTAAATGCAGAACTGTAGTCGATGAAGAGCATTTTCACATAATTCCCCCTCCGAGAGTCCAGGTGAGTGAGAGATGTATGGAGGAGATGAGAGTTTGCATCGTCTGTGGAACGGTTTGGACGATAAGCAAACTGTAGTGGGTCGAGTGTGTCTGGTAGTGAAGAGATGATGAAGTCTCTGACCAGGCGTTCAAAGCACTTCATCACTACTGAGGTGAGGGCTACAGGGCGATAGTCATTGAGGGAAGCAGGATGAGGTTTCTTTGGGACAGGAACAATGATGGATTCTTAGAAGCATGTGGGGATCACCGACTGAGATAAAGAGATGTTGAATATCTCAGTGAACACAGGTGCTAGCTGGTCTGCGCAGGCTCTGAGAATGTGGCCTGAGATGCCGTCTGGTCCTGCTGCTTTCCTGGTGTTCACTCTCTTAAAGGCTCTCCTCACGTCATGCTCGGTGATGATGAACGCGCTTCCGCTGCTGGCAGTGACTTCCTGTCTGCAGCCGTTAGCGCCGCTAGCATTAGCATCGCTAGCGTCTTTAGCTGCAGCCTCGAAGCGAGCATAGAAAATGTTCAGCTCGTCTGCCAGAGACACGTCTGCGTTTATCATACCGGATGTTGGTGCTTTATAATCCGTAATTGTCTTTAATCCCTGCCACAGGCTCCTAGAGTCACTCTGTTGGAGTTGTGACTCTAGTTTCCTCCCGTAGAGCTGCTTCGCCTCTTTCACCGCCTTCCGGAGGTCCGTGTTGTAGGCAGCGGTGCGAGATTTCAGAGCGTCGCGGATGGTTTTATCCACCCACGGCTTCTGGTTGGGAAACGTTTTAATAGTCTTTTTTTCTACAGTATCGTCCGCTAGTTTCCCGATGAATCCCACAACCGCTTCCGTAAACACGCTGACGTCATCGTCGGAGCTGTTTCTGAACATGTCCCAGTCTGCGTCATCGAGTGCGTCCTGTAACGCGGCCACCGATTGGTCCGTCCAGCGCGCGACCTCCCTCTGAACCGGAACTTCCTGTTTCAGCCTTTGTTTGTATTTTGGCATGAGGAAGATGGCGGCGTGGTCGGATTTACCAAACGGTGGACAAGATTGTGCCTTGTAGCCGTCCTTGACTGTAGTGTAACAGTGGTCCAGTGTCCTTTCGCCCCTGGTGGGGCAGGTGATGTGCTGATTAAAGTTCGGCGCTGCGCGTTTGAGGTTGGCACTATTAAAGTCCACCGCCACAATAAGCGCAGCGTCCCGGTGTTGTGTTTGTTGTTGTGTGAGTGCCTCATGCAGCTCACATAAGGCAGTGTCCCTGTCCGCTTGTGGTGGAATATAAACGGCGCTGATTATGACCGATGTAAACTCCCGAGTAAGGTAAAAAGGACGACACATGATGGACAGTAGTTCCAGGTTTGGTGTGCAGGAGCGTGTGAGAGGAACAACACTCGCGCTGTTGCACCAGCTGCTGTTTACCATTAAACACACGCCGCCTCCCCTTGACTTCCCCGAGTCCCGCGCCTGTCCATGCGGTGAACCGAGAAGAACTCGGCCGGCTGGATGGCGTGGTCCGGCACCGCTGGGTTCAGCCATGTCTCGGTGAAGCAGAGGAGATTGCAGTCCCGATTGTCTCTCTGGAACTTTATCCTGGCCCTGAGGTCATCGAGCTTGTTCTCCAGTGACTGGACGTTGGCGAGCAGGATGCTAGGCAGAGGTGTGCGGTGTGCACGGGCTCTCAGCCTGTTCCTGACGCTGGCTCGTTTCCCTCGGGGCTGCCGCTTCGCGTCGCGTCCTTTGTTGTCCCTCAGGATCACACTCGGCCAGCTCGGATCCGGAGTTAAAAACGTCGAATTGTGAGTACATTGTATACCAATAGAAACAAGAGTGTCTCTATCATAACTAATGTACTCCATGGTGGTAATTTTGCCGGTTTTAAAACGCTGTAAACTAACTTAAAGAACAAAAACAAAGAAAAGGTGGTCGGAGCAGTCGTGACGGCAGCCGACCTCACCGGCGCCATCTTGATCATTGTGTAAATGTATGTAGTGACAGGAAGCTGTTCATGGGAGGTTTATGGTGAAACACCTCACCTCAGTTACACTACAGTTAATCCTGGAGTACATCTAGTTCAAATCCAAGGACTGTTTATGTACAAAAGTAAATACGCTGCAGATGATGACATGCACAACCCTGGTTATTGAAGTCACAAAATCAGAATCCATTAACTCAAATGCAGTCCCTGGTCTCAAAGAGCCCTCCATGGGTTACTCATGACAACCCTTCACAAGTAAGAATAAAACATATATAAATATATTTAAGTGTTTTTACAGCAGCTAAGCTCAACACTTCACACAAACACTAAGTAGTTTCCTATCACTGGCTCAAAAGTGGAAGTGGATGATACTTTCTGCTGAGACCACATAAACAGAGTAGTCACAGAGACAGAACCACACACTGTCCCCGCTACTGACAAACCACATCCCACCATGCTTCTTTGCTAAAGTTTCCATGGCAACAACACTAATGTGCCCTTGTAGGCTCTTAAACCCAGGAAATATCTACAGTATATTAGTTATATTCTATCCTAAATATCACTGAACAGGATACATTTTACAAAATTCCAGCAAATTAACACTCATGTCTGCTGATAAGAAGAATCTCAGTTAGCTGTGTGCATTTTACTGCTTCATAACTATACTCTTCATATAGTTGACCAATAACGTGTGGCTTAAACAGAAAAAAGGAGAGGAAAACCCAAAAGCAGCTCCCAGGCAGAGAACCGGCTCCAGTCGTTCACCTTAAAGAGCAGCTCTAAGAGCCATATTGTTCTGACACATCAGTAGTAACAGACTGTTAAAGAGTGACAGGAAGCAGTTCATGTGAGGTTTATGGTGAAACACTTCTTCTTACTAACACTACAGTTAATCCTGTAGTACGTCTAGTTCACTCAGATAAAAGTTAATGTACAGAACACTGATATTAAACGTTGTACATTTTACATCATCGAACATGTATTGTGTAATCTAACAGTTTATACTGCAGTACACACAGACACTGTTTATTAGATTAGTATCAGAAACACTTTAATTTTACAGTGCTTTAACAGGGGCTGAGGTCGACACTTTAGACACACGCACGCACGCACGCACATACACACACACACTTCCTGAGTTTTTTTTTTTTCTTTTTTTTTGTCACTGGCTCAAGTGGAAGTGAACGTCATGCTACTGTCTACTGTCTAAAACAACAAATACACCCTGTAAAGTCACAGAGATAGACAGTGAGTGTGGGTACGATAACTAACAAAACATTTTTAATTATTATTAATATAATTATTATTATTATTATTATCTGAGGAGTTTGTGAGACTGGATGTAGAATGGAGATGGTCCTCATCTTCACCTTCTGCCTGATTCTAGGTAAGTACAAACACTTCCAAATCCTCATCAGTCTCAGTGTTCAGTATCAGTGTCACATTAAAGCTATGCACTGATGGACATTTTACATGACATGCATGATTTGGACTATTAGTCTGAGTGTGTTATGTTATATTGTTTAATCCAACTTGTACTGAAGTACACACACACACACACACACACACACACACACAAACATTAACAATGTTTACACTTTAATATTCCTGGATACTGAGCTTCATTTTGGTCTTATATGTTACACCATGGTCCTGGATCATATTTCATTCCACTGTATATTATTCTCCAGCTGGTACTGATGCTGTAACTACAGTAACTGGATACAGAGGACGATCAGTTCAGATTAAATGTTCCTACACATCTGGATATGAAGAGAAGACAAAGTATCTCTGCAGAGGACAATGTTCTGTTGTGGCCATAAAAGACGTTCCTGTTCACTCTAAATCTCCTGCTAAAGACTCCAGATTCTCTCTGTATGACGACACAACAGCCAAAGTCTTCACCGTCAACATCACTGATCTGAGACCAGAGGATGGAGGAACTTACTGGTGTGGGATAGAGGGGAGAGTGTATGATTCTTACACAGAGATTCTACTGCTGGTTAAACCAGGTGAGTGTTACACAGAGGAGAGTAAAATAATCTTACATTAATTTATTAATCATGAACATATTGTCATTGAGCTTTTGTAATGTCATACAACGACTTATACTGTTTACATTACGATTTACATTTACATCTGAAAATCTACACAGCTGATATTCACCAACATCTGTTAGCTACATAAGCGTTAGCTTAGCCACAGGGAGCTAAAGTGTTTGTGCTAAGCTACATAAGGCAGTATGTTAGCAGGATTAGCAGTGTTATCTACATGCTAACCTAAAATATATAAGTGACATTAAAAGAGAATATTTCACAAAAACCAGTAAAAGCTGGTGAAAAATTAGGAAAAATTAAATTATAGTTCAATATTGTGGCGTGGGCGGGGCAGCGGCTGACGACCAGCATGCCTTGCGGGAATGTCGGTGTGTTCACCATGATGGGGAAAGGTTTTTGGGTTAGTGGCTTCGGCCCTGTTGTGTGTGTTGGGTGTGTGACGTGTGAAATGTGCTCCAGTTCAGGCTGATGCTGAATTGGATGTAGGCTCCTGAGTGAAGGTGCTGCTCATGCCATACCTGCTGTGTGCCTAATAAAGTACTCCCAGCCATTGCATTGGGCAGCAAATAAGCTCACTCGTCTCTCCAGCATTCTTTCCGGCGTAAAAACGCTACAATATGATCAGAATAAGGATTATAAGAGACTTAATAACTTTCTCATGGTAACAGTTTGCTGGATTCTCCTCCTCAGCTGGAGCAAATCACTCTTTAAAACACACCTGTTCTCTGTCAGTGTTGTTCTGAGGAAAAGATAAACTCCTCCCACTTTCCAGAACATTATGTACAGCACATGCCATCTTACACACACGCAGGAAACTCACTGGGTCTGTGTGTGTGTGTGAGTTGGGGGCGTGGCCTTGTGAGTAAATTACCCTGTGAGTACAATGTGGGCGTGTCCTGTCCTTATTAGTCATTATTAGTTAATGAAGTGAGACGGAAAGAAGCAAATACAGAAAGAGAAGACGGATCTGCTTCTTTTAGGATTCATACAGATTACATAAACAAAGAATATATTTTTTTTAATTTAAGTTTATTATGAATAAATTAATTTTTTTTATTTAAGTTTCTTCATTTAAAAGTAGACCATTTAATCTTTATATAGTTATATTTCTCATGTCTGTGTGTCTGCAGTTTTCTCTGGGTTTCAGTTTATTTTAGTGACGTGTTACAGAAAGACAGTGACGGAGACTAAGACGGCTGAAAGCGCACCCTGTTGAGTTTCGAATTTAAAAATAGACTGTTTATTTTATCTTTCAGATTCTCCTCCCATCAGTACTGTCTCACACACCACACACACTATATACACTACACACACCACACACTACAAACACACCACTTCAACACACTCCATGAGTCTATCAGTGCATGCTGAGAACACACACTCAACAACAGGTATGAACTGCTTTCTTGTTCTCGTCATTAAATTTCTCTGGTATCATTCAATATATCTTGTATTTTTATTTCAGCTAATCCACTAAATAATATTATCCAACCAAACTCCACCCCCTCATCTCAGGGTATGTAAAATATTATGTGTTTTTAAACCTTTACAACCATTTATTTATATAAGAAACAATACACAGATCAAACAGGAAAAATGGCCACATCTGGGAGATGTAAATAATTTAAGCATCGTGCTACGTTCTTCCTTTTTTTCATTTTTAAATAAAGATAAAGAATACATTTTTCTCACACACACACTATATATATATATATATATATATATATATATATATATATATATATATATATATATATATATCTATATATATATTGTTGCTCAGGATTTCTGGCCTGATGTTCAGTATTCAGTAAAATCACTATAACAACCTGAGTGGCTTATGAAATTTAAAACTGCTGCCCCAGTGACATCCCTACCTATTATTGTACTTCCACATGTGTGGTATTTATTCAGGTTAAATCTACACATGGTTCACCTACACCTCCCTCAGTCTGGTCTGTCTGGTCTGAGATCTCCGGATTGAAAACAGTTTAATTACACCACATCGAGACACATCAACATTCTAAAGGCCACAACACACACACACACACACACACACACACACACACACACATGTTGTAAATAAGTAACTGTTTGGTTAAAATTAGAATCTAAATGATTAGAATAATGTTTCTCTTGCAGGATTTCCAACATCCACTCTCATCATTACTGTGTCTGTGGTTCTGGTGCTGATTCTCTTTGCTCTTATATTGACTGTCACACTACAGAGAAAGAAGAAGACTCGAGGTACCGCAAACACACACATGCATGTTTAGTTTCAGTCAAACAACCAGTTTTATACTTTATGGCTGTTTGATTTGACCAGTGCCTGTGCAATTAGGACTAGCACTTAATGTTAAATTAGATAAATGATTGGGGAACATTGTGTCATTTAGAAGAAAAAAAGAAATGCCAAGGCTGTTTAGTGTGGGGAATTGTAGTTTCACTAAAAACCACCAGTGTTTTTAGTGTTAAAGTGAGTTTTTCCACATTTACATTTAGGCATTTGGCAGACGCTCTTATCCAGAGCGACTTACATTTTTATCTCATTACACATCTGAGCAGTTAAGGGTTAAGGGCCGCGCTCAAGGGCCCAACAGTGGCAACTTGGTGGTTGTGGGGTTTGAACCTGGGATCTTCCGAACCGTAGTCCAATTCCTTAACCACTGAGCTACCCCTGGCACTGAGCTACCCCTGTGAAAGTTTTTCCAGACCTGAAACTACGGAAATAAAATCCTAAATCCAGGATAGTGTCAGTGGTTGAGGGATTATAAAAGCACTAAACAAACATTTTTATTGGTTTATGTAAGTTTTGAAAAAAAATCTTCTCATTGTATGGGAGAGAGTAAAAGATGTAAGTGTGTGTAGATTTGTAATGTGAGTGTTAACATTTGTGATGTGTGTGATGTTCAAGTGTGTTTATACCTGTGTGCGTGTCTGTGTGTGTAAAAGAGAAAGAGACGCGAGTGTGTATGTGTGTGTGATATAAGTGTGTTTGTGGGTGTGTGTAAGTGTTAACATTTGTGATGTGTAAATGTGTAAAATAGGCCGCTGAAGCTGGGAAAAAAATGAATCACACTATGATTTTACTCAATGTGATATCATTGAACATTAAAGTTATTAATCACTTTTCAGCGTAAGTTTAAGACATTATCACGGCTGACCAGTTTAAGATATTAAAAATCACTCTGCAATTTTGCATCCTAAATGTCTTTAGATCACATGGGCCTGGTTTGGTGGTGATCGTATAAATTCCTTAGAAGGAGTAAATCGAAATCCATCGGGTGCGTTTTGTCAAATGACACAAAATAACTGACTTAGTTAAGCCCATGACATACAGTGTGAAAGTTGTTTGGCCTAATAAGCTCTAAATGTGTTCCGGGTTTCGCGTGCATACGTCCAAGTGTGCATAAGCTATGCAGCGGAATCTCATCTAGGGGCCCCTGAGGGCCACATGCCATGCCCAGGGCTCAAACTCTCCTAATGACAGCAGATTCCAACCTGTCTGCCAATTTTCATGAGTTTTTCAGCATATTAAGACCCCAAAAAGACCAAAACAATGGATAAAAAAATTATCATCAGAAAAACAGTGCTTGGGCCCTATCTATACAGTGAATCCTTGGATTATGAGCATAATTTGTTCCAGAAGCAGGCTGGTATTTCAAAACACTCGTAAATCAAAGCGAATTTTCCCTCAAGAAATAATGGAAAATCAAATTCATTCCACAGCCCATATATACATAAATACATAAAAATAATTTATAAAAAATTTGAAGTAAAAATAAAACAAATTAACCTGCACTTTAAAAAAAAGTTAAAATAAATCCTGACAGATACAGTAAGTGCGACAGGCAAGTGCTGCTGTTTATGCAATCAACTGATCACGTTTCAGAGCCCCTCTCCCAGCCTGCATGTCGCCATCCCGATAATCTTATCTAATCCACGAACATAAAGAAGCCTCTGTAAAACTAGGTTGCAGGAAACTTCACAAGGCATGGGGCAGGAATTTTGCTTTGCCTGGAGCCACACTAAGACCTCGAAGTGAACCCAAAACTAAGGGTGTAAATCGGCGATCCGGTAAACAAAGTGGACAGTTTTATAGCTTTAACCCAAGTTGGGGAAGGGGACCTCTAAGTCACACTCTGACACTCGTTGACCTCCAGAGCACATGTTTTTCAATGAACAAAGAGGCATACAACATGGACACTATTTTAAGCCATCTTTAAAGTGTGCCAGTAGGACAAAATGCATATACAGTACATACATTTACTCAGTATGTTTTATTCCTATGTGTATGATATTTGATTATTCTGCATAACCTAAAAGTTGTAATCAGCATTTAGAAATGCCTTTTATTAGATAAAGGAAGGAATGAGTGGGTAAGATATGATACTGTTGGATATCAATCTAAAGCTGGCTTTATTTAAAGAACGTTGGTGAACATTTAAAATTGGTAGCATAAACAGAGCTCATGCTAAATTACTTTATAAGAGGTATTAAAACTCCAACCAAATGAGCCCATGTGACAGCCGAAACACAGGGCTAATGTATGCACAAAAGGGGTAACCACGTGAGGCATGCCTAAGCCCTGCAACCACATCCGATTTTTCATATGTTCAGTGGTGTGAAAAACTATTTGCCCCCTTCTTGATTTCTTATTCTTTTGCATGTTTGTCACACTTAAATGTTTCTGCTCATCAAAAAACTGTTAACTATTAGTCAAAGATAACATTGACAAAGATAATTGAACACAAAATGCAGTTTTTAAATGAAGGTTTATGTTATCAAGATGGCGCCGGTGAGGTTGGCTGCCGTCACGACTGCTCCGACCACCTTTTCTTTGTTTTTGTTCTTTAAGTTAGTTTACAGCGTTTTAAAACCGGCAAAAAAGGAAGGAAAGGACACTGGACCACTGCTATACAACGGTCAAGGATGGCTACACGGCACAATCTTGTCCACCGTTTGGTAAATCCGACCACGCTGCCATCTTCCTCATGCCAAAATACAAACAAAGGCTGAAACAGGAAGTTCCAGTTCAGAGGGAGGTCGCGCGCTGGACGGACTAATCGGTGGCCGCGTTACAGGACGCACTCGATGACGCAGACTGGGACATGTTCAGAAACAGCTCCGATGGTGACGTCAGCGTGTTTACGGAAGCGGTTGTGGGATTCATCGGGAAACTAGCGGATGATACCGTGGAAAAAAAGACTATTAGAACGTTTCCCAACCAGAAGCCGTGGGTGGATAAAACCATCCGCGACGCTCTGAGATCTCGCACCGCTGCCTACAACACGGGACTCGCGTCGGGGGACATGGAACCGTACAAGGCTGCGTCATACAGCGTCCGGAAGGCGGTGAAAGAGGCGAAGCAGCGATACGGGAGGAAACTAGAGTCACAACTCCAACAGAATGACTCTAGGAGCCTGTGGCAGGGATTAAGGACAATAACGGATTATAAAGCACCAACATCCGGTATGACGAACGCAGACGTGTCTCTGGCAGACGAGCTGAACACTTTCTATGCTCGCTTCGAGGCTGCAGCTAAAGATGCTAGCGATGCTAATGCTAGCGGCGCTAACGGCTGCAGACAGGAAGTCACTGCCAGCACCGGAAGCGCGTTCATCATCACCGAGCATGACGTGAGGAGAGCCTTCAAGAGAGTGAACACCAGGAAAGCAGCAGGACCAGACGGCATCTCAGGCCGTATTCTCAGAGCCTGCGCAGACCAGCTAGCACCTGTGTTCACTGAGATATTCAACATCTCTTTATCTCAGTCGGTGATCCCCACATGCTTCAAAGAGTCCATCATTGTTCCTGTCCCAAAGAAACCTCATCCTGCTTCCCTCAATGACTATCGCCCTGTAGCCCTCACCTCAGTAGTGATGAAGTGCTTTGAACGCCTGGTCAGAGACTTCATCATCTCTTCACTACCAGACACACTCGACCCACTACAGTTCGCTTATCGTCCAAACCGTTCCACGGACGATGCAATCTCTCATCTCCTCCATACATCTCTCACTCACCTGGACACTCGGAGGGGGAATTATGTGAAAATGCTCTTCATCGACTACAGTTCTGCGTTTAATACCATAATTCCCTCCACACTTACCACCAAGCTGGAGCACCTGGGACTCAGCTCATCAATGTGTCAGTGGATCTCCAATTTTCTGACTGGCAGACCACAGGCAGTAAGGATGGGCGGACATGTCTCAGCCTCCCTCACTCTCAGCACTGGAGCCCCCCAGGGTTGTGTTCTGAGCCCCCTGCTGTACTCTCTGTACACCCACGACTGCGTGGCCACTACCAGCTCCACCACCATCATCAAGTTTGCTGACGACACTGTTGTGGTGGGCCTGATCACGAACAACGATGAGACGGCCTACCTGGAGGAGGTTGGAAATATGGAGAACTGGTGCCAGAGAAACAATCTCCTCCTGAACGTCAGTAAGACAAAGGAGCTGATAGTGGACTTCAGTACAAAGCAGGTGAGGAACTACCAGACCCCCGTCATCAACAGGAGCCCAGTGGAGAGAGTGGACAGCTTTAGATACCTCGGTGTTCACATCACGCAGGACCTGGCATGGTCCTGTCACATCAACACCGTGGTAAAAAAGGCCCGGCAGCGTCTCTACCACCTCAGACGTTTGAGAGACTTTAGACTGCCCTCCAAGGTGCTCAGGAATTTCTACTCCTGCACCATAGAGAGCATCCTAACGGGAAATATCACGACCTGGTTCGGGAACAGCACCATGCAGGACAAACGAGCTCTACAGAGGGTGGTGTGATTAGCTGAGCGCATCATCCGCATCGAGCTCCCTGACCTGCACTCGATCTACAGCAAGCGGTGCTTGACCAAGGCCAGGAAGATCGTGAAGGACCTCAGCCACCCCAATAACGGACTGTTTACTCTGTTGCGGTCTGGGAAGCGATTCCGCTCCTTGAAGGCCAACACAGAGAGACTAAGGAGGAGCTTCTTCCCGCAGGCGATAAGGTCTCTCAACCACAACCACACCACTATGCAGAACTAACACAATCTTTTCATAATTAATCAAATCTATCAATCTTTTTACATCCATGAACACTATGGACAATTACACGTTCACCTTCCTTCATATCTACACTACATGTTGTACGTTTACATCCTGGACCATTGCACAAAGACACTTTAATAACTTTGCACACCTACCTTCACAACTACACTACATGTTTACGTTTACATCCTGGACCAGTGCACAAAGTCACTTTAATAACCTCTGCACAAAGACACTTTGTTCTATGCATATTTGCACACCCAGTACAGTATATTTCAATTTGTACAGTATATTTCTATTTTTATGCACATCATATTTCTATGTACAGTATATTTCTACTTTTATGCACATCATATTTCTAATTTTTATTTTTAGTTCTATTTTTCCTAGCACATTTCTATTTTTATTTTTAGTTCTATTTTTTTCCTAGTTTAATTTAATTTTTTTATTTAATTTCTATCGTATTCTTTTATCTATATTTATTTCTTATTTGTAAACTTTAATTCTCTTTTAGGGTCAATGGCAATCGTATAATGCATTTCACTACATTTCTTACTGTGTATGTTTGTGTATGTGACAAATAAAATTTGAATTTGATTTGAATTTGATTTGATTTGAAAAAAAAACTCAAAATCTACATGGCCCTGTGTGAAAAAGTGATTGCCCCCCTTGTTAAAAAATAACTTAACTGTGGTTTATCACACCTGAGTTCAATTTCTGTAGTCACCCCCAGGCCTGATTACTGCCACACCTGTTTCAATCAAGAAATCACTTAAATAGGAGCTACCTGACACAGAGAAGTAGACCAAAAGCACCTCAAAAGCTAGACATCATGCCAAGATCCAAAGAAATTCAGGAACAAATGAGAACAAAAGTAATTAAAATCTATCAGTCTGGTAAAGGTTATAAAGCCATTTCTAAAGCTTTGGGACTCCAGCAAACCACAGTGAGAGCCATTATCCACAAATGGCAAAAACATGGAACAGTGGTGAACCTTCCCAGGAGTGGCCGGCCGACCAAAATTACCCCAAGAGCGCAGAGACAACTCATCCGAGAGGCCACAATAGACCCCAGGACAACATCTAAAGAACTGCAGGCCTCACTTGCCTCAATTAAGGTCAGTGTTCACGACTCCACCATAAGAAAGAGACTGGGCAAAAACGGCCTGCATAGCAGATTTCCAAGGCACAAACCACTTTTAAGCTTAAAGAACATTAAGGCTCGTCCCGTTACATCTGGCGTAAAAGTAACACAGCATTTCAGAAAAAGAACATCATACCAACAGTAAAATATGGTGGTAGTAGTGTGATGGTCTGGGGTTGTTTTGCTGCTTCAGGACTTGGAAGGCTTGCTGTGATAGATGGAACCATGAATTCTACTGTCTACTAAAAAAATAGTTTTTCACACCACTGTATGTGTGTGCGTACATTCAAGAAGCGTAGTTTCACTTAGATTAGTAAAATCAATTCTTGTTTCTTTATAAAGAACTATTGTCTTGGTCATGTATTTTAAAGTGTAAACATTTTGCTCAGATCTTAAGTTACCTTGCTCATGATTGCTAAATACTAGATTTTGTGTTATTATTGTTGGCCACGTGATATGCAGAACTGTTAAGATACACTTAATTATGCTTAACGCTGGATGGCTAGTCGATAAAGTGTACAGTTGATTATAAATTTTGATTCAGTTAATAAAATTAACCTGAATCGTTAAAGATTCGATAGACCTCTGACCCAGAGCTAAACATTACATATTAATGGTGAAGAATGCGACAGTCATTATTATGTAAACCTTACACAGCAATGACACACACTGAGCCAAAAAATTATTATTATTATTATTATTATTATTATTTTAAATGAAATAACAGATAATTGATGTAATTCCAGCATGTGCACTCAGGTCAACTGTACAAACCTGTAAGTTTAAGTTAAAACTCTTTGTTATAATCGCTGTACTTTATTTCAAATTCAGTGCACTGAGGTTCACAATTAAATGTATAAACATAATCTCTGTGCCAGCGCTGAGAGTCTGCACTGTGTATTTACTTAAATTTAACTCTGTCTCTCTTTATATCTCTCTGCAGGCTCTGAAACAGTGACACAATCACCCAGAGAGGTACATGAATATAATTTACTACAAGTATCACTTACACACTTTACTTTAATTGTACTACCTCAACTGTAATTGTAATTTTTATTTTACATTTTAGACAAATGAAGATTATGAAAATGACCAAAATGTCCTTCCTGTTAAAGGAAGAGAAAATGTCACTTTATCTGAATCTGTCTACCAGAGTCTGAACCCAGCCACCAACCAATCAGATTCAGTCTACCAGAGTCTGAACCCAGCCACCAACCAATCAGATTCAGTCTACCAGAGTCTGAACTCAGCCACCAACCAATCAGATTCAGTCTACCAGAGTCTGAACTCAGCCACCAACCAATCAGATTCAGTCTACCAGTAGCAGTATTTATTGTGCCTGCAAAATACATGTTGCCTGGCCTGAGAATTACTAATTTTATTTGTTTTCCTTTTTTTTTTGCATTGCTTCATAGGAAAATAATAATAATAAAAGATCTTCAACCTGCAGTCAAAATGTTACAACATGTGTTGCCAAGTCTGCATGTACTTCTGCTCTATATACAAATAATTATTATTATCATTATTAAACACCTTGCTTGTAGTTCGTCCAAAAAACATAAACACAAATGCTATATTAGTTTCCATTTTATATATATTTTTTTTTTACACCTTTTATTTTTACACTTTGCTTATGAATGTAAAGCTGTTTGAACACCTTCATGACATTTTACAAAATTTAATCACAAACAACACACAGAGTGTATAATAAAAACACTCAGTACCCACCACTCTAACTTAAAAAAAAGTGATATATGCTTTATATTAATAAATTAATTATTTTTAAAAATGTACTGTAGTCATGGCTTATGTAGCCCACAGAGTGACTCTATCATGTTCAATAGAGTATGGAAGATAACTACGAATAATGTGTAGACCAGATTCAGTAGGTTCTAGGTTTGAAAGGGGCCTTTAAGTGATGTTAAGTGATGCAGTAAGTCAGAAACACAAGACAGTAGTAAAAATTAACTATTTGTATTTACCATTTGTGTGTGTATGTTTAACAAACATCAAAAATGGAATTCAAATTATATTACAATGTTACCAATGAGAACTCTAGTAATACATTCAATATTTTACTACAATAAAAAAAATAATAAAACAGACCCTGGTCTAATAAAGCCTTAGTACTCAACTTTGGACCATCACGTGAAATTCAATTTGGTTCGTTATTCTGTGTGGACACTAGTGATGGCAAGTTTGAATCATTTTAGTGACTTGGTTCTTTAAATCTTGTTCATCAAAATGAACGAATCTTTTTTTTTAAAATAATTTTGTTCATTTTGTTATTTTGATCAGAAATAAAATAAAATGGTGTTCTTTCAATTGACAGACATTGAACACATTTACATACACAAAGTTTGTCCATAGTTCCAGTAATGAAAATATTACAATGAAGCTAAGAACATATTATAAACAGAATAAGCAGTTCACCTCTTATATCTTCTAGTCTGAGTTGTTTGTTATTTTTAATCTACTCCACTGCATAGCGTCTATGGGAGACACTTGACAAATGAACAAACGACTCGGACCAAAAGACTTAATGGTACTGTAACTACTCATTTCTGCTTCCTGTATATAACCTATGAAAGTTTTGCGATGCTTTGTGCATCCCATGGGCTTGGCTCACCATTCATGACATGGAAAAAGTAATTCACGGGAATCACTCAGTTCAAAAAGGTTTCCTCTGTGCTGTTTGACATTCTGCGTCCAGTTGCAAATTATGGATAAAATCAGAATACCCAAAATCAATTTACCAATTAAATTATTACACTGGATTATGGCATCGAATCAACCTAGCACTGGTTGAACTACTGACTACAAAGTAAAATGCAACGCAAGACGGCATAAAATATCACAAAGTTCAGGTTCAAAACACACACACAACATTCACAATAGTAATACAATGCAACGTAAATGTACGCAAACATTACCACATTTTATCATTAGCACCAGTGGCATCAAGCATGTGGCCTAGCATCAGACAATTAGGAAAGCAAAATAGTTTTATCAATAATTCACACAAAAGACTTGATGTACACGTGCGTATCTCAATTCACAGGTGTAAAACCCCAATTACGTGAATGAAAAAAAATTATATTCACAAAAAAAAACAAAAAAAAAAAAACTCACGTGCACAAAATAAATATTTTTTGGCAAAGTTTATTAATGAAACATTATAAAATAAAGTAGTAACTTACATGTGCATCGTATTCTTGGTTTGAGTAGGTGAAACTTAATTACCGTTGTCAATAACTCAAATTGCGCAAAAAAAAATTGGTGTGTAAAGCTGAGCTACTTGAGTGCTACGCTCCTGGAGGGCTGTGATTGGTTGAATGGTGCATGTGAGCTGTTTTTTGTGAATAAAGTATATATTTTTTTTTGTGCATGTCAATTGCGTTTTACACATGTGAATTTGGGATACGTACGTGTGCATCGTGTCTTTTGTGTGAATTATTATTGAGACTGATTTGCTTCCATAGACAATTATCTTGGCAACTAGCGAGTCTCCAGGCTGCTGTCCACACTGGAGCAACACGAACGAGTACACAAGATAACATGTGAGACACTCACTAAATGGCATCGCATTAAACTCCAGGAACATTTTACTATGGTTTGCTTCTAATCGTGAGAAGAAAAATACAACGCCATCAGCTTCTTGCACTCTTGCAAGTCTAGAAAGTTTCAGCGCTGTGCAGGTTCTTTTCACCTCTCAACCAATAGGAAGATACAACAAACTGTGACAAACCATTTAGTAAATAACCACAGGAGGATCTTCAGAAACAGCAGATTTCAGAACAAACCAGTTCATGTTGCACGGGGGGAAACTTCCATTTTTCACTTTAATAATTAAAACCTTGGAATCTAATGATATAGAGAATGAATTATATTATATTAAATACACGCAAAACCATTAGTAAGACTCTGTAACTTAACGTTAAGAAGGAATCCCTCTAGTGTAATGATGGATTGAAACACATTACACAATACATAACTTTCAGTAACACTAATTACATTCATCAATACAAATAAATTAATGATGTTGGAGTGACATCACCATTACATACAGTGGTGTGAAAAACTATTTGCCCCCTTCCTGATTTCTTATTCTTTTGCATGTTTGTCACACAAAATGTTTCAGATCATCAAACACATTTAACTATTAGTCAAAGATAACACAAGTAAACACAAAATGCAGTTTTTAAATGATGGTTTTTATTATTTAGGGGGGAAAAAAAATCCAAACCTACATGGCCCTGTGTGAAAAAGTAATTGCCCCCTAAACCTAATAACTGGTTGGGCCACCCTTAGCAGCAATAACTGCAATCAAGTGTTTGCGATAACTTGCAACGAGTCTTTTACAGCGCTCTGGAGGAATTTTGGCCCACTCATCTTTGCAGAATTGTTGTAATTCAGCTTTATTTGAGGGTTTTCTAGCATGAACCGCCTTTTTAAGGTCATGCCACAACATCTCAATAGGATTCAGGTCAGGACTTTGACTAGGCCACTCCAAAGTCTTCATTTTAGACGTAGAGTATTATGGTGAACTGGTATGTTTGGATGCTGTCTTCCTCACTCTAATTGATCACTCAGGTTTGCTGACGGTGAGGTGATTGTTTGCTTTACATGTCAGGAAGCCCTCATGTTTGTGTTTCCTTCTGGCTCTCCCTTTTAGTTATGCTGTCATAGTTAGTCCTGCCGGAGTCTCTGCTTGCACGCTACAGTTAATATACATTCACATTATACATTGTGTGACTGTGACCATACCTAACTGCCATCTCTCCTCTTCTTCTCTTTCCCCCCCTCTTTCTTTTTCCTCTCTCCTCCTGTCCCCCCCTTTCACTCTTTCTCTCTCTCTCTGTCGAGCTACACATGTCGTTCCTGAGCTGCCAGTGATCCAAACTCCCTCTGCCCTCCGGACCTGTCTGACCCATCCTGGTGCCCCGCTTCTGGCTGAAGATCTCGTCACATGGATGCCCCGTGTGTCTCTCTGGGATGCGTCTGGTGTCTGGGAATGATTCTCTCAACCTAGAAAATGGTTCTGGCCTTGACTGGTGTTGGCAACTGTTTCTCTGGGGACTTGACAGTTCGATAGTTCATGACTGGAACTTCTTACAAGTCTACCTGGGTCTTCAATAACTACCTGGACTCCATATTAACATCAATTAACATCAGCTATTTTAGCTGAACTGCCTCCCACCCTACACACTGTATATATGCAGATCATTTACTGCTTTTTGTTTCACCCAAATGAGGATGGGTTCCCTATTGAGTCTGGTTCCTCTCAAGGTTTCTTCCTCTTACCATCTCAGGGAGTTTTTCCTTGCCACTGTCGCCCTCGGCTTGCTCACCAGGGACAAACTGACCATTTTGATTCATACAAATTCACATTTCATACAAACCTAAATAATTCTTTTGACTATGTAAAGCTGCTTTGCGGCAATGAAAATTGCTAAAAGCGCTATACAAATAAAATTGAATTGAATTGAATTGAATTTTGTTTTTCTTCAGCCATTTAGAGGTGGATTTGCTGGTGTGTTTTGGGTCATTGTCCTGCTGCAGCACCCAAGATCGCTTCACCTTGAGTTGACGAACAGATGGCCGGACATTCTCCTTCAGGATTTTTTGGTAGACAGTAGAATTCATGGTTTCATCTATCACAGCAAGCCTTCCAGGTCCTAAAGCAGCAAAACAACCCCAGACCATCACACTAACACCACCATATTTTACTGTTGGTATGACGTTCTTTTTCTGAAATGCTGTGTTACTTTTACGCCAGATGTAACGGGACACGCACCTTCCAAAAAGTTCAACTTTTGTCTCGTCGGTCCACAAGGTATT
Organism: Clarias gariepinus; assembly: GCF_024256425.1. Classification (NCBI taxonomy): domain Eukaryota; kingdom Metazoa; phylum Chordata; class Actinopteri; order Siluriformes; family Clariidae; genus Clarias; species Clarias gariepinus. The sequence continues at coordinate 3,830,247 of NC_071117.1, forward strand.
TTCCCAAAAGTCTTGGCAATCATTGAGATGTTTTTTAGCAAAATTGAGATAAGCCTTAATGTTCTTTTTGCTTAAGTGGTTTGCGCCTTGGAAATCTGCCATGTAGGCCGTTTTTGCCCAGTCTCTTTCTTATGGTGGAGTCATGAACACTGACCTTAATTGAGGCAAGTGAGGCCTGCAGTTCTTTAGATGTTGTCCTGGCGTCTTTTGTGGCCTCTCGGATAAGTTCCATGTTTCTGCCATTTGTGGATAATGGCTCTCACTGGGGTTCGCTGGAGTCCCAAAGCTTTAGAAGTGGCTTTATAACCTGTACCAGACTGATAGATCTCAATTACTTTTGTTCTCATTTGTTCCTGAATTTCTTTGGATCTTGGCATGATGTCTAGCTTTTGAGGTGCTTTTGGTCTACTTCTCTGTGTCAGGTAGCTCCTATTTAAGTGATTTCTTGATTGAAACAGGTGTTGCAGTAATCAGGCCTGGGGGTGACTACAGAAATTGAACTCAGGTATGATAAACCACAGTTGTTATTTTTTAACAAGGGGGGCAATCACTTTTTCACACAGGGCCATGTAGGTTTGGATTTTTTTTCTCCCTAAATAATAAAAACCATCATTTAAAAACTGCATTTTTTGTTCAATTATATTATCTTTGACTAATAGTTAAATGTGTTTGATGATCAGAAACTTTTGTGTGACAAACATGCAAAAGAATAAGAAATCAGGAAGGGGGCAAATAGTTTTTCACACCACTGTATCTATTATACTGGAACTTTATATTATTATTAATAAAATATAACCTCAGTAATGCAGACATGTCTGGGTCGGAGTGTAGTGGAAATGTTTCTATAATCTACTCCATAGTGTCACTGCTCTCAACTGAATCAGTCCAGGATTTATAAAACACGTCTCCACATCACACTTACACTCACAGCCGTCTTACAGAGACACAAGTTAGGAAAGACTCGCTTCATACACACCCCAAGACACACTGTCTTGATCCTTGAGTTTGGTCCAGGGTCAGACCTGGGACAGCTGTACAGGAGTCATGATAGTGACAGGAGGAATAGACTCGTCACCATGGCATTTGTCCTGAGTCTCGGCTGATCTCCCTGTTTTATAACAATTATATAGGAAGTACAAAGATTACTGAACTCACAAATTTACACTGTATAAGCGTGTAAAGGTGTTTTTTAAGAGTAGCATCATAAACATAAACCTGTCCTAGTCTTCCTCTTCCTCTTCCTTCCTGACTCTGCAGTGTTTACTTGTGATTGATTCCTATTTACACACCTTGTCCTCTAGGGGGCAGTAGGGATTGTTTGTAACAGATATACTGTATATATAAACACTTGTTGCTTAAATTAATTTATTATCGAAAATAATGTAAAATTATGTGTAAAATTAATTACTATTACTATTAAAATAAACCTATGTGTATGGATTTTATTTACAGCCTGCTCAATATAACATTTAAAACTCACACACTCTAAACTCTAACTTCATGTTGTCACTCATTTTCACACCTTTTCCAGCGTCTTATCTGTGTATTGCCTGCTCTCTAAACTCCCTCCTACTGTTAATCCATCTCCCTGTGTGCTGTGTCTGTAACCCAGCCCGTCACATCCTGCTCAATGGAATCACACACACACACACACACACACACACACACACACACACACACACACCACTACACATCATGACATGTAGTTGACCAATAACATTATTATTATTATTATTATTATTATTATTATTATAACATGTTGCTTTAACAGAATAACGAAGAGAAAGAAGAATCAAAGTGTCATCCAGTCAGGATCACCTTAAAGAGCCGCGATGTTAACGACAGGCACATCATTAGTGACAGTGACAGTAATGAGTCATGTGAAGTAGATGGTGAAACAATTCATGTCACTAACACTACACTTAATCCTTAGGTAGCTGAGCACACACACACATGCACATACACACACACACACACACACACACACACACACCTACACACACACGCGCGCACACACACACACTTCCTGAGTGGTTTTCTGTCACTGGCTCAAAAGTGGAAGTGGACATCATGCTACTTTCTACTAATATCACACACACACCCTGTAAAGTCACAGAGACAGAGACAGTGAGTGTGTGTACGATAACTAACAGAACATTATTAATTATTATTATCTGAGGAGTTTGTGAGTCTGGATGTAGAATGGAGATGGTCCTCATCTTCACCTTCTGCCTGATTCTAGGTAAGTACAAACACTTCCAAATCCTCATCAGTCTCAGTGTTCAGTATCAGTGTCACATTAAAGCTTTGCACTGATGGACATTTAGCACAGAACTTTTATAGAGAGGTTCCAGTGTTTAAAGTAGTGAAGTTCTCAGGGGTGCTGAGAGCTCCTGGTTATCTTTAGAAGCACACAGAGGAGCTTCCACATCACTTACTGCATGAGGAAACCTACATGTTCAAGTCACCTACACATGGGAACATTATCTCTACTTATTTTCAGTGTAAAATTGACTTTGAAGAGTTTGTGTATCTGTATACGAGCTGAACAACAGTCCTTAACTACAGGTTATGTGTTTAAAGATCAGGACTAATGCTTTATCAGTGCAGTCGGCCTGCAGTCTCATCTCTCTTCTTCCTGTTGTTCAACACAGAATGTGAGTTTAGTGTTTTCTATCGAGTCTAGCCGAGAGCAGATAGTCCTGTTGTAGGACGTGTAGGATTTAGATTATTTGTGTGTGTGTGTGTGTGTGTGTGTGTGTGTGTATACTACTGCATATTACTGTATATTCTGCAAAAAAAAAAAAAAAAAAATACAGGTATTTTAAAAAACAAACAGTTTTGTTTTTATTTTGGTCCTGGATCATATTTAATTCCACTGTATATTATTCTCCAGCTGGTACTGATGCTGTAACTACAGAAACTGGATACAGAGGACGATCAGTTCAGATTAAATGTCCCTACACATCTGGATATGAAAAGAACAACAAGTATCTCTGCAGAGGCAATTGTCTTGTCCCCGGTTTTAAAGACATTCCTGTTGAATCTAAATCTCCTGCTAAAGACTCCAGATTCTCTCTGTATGACGACACAACAGCCAAAGTCTTCACCGTCACCATCACTGATCTGAGACCAGAGGATGAAGGAACTTACTGGTGTGTGATAGATCAGACAGGGCGTGATATTTACACAGAGATTATACTGCTGGTTAAAACAGGTGAGTGTTACACAGAGGAGAGTAAAATAATCTTACATTAATTTATTAATCATGAACATATTGTCATTGAGCTTTTGTAATGTCATACAACGACTTATACTGTTTACATTACGATTTACATTTACATCTGAAAATCTACACAGCTGATATTTACCAACATCTGTTAGCTACATAAGGCATTAGCTTAGCCACAGGGAGCTAAAGTGTTTGTGCTAAGCTACATAAGGCAGCATGTTAGCAGGTTTAGCAGTGTTAGCTACATGCTAAGCTAAAATATATAAGTGACATTAAAAAATATATATTTTACATAAGCCAATAAAACCTGGTGAAAAATGAGGAAAAAGAATAATAATAAAAAAACACTTTTGTATTATCAGAATAAGGATTATTTACGATTTAATAACTGACTCATGGTAACAGTTTACTGGATTCTCCTCCTTGGTTCTCTGTCAGAGACCCAGTGTTGTTCTGAGGAAAAGATAAACTCCTCCCACTTTCCAGAACATTCTGTACAGCACGTGCCATCTTACACACACACAGGAAACACACACTGAGTCTGTGTGTGTCTGTGTGTGAGAGAGAGAGAGAGAGAGTTGGGTTTTTGTGTTTTTTTTTTTATTATTTAAGTTTGTTTATTTAAAAGTAGACACTTTAATATTTCTATAGATATATACTGTGTGTGCAGTATTATTTATTAGAGACGCATTTTAGAAAAGGGGTTTATTATTTTTTTTGTTTGTTTATTTTTCTTTATTTTACAAAACCACAATGTTTTGTTGATATTGTGAGTGTACAGAAATAAAAGTAGAGCCTTTACAGAGTCAGACTACATTTATGTATACGATCAAATATGAAGCAGCATTTTAACTTTTTTCACATTACCAGAAAAAAAAAATTGCCAGTTGTCCCGCTGGTGGTCTCACTGACCCCTGAAGGTTTAAGCACAGTGTACAATGTAAAACAGAGCTTTTTTATCAAGTGAGTCTGAAATGTAAAAATAAACTGTTTCTTTTATCTTTCAGATCCTCCTCCCATCAGTACTGTCTCACACACCACACACACCACACACACCACTTTAACACACTCCATGAGTACATCAGTGCGTGCTGAGAACACACACTCAACAACAGGTATTTGTTTCACCTTTTCATTATACTTCTCTCACATCATACATTATGTTTAATATTTTTATTTCAGTTAATCTACTAAATGATGCTACCCACCCAACCACCACTCCATCATCTCATGTACAATATCATGTTTTTTAAGCCTTTATTTACATTTATTTTTATGAGAAAATGTATAGGATGTACATGTTTTAGGCATCGTTCTCTGTCCTGGAATTTATTTTAACCCTTTATTCACTGCAAATTTTATAAAAGTTATGTTTGTTTAAAAAAAAAATCTTAAAAGAGTAAACAAAAGAGTAAAATGTATGTGTTGGACAATGAAACTGAAACACTGGCCAATTTAGTGTTGGAAGTTTCATGGCTAAATTTGACTAGCCTGGTGGCCAATTTTTATTGATTGCACATTCCACCAGTAAGATCAGAGTGTGAATGTTTAATGTAAAAGCACGGTTTTGTTTAAAACATTTCAGTGCACACAACATTATGGGTGACATATCAGAGTTCAAAAGAGGACAAGCTGTTTGTGCGTGTCTCACTGCCACATCTGCTAAACAGCAAGTCTTTGTGATGTATCAAGAGCCACAGTACCCAGGGTAATGTCAGCATACCAGCAAAAAGGACGAACCATATCCAACAGGATAAATGCGGATGCAAAAGGAAGCTGTCTGAGAGGGATGTCCATGTGCTAACCCGGATTATATACAAAAACATAAAACCACATCTGCCCAATGCTTAATTTTGTTCCTATATGGCCAGATATTTAAATCAAGACAATCATTCACAGTCTGAAGGCCACAAAACAAACCGCATCAATTCTATGCGACAAATCTGCATCTTTTGTCTCACTTTACTTTTGCGCACATGCATTAATCTAGAACATAAGTATTCACTTGAAATCAAAATGATAATTAACGATTTAAATTTGACCTTCATATTATGATCACGTTTCTCTTCCAGACTTTCCAATGTCCACCATCATCATTGCTGTGTCTGTGGTTCTAGCGCTGCTTCTCATTGTCCTGTTATTTACTCTCGCCCTTCAGAGGAAAAACAAGACCAGAGGTACCGCAAACAAATCTATTTAGTTATTTAAAATTTTAATAAAGTATGATTTAACTTTTTAAAAAGCTGAACTGTGAAATTATATTAAAAATAAGGTAAGGTGGTGACATACATGTGGTAAATTATTAAGGAATATTTCCATACTAATCATGTTATGCACCATACAGGAAAATAAAATATTTTGCTTGTAGAAGTTTAACATCAGTGAGATTTTGTACATGACTGTAAGGGTCCACCACTAGAGGTCACTGTTTTTTATTTGTAGTTTTTTGTTGGCTGACTCAGTTTCCCAGCAGGCACCTCGGTCAGGTGGTGCAAGTGCACACCTGAGCCGAGGTAGCCATTAAGCCATCTATAAATAGCTGTTTAGACTGGGAAACTGGGTCGAGCTTTTTTGGTATCACCACTGTCATTTGTGTGGGCATTTAGTTTTTTTTTGTTTTTGTTCTTTGTTTAGTTTATATTTTGATTTAAGTTGTGTTGACCTGAGCTCTCTTATTGGCAATGTTTCTGTGTATGTTCTGTGTGTCTGTGTTAGTGGAGCTGATTCAGTTCTGTCTTAAATGTATGTAAGTACTGTGGTTGTTGTCCTCCTGTGTTCTTTTGTGTTTAGCTAGAGTCAGGTAAGTAGTTAGGTGTGTGTTTGGCTAGGAGTGTGGGTAGCTAAAATATAGGTTAAGCTAACTAGCATGCTTCTAGCCATAGCCCCTTTGTGTCTCTATCCTGTTTCCTGTCTCCCTAGTGTCCCAGTGAGCTTGGCCTTGGAATGTCTCCTAGCCTAGCCACTGGGTATCCCTTGTCTCTGTGTTTCTGTGCCCCAATTCCCTAGTGTGTGTTGAGCTATTAGGTAAGTGTAGCTTAGTGCATGTTGGGGCTGAAGACATGTTTAGCTAGGTGTATGTGTACAGTAGCTGACTGTCATGGTTAAGAGCAATCTTAACCATGTTTAGCTAAAAGCCATGCCCTAGGACTGCCATGTCTTTAGCCCCACTCCCCCCTAGTTTCAGCTCCACACATAGTTTGTGTGTCCTGTTATGTGTTTGTCCTTCTTCTGCCTGTGTCTCGCCACAGGGCGTGTGTTCGTCCTCCAGTCTGTGTCTTGCCAAAGAGCCCCTGTTAGCACAATGTTAAGTTTGATTTTCTTTTTTTTGCTGAGTTTTATTTTTTTTTTATATTACACAACCCCTCTGTCCCTGCTCTCACTGCCCACGGCGATCAACACCTGCCTTTACACCCCGAACGTGACAATGACGTGCCTTTCAAAATACCCACCAGACCCTTTTTAAGCAGTTTATCACCTGTTAAACTGCTTGTTAATACAAATAATCAGTCAATTACAAGGCAGCAACTCAATGCATTTAGGAATTTATACTGTACATGGTCAAGACAATCTGCTGTCAATTATCAAAATGATCACCAGAATGGGGAACAAATTTGATTTAACTGACTTTAAATGCAGCATGGTTGTTGGTGCCAGATGGACTGATCTGGGTATTTCTGAAACTGCTGGTCTACTGGAATTTCAACACAATCATTGTTAGGGTTTAAAGAGAAAAGCATGAAGATGTCTTATTGATACCAAAGGACAGACTAGATTGGTTTAAGCTGATGGAAAGTAAACAGTAACTTAATGTCTTTTTTACAACCAAGTTATTCTGAAAAACATCTCTGAACACGCAGCATGTCAAACCTTTAAGCAGATGTGCTACAGCAGCGGCATAGCAGAAGCAGCTGATGTCAATTAAGAACAGGAACCAGAAGCTATAATTTGTATGAGTATTCCAAAATTGGACAATAGAAGACGTTGCCTGATCTGATGAATTTGGCATAAACATGAAATTGTGGATCCATTCTGTGTTATTTAAAAATTTTAGGCTACTTCTGATGGAGTAATAGTGTGGGAGAGAATGTATTGGCACATTTGGGGCAGGGTTTAAATGGCACAGCCTACCTGAGTATTTTCTTTATTATTAAAGAATAACACACCATGTTAGAAAGCTACATTTATCGCGAAGATACAGAAAATTTACAAATTGTGTTAATTATTGGTGTTTGTATATTTTATATTATGTGTTCAGCCTCATCCCCAGCCCAACCTGCACAAAGCTCCTCAAACCACAATGTGGTGAGTTGTGTTTCTCCAAAATCTTCTTTGGTTCCAACAAAACAAACAATGTTGCACTAAACCAGCAACACATTAACTGATTTAATGATGTTTAATGATTAGTGATTTTTACATCAATTTAATGATGTAATCAGAAATTGACAGTGTAAGACGTTTTTGGCCAGACTGTATACTTAAGAGCTTAATTTTTTACAGGAATACATTTTTTTTTTTTTTTTTTTAGTAAAAACTTAATCACAGATGTTTATTTTCCCTCTTCTACTCAGGTTCCACATCCTGATTGTGTTTATGAGGAGATTAAGGACAACATAAGTCTTACTAACACACTTTACTCCACTGCTCTGACTCCCACAAACCCCTCTGAGATTTATTCTGACCCTGAATTACCCACAATTCACTCTGACTCATCAGTCAGCGCTGCTCCACCATCGGGTGTGAAATCTGGTGAAAGTCTAACGTACGCAGCAGTGAGTTTTAACACAGATTCTACAGCAGTGATCTACAATCACGAGAGCAACTTATGTGAATATGCTACTGTTAATGACACTAAATGTGGCTAGTTAGCATACAACAGAATGCTAATCATCATGAGTTATTATCATATTATTTATAATTTAGTCCATTTTAGTTCTCATATCTGTTTGGTTAGAATGTGTTGATTAAATATTTAAAACAGCGGTGCTGACAATAGTGCAACAAATAAAATGTGTTTCATCTTATATTAAAATTTTTATTTTCTATTTTCCTTTGGATTTACTTTGGATTGCGAGCATAATTCATTGCAGAAGTGTGTTTGTATGTTAAAACACGTAAACCAAAGAAAATTTCCCCATAAGAAATAATTAAAACTTAGATTATTCGTTGCACAGCCCCAAAAAAATAAATACATAAAAATAATTAATACAAAATATAAAGTAAAAATAAAACCAATTCACCTGCACTTTACCTTAAAAAAAAAAAAGTTAAAATATAGCCCGACAGATAAGAGTTTCCATTAGTGTGTGTGTGTGTCTGTGCGAGTGTGTTTGTGCACGGTGTATGTGTCTGTGTTTGTGCGACACCTTCTCCCTCTCCCTTATCTTACACAGTAACCCTTCCTCCTCTTTTATTTTTGCAGGACGGGGTCCAATGACGCGTACACACACATAACGGCATGCTGACACAGAGAGAAAATAGATCTCTAACCTCTCTAATGAGACATTCTTTTTCACACTCTACACACATGCATACAAACACAAAATAAAATATGTTTCACGCACACACACGTGGTCACAGTGTTATAGTAAACAGTACACGCGTGCACGGATGTTGATTATACCAGTAAGAGACGAGCACTAAGACACAGTAGGGGAGACGATTACCCACAATTCCACAGTGCAAGAAAGAAAAAACGTTGGCTCAGTTGTGATCACTTGACGCTCGGTGTCAAAACAAGGAGCGCATGCGTGATACATGATATCGGCACTCGTAAACCAAGACTTGTCTGTTTTAAGTCAAAATGTATTAAAAATCTATGCTCGTCTTGCGGAACACTTACAAACCACGTTACTCACAATCCGAGGTTTCACTGTATCTGGAACAAGGTGTTATTTAAAAAAAATTTACTTTAGGGTAACTCTAGTTTATCTCATAAAACTCCACCCTAACACTCAGTAGTTTATTTTAACATCAGTATGTTTATCTCTTACTTGTTATCCTCCTGTTTATGTTCAAAGTGGTAATGTGTGATATGAACTCTCTTCCTCTTTCTTACCTGTGGGGCTTCTTTCACTTCTGCTAGCATTTACTATTTTAACATATTAAACTGGACTAAAATGTGTGATTCCTTTCATGATGTGTGATTCCTATTTTGCCATCTACCCAAACATTAACAAACAAACAATGAAACAAACAAAGAAACAAATAACAAAAAATATCATATATGACAATACCCCATATGGCAGGCTTTATGCTCCCTAATACAACCTTTGCTTTTGTTCATCGTTTGCACATTTAGTCCATCAAACCTTCACTAGAGCTAAAGTTTTAGAGACCCTAAATGGCAAAAGAGCAGCTCTTTGTAGGACATGGTGGAGAAGCTTCAGTCACATTATCTCTGCTTCTGGATTAGCCACTGATCATCAGAAATTAGGTGCAAACATGTATTGGAAAAAAAAAAAGCTTTTTCTGCTATTCATACCCTTTCACCGAGCTGCTCAGCAAAAGAAAAAAGTAGAAGCTAAAGAGAATAAAACAGTAATTTCACCGTGTCCTGGCTGTTGAGTCACCTCTAAAAATCATGATGCTAGGTTACAAAAATGTCGCCCAGAGAAGCGAGACTGTACTGTAAACTGTTTCATGATCTTGTTATTACAAGAGAGCAAACATCAATGGAATACACTACCATAAAAAGTTACTGCGAAATTGCAAAATAATAATTTTTAAAAATCACCAACTTAACTACATGATATTTATTATAGTGGAGATGTGGAGATGTTTCAGTACGGACACCACTTTGAAAAACAAGCCCTGCCATAATAGAGGAGATTTCAATCTTGAAATTGTTTCCAATCTGTGCCTCTCACATTATGGTCTCAATGGCAGCAATGAATCAGACCAACTCATAAACATCACACAATGAGTCAGTACTGAAACAGTTAACCTGTAAATGCGGAACATCAGTTTAATGTACAGGAAGCAGCCTAATGATCTCAGAGCTTGATATGAATATGATTAAATGTTTTCTTATATTAGAATAATAAATATCTACAATCACTGACATTACAGTATAAATAGTGGAACACAAGTCCACTATTTATAAATTTGTTTGTCCAAAACTTTCTTTTAATGCTGTCAGCTGAAAACATGTTTACAGCCTCTGTGCTGAACATTTCACACGCTGGACATTTCACACAGTCTCTTACTTTATAGTGGAAGTGGTTTCTGTTAAAACCATAAAACAGGGCATCATCACAGAGACAGAGACAGTAAGGCCACAGAAGATAACTAACAAGACACTCATTTATTGTATTATTTTGAGTTTGGAATGTAGAACCTTCTCATTTTTACCATCAATACACACATAAACACTGCTTTTTTTCTTTTTTTTTCTGTCTTGCACTGCAAATCGTGACATCTTCACAAGGGAAAACATCATACATTTTATCAAATGAAAACAAAAAATATTTGGCAGGTACCTTTGCTAATTTTTATTATTTTTTGAAAAATGCAAAATTATTTTCAATAGAATAAGGGAAAATTTATGATCAATATATTATAAAATTTTATCTAAAAACAGGATTATAATCTTGTGTTTTTTTTTTTTTTTTTACATTAAGTAATCTTTAATAAATTTGACTGAATTCAAGGTTTTTATTTAGTCCGACAGCATGTTTTGTAGTGAGTATATTACACCCTGGTCCTGGATCATATTTCATTCCACTGTATATTATTCAGGTACTGATGCTGTAACTACAGTAACTGGATACAGAGGACAATACAGAGATTAAATACTTCAGCTGGGACCTTACAGACGTTCCTGTACCTCTTCATTCTGGATCTCACTGATCTGAGACCAGAGGATGGAGGCACTCACTGTTGTCCAACAGAGTAACCAGGGTGATATTTATTCAATAGATTTTGAACTGCTGCTTAAAATGGGTGAGTAGTACTTTGATGAGACTGAGAAATCTCAGATAAATTTGTGATGATGAAACAACAGTTTGACTTTAGATTTGCTGAATCAAAGTCAGGTTATCAAAGCAGTGTGTACAATGAGACATAGCCTGATTAATCACTTACACACCAATTCATCTTTATATTCCAAACCAACACTGATGCCAGCAGACTAACCGCAATGGCGTCCTATTGAAATAAGTTAGTGTGTCTTTAGGGTAGAGAACACCCTGCAATGGCTGAGTTACATTACACAAAGATTTATACAGATCGCGTGGCTGATGCTCTGTTTTCTCTTTATAATTTTGTTCTTTTCAGTTCTGTGTAAAAATTTGTTTTATGAAGCTTTGGTCACCATAGACTGAGAGGGAATAACAAATACAAATACATTACAGTTTAAAGTGCAGTCTAATGTTTATGCAAAGCTTTGCATCTGAAACATATTTTTTATAGTGTTTTTGTAGGAGCTCAACATTTCACACACACAGACACACACACACACACACACACACACACTTCCTGGGTGGTTTACTGTGACTGGCTCAAAATGTGGAAGTGTTGATTTCTGTTCACACCACACAAATACACACCGCACAGAGACAGAGACAGAGAGTGTGTTAATTATAACTAACAGAACATTTTTTATTATCTGAGGAGTTTGTGAGTCTGGATGTAGAATGGAGATGGTCCTCATCTTCACCTTCTGTCTGATTCTAGGTAAGTACAAACACTTCCAAATCCTCATCAGTCTCAGTGTTCAGTATCAGTGTCACATTAAAGCTTTGCACTGATGGACATTTAGCACAGAACTTTTATAGAGAGGTTCCAGTGTTTAAAGTAGTGAAGTTCTCAGGGGTCACACTGTTAAAATTACACAAAGATAACCTGAGTAAATACAAAATGCAGCTTTTATATAATGATTTCATTTATTAAGGAAAAAAACTGTCCAAACCTACCTGGCCCTATGTGAAATTGTAATTGCCCCTTAAACTCAATAACTAGTTGTGCCACGCATGCAATCAATCTGTTGCGATAACTGGCAAAGAGTCTTTCCCATCACTGTGTAGTTTGAGTTTTGGCCCACTCTTTTCACCAGATTAAAAAAAAAAAAAATTTCAGACTCATTGGAGGGTTTTGAGCATGAATGGCCGGTTTAAGCATTTAAGTGTAGACTTCAAATAGGCCACTCCAAAACTTTTTATTTTTTTTTTAACCCATTCAGAGGCGGACTTGCTTATGTGTTTTAGATCATTGTCCTGCTGCATAATCCAAGTTTGCTTGTATATCACAAAATGATGGTCGAACATTCTCCTTCTTAAATCTCTGGAAGAGTGCAGAATTGATCTCCGTCTAAAATCTTTAAAGTCTGTTACATGTGAATTACTTTATTTCTCATCTGTTCTTGAATTTCTTTACACCGTGCTGTTTTTTTTAGATCTTTTAATGTGCTTCACTTTTTCAGACAAGTGATTACTTGATTTAACAGGTTTATCAGTAATAATTTGATAAATGAAATCATCAACTGTATAACTGTATTTTTATTTAATCAGTTTATCTTTTTGTGACAAAAAAAAAAAAGAAAAAGAAAAATACAAAAGAAAAATCAGGAATGCAGCAAATACTTTTTTCACAGCACTATACATTTTAAGCATTTCACTGCATATCGTACTGTGTATGACTGTGTATGTGACAAATAAAATTTGAATTTAATACATTACACCATGGTCCTCGATCATACAGTATTTCATTCCACTGTATATTATTCTCCAGCTGGTACTGAAGCTGTAACTACAGTAACTGGATACAGAGGACGATCAGTTCAGATTAAATGTAACTACACATCTGGATATGAAAAGAACAACAAGTATCTCTGCAGAGGTAAATGTCCCACCTGGGACCTTAAAGATGTTCCTGTTCAGTCTGGATCTCCTGTTAAAGACTCCAGATTCTCTCTGTATGACGACACAACAGCCAAAGTCTTCACCGTCACCATCACTGATCTGAGACCAGAGGATGAAGGAACTTACTGGTGTGGGATAGAGCAGACAGGGTATGATAAATACACAGAGATTCTACTGCTGGTTAAAATGGGTGAGTATTACACAGAGAAGAGTGCAAAAAAATGTTAAAGTAGTTTGTTGATTATGATGATATGGTGGTGATGTGGAGATTACTAAAGTACAATGTAGACTGGACTCATTTATCAAACTTTTATGCCCAAAAAATTAATGAGAGCGGCTTAATAGATTTTTAAATCATAAATGTGAACAGCTTGAACTTAACTTCCATTCTTTTAGATGCTCCTGCCATCAGTACTGTCTCACACACTACACACTCCACATCAACTCAGGTCATGAGTACCTTAATGCATGCTAAGAGCACACACTCAACAGCAGTTATAACAGGTAAACTTTTTAACATTTTTTTTTCGCATTATCATGCCTAATATATTTATTTCAATAGATTTAGTGAATTATTATATGCTCCATAATCTCAGGGTATCTAGCACATTACTTAAACCATTTTGTAGATGTGTAGATAGCGTAGGCTGTGGAGGTGTGAATCTTTTTTTTTTTTTTAAATGTTGCTACATCCTGGACGTTACTTTTATTCTCCTATCCACTACTGTTCATGTTTATTATTATTAACACCTGCATCACTGTGACCCCCTTACAGAAGGTAAGCTGATGCTGCTAAAGTCATGTCTAAACATCTCAGGGAGTTTTTCCTTGCCATGGTCGCCCTCAACTTGCTCACGAGGGACTATCTGACCATTTTAATTCATACACATTCACATTCATACAGACTTCTTTTTACACAATTCTTTTGATTGTGTAAAGCTGCTTTGCGACAATGTCAATTGTTAAAAGCGCTATACAAAGAAAATTGAATTGAACTGAATTAAACACTTAAAAACTTATTTTTTTGACAATGTTGAATAATCTTTTAATAAAGATTAAAATAAAGAGAATATCTAATATTCCACAGCTACATTGTGAGTGTACATGCTCAGGTTCACTTGCGTGGTTATCGGTCTGCTTATGAAACTTAAAACTGCTCTATACTTTATATATATTAAACATATATATTACAAACCGGATTCCAAAAAAGTTGGGACACTATACAAATTGTGAATAAAAACTGAATGCAATGATGTGGAGGTGCCAACTTCTAATATTTTATTCACAATAGAACTTAGAATTTCTCAAGTTTAGAAATACGAATGCTCTCCCATTCTTGTCTAATACAGGCCTCTAACTGTTCAATCGTATTGGGCCTTCTTTGTCGCACCTTCCTCTTTATGATGCGCCAAATGTTCTCTATAGGTGAAAGTTCTGGACTGCAGACTGGCCATTTCAGTACCCGGATCCTTCTTCTACGCAGCCATGATGTTGTGATTGATACAGAATGTGGTCTGGCATTATCTTGTTAAAAAATGAAGGGTCTTCCCTGAAAGAAAAGAGGTCTGGATGGGAGCATATGTTGTCTGCATTGATGGTGCCTTTTCAGACATGCAAGCTGCCCATGCCACACGCAGTCATGCAACTCCATACCGTCAGAGATGCAGGCTTCTGACCTGAGCGTTGATAAAAACTTGGGTTGTTCTTGTCCTCTTCGGTCCGGATGACATGGCGTCCCAGATTTCCAAAAAGAACTTTGAATCGTGACTCATCTGACCACAGAACAGCCTTTCATTTTGCCACACTCCATTTTAAATGATCCCTGGTCCAGTGAAAATGCCTGAGCTTGTGGATCTTGCTTAGAAATGGCTTCTTCTTTGCACTGTAGAGTTTCAGCTGGCAACGGCGAATGGCACGGTGGATTGTGTTAACTGACAATGGTTTCTGGACATATTCCTGAGCCCATTCTGTGATTTCCTTTACAGTAGCATTCCTGTTTATGGTGCAGTGTCGTTTAAGGGCCCGGAGATCACGGGCATCCAGTATGGTTTTACGCCCTTGACCCTTATGCACAGAGATTGTTCCAGATTCTCTGAATCTTCAGATGATGTTATGCACAGTTGATGATGATAACTGCAAAGTCTTTGCAATTTTTCGTTGGGTAACACCTTTTTGCGCGACATTGTGGGAATTGGTGATCCTCTACCCATCTTGGCTTCTTTAGATGATGTTATGCACAGTTGATGATGATAACTGCAAAGTCTTTGCAATTTTTTGCTGGGTAACACCTTTTTGCACGGCATTGTGGGAATTGGTGATCCTCTACCCATCTTGGCACTCTGAGAAGCTCTTTTTATACCCAGTAATGTTGCCAATTGACCTAATTAGTGTTAATTGGTCTTCCAGCTCCTCGTTATGCTCAAATTGACTTTTTCCAGCCTCTTATTGCTACTTGTCCCAACTTTTTTGGGATTTGTTGAAATTTTGAATCAACATATTTTTCCCTTAAAATGATACATTTTCTCAGTTTAAACTTTTGTTCCGTGATTTATGTTCTATTCTGAATAAAATATTAGAAGTTGGCACCTCCACATCATTGCATTCAGTTTTTATTCACGATTTGTATAGTGTCCCAACTTTTTTGGAATCCGGTGTAAATATATTAAATACATTATTTACACTATATTGCTAAAAGTATTCATTTATCAGGCGTTCCATGAATTTGGGTGTTCAAGTCACTTCCATGGTTACAGGTGTATAAAATCAAGGACCTAGACGTGCAGACCACTTCTACAAACATTTGTGAAAGAATGGGTTACTCTCAGGAGCTCAGTGAATTCCAGCATGGTACCATGATAGAATGCCACCTGCGCAAGTGCAGTCATGAAATTCCCTCGCTACATAATATTCCACAGTCAACCATTAGTGGTATTATAACTAAGTAAAAGCAATTCGGTATGACAGTAACTCAGCATGAAGTGGTAGTTGTAGGTCATGTAAAATCAAAGAGTAGGGTCAGAGGGTTCTGAGACACATAGTGCACAGAGTTCTTAAACTTCCTGCAGAGTCAATTGCTACAGACTTCCAAACTTCATGTGACCTTCAGATTAGCTCATGAACAGTGAGTAGAGAGCTTCATGGAATGGGTTTCCATGGCCGAGCAGCTGCATCAAAGCCGTATATCATTAAGTGCAATGCAAAACACATCAGATAGAGCATGCCACCACTAGACTCTAGAGCAGTGGAGACATGTTCTCTGGAGTGACAAATCATGCTTCTTTTTCTGGTAATCCAATGGACAAGTCTGGGATTGGTAGTCGCTAGGAGTACGGTATTCGTCTGACTACATGGTGGAGTGTGAATTATGATGTGGGATTGTTCATCAGGATTTGAGCTTGGCCCCTTAATTCAAGTGAAAGGAACTTTTAATGCTTTAGTATAGCAAGATATTTTGGACAATTTCATGCTACCAACTTTGACGAAACAGTTTGGGGACGGCCCCTTCCTGTTCCGCACCAGAGCACAAAGTATGCAAGTGTATACAAATTTGATGTCAGACTAAACACCATTAAAAAGAACTTCAGCACAAAAAGGAGGACAGAAACAGCACACATGGATTCTCTTCCTGATAGCCTGCAAGAGGGAGAAAAAACAAATGGTTATGACTATAACCTCTGTTCCCTGAAGGAGAGGAACAAGGTACAACACATATTGTATCTATAGAGGAACTATCGAGAGCATCCTGAGCGGCTGCATCACTGTCTGGTTTGGGAATTGTGCCATATCGGACCGCAAAACCCTACAGCGGATAGTGAGGACAGCGGAGAAGACCATCGGGGTCTGTCTCCCCTCAATTGAAGACATCTACACCACACGCTGCATCCGCAAAGTCACCGGCATTGTGGCTGATCGGACACACCCCTCTCACACACACTTCACACTCCTGCCTTCTGGAAAAAGGTACCGAAGCATTCGGGCACACACATCCAGACTGTGCAACAGCTTTTTTCCACAAGCCATCCGTCTCCTCAACAAAAAGGGACTGGACTGATAAACACACACACACACACACACACACACAAACACAAACATTATCACACAGCTTAACTCAACTACCTCAAAATATTGGGACTGGACTGACTAATCAACACAAGTGCAGACACACTGACCTACACCACCAAATTATCGTACACACCAACCTGTAAATGCCTTACTGAAAAGATTGTGTTAGTTCTGCATAGTGGTGTGGTTGTAGTTGAGAGACCTTATCGTCTGCGGGAAGAAGCTCCTCCTCAGTCTCTCTGTGTTGGCCTTCAGGTAGCGGAATCGCTTCCCAGACCGCAACAGAGTAAACAGTCTATTATTGGGGTGGCTGAGGTCCTTCACGATCTTCCTGGCCTTGTTCAAGCACCGCTCGCTGTAGATCGAGTGCAGGTCAGGGAGCGGATGATGCGCTCAGCTGATTGCACCACCCTCTGTAAAGCTTGTCTGTCCTGCATGGTGCTGTTCCCGAACCAGGTCGTGATGTTTCCCGTCAGGATGCTCTCTATGGTGCAGGAGTAGAAATTCCTGAGCACCTTGGAGGGCAGTCTAAAGTCTCTCAAGCGTCTGAGGTGGTAGAGACGCTGCCGGGCCTTTTTTACCACGGTGTTGATGTGACAGGACTATGCCAGGTCCTGCGTGATGTGAACACCGAGGTATCTGAAGCTGTCCACTCTCTGTTTACAAACGTGTTCAATATTCTCAGATCAAAAATAGGATGCAGTCCTCCCCCTCTCTTCGGAACGACAAAATACCAGCTGTACCAACCAAGTTCGCTTTCGAAGGAGGCACCACTTGAATCGCCCCTTTGCTCAAACAAGAACTTTTCTCTTCCCTAAGCACCGCTGCGGCGTTGTCCGACACCACCGTGTTGACTACGGAAGAGAAGCGAGGTGGCTTTGTGAGAAACTGTAGTCTGTATCCCATAGCGACTGTGTTTTGCACCCATGTCGAGACTGCGCATGCGCGCGACTCGAGAACGTGGGACGCCAACTGGCTCACATTGATCTCCAAAAGGGGGCTCTTGAACATAAACACTTGTCTGTGGGGGGGGGGGGGGGGGTTGTGCTTGGGAGACTGTGATAGGGAAGTGGTGCGCCATTTGGGACTGCCCAAACATAACATAGCGGCCTCTTGGGCGACATTGAGAGAGGAGAAACAGTGTCTCCCTGCTGCCAGAGCTCCTCTCCCTTTAAAATCTGAGGAGTGAGGATTCTTCCTACTAGTCGCTTAATCCTTCCGGAGGCCCGGTGGGGGGCTTATACCCCAGGCAGACTGCCGTAGGTTTTGCCTAGGAGGCTGTTGCTTTACCGGTCGAGAGCTCGAGTGGTGGTCTTTTATGAGGTGGCCGCGGAGTGGTCATTCTTCGAGCCTGTTTGGGCTTCACCTCTCGTCGCGGAATGATGTCTCACAATGCTTCAGCCTGTTTCCTCTTAAAGTCAAACTTTGCCTGAATGGCATCGAGTGACTGGCCGAACAAACCCTCCAGCGTCAGCAGACAGCGATTTATCCAAGTAGACGGCCCTGTCTCTATCTGGAATGTCAGAGAGCATGAGCCATAAATGCCTCTGTGCTACCACTGCACTTGCCATCCCTCTACCGAGGGAAAAAGCCGCACAACGAGACATGCGCAAAATGTAGTCTGTAGTCTGACCTTGTTAAGCAGTGCACAGAATGGGCTCTCCTGAGGCACCAGTGAGCCGAGCTCACTGTCGGGAAACATAGGCAAGCAATTCTTAACGGTTGTCAGTTCAGAAGGAAGAAAAAATCTTGCGAACCTTGACGGTTTTTGTGCCGGCTGCGGGGAGGGCCACTCCACCTCCAGCTTCTCAGCCGCTCGGCAGTAGGTAGCAAAAAATGAAGTGTCCTCCCGAGTGGCTAACGCAGTTGCAGCGGAGCTCTAAGCGGGCGGCAAAATTTCATGCTCGTCCTCCGACAAGCCATGCATTTCTAGGCCGATGTCAAGCACGTCATCATCCTCGAAAGCATGCTGCTCAGTGCCTGGCTGCTGGCCAGCGCTGTAGGAGAGCTCACGGTCCTCCAACCCCTCAAGATACTCCATCTGGTCCGCCCAGCTAAGTGCGGGGACTTCTGACGAAAATTTCTTGTCAGCAGACACAGGCGAGCTGGAACTGTTAATTCGGAAAGGAGGGGGTCCTGCTGAGCAACTGTATTTCTCCCCAAGATTCTTTTCACGAATGTGACGCGTCTTTCCAGCGGTAAACGCCGGAGCTGGCGACAAAACGCACATGACTCGGGCTCAGCTAGCGCTCTCCTAGCATGGTCCTTCTTGTGCAAGGACCTGAGGACCTCTTCCTTGCCACACTAGCTTCCATGCTCATGCCAGCTAGCACTGTTAGTACAGCTAAACAGAAGCCAACCAAACTGAGATGTCGCTAATGTTCCGACTGACAGTGAACTTAAAACTCAGCCCTCTGTGGGTAGACGACTCACCAAAATGAGGCTGTTGTCGCTAACACCAACAAGAGCAGTTAGGCTGATTTTAAGTGCAGTTTTGTAATGTAAAATGTAGGGTTAACTAGCAGCACCTAGAAAACCCTACAGAAAGGTGTTAACAGTGAGGTGAAGAGCGTAAGAACTGAGGGTCAACTGTGGCGACGATGGAATTTTTATTAACGTGACTAGACCCAATATATCCCCCATGTGTTTCCTGTTACATAAAAATGACGGTAGCTGTTACTTCTAAATTCTCTGCAATCTGTAGTTTTTCTGTAGTAATCTGTAGTACTTGTATCTGTGTTTCTGTTTCACACGATCTCTGTAATTATTGTTTACTTTCTAATTTCTTTGGATTAATAAAAATCTTCTTTCATCTCATCCCAACATTTGTAATGTAATTTAAACACTTATGATGATGTATGATGTCCTGTACAGTCTTTCCAGATATATCCGGCTACATCATGATCAGTACAGGTGCAGTGTTGTTAGCTGTTGCTGTGATTCTAGCCGTCTACTGCATAATAAAATGTCATGGTAAAACCTACTTTACTTTAACTGTTACTAACTCACTTTCTGCCCAAATTTAAAAGACAACAGTAACTAGGTTTATGATATTTTATTAATTATACATACAGTGAATAATTACTGGATGTTAGGTACAATACAGTCTGGGGTATCAGTTACTCCTGCTTCTACATCAGCTAATGACGCCCTGACCCACAATGGGCTTTTAATGATTTTCTAACTTAAAATAACAAATTATTTTTGTAATTTTAACATTTCAGCATTGACCATAACTGTATGCACATTTTAAATCTGTTAGTCAGTTTTATAATCTCTGTGTTTTATTTTACATCCAGAATGCTAAAGTACACAAGGACACAATTTTAGAGCTTGTACTGTATACAGTATGTACTTTATATTAAATAATACTTTATTGCACTTCTTATTCCTCTACAGGCTCTGAAACAGTCACACAATCTCCCAGAGAGGTACACACCACTGATTCTTTTCAACTATTACTTACACAAACACTTTACTAACAAACATTTTAATAATTTTCATTTTTACATGTTTAGACAAATATAAACAATGAAAATGACCAACATTCGCTTCCTCTCCAATCAAGAGAAAAAGACAATTTACCTGAATCTGTCTATCCGAGTCTAGACCCAACCACAAACCAATCAGATTCAGTCTACCAGAGTCTGACCTCAACTAACAACCAATCAGATTCAGTCTACCAAAGTCTGACCACAACTAACAAGCAATCAGATTCAGTGTACCACACTCTGAGCTTCAATAATATTGCAGTAAGCAATGTATATGTGTAAATAATTTGTACTGTGTATGACTCTGTATGTGACAAATAAAATCTAAATTTAAATTTAAATTAAAGAAATATTTTCTTTTATCTTTTTAGTCATCATTCACAATTCTGTCATTTTGTTTTCTTTCTGTAAAGTTCTTTGAACTTTGGTGTTCTTTTGAAAATCACCCAGTTATAATGTAGTAATAATGGAATTCTGAGGTTTTATTATAAATGACCAAACATTTTTTTACATTTCAATACAATTATAAGTCTCCTGACTTTTGTTCATTTCATTTTATTCTATTTTATTCAAATGTGTGTGATTTCGTCATGTCCCAGATGCTGCTCTAAAAATTTTATTGAGTGCAAAAAGCATTTAAATAACACAAAATAAATTATGAGATATAAATACCTTTTATATGCTTGTACTTCTCAACATTTAAAAATACTACCCAAAATTACTAAACCATTTTAAGTAATTTAGATTTTTATATATTTTAACAACATTAATAATAATAATAATAATAATAATAATAATAATAATAACAAACATTTTGTAAGTGTCCCTGCAATTTAAGTCCACCCTGTCATTTTGTGGAAAATATCCCTTTGAGAAACTGGCTGATGTAATCAGTGACATCACCACCCTCATTCTGTCTTTCTTCAATGGAGGGTGGAACAAGTGCTATAAGTAAACTAAGTATTTCCACCCATATTTCCTAGTTTTCATTACATTGTGTTTGTGCATAGTTTGACATTGTTGACCTAACACTGTCTTTACAATTTGTCCTCTACGGAGCAGTATGAGCTTTCTGTCACAGACACTTACACAGTGACAGGACTCTGTACATGTTAAGCAAAAAATATAAGGCATTAGAAACATTGTGTAGTCTAATTTATTACTGAGTAAGAATAAAAAAAGTTTATAGTGCAGGACCAAATTCTACTGTTTTACAACAGAACTGCCTTCCTAATGTGAAAGTGTTCACATCAGCTGTGCTTGACATCACACACTCACTTCCTGAGTAATTAAAGGAATCCTGATTCTACTGTAGGTAAGTACAAACACTTCCAAATCCTCATCAGTCTCAGTGTTCAGTATCAGTGTCACATTAAAGCTTTGCACTGATGGACATTTAGCACAGAACTTTTATAGAGAGGTTCCAGTGTTTAAAGTAGTGAAGTTCTCAGGGGTGCTGAGAGCTCCTGGTTCTCTTCAGAAGCACACAGAGGAGCTTCCACTTCACTTACTGCATGAGGAAACCTACATGTTCAAGTCACCTACACATGGGAACATTATCTCTACTTATTTTCAGTGTAAAATTGACTTTGAAGAGTTTGTGTATCTGTATACGAGCTGAACAACAGTCCTTAACTACAGGTTATGTGTTTAAAGATCAGGACTAATGCTTTATCAGTGCAGTCGGCCTGCAGTCTCATCTCTCTTCTTCCTGTTGTTCAACACAGAATGTGAGTTTAGTGTTTTCTATCGAGTCTAGCCGAGAGCAGATAGTCCTGTTGTAGGACGTGTAGGATTTAGATTATTAGTCTCTGAGTGTTTGTTATTTAAAATCCCTGTATTGGTTTCTCCTACTGTATGTGTATCTGTTGTACCTGTCTCTTCTCTTACACGTGTCACAATGTTTACACTTTAATATTCCTGGATACTGAGCTTCATTTTGGTCTTATATGTTACACCATGGTCCTGGATCATATTTCATTCCACTGTATATTATTCTCCAGCTGGTACTGATGCTGTAACTACAGTAACTGGATACAGAGGACGATCAGTTCAGATTAACTGCTCCTACACATCTGGATATGAAAAGAACAACAAGTATCTCTGCAGAGGTAAATGTCCCACCTGGGACGTTATAGATGTTCCTGTTCAGTCTGGATCTTCTGATAAAGACCCCAGATTCTCTCTGTATGACGACACAACAGCCAAAGTCTTCACCGTCACCATCACTGATCTGAGACCAGAGGATGAAGGAACTTACTGGTGTGGGATAGATGCATGGCGTGATAAATACACAGAGATTCTACTGCTGGTTAAAACAGGTGAGTGTTACACAGAGGAGAGTAAAAAAATCTTTCATTAATTTATTAATTATAACTATATTGTAATTGAGGCAGATTATTAACGCACCAAGTACAATGTAGAGTGGACCGCATTTATCGCATTTTTAAGATTAAAAATATAAATTAAGATCATTGCATGGATTGATAATTTAGATCATGTGAACTGTCTGGAATTTAAAAATAAAATGTTTCAATTTCTTTTTTCAGAAGCTCCTATGATCATTGATGCGTCACACACCACACACACACACTACACACTCAATGAGTACATCAGTGCATGCTGAGAACAGACACTCAACAAAAGGTATGAATTTCTTCCTTGTCCTCTCCATCACATTTCCCTCACATCATGCATCATGTTTTATTTTATTTCAGCTAATCCACCAAATAATGTTAACCACCCAAACCCCGCCCCCTCATCTCAGGGTATGTACAATATCATGTCATTCAAACTTTTATATTAATTCCTTTAAATGAGAAAGAGAACACTACAACTACTAAAGAAAACTACTACAGGATATTGGGAGGAGTTTTAAAGGACTAAAAGTCATTAAAAACAGCTCACTTTCCATAGTTTTTTCTCCTTGGCATCGGGTGTTAGGGGGATGGTCCTGGGGTTGTGAGTGACAACAAAAACAATCAAACAAACTATGGATATTAGCATTGGCTAAACGGCAAATTTAAAAGTTCACTCAATACAACAGAACAAACTTGTCCATTTAAGGTAAAAGTCTTTTAGAGCTTCAGAGCTTTATTTCAAATCCAGCACTTTGATGTTCACAACCAGAAAACTAATCACTCAGTACTGTATACTGTATGTGTGTGTGTGCGTACTGTACCTGAATTCGTATGATTGTTCTGGAAAGTGAACTTACTGCTATCATATGATTACAGATTAGGTTCACTTTACTGTTAAGTGTTAAGTACATCTTGAATTTACAAACTAAAACTCTAATTTTAAAGTTTTTCCCTCCCAAACCAAAGGCATTGTTATTCTATGGTCAAGGGCTAAAGCACTACATTTACAATATTACACCCCACACAGAAAAAAACTATATAAACATATATGTTTTAATATATGTTTTGATATAGGTTTTTAATATATGTGACATATATAAAATTGGACGTTTTCCTATATTATATGTACACATATGTACATATATACGTGCATATATGTACCTATATAGGTACATGTATGCACATATATTATGTACACATATTTGTACGCATTACTAATATCTAGGTTAACATATAGGTGCATATATGCACACATATATACATGTTTATTTGTACCTATACAGGTACATATATACATGCAAATATGTAACTATATAGGTACATGTATGCATGTATATATGTGTGCATATATGCACCTATATGTTTACCTAGATATTAGTAAAATTATTAAAATCCATAGCTGCTAGACAACATAAATAAAAGCCCAAAATGTAGAAATTATTTTTTATTTTTTTTTTTATAACAATTAAACAGTAAGAGAACAAAAATATAGCACCAGAACAAAAATACTGAAAAAAAAAAACTGAACAGGAAGAAAAAAAATTATTTTGACGATCTTCTCAGCTCCGTGAGCTTTGAATTAATCGATGTGCCTATCTGCCCTCGGGTGGCTGCCGGCCACTTCTTCAATGTAGCATCTAGAGAAGACAAAAATAATAAAAGTATAATAATAATAATAATAATAATAATAATAATAATATTGTGCTTCAACAGGAACCCAAAGTGCTTACAGTACAGCTGCGATTGGACACATATTTTGGATAAAGGGCTGATCATAATTAAAAAAAGCATCATGTAAACACATCAATTGGAAGATTCTGATTGGATTCTGCTAAATCCTAAAGAAATTCTGATTGGAAACATCACCAGATGAAGTGAAGGAGGGGTGATTATTTATTAAAACTTCAGACTACAACAATTAGTCCCACAAGGTTATTTGCAACACTATATGTTCTACAAAATAGAGAACTACACACCTTACAGCGCAATATCCCAGAAATGTGGCTTTAGAAGAGGAAAGGTAGGATTATAAGAAGTGATGAATTATAAGAAGCGATGAATTAGTATTATAGGTCCCAAGCACATACAATAACAATAATGGGTGCCCTACCTTATGCAGTCTCCATTGATACCTAATAAACATTGATACAAGTAGGCTATGGTTAAAGTGGTGAACTTATAAAGTCTTAAATGTTTTGTTTTCCCTTCTCAACGCATTATGCATTTACTCACCAATAATGGCTGCCTTTTTAATTTGGTCAAGAGCAACCAGCTGCTGCCCTTCCCCTCTGGTTGGCTTTCCACCTTAAAGTAAAATTTTAAAATTATTATAAAAGGGGGGTAAAATGAAGGTGGAGAAAGCAAGAGTTTTTTATATACACATCATATTTTCTTAAGGTGCAAGGAAATGCAAAAATGTCAAGTAAAAAAGCGATGGTATGCCCGCACACAAACATAATGTATTCCACAGAACATGACTAAAAAATTAGGAACATGTTGTTTTGTACCATTCAGGTTGCTTTTCAACAAAGTCTCTAAATCAAAGGTGCCCAGCAGCAGATTCCGCACCATGGCAGTAGCAGAGGTGGCAAAGCGGGCTGCCCTCCATGCTTCTGCCTGGCAAAACACCCCAGAGCCCTTTATAACTTCAACCTGAAAAAAAATTTCACATCACAATATTAATTTATTGGCAACTTTTATAAACTTTTTCATGTTTCATACTGATTCTTGCTTAGCTTCCAAATAGTTAATAGGATTTTATGAATAAATGCGGATTAATGATAAAGATATGAAACAAATTAATCATTGCCCTAAACGTTATTAAAGGAGAGAATGAAGAGAACAGGGTAGGGGGAAAGTAGGGAAGGAGAAAAGACAGTGGGTGGAGAGGAGAGAAGGAGGGCAGGGGGAAAGGATGATTGTCATTTATAACACTAATTGGCTCCTACAAAGCACACAGTTTGAGCACACCTGTGTTTTCGCTAAGGTCTCAGCTGTTGCTGCAGTCTTGTTAGAGAAAAAAAAAATTGTTAAACTCAACAATTTTATGCATATGGGGCAAGTAAATTACATATTACCACTAACTATCCCAACATATAAATCCCTATAGCTCAGTTGGAGCCTTAAATAAAATATGTACAAAAAAATCTGAGGTATAAAAGAGTTACACACACCTGTGGTGTCTCTCGAAAGCGCTCAGTCACCATGGGACTCTCTTTAAAGGGCTCGGTCTCCTCGAGGCTCGGTCTCCTCTCTGGAGTCTTAGAGAAGAAAGAAACATAGTACAACTCTTCATCAATTTTTATTCCATGAAGAGACTGACATTTGTGAATTGTTCAGTTACTTATAAACATATAAATGTCTAAAGTCTGATAACATTTTATTCAGCACAAACTGATAATATATGAGAAGCATGTATGTACACGTTTGTATATTGGAAAAAACAAACAGTTATGCATGATTTTTTAAAATAACAAAAAAATAAGTCACTGAAATAAGACCACAAAACACATTCATGACATTTGTGTACAAGACTTTTGTGACCTGGATCTTGTAGTATAGAAGTTTTACTTCAAAATGATGTGACAATCATCTTGCTCACTTATTTACAGAAAACAATACATTCATTTAAATTTTCTAAGACACTTTTTGTTTAGAAAGGCCATATGTGAGGAGATGTAAATGATCATGAATAATGCTGATATTCACACCAGAGAAGACAAAGACTCACATAATGAGCTGTATAATTCATCCAAGCAAGCCACTATAGATTCTTATTTACAGGGGGACTTGGAAAACATTAAACATGTCTATAAATTAAAGTTACATGCAAAAGTAATTAGCCAAACATCATACAAATCCATATAGCTCTGTCTGAGTAACAAGTAAACTAAATAAATAAATAAAAATGCAAGGGAAAAATACTCACCAGATGCATTTCTCCAAAAGTCGAGAAGGAATCTAGATCCTCCACAGGAGTCCTTCCAGTCTTGTTCATAGAAGCAAAATATAGTTATTCTCTTCAATAAATTAAAGTGCAAATACATCAAATAATTAACACTATCAATCAGCCCAACATCACAAGTCTCTACAGCTCTGCTTGAGAAACAATTTAAAAAGTAATGAAAATCAGAGGAAGTTACCTTTTGAGCAATAATGGCAAGGTCACTTTTCATTTGAGGGATTTCTAGAAAGAGGTTATATAAAGAAAACAACAATTACGATCACTAGATCAAAATAGCACCCAGCAACTCAGTGCCCTTACTCTTCAAAAAACAGTTCCTGCAGCTGTGAATGCAAGCTACAACCCCCCCTTAAAAGCCCATTGATAAGGTGCAGAGGATTCCCCAGGGTTTTTTTCTGGAGCCGATTGCCTTCTTGAGCCGTTGAAGGCAGAGAAGCATAATTTAATCTCATGAACTGTATGTTCTCTAGGCCATGACTTTTGCTAACCCTCTATGAATTCCTCCAGAAAGAGACAAATAAATATAATTCTAATTTGAATCTTATCAATGGATATATGAGCACCCACACTAACTCACCAGCTAACAGCATAGCATTTATTTTGCAAAACATGTTTTTCAGCCCATAAAATTTCTAAGTTTATACTTCTCTGCCACTGCAATATCCATCTCCAGAAAAAAACCCTGCTAGTAAATATTAAAGTTAGAAATACTTACGATTGATGATAATGTCTTTTAGACGTGTATTTTCATTTTTAAGAGAAAGGACTTCATTTCTTAACTCCTGCAAATTTCTTTGCATTTGGTCGAGTTTCCTTCTCTCCCACATCTGTTCGTCCAGGTGTTTTCTAAATTCAGCAGCTGTCTATGAGAAAGAGACAAAGAAAGACAGAGAGAAGAACAGCAGCTAATTGTTATATAACTTTTGTAAATAGTTGATTCTGATATTTAAGAGGATGTCACGAGAGGTGTAAGAGGAAGGTGGCAATAAGTCTTGGGCAGAAATCCCTCCACTTGGCTATATGTAACTGGTTGTCCGGCCTCCTGGTGGTTATTCCTTACTTAAAACATGAAACTTCCACATCTTGTATTTCATGTAATGTATGTATGTAATACACCACACACTGGATGTCATAATTTAGGCTACCTTTTTCTTAGAGGCTGGTACTATGTCCTCTTCATCCCCAATACGATTCTCCTCTTCTCTGGCCCGCTGGGAAGGAGAAAGAAAGAGTGAAAGGAAAAATTAGCCTACTGTGCTGGTGTTGTACCTTGTAACAGATACTAATAATGCACTTTATTATAAAAGTCTTATGTTTACTGTATTGCAATGTAATAACATACTGGGTGCAGATTGATAGTGTACCTTGTTCGTTGCCTCATCCTCCTCCTCTGCCACCTCCTCCTCCGCCGCCTTCTCCTCCTCCTCGTGGTTGTATTTAGAAGGACATTTCTTTTTCACGCCAGGGAGAGGGAGAAAAAGGAAAAAGAAAAAGAAATTTAACCCTTAGGAGTCTGAGGGTGTTTTGGAGCCCTGAAGAGATTGACATTTGTGTATTTTTCAGTTACTTATAAACATATAAATGTCTAAAGTCTGATAACATTTTATTCAGCAGAAACTGATAATATATGAGCAGCATGTATGTACAAGTTTGTATATTATATATTGTTTAGAAAGGCAGTATGTGAGGAGATTTAAATGATTATGAATAATGCTGTATAATTACCCCTTTCAGTCAGGTATGGGACAGAGGAAAGTGTTACAAGAAAGTAATTTGAGGACAGAAACATATTTTGTATGTGGTTTACTTAGAATAACTTAAGATTTACTTGCAAAAATTCCAGGAACAGTTCAAAATAAATGCAAAAATAAAAAAGTGCAAACAACATTCAGGGTAAAATGGTGCTAACCAAAAACAATGTAGAATATAAAATGTGCAAAAACATACATGCAGGGTAAAACTGCAACAGGAACAATACAAAATAAAATGAAAAAAAAAAAAAAAAAACATACATGCAGAGTAAGCATTGGTGGCAGCAATGTCCAAGTAGTGTAAAGAAATATTTCTGTACCACTTCATTGTTTTGTGCTGTGCAGTGTAGTATGTAATAGCTGATCAGAGAGATCAAGCCCCATGTGCTACGCAGTCACAGGACATGGAAATGTCTTTTTAGTCCATGTACCTTGTAATTTTACCCTCATCTTCACCATGTCTACTGTATAAGCAAAATGGATGATAGAACAGAAAGATACTTCTCGTGTGTCCATCCACTTCACAAATACAGGTCCATCTGAACGGAGCTTGCGTGTCCTGATGTGAGGTGCTGGTGAAGGTGATGCAGACACATTCCTAAAAACAAATAAATAAAAAAATATTAGCCTATACTTTTCAGAGTAAATGGATGTGCAATTAATAGGTACGGACGCACAATATATATACAGAGAGGCCCAAAAAATGTAACCACACTTCAACATGGAAAATATACACCTGTCTTCTGTAGGTCACGTGACAGCATCAATGATGGTCATACAACTGACATTAGATAACACTACACACTGCTGCCATAATTCAATTTAAGTTTTAAAAAAGGCCACAGATAACAATTGTGAAAGTGTGTATACATTTTGTGCCCCTCTATATTTGTTGATGGACAATAGAAAGGACAAATATCTGTTGATGGACCACAGATCATGTAGTGCATCACAAACATTTACACCTGAGACATTAGGAAACACCATCACTGGACATGAATTACACATATATTTAACACATTCTAAACAATTACACCATATCAGGCATTTGTAAATACTCGCTCAACAAAAGGGATTATATACATTTACACCACAGAAATATTCATAAACATCTCTTACATAAGGCAGTATTTTAGTCAACTGGAACTAGCCTGTTTGTGCTAAATAACATTACCAATAGCAGTGTTATAAGCTAACCAAAACGGAGCCAAATATATATTAGCAACCATAATTTAAAGCTATCGAAAACGAGGTGAAATACATTAGAATATTTATAAACATCTGTAAACTCCATAAGGCATTAGCTTAGCCACCGGGAAATAACTTGTTTGTGCTACATAAGACAGCATGTTATCATGATTTACCTAAACTATGTAAATGGCATTGAAAGCCAATGTGTCACACAAGCTGACAAGAGCTAGCTGAAGTGAGGAAAATATTTACTAATATTAGTTTAATATTATCAGAATAAGAGTTATATAAGACTTAATAACTTACCCAGTGTGTCCTCCGTTAAATCTATTCAAAATGCTCCCGTTCGTCGTCAGAGCCACACAGTCTTCTTCTGAGGTAAATGTAAACTCCTCCCACTTTCCAGAACATTCTGAAGCGTTTTCTCGGATGAGTAGTATGGAGGCAGATCGGTCTCATAAATAATTCACACAAAAAACACGTGCGTAACCCAATTCACATGCGTAAAACCCAATTCACGTGCACGGAAAAACAATATATTCACAAAAAAACACATTCACGTGCATTAAAAAAAATATACATCTTCATAATATACAATTCACATATGTACACCTGTGTAAAAAAAATCTTGAATGTTTAAAATTTATGAGTGCATCATGGGCTGTGCATATGAAAATCGATTTACGTGTGTGAATATTGCTGGATTTGTGTGTGTGTACTTTTGAGACTTTCCCGGCCCCAGCATACCAGAAAAGTAAAAAAATAAAAAATAAATAAATCACTCGTACTCTTTAGCCAATCAGATGCGACCTTAATGACTGTAATGAACCTTTCCAAAAATAACACAGTAATAACACACTTTACCTTCATTTCACAGTTTTTCCTCACAGTTTAGGAATCTATCCAGCAGTACACCCTGTTTATTTTCTTTATTTTACAAAAGCACAATGTCTTGTGGATATTGTGAGTATACATGAATAAAAGTAGACCCTTTACAGGTTCAAATTATGTACTACACTAATGTGTATGATTAAACATAATGGAGAATTTAAAACTCTTTTCACGGTTACCAGGAAAAAATGCACTTTTTGCCGCCGCCGGCAAGTCAGACTCCTAAGGGTAAAGTCAGAACCCTTAGGAGTCTGACTTGCCGCCGGCGGCAAAAAGTGTATTTTTTCTGCACAGTGGCACAGATGGGAGTGCGGGTCGTCCCATGATTGGAAGGTCGGGGGTTTAAATCCCGGCTCCTGCAGGTGCAGACTGTCGTTGTGTGACAAGACACTTGGACAAGACACTACAAACAATCCATATGTGTAAATGGTTGGTGGTGGTCAGAGGGACCGTTGGTGCAGATGTAAGCAGCCTTGCTTCTGTCAGTCTAACCCATGGAAAACTGTGGCTACAAATGTAGCTTACCACCATCAGCATGGAGTGAATGAACCCCCCTCCCTTTCAGTGCTTTGGGTGTGACTTGTGTTTTATGAAAAGCGCTATACAAATAAGATTCTCTTATCCCCTATAAAAATTGTACTCATCATGAATGTATTGTAATGTAACAACACACAGGATGCAGACTGGTAGTGTACCTTGATCTTTGAAAGTCTGTCATGACCCTCCTCCTGCTTCTCACCCTCCTGGTGCTTATATTTGGAAGCCCCTCCCTTTTTATTGTCAACCTTGAGAGACAGAGAGAGACAGACTGACTTTTAGCCCAACTCTTATTAACTTAAGTTACACCACCTTGCACATACATCTTGTCAACAAAGCACATGAACTCATCATAGATGACACAATTACAAACCTACACATAAAAAAACTAAAGAGAGAGGGGAAGATAACTTCAAGTAAAGCACAATTTGGTGCAGTCAGTTACCTTTTTCTTTGAAGCCTTCCCAGTCTGCCCCTGGTGCTCACTGTACTTAGAGTTAGGGATGTGAGGACGTTTTGTTTGCCCTTGTGTGTCCTCTTTCTCCATCGCATGCAGTTTAATTTGGAGAGTTTTTTCAAATTCTGGTGCAATAAAATTGAAATGTTATTATGAACTGCAAACGTCTGTCTAATCATGTTTAACACACGAAATCTAACATTAGTCCCATTTAAAATTCGCTAACATTAGCAAATTAGGTAGCTAACATGAGCCAGAAAGCTACGCTATTGCTAGCCAGGTACCTAGCAAAATCCATTTACATTTCTTTAAGTGCGAGCAAAACCATTTAATGTGGTATGTAACTACATAACGTCAAGTCAGTGTGTAACTTACTTGCCACGTCAATAATTCTGGCTCGGTGCACCGGCCAGGGTTTGCGGCCTTTTCGCCATTCCACCAGCTTCTCGGTTTGTTCAGTGCTTTCAAGAAAATCTTGAACTGAAAAATTTCGGACACAGTCGAGTGCCAAAATACTATGGGCCCCTCTATCCTCACCCTCAGTCCATTCAAGTAGGACATAGCGTATCTCCGATGCTAACATCGCCATTTTTTTACTCCCAGCCGCTATAGACACACGAGCTAACCAGAGCGCACGTAAACCACTCCCAGCCACTATCTTTCGGCGCGAATGCTGCACGCGGATGACGTAATCAACTACGCGACGCTGATCTTTCGGCGCGAATGCCGCATGCAGATGACGTCATCAACTACGCGACGGTGTAGCGGCCGAGTGGAGAAACGCTTGCCAGTATAAAGAACGT
Organism: Clarias gariepinus; assembly: GCF_024256425.1. Lineage (NCBI taxonomy): Eukaryota > Metazoa > Chordata > Actinopteri > Siluriformes > Clariidae > Clarias > Clarias gariepinus. The sequence goes on from NC_071117.1 coordinate 3,862,843, forward strand.
TAAGGAAATAAGACGCAATTAAAGGGATCTGACACACGGGGGGAATGGTGAAAACTGTGCAAACAATCCAAAAGTTAAAGAATTCTGAATTACTGGATGGAAAAGAAAGAAAGAAGAGCAAGTGTGCTGGAGATCAAGATCGAAATATGTGGTCTAAAGTTGGGAAAGTAAGAGAAGTAAGAAAAGGAATGGCGGTAAGGCACAGCTGTACTGGAAATGGGCATGAATGGGGAGATTGTGAAACGGAAAACAGTGATGATAGTATGGAAATGAGCCAAGAATCAACGAGATCAAAAAATAAAAGAGGAAGTGAATTTGATGGAATCAATGCAAAAAAAGCTAGAAACTTGGATGAATTAAGAGGCAGACAAGAGGAAAGGAATCAAGAGTTAATGTCATACAAAATTGTGCTTAGGTTTGGCGAAGGCAATGGAATATCATCAATGAATCCAATAAAACTGACAACAATATTGAAAAATCAAGTGGGGGATATTTGCATGGCCAAAGTGTTAAGAGATGGGAATTTATTGATTGTTTGTAAGAATGAGGAACAAAGAGGAAAAGCAAAGAAAATTAAGGAAATCGGTAAATACAAAGTACACTCTAAAAAATTATTCTGTGGCCTTGTAAATTTCACAGTTATAAAAAAGTTATGTTACCTTAATAAAATCTCTAAAAGTCACATACATGATTGTTTGAGTTAGACAAATCAAAATAAATGCCTAAAAAAACAATTATTCATTTTGTCTTAAATTTACACTATAATTTAAGTTTACTTCACTAGTAAAAATCAGTATTTGACTAACTGAATTATATTTTTAACATGCACTTAATATTTTTTGATACATTTCAATCAAAATATCTGTTAATGGAGTAATTGTACTGATTAGTTTCAAGAACTACAATTATAAATTATTCCAACTCAATATTCTTTATTTTTAACAACAAAAACTTAAATAATTGAGTAAATTGCCCTGTGCAAGTGCTCATGGGAAGTCTGGTGTAACATCAGAGACAAGAAGGCTGTGAAGATGTAAGAATGGACCTGGAACATTCTGGAACACTCCTTACAAATCCTGGTGAGTAAACAGCTAACACAAGTTACTGTAATAATGACTCTGTCTGCCTGCACACACAACTTTATAGGGTGTAAGTTACTGTTCTGAATCCTGTCACAGCCGAGCTCCAGAGCTAACGATAGCTAGCAACAGGCCAGTCCTGGGGTTCATTGTGATTTAGCTTGTTTGTTCCAACCACCAAACTGCTCAGCTAAAGCGCGGTTAACACAGACACTTAAAATCTGGTGTAAAAGGAGAGATTTAACACCGAGCAGCAGCGCGTGCATGTCCGGGTTTCTCGGTGTAAACGGCGGCGGTTGTGCCGCAATTTTTGAATTTCTCCCGCCAAATGCGGTGATTTTGCGCAGCCAACCGCCACTGTGGCGAGGATATAAAACTAGCATGTTCAAATAAAGTAATTAACGCATTTGTACCGGTCCACCTCACACACTGAACCGCGAGTCTGCTCGGTCACTCCGACACTTTAAGGAAGAAACTCAGAACAAATCCGGTTTAAACAGCAGAAATGAGGTGCAGTGTCCGGACTCTGGTACTGTTTTATCCGTTACTGTATATGAGTATTTTTAACATGATTAAACACTGAGCACGCAGCAGCAGATGTTATAAAAAAAAGTGCGAAGTACTGTACTAATAACTAAAGCTATGAAATATAAAGATTTAGTGAAAATACAACATTTCTCTCAGAATTAGAATTGGGAGAAAGTAATATGAAATTAAAATATTGAAGTGAAACATTATGTATGTTCTGATATGTAAGTGAAAGAACCTAAAACTGATTGATTTTGTGTGTGTGTGTTTGTGTGAAACATGTTATATATTTTCTATATCTCTTTCACAGCACCAACACCACTAATGAAGAGAAGTTGAATAGAGATAAAACAGGAGGTAAATGTCAACTTTTTTAAATGTTACAGAAGTATTAAATGTGTAACCATTGAATCAAAGATGGAAATAGACTATTAGTCCAAAAAGTATGTATTTGAACAGAAGTACTATTTTACCAGTCTGGTAGACTTTACAGTAACAGTCACACTTGTACTTACTTGTATACTATTGTTCCTTTTTCAGGTGCCAGTTTATGGGATGGCGGTGTAAGCTCTGCACATTTGTCGTATCATCAAAAGGAATTTCGATCATTACCGAGTGAAGCATGGTCCTGTTGGTCATGGATATTTAGTGTCCTGTCTTCATTTAGACTGTCATTGCTTCTTTAAGACCTGAGAAGGTCTGCACACACATTTGTATGGATCCCACAGTTTGCAGGAAACTGAAGTGTGAAGGTGTGCAATCTTTCAGATGTAAAATGTGACTTATTAGATTATAATACAAAAGTCTACTTTCCATGTTTTAACTGTATAATACTGTACTTGTGGCAGGAGTATTGTTTCTGAAACTGTTTACTAATAACATAAATTCAGCTCTTTGTTTATGATCTTGTTGCATGTCATTTGCAAAGTAAACCAGGTTGAGTTTAGACTTCATGTCTTGTCAAATTTGGCAAATAAATATTTAATTAAAATGAAAATGTGTGTATTGTTTCTTTCATTCAGTTAAAATATTTAGTAAATGTAGCACATTTGTTTATTAAATAATAGTATAATTTTCAGTATCTTCTACCTTCCATTTCAATTATATCTACTCAATTATTTTACTCATTTTCACTTTTCATTAACTTCTAATTTTCATTACATTTACTCAATTTTGTACATCATTGTACTAAATATAGTTATTCAGGTCTACTTAATTTTTTTACTGACTTGTACTCAATTCATGAAGTATATTTTACATGATTTTTATATTTTTTTATATTTACTCAATATTTTTAAGTGTAAAAATGTTTCACCAAAAAAATTGAGTACAGCACAGTTTTATTTTTTAGAGTGTATTAAATGTGAGTAATATCGGAGAAGGAAGTAAATGGACTAAAGGAGTAATTTGGGGAATTCCAATCGGAATAAATTTGGATGATATTAAATCAAATATGCGAGGTGGAAAGATCAAAGAAGTTAGACGTTTACAAGCAACGAGGGATGGTACAAGGAGTGATAGTGAGGGGATTATGATTGTATTCGATGAAGAGAGGCTCCCAACAAGAGTGACGCTAGGATATATGAACTACAGGGTAAGGGAATACATACCAAACCCAGTAAGATGTTACAATTGTCAAAGATTTGGGCATGTGGCCAAAGTGTGTAAAGGGAAAAAAAGATGTGCGAGATGTGGAGAAAATCATGGATATGAAGAATGCAATGTTAATACACAACCAAAATGCTGCAACTGTGGAGGAAATCATAGTGTAGCATATGGAGGGTGTGCAATAATGAAGAGAGAGAGAGAAATTCAACAAATTAAAACAAAAGACAAGATAACATATGCAGAAGCAGTTAAAAGAGTAAATCAAAAAGGAGGAGCGGAAAGAGGATCGGGAATGACAAGACAAAATATGGAAGTACAAGAAGAAATGAATGAGAAGAAAACACTAATAGATGTTAAAAAATTGGTAACATTTATTGCAGGTGTAATAAATGCTACAATGGAAATCAAATCAAAGACAGAAAGAATTCAGATAATAGTAAAGGCTGCTGTACACCATCTTGAAGTGAGTGAATTAACATGGGAAGAGGTAAGGAATAATCTGAATACACAAGCAAGTCAAGATAATACTTAGATTACATAAATAATTATGGCAATTATATTGCAATGGAATGCGAGAAGTCTTTTGGCAAACGGACAGGAGTTTAAAAAATATATTGAAGAGTTACCAAATAAACCTGATGTTATATGTATTCAAGAGTCATGGTTAAAGATTAATTTAGAATTTAAGATATATGGGTATGTAAGTATTAGACATGATAGAAGTGAAGGAATAGGAGGGGGGTGTGTAACATTTATTCAGGAGGGTATATCTTTTAGAGAAATAGAAAAAGGAAGTAATCAGGAGTACATAGTAATAATGGTATGGATTAAAGGGGTAGAGTTGATAATTATTAATTACTATAATCCTTGTAGGAAATTGGATATTGATAAAATAAGACAAATTAAAGGAATTTATGAACGAAGGGTAATTATATGTGGAGATTTTAATGCGCATAGTCCATTATGGGGAGGGGAGAGGATAGATGAGAATGGAAGGGTAATTGAGATACTGTTAGAAGAAATGAACATGGTCTGTATAAATGATGGTAGAGGAACTAGAGTTGATCTACATAGAGGTAAGGTGTCAAAGTTAGACTTAACCTTGGTATCTAGAAGTCTAGGAGATATGTGTAACTGGGAAGTTTGGGAAGAGTCCACATTAGGGAGTGATCATTTCCCGGTGAGTAGTCAGTTAATATGGAAAGGGAAAAAAGAGGAAAGGGGAAGGATAGAGAAGTGGATATTTAGTAAGGCCCAATGGGGAATGTTTATGTACCTTTGTAATGTAGAAAGTATGGAAGTTGATCTAAATGAAGAGGTAGAGGAGATAGATAAAAAGATAAGAGGAATCATTATAAAAGTGGCTAGAAAGACTATACCTCAAAATAAAGGCAGCATGAAGAGGAGAGCAGTACCTTGGTGGACAAATGAGTGTAGCGAGGCTGTTAGAGAGAGGAATAGAACATTTAAGCAGTTAAAGAAAACGCATAACATTCAAAATTTAATAAAGTATAAAAAGGCACAAGCAATAGTGAGGAAGACCATTAAGGAAGCAAAGAAACAGAGTTGGAGGAAATACTGTAGTAAAATAGGAAGGTCAACACCAATTGAAGAAATATGGGGTATGATAAAGAGTATGAGAGGGATTAAAAAGGAATGGCAGTATCCAGTATTAAAAGCAGGAGAAGAAACAGCAATTACAGAAAAAGAGAAGGCAGAAATGATAGCAAGAGAACTTATTAAAATTCATAGTTCAAGTAATTTAACAGAAAATGGAAAAAGAGGAAGGGAAAGAACAAAAGAGGGATATCCTAGTATTGATGAGGAAAGAGAAAGTACAGACAATGCAATGGAAGCTCTGTTTAGTATAGGAGAATTGAAGAGGGCATTAGGAACATTTGGGGTGACAGCTCCAGGAAAAGATAATATATGTTATGAGATGTTAAAACATTTAGATGTATTGGCTTTAGGTAAGTTGCTGGGATTGTATAATAAGGTATGGGAAGAGGGGAAACTTCCTAGTAGCTGGAAAGAAGCGATTATTATTCCCATTAAGAAACCAGGAAAGGATGCAGTAGATCCTAGTAATTATAGACCGATAGCACTTACTTCTCATATTGGAAAGGTGATGGAAAGAATGATAACAGAAAGATTAACTCATTATGTAGAAAGTAGAGGAATCATTTCAATGTACCAGAGCGGATTCAGAAGAGGGAGAAGTACTATGGACCCTATAATAAGTTTGGAAACAGAAATTAGAAAAGCACAGGTTAATAAAGAGGTGGTAGCGGCAGTGTTTATAGACATAGAGAAAGCATATGATATGGTATGGAAAGAAGGAGTTTTAATTAATTTAGATAAATTAGGAATCACAGGAAGAATGTTTAAATGGATTAAAGACTTTTTATTTGGTAGGACTATTCAAGTCAGGATTGGATCAGCATTTTTAGGGAAATATGTAGTGGAGAATGGAACTCCGCAAGGGAGCGTGATAAGTCCAATTCTTTTTACAATAATGATAAATGACATTTTTTCACATGTGCAAAGTGATATTGGGCGATCATTATTTGCGGATGATGGAGCTCTCTGGAAGAGAGGAAGGAATGTTGCACATGTAAAACAAAGGATACAAGAGGCTATAAACTTAGTAGAGGAGTGGTCATATTCATGGGGTTTTAAATTATCTGTTGAAAAGACAAAAGTAGTATTGTTTACTAAGAAAAAAATAATAGATAATATAGAAGTTAAAATGTATGAGCAAAAACTGGAACAGGTAAAGTCATTTAAATTTTTGGGGATGTGGTTGGATACAAAATTAACGTGGATTGAACATATCAATAGAATAGTTGACAAATGTAAAAAAATAATTAATATAATGAGATGTTTGACTGGAAGAGATTGGGGAGCTAGTAGAAATGGGTTAAGGAAAATAAATATAGCATTAATACGATCAGTGTTAGACTATGGATGTTTTATATATGGGAGAGCCTCCAAGACGGCACTACAAAAAATAGAAGTTGTTCAAGCCCAAGCTTTAAGGATATGTAGTGGAGCATATAAAACTACACCGATAGCAGCACTTCATGTAGAGATGGGAGAAGTACCTTTGCGATTAAGAAGAAAACAGCTCATGATGAACTACTGGATTAATCTACAAGGTCAATCAGAAAATGGAAATCCAGCAAAAAGTGTTCTTAATCCAAGTTGGGAATATGAGAAAGATCAAAAGAAATTTTTTGGATGGGATAGCGTAGAAGTGGCCAAAGAAATGGGATTGAATAATAAAGGATTTAATGTATCAAGACCAGTAGCAGTAACACCACCATGGTTATTTCCTGTGGCTTTTATGGATTTGAATTTACTAGATAGGAGTAGTGATTATAAAAATATAGCGAATATGTCAGGAATGATAGAAGAGAGAATAAAGACAATATATCATGAGTATACTGCAATTTATACAGATGGATCCAAGAAGATGGATACAGGAAAAACTGGTTTTGGTGTTTTTATACCAGAAGTTGGGGTTTCAATAAAGAAAAGGACAACAGATCATCTATCAATATATACAGTAGAGTTAATGGCTATAATAACTGCTTTGTACTGGATAGAGGAAAGTGGACTGAAGAAAGCAGTTATATGCTCAGACTCCAGTTCAGCATTGATGTCAATTAAAGCATTATCGTCACAGTATAGACAAGATTGCATATATGAAATTTATGAAATTTTATTTAGACTACAGAGAAATACAGTAATAGTATTCATGTGGGTTCCAGCACATATAGGAGTCAAAGGAAATGAAGCTGCAGATGGTTTAGCCAAAGAGGCATGTGATATAGATGAAATTATGGAAATCCTGTATAGTAAATCTGAAGTAAAAGCAATAGTTAGAAATAATATAATAAAGGAATGGCAGTATAACTGGGATAGGGAGATAACGGGTAGGCATTATTACAGAATTCAAAAGAAAGTAGGAAATAGAAGGAAGTGTAAAGGAGATAATAAAACTGAAGGTATAATTACTCGATTAAGAATGGGACACTCAGGATTGAATAAAACATTACATCTAATAGGGAAACATCCAACTGGATTATGTGATCATTGTCAGGAGGAGGAATCAGTGGAACACATACTATGTCATTGTCCAAAGTACATTACAGAAAGAGAAATATTAAAGGAAGAAGCTAAAGAACAAGGACAAGTTGGAATTAATATTGCAGACATGCTTAATAGTCATAATAATAGAAGTGTATTACATTTTTTGAGAACAACTGGATTAATTAACAGAATATAATTAGTATGTGTATGAAGGGGATAATTTACTATTATTATTATTATTATTATATATATATATATATATATTTTTTTTTTTTTGCGTGGGAGGTAGCGGATTCAGACCCACACTCCAGTACAGTAGGTGGCGGTAATGCACCTTAACGTTGGATGCCAACCGCCATTAAAACAGAAGAAGAAGAAGAAGAAGAAGACGCAATTAAAGAAAAGCAATAGATATGGATCCAGTACGTTACAAAAGGTACCTCGTTGACGACGAAATAGCCGTTCCAGAAAGAACAAAGAGAAGACGTAAACGAAAGTAAGTATTGTAACAAAACGTGCTCGAAGCTAGCTTGCTTTGTTAGCCAGCTAAGCTATACCATGTAAACGTATGTGGCATAATTTCCCTTAATGTATGTTAAGTATGTTTATATAAAGGTAAAATTGATCTTTCCATGTCCACTGTATACCCCAGAAAAAGAAATGTTTTATGTTACTGTATTTATTCAAAACTAAAGAAAACTGTTAAAGTTGGAATTGGAAAATATTTCACTTTGTGTTTTGAATCTACAGTCTTAAAGGTTTTACCTCATGAATGGAATTTACCTACTTGGACTTAATCAATCAGTCATATCAATCCTATTATATTAAGTGATGCATAAGTGTTTTAACATTACCACAACATTTTTGTTAGGGACATTTCTGAAGATATGGGTGATGATGAAGAAGCTGTGGCCACCTTTTCTACAACTCAGTAAGTAGACAACACGCACATGCATAGCACACGCATTAGGCCTACATACTTCTTGATCAAGGATTTTTATTTTTATTTTAGGTATCTCACCCAAGAGGACAATCAAGATGACCCGGTGTCTACTGCTTCTGATGACACAGTAAGTTGCTAAAATATTCAAGTTAGGTGTTTTTTGTTTGTGCATGTGCATGCACACTAGTTACTGTATATCATCATAAGATAATTCCACAACCGAAACTTCCACCTGATGTTGCTTAAATTGGAGCACAAATTGGAAAAACCATATTACTTTGTCCTGTCCATATTGCAGCAATAACCATGTTTTTATCTTGTTAAAAAAAAAAACACACAACATTTTAAGTTTTGATTCAGGTGCAAATGCAGCATCTCTCTCAGCTGGCCACATAAAAAATGACAGAACCTGTCTCTTACTGTGTGAAAATGATGGTCAGTACCTGATGTCACTCAGAAAAATATACATGTGGACAAAAGAGTGCACAGTTATTATTTTTTAAATAATTTATGATATAATGACAAAAAAAATCAATGGAAAGGACTGTTAAAAAAATAAACAAATACATTTAAGCCTGACTTTAAAACCACATGAAATGGTACATTTGTATTAGTCTGTGAAAATCTGGGATTGCTAATCCAATGTTTTAAATTCACAGATGAACCAACCAATACCTGGCCCTAGCTCTTCACCTGGGGAGCCAGTAGAGGAACATCTAGAAGACCCCACAAGTCCAACTTTAGACCAAAAACCAACAAAAGAACAGATGGAACTCCTGCTGCTTGCATTAAAACTCAAACACGGATTAACAAATAGTGCCTTGGAGGACATCATGCATCTTATCAACTTTAGTGCTGGTCCTGGTGGGGAATTGGTTAGTGGCTCAAAGTACCTTTTCTACAAAGCATTTGATTCAGTGAAAGACATATTAGAAGTACATTATGTGTGTAAGAGTTGCAACGTAAGCATGCAGGAAGGTCCCATTAATGTTAAGTGCCCAGTCTGTGACCAGGACACATCAAAAGCGCATGCACAGAAAGACCAGTGTTTTTTGTACTTGCCACTAAAATACCAAATGAAAACACTGCTTGAGGACCACCAATTAGGGAAACACCTGAAACACCGTTTTGAGAAGAAGGATGCCTCCATCAAAGATATATACGATGGATATTTATACAAAAAACTATCACTCCTTGAATCACCAGAAAACATATCACTGACTTTCAACTGTGATGGAGTGCCAGTGCACAAATCAAACACAAAAAGTTTGTGGCCTATTTTGTGCACTGTTAATGAACTGCCAATACAACTATGTGCAAAACATGTTATGCTTTGTGGCCTGTGGTTCGGTCAAAACAAACCAAATATGAACACTTACATGAAACCATTTGTCGATGAATGCATAGAGTTGTACTCTAATGGTCTTATATGGCAAAGTGAAAGTGGGGAAGTTGTCACAAGTAAAGTAGTGCTTACTACCATGGTGGCAGATTCAGTTGCTCGGCCAATGATTCAGAACTTTAAACAGTTTAATGGAGAGTTTGGGTGTTCTTTTTGTATGCAGAAAGGAACAAGTGTGTTAAAACGCGGGGGGCGTGTAAGGGCTTATCCCTATGAAAAAGCAGAGTTGAGGAATCCCTCCCAGACTGATGATCTGGTAGAAGAGGCTCTTGCTGGAAACCCCACTAAGGGAGTGAAAGGGCCTAGTATTTTGTCTTGTCTACCTGATTTTAATATTATTGATGGCTGTGTTCCAGATTATATGCACAGTGTGCTGCTAGGTGTAGCAAGAAGCATCACCACGCTGTGGTTTCATTCTGAAAACAACCAATCGCCATGGTATATCGGACGCTCAACAGAACAGGTTGATGACATTTTAACTTCTATTAAACCCCCTTGTAATGTTTCCCGTGTCCCCCGCTCAGTGAAAGAGAAAAAGTTCTGGAAGGCACACGAGTGGAACATGTGGTTGTTTTATTACAGCATACCAACATTGAAAGGGGTCTTACCTAAAAAATATCTGAAGCACTGGTTTAAGTTGGTAAAGGGGGTTTCTCTTCTACTTGGTGAGAATATATCACCACTGCACATATCAGAATCTGAGGGGTTGCTAACAGAGTTTGTTCAGGAAATGGAGACCCTTTATGGGATCAATAATGTCACTTTCAATGTACATTTGTGCCTTCATCTGCCCAATACTGTGAGGAACTGGGGTCCCCTCTGGGCACAGTCTGCATTTGTGTTTGAGTCATACAATGGGATCATTTTAGATATGATAAAGAGCAGCCAGGGAGTTTCTCTGCAGATAATAAAAACAGTTTGGCTACAGGTTGCATTTCCAACATTTTCCCAAAAAACATGATGGCAGCTTCTGATGATTACTTGGCTCTTTTACAGTCTTTTTCAGTTAAGAAAAAAATGGTGCAGGAAGTAAGCCGATCTCATGGTGTTACATCTCTGGGTAGGCCTAAAATTTGTATGATCAGAAATGATGATTTTCTGGCCTTGAACAGCATCAGCAACCTAGGAAACAGAGTCACTGTGAAGTATTTTTGCAGAGTAGTAGTTAATGATGAAATAGTTCATTCACAAAACTACTCGCGTACTTTTCGGAGAAACTCGTACACGGTCATTCTTTCTGATCGAGAGGAAAGTATTTTCTCTGTGAAGACATTCATTGTCTATGATCTGGGGCAGGGGGAGACATGTTATGCAGTGGGGAAGTACTACCAAAAAGTGAAACAGGACATCTGCGGTCAATTTAAGAATCCTTGTTATTTCATCCCTGTAGGGAAAAGTCTGGGGCCTTTAGTTGCTATACAAGCATCTCAGATAAAAGAAAAGTGTCTGTTCATTAACACTGTGAACAGAAATGTTGACTTTGTCTTCAAATTTATTAACCACAGTGAAATGCTCAGATAAATGTGGGATGATCATGAAGATTACTTGAATGTATGTTCTGTGGATTTTTTTTTTCTTGCTACGTTTAGACTGTAATGACCTTTCAGCCATATTCATCTAGAAACTGCTTTAAGACAATACAGAAAACATTGCATTTTGCATTACATTTGGTGGATGTAACAGTGGATGTGTATGAGCTCTAATGTGAATCTGAAGGTACTTAAAATTGGAAAAAAAAACTTGACAAAATAAAAAAAAAGACAAACCATTTTGTTATATGTTTCCTTCTTTTCCACTATTTTTTATACAAGAAAGAATTGATCTTTAAAATGTGTCAGGAAAACGTGTAGACATTATAGCTTTCCATCTCCTCTTACTTATTTGCCATAGTTAAATTTCATAACATGCCAATTACACGTGATACCAATTTCACATGTTCGCAGATACGTTTTTTGCATTTATTTATTTTTGTTAGTTCTTAGTTATTGCCCTAATAATAGAAAATTTGAGCTAGATAGAAAAGTGAGATATGAGCTAAAATGACCAGATCCTGCCATGAGCTATATAGGAGACATATCTATGTACATATAGGGCTTATATGTGGATATAAAGAAGCAATACAGGAGACCTATATGTCCTGTATATGCACATATATGCACTTCAATTTTGCCTATATGTGGCATATAAACGCATATATGCAGCAGATATATATTATCATATATATGCATATAGGTTTCATATATACGCATATATCCTCATATAGATTCTTTCCATGTGGGACAGTACAACATTTATTTATTTTTGCTCATTTACATATTGGGCCATGTAAATTGTAGAAAAATATTCCCAATGTTCGGGTATTTAAACAGCAGGCTAAAAAACTTTGCTTTTTACAAATTGTAAAAATTTGTGCTCAATCAGAAATAAGAGTTTTAAAGGACTAAAAGTCTTTAAAAACAGCTTATTTCCTATATTTTTTTTCCTCCTTGGCATCGGGTGTTAGAGACATGGTAGTGGGGGTTGTAAGTGACAACAAAAACAAAAAAACAAACTATGGATATCAGCATTGGCTAATGGGTAAATTTGAGGGTTGACTCAATACAACAGAACAAACCTTTCCATTTAAGTCAAAACTCTTTTTAATTTCAAAGCTTCATTTCAAATTTAGTACGTTGATGTCGACAACCAGAAAACTAATCACTGTGCCAATGCTCTGAGTTTGTACTGTATATATTCACTTTATATTAAATTAAACTCTGTCCCTCTTCTCATTTCTCTGCAGGCTCTGAAACAATGATGCAATCTCACAGAGAGGTACAATGATTTACCACATGTATCACTTTCACATGCATTTTATGGACAAATATCTGAATGATTTTTATTTCCCATTTCAGGCAAATAAAGATTATACAAATGATCAAAATGTCCGTCCTGTTAAAGGAAGAGAAAATGTCACTTTATCAGAATCTGTCTACCAAAGTCTGAACCCAGCCACCAACCAATCAGATTCAGTCTACCAGACTCTGACTGTTACTAGCAACAACTGATGAGACACAGGACGCCTCTGCTCACCATCCAAGAGGGTCAGAATTTAAAAGTAAAAGTATCAGTGTTTATTGTGCCTGCAAAATCCATGTTGCCTGGCCTGAGGATTACTAATTTCATTTGTTTTCCTTTTTTTTTTTTTTGCATTGCTTAATGGGAAAATAATAATAATAATAATAATAATAATAATAATAATCATCATCATAATCATCATCATAATCATCATAATAAAGGATCTTCAACCTGCAGTCTAAATTTTACAACGTGTTTCCAAGCCTGCATGTACTTCGGCTCTATATACAAATTATTATTATTATTATTATTATTATTATTATTATTATTAATAATAATAATAATAATAATAATAATAATAATAATAACAATAATAATAATACTAATAATAATAATAATAAACAACGTGTTTGTAGTTTGTCCAAAAAAAATCTTTTACACAATTTATTTTTACACTTAGCTTATGAAAAATTTTAATTAAATAAGTTTTTTTAAGTTACTGTGTGTACTGTACTCATGGCTTATGTAGCCCACAGAGTGACTCTATCACGTTCAATAGAGTATGGAAGATAACTACGAATAATGAGTAGACCAGATTCAGAAGGTTCTAGGTTCAGCAAGAGCCAAGAGTTAAGTGATGCAGTGAGTCAGAAACACAAGACACAGTAGTAAAAATTCACTATTTTTATTTACCAATTAAGTTAATTCATACTTATGGTAATACATACTGTACAAACAATACAAACATACTAATAGTAATACATTCAATATGTAACCAAAATAAATAAAAGAGAAGAGTGCACACATAAATAAAATAAAACAGACCCGGGTCTAATAAAGCCTTAGTGCTCCACTTGGGACCATCATGTGAAATTCAATTCGGTTCGTTATTGTGTCTGGACACTAATGGTGGAAGGTTTGGATCATTTTAGTGACTCGGTTCTTTAAATCTCATTCATCAGAATGAACAAATCTTTTTTAAAATCATTTAGTTTATTTTGATCTTTGGATCAGAAATAAAATAAAATGTTACATTTTTAATAAACAGACCCCCAACACATCTACATACACAAATTTTGTCTAAAGTTCTAGTAAATAAAATATTACAATGCAGCTAAGGACATATTATAATAAACAGAATGAGCAGATCACCATCGTATCTTCTGGTCCGATTTGTTCGTATATTATCTACTGCACTGCATAGCGACTATGGAAGTCACGTGACGAATGAACGATTCAAAGGTAACTACTCATTTCTATTTCCTGTATATGTATAACATACTGAGGTTTTGCAATGATTTGCGCATGCACATCCAATAGTAAATAAACAAATCACTTTCTGAGTCTACTCGTTCTTCTGAGTCACGTTAAAGACTCATTTAAAAAGGACGAATCGTTCATGAATGACCCATCTCGAGTAGACACAATCCATCCTATCGCACTTGAGGATCAAACAACTTGGTCATTTATTATTCAATTCAATTCAATGCAGTTTTATATTTATAGCGCTTTCTAGAATTGCCATTGCCAGGTAGAAAAAAAGTTATCATTGCTTTTATAAAGGGGAAATTTTTCCCTTTATAAAGTTGCAAGAATGTAGAAATCACAAAATGAGGTCATGGAAACCGAAAAACAAGCAAAAACCTAGAAACTGGGGCACAAAGGCAAAGAAATACCATAGAAACATGTGATTGAGTGTGTTTGTGCTACTTCTTTGCCTTTGTGAACCAGTTTTTAAGTTTTCACTCAGTGGTGTTGGGGTATGTTGGTTAAAATGTAATAAAATTAAGTTCATTATATTTCATTCTCTACTACACAATCCTGTTCCATACTGTATATGCACAGTAAGTTTTGGCCCATTCTTTATTCGTACTGTATTCTGTATGCTTGCAGTATGTCCATGTTTAACTGTGTAGAGACTTACATTATATAGACTAGCAGAGGCAGCAACTAGCTAGTTTAACTAGTGAAGTAATGAAAGATGCTAACGATGCTTCTCACTATTCATTTAATTAATATCAAGCCATGTAAAAAGCAACCATACAAATCATTAATATAACTTGTATTAAATATTTTAAATGGATGAAAACTTTCATCTATAGTGATGCCTACAAGGTTTCATGAAGGTGTAAAGCATCTGAACACAGCCAATCAAATGAACATTTATTTTTTTTTATTATTAAATTATATTTTGATTATGCCACAAATTATGAATATTTAAGATTTCTGCAGGCAACAAATATTTACTAGACAGCATCGACTTCAATTGCTTCTCAAGTATTTTAAAATACTATTTATCAGTAACGTGTCAGGTAGATGACCAGGAAAATCAGTTTTTTTGTGGAGTACTGTACTGAAAATACATAAAATATATAAAATAAATACATACAGTAAACACATAAAATTTTAGAGCACATGTACTTCTAATTAAGGGAAGAAAATAAAGAACACAACAAAATAGTGGTAAACTAATTTTTATAATTTCTCATTTTTCCCAAGTAAATTATTTTCTTCTCAATGGATAATAATTAGTAGTATATAACCATGAATATGACCAAGCCATATGTTATATATGTTAGCTATAACATTACAACACAAACCATTTTGCCCAGTATTGTGCAAGTTCGCCTTTTTCCTAAGATTTGTGATGTACTGGCTTTTGTGTTGTTGGATCAGATTGCATGGGCTGACCTTTGGTTCCCACCAGCATGAGTGCCCATGATCCTGGGTGCCCATGATCATTTCACTGGTGTATAATTGATATTTAATATTAATGTGTTAATGCTATGTGAGATTAAAGTTATGGCTGATCACTGCATGTCAAAAAAAATATATACATGATTTTTTACCTGAATCACTTTACCACAAAAGGATGCGGGTTGCAACTTTATAACCAGAGGGTCCATGTTACTTTCATATTTCACTTTTAAAACAACTTTTGTTTTCGGAATCCGAGGTTCCACTGTATGTATTATAACCCAATGTTGTTTTATGAATTTCAGCTCTTTTCAACATTACATGTTTTGGACCTGCATTTGCTGTGTATGTCCTGCAAGCCTCATTTACCTAAGCTCATACCACTAAATAACATTATATAGATATTTCTTTGACTATAACAAACACTAAGATGAAACCTAGTGTACTATTTAGCACAGAGTATAAATTTTTATCAAAATCACCTTTTTAAAATAGTTAAATTTTCTAAACTGTGGCACAAAATAACATCTTTTTTGTTCCCGGTCAAAAATGACCAATAGGATTTATCTATTTCATATTTTATTTATATTATTTATCTAAAAGGACTAGTGTGATCACAATATTCCTTAGTTTTGTCCTCTCATGAGCATATTGGGTAACATACTGAGGTCCTTGCATGTTCCCTTTCAAAGGCTACACTCGATGCTGCGTGTAAACGCTATGGAAAACATCTTGTCATGTTGCCGGTTGTGAAGCATGTGTGTATCAAACACACCAAATTTTTGGCTTTTATAACCTCGGTGGGTGACGTCATCTGATAAGACGCACCTGCAGGTTATAAATAGGAGTGAACCGGAAACATTCCTCAGATTCTTGTCTTTACCTAGTTGTGAGCGTGTTTGTGTCTAACCAGAAAAATAAGTGTTTAACTCCCCAATAATAGCAGAGTTTTAAAAAAGATGTCCCTCCGTGTGTATAATCCATATTGGAGGGCGATCTCTACAGTTTACTGCTTTACTTAAGTGCTACGCGCGCGCCTCGCATTCCTTGAGAAGCTTCGAGCCTTGTGAATGGGCGAGAATAAACATCCTCTCTTGCTTCTGCGGAGATGGTAATAACCTCTAAGCACTTTTTAAAAAATTATTTAAAAAATAATAATAAATAAATAAATAAATAAATAAATAAATAAATAAATAAAAACATAGATGGCAGGTTCTATCAGGTGGCCGGGGGACGGAGCCTCAACGACGCTCTCTCCCCTTTTCTTAGCAATCTCCATATGAGTTAACCCTATCTGAGAGACTTGAGTACTGGCGGGGCTCTTCAAGGTAGGGCGTATTGGACTTACGACAGGCCACAGACTTGTCTCTTCGTGCAACAAAGCAGACGGCTCGTGCTATCGGCTGTTTTATGGCTGCAATGGTTTCCGCGGAGAGGCACTGGTGGTTAAATATCAGGGGCATCAAGGAGAAGGATCGTGTTTTCCTCCTCGATGCCCCATCTTGCCTACCAGCCTACTTGGTGATGTCGTTAACTCGGTCGCCACTTGGTTCATGAGGCGAAGTTATATAACAAGCCTTCGGAAAATTCCTTCCCCGCCATGCTCAAGAGTCGGGACTGTCGGCCACCCAGTCTCGATTGGGTCTGACTGTTGCGAGGCGTGAAACACACAAGAAGAGTGTTTTTGAGCTGGGCACCCCCTCGCAAGATTGGGGTGCGTCACGCAATCCGCCTCAAAAGAGGTCAGACTGGCATATTGTCTTCTTCACAAAGAGGCCCTGAGGTTTATGTGCCCAGGACCGTGGGGGGTGGCCCCCCAATGGGGAGAGGCACGCAAAATTCCTTTCAAAGAATGAAGTGTTCTCCCTGGCACCCCCAGGAGGTTGGTGTTCTTGATCTGCCACCACTGGTGTTTCGGGCAACTTTAGTCTCCAATAAAATGTTAGTTCTTCGTTTTTTTTCCTGCCATGTTTCAGGATGCCGAACATCTAACATCCCCCCCGTTTAAACAAGCCGCCGAGACTTTGCCCCTTTCTGAGAAACTGGCAGCGTGGAAGCTACTGCCAAGTATATCTCCTTGGGTACTAAGCACTGTAGAGAGAAACTACAGGATTCTGGATGTAGTTCTGGCTCTTACGACTCCAGAGCATCCGTATTTGAATTACATGACTGGCTGGCCCAGTCTCAGTAGCTAGCGCTTCGACATCAGCATGTCGTCCTAGCTAATCTTTGTTTTTTAGGATTGAGATCCAATGCCATGAAACCATGCTCTTTCCTGTTTAGAGCACAACATTTTTGGGTATCACATAGAATTTGAGCGTAAGCGGGCACAGATGTCTCCCGCTCGTGTCGAATCCATTCTCAACTCCGTCAAGGAAATCAAGCAAGACCAGAAAGTGACCATCACTTTTAGAGATCTTAGCTCTCATGGCAGCTGTATCCACGGTGACACCTTTGGGCCGTCTGCACTTGAGAGCATTTCAGTTGTGGCTAAGAACCAGGTAATTTCACTCTAGGGACAATCCCCAATAAGGGCTACGCAACAGGTGCTTCGTACCCTTCCTATGTGGTTCAGACCCCGGTTTCTGACTCTGGGTCCCACTCTAAGTTCGTCTTGTTGTCGCAGATGCTAACGACAGATGCTTCCCTCATGGGCTGGGGTGCGGTCTTAGATGACCGTCCAGCCCAAGGGAGCTGGAGAGGCCATCTTTTTGCGCGGCACATCAATTGCCTCAAAATGATGGCTCTATTTCGGGCCCTAAAGCACTTCCTCCAGCAGTTGAGACTACCATGTGCTAGTGAGGGTGGACAACACTATGGCAGTCTCATATATTACTCGCCAGGCAGACTGTGCTTGCGCCGCTAAATATCTAGTGCACCAGGTTCCTGTTCCTCAGGGCGATTTACATTCTGGGAAAATTTTATGTAGCGGAGGTGGACCTCTTTGCCTCGCAAGATCAGCAAATGTCCCCTTTACTATTTTCTGACTACCAGCCCCTGCGTCTGGACGCCTTGGCGGTCCCTGAACAGGACCAACTAAGTCAAGCTGGTCTTCCAGCCAGCGTAATTAAGACTATTCTAAGTGCTAGGGCTGCCTCCCCTAGAAGAGCTTATGCCCTCAAATGGAATGTATTTGAAAGTTGGTGCATGACGAAGCAGGTAGACTCAGTCCACTGCCGAATTGTTTTAGTGCTGGAGTTTCTGCAGGAAAATTTGTCCTCGGGCTTGTGCCCCCTTGTTGAACCACTAGAGTCAGCGCCTCAGGTTTCTGGCCCTCGAGTCAGCTACCCAGACATAGTTATGAGACCTTCTCGGCCTTGTGCGCACATGCTACACAACCTTGGAGTCCAGACACTTGCAGTCTGGCGGCATTGGCACTCTTGTTCCCATAGCATTTTCACGCAGCATCAAGTGTAGCCTTTGAAAGGGAACGTCTCGGTTAACTTTTTCCCGCCTTTTCAGGAAACAGGGTTACAGCAAAGTAACCCGAGACGTTTTTTGCAAACATATACATCACATCTGTGGCACACAAATCTTGTTTTTTTATCTCTTGGTGCACATAGTCAGTACTTCTTACTTTTGCGTTTTCCTTCTTTGGTTGTTGTGGATGTTGTTACGGTTGCTTGCATATCTCTTACCAAAGCAGCAGAGGATGGTGTTCGTGGAAGGTGTCGACACCCTTGAAGTTTTTTATTATTTTGGTCCGAAAGGAGACTACAGATTCAGCTGGGTCTCCTTCCTCATCACTGTCACAGTTTTCCTCTTCTGGGGTGTACTCTCTGTCATTGTGAATTCCACAGCTTCATGAGCAGTATACAGTAGTTAATCAATTGGAATGGTTCCCGTCGCACTCACCACCGTGTAAAAACGTCAGCGGCCAAAATAAATCAGTTGCATTTCAAAGTCATTCGTAAAATGGCCGCCAGGTGGCGCAAAGTGACATTTTCGCTTGTTGCAGTAAACACAGTAGTGACTGTTATATAGCGTATCTCTGTATCTGTTTATTGTTATTTAAGTTCTGGATTATTTTAGGTACTTTAAACACATTGTTGGGTTGCTCATGTTGGCTCATATGAGATGTAGTTTACAAATGAACACCTGGTTGGGTTATTTTGACCTAACAACTGGTTTATTCATTATTCTTTAGTTTCTCCAAATATCAGCGTGCAGACTGTTCGAAATATTACTGTTATTGTGTCACAGGTGTAGTTTTAAGAGTTGTATAGGCAGGAATGCGTGTGTATACAGCTCAAAACCTCCATCAGTTATTGAAGATAGCATCTATTTAGAAAAAATGCCCCGCGATTTCGAAGCTTCAGGAAATCTCCCGGCGCTCTGCGCATAACACCGGGCCAACTCATGTCGGAAAGAATTTATAAACTGTTTCTAAACATGGGCTATTGTTTTTTTACTTATAATATTTGTTAATTTAATTTAAATGAGGTTTGGGCTCAGGACTTCGATTCGGCATCGTGATTCTCCTCTTTAATTTACTACATAGTTTTAATCAGCGCTCAGCCGCATGCATGAAGTTTTCCAGAGCGCAACGGCAGAAGTAGACTAATGATTATGAACGTGTCGGGAAAACAGCAAGCAGACTGACTCTGACCATTTAAAAAAACGTTTGCGTTCATTTTCTGATGCGCTCAAGTTCACCAAAAACAATACAGAACAGCGCAGCTTATTTGCTTTCAAACATTTACAAAATCACAAAGTTTTTTCGTTATTTTAAGTGCGCTTAAATAAAAGTTGAGTCTTATAAAGGCCATGTAGTCTTATATAGTTTTAATATATAGTTTTTGCACATTAATCTGACAACAGTTTTTTCAGCCTGTCATGGCATGCGCCCAAATCAATATCGCTCCTCGCTCACTAGTTAGGCGTCCTCCCCTTCAGACATGCGAAGCAGCGGGACCGCAGAATTACACATTCAATTCAATTTAATTCAATTCAATTTTATTTCTATAGCGCTTTTAGCAATTTTCATTGCCGCAAAGCAGCTTTACACAGTCAAAAGAATTATTTGTTAGTATGAAATGTGAATTTGTATAAATCAAAATGGTCAGTTTGTCCCTGGTGAGCAAGCCGAGGGCGACAGTGGCAAGGAAAAACTCCCTGAGATGGTAATAGGAAGAAACCTTGAGAGGAACCAGACTCAACAGGGAACCCATCCTCATCTGAGTGAAACAGAAAGCAGTAAATGATCTGCATTTATACAGTGTGTAGGGTGGGAGGCAGTTCAGCTATAATAGCTGATGTTAATTGATGTTAATATGGAGTCCAGGTAGTTATTGAAGACCCAGGTAGACTTGTAAGAAGTTCCAGTCCTGAACTATCGAACTGTCAAGTCCCCAGAGAAACAGTTGCCAACACCAGTCAAGGCCAGAACCATTTTCTAGGTAGAGAGAATCATCCCCAGACACCAGACGCATCCCAGAGAGACACACATTCATGTGACGAGATCTTCAGCCAGAAGCGGGGCACCAGGATGGGTCAGACAGGTCCGGAGGGCAGAGAGAGTCTGGATCACTGGCAGCTCAGGAACGACATGTGTAGCTCGACAGAAAGAGAGAAAGAGTGAAAGGGGGAGACAGGAGGAGAGAGGAAAGAGAAAGAGGGGGGAAAGAGAAGAAGAGGAGAGATGGCAGTTAGGTATGGTCCCAGTCACACAATGTATAATGTGAATGTATATTAACTGTAGAGTGCAAGCAGAGACTCCGGCAGGACTAACTATGACAGCATAACTAAAAGGGAGTGCCAGAAGGAAACACAAACATGAGGGCTTCCTGAGATGTAAAGCAAACAATCACCTCACTGTCAGCAAACCTGAGTGATCAATGAGAGTGAGGAAGACAGCATCCAAACATACCAGTTCACCATAATACTCTACGTCCATGAGTCCCCCAGATCTGCTCCTTTACCCATGACAAATCTATTTATAAAAATTCTTGGCTAAATAAATAGGTTTTTAGCCTGGACTTAAACACTGAGACTGTGTCTGAGTCCCGAATACTATTTGGAAGACTATTCCATAATTTTGGGGCTTTGTAAGAAAAAACTCTGCCCCCAGCTGTATTTTTTATAATATGCGGTACTGACAAGCAGCCTGCATCCATTGATCGAAGTAAGCGTGGTGGATCGTAAGACACTAGCAGTTCGCTCAGGTACTGCGGTGCGAGACCATTTAATGCTTTATATGTCAAGAGTAGTATTTTAAAATCAATGCGAAATTTCACAGGGAGCCAATGCAGTGAAAATAAGATAGGGGTGATGTGCTCATATCTTCTGGTTCTAGTGAGGACTCTCGCTGCTGCATTCTGGACTAGCTGAAGCTTATTTATGCATCTAGCTGAACAACCAGACAGTAAGGCATTACAATAGTAATTAACATGACTGGTGAGCTAACATTGCTAATGCTACCGGGCTTGCACGCCGCGCTATAAAATACTCGGGGTTTGTTGAGTTACAGTGGATTTTACTACGCGCGTGCAACAACGCGGAAGTGCGACATGCAAGCAGGGCAAATGGAACGCGCCCAAGGGACTTCAAAGGAGCGAGAGGTAGGAGGGGCCGGTACGGCCATCCGCGGAGAGCAGAGTCAGCGCGAGCGGACGGATAGCCATTGCACTCACACCGCGTAGTAAAATCCATGGTAACCCAACAAACCCCAATCATCACCAGCCGTGCCTTATTCCGTCATGTCATGTGGGCATTATAAGATTTGTACTGAAAACTTCTAACTAAAAAGTGGCAGCTGGCACGCCTAAAAAAAATAGACGCAGGTAAATTTTTTTTACAGTCGAAATAAAAACCCTCGGCTGTAATTTCCTATAGTCTAATCAGCGCTCAACCGCACGCATAGTTTTTCCGAGCGCGAGGAATTTTTTTGTGCTAAATAATATTTATGCAGTATAAGAATTCCTATTAATCCTGGGTTGTTCTTTTAGTGTCACTATAGTGCTTTACAATGCCAGACAACATTCAAATACAAATTATTCACCCTCCCCAGGTGTGAATCGGCTGTTCTCACCTATACATTCAGAGGAACTGAAATGCACTTCTCCCCACTTTAAAAACCTCTTGAATCTAAGGCTCTTCTGGAGACTTTCAGTGATTTAAATTTGTGTAATTTTAATCTTCTGGATTCCAGATTCTAAAGTTGACATTGTTACCTTTTTTAATCCTTGGAATGGAAGAACTTGAGATTTTCCTTATGATAGCGTAAATTGCATTGTTTTTAATCAGTCTATACACAATAATCTTCTTTGGAATTTTTATTTTTTTAAACGGGTATGGGGGCTATCTTGGTTTATTAATCTCCGTGCCTGGTTTAGGTTTAGTATTCAGTGCGCATCTGTTATATTACAACTATCATAACACTCAAATACCTTCTATTGGGGGTTAAGTGACTGATGTGCCTAACATTTTTCAGCTGAGCCTTTGTTTCACTAAAAACGACCGCGACACCACTCTCTCTCTCTCACACACACACACACACACAGAGCCGACCAAATCATTAGCACCTCCCTCTCCCAGCACAGCCATTTACTTTCTATCCATTTACTTACATCTGAACTGAGTCGTTAGGGTAACCCGTTACATATCATAACAGCATACTGCATTTCATTGTTATAATAACGCAAAAAACACAAGCGGGGCTGAAAGACCGACATCTGCTGACGCAGTAGAACGTTCTAACACTGTTTTAATTTTATGGTCATTTATTTCAGTTAATAAATCTACTATAAATTTAAAGAACACAAGAAATAAGATGACACAAATCCCAAAAATTCAAATTCAAATTTTATTTGTCACATACACAGTCATACACAGTACGAAATGTAGTGAAATGCTTACACGACCGCCAGTGACCTTAAAAAGAGAATTAAAGCTTATAATAAGTAATAAGTAATAAATATCAATAGAAGAAATATGATAGAAAATAAAAAAAAATAAAATAAAATTTAACTAGAAAAAAATAGAACTAAAAATAGAAACTGAAAATAGAAATATACTGTACAAATAGAACTATAATGGTGTGCAAATATGCATAGAAAAAGTGACTTTGTGCAATGGTTATTAAAGTGTCTTTGTGCAATGGTCCAGAATGTAAACGTAAACATGTAGTGTAGATGTGATGTGCGTGGAGTTGTCCATAGTGTCCATGGATGTATAAGGATTGATTGATTGATTGTGAAAATTGTGAAAATATTGTGTTAGTTTTGCATAGTGGTGTGGTTGAGAGACCTTATTGCCAGTACTGAGAGTGATGGAGGCTGAGACATGTCCGCTCATCCTTACTGCCTGTTGTCTGCCAGTCAGAAAATCCCTTAATCCCTACACGCTTCTTTTCTAATTACTAGTGATAAAGTCTAAAGGCTCACTGTGTTAACAATTATTGTGCTTAAATTTGATCCTAATAAGATTTGATTTAATTTGAATTCTAAAACAGTGGCAGCTGGAACACCTAAAACAGATGCAGGATTATTTTTTATAATCTAAATACTAAATAAAAATGCTTTTTTAAACGTGGGCTGTTGTTTTTACTTGCAATATTTGTTAATTTAATTTAAATGGGGTTTGGTCTCCGGATTGTTGAGCATCATGATCCTCTTCTTTACTTTCCTACGTAGAATCAGCGCTTAGTCGCACGCATAAAGTTTTGTAAATTTGTTTAATGTTTAATAGTAAATAATGACCCCCGTTGCGCTGTACCTCCACTGGGAAAACCTTATAAAATACAAGTTTAGGACAATTATGATGATCTGCCATGGCGTGTGCCTGTGATGGGTGAGCGCCCAAATCTACTATCGCTACCCGCTTACTTCGTAGGCTCCCTGAATAGGCGGCAAAGGGACGGAGCCGCCTATTCGTGCCGGCTGGCGATAATTAACGTTAATATGATCTTGGGCTTGCTCCGCATTATAAAAGCAAGGCGCGGAGTTTTGTCCGAGGTCCGGGAAGTACGTGATGTGATGGAGAATATGAAAGAAGCATGTCAGTGAAGTGATGTGACGCGCCCCGCCCCAGGGACTTTAAACAAGGACACTAGAATTTCGCCCTTTGATCTCCGCGTTGGGTTGGGTTAAAGCGGGACGGAGACCGGAGTATACCGCGGTCGCCCACCTGGGCCTAGAGGTAAAAGCGCTCCATTCGCAGTTCGACAGACTATCGTTGCGGGGGGGCCTACTCTATCGCCACTGGGAACGGCCGTGCGGCGCTGGCGAGTATTTTCAGCTGCTGGTGCCACGGACTTTGCAGGCACGTGTGTTAAGGATGGTCCATGGGCACACGGGCGCGGGACACTTCGGCGTAATGAAAACTTTGATACACTCACACTGTCACACTGATAACGAACTCTTTGTGCACAGATGCGACGTCTGCACGGCAAAGAAGGGCCCTACCCAGCGCTCGTGTGCACCCCTGCAAGACTTTCAGGTGGGGGCACCTATGGAGCGTATGGGCGTGGACATTCTTGGGCCGTTTCCCATTTCCGATCACAGGAACCGGTATGTGCTGGTGGCCATGGACTACTTCACCAAGTGGCCAGAGGCATTTGCTGTTCCTGACCAGAGCGCTTCCACCACGGCTCGAGTGCTGGTGGATGAGGTGTTCAGCCGTTTTGGCGCCCCGGAGCAGTTGCACAGCGATCAGGGGCGTAACTT
Organism: Clarias gariepinus; assembly: GCF_024256425.1. Lineage (NCBI taxonomy): Eukaryota > Metazoa > Chordata > Actinopteri > Siluriformes > Clariidae > Clarias > Clarias gariepinus. Next base: position 3,887,917 of record NC_071117.1, read on the forward strand.
CGAGGCGGAGGTGTTTGCTGCAGTGTGCGAGCGCCTCGGGGGGGGACGAACATTTGCTCCTCGTGCTGTGGGCCTATCGCACAGCAGTGCAGGAGTCCTCACAGCTGACGCCAGCGGCGTTAATGTTCGGTCGCGAATTGCGCACGCCCGTGGACCTTGTGTTCGGTCCTCCTCCACAAGTGGATTTACCTACGAAGCCGGGGTTGGATTATTTTTGTTCGCTAAAAGACAAACTGTTCCGTGTCCACGAGTTGGCGCGTAGACACTTGGCGGACGCTGGTGTTAAGCAGCGCCGCGTGTATGACACCCACAGCCGGGGACGAGACTTTGCTACTGGGGAGCAGGTTTGGGTGTATTCTCCCGGAAGAAAAGGGGGCTTTCGCCTAAGCTTATGTCTCACTGGGTGGGGCCCTGCACGGTACTGGCCCAGCTCTCCATGTAGTCTACCAGGTGCGGTTGATGGGGCGGTCGCGAGTGGTCGTGCTCCACCGGGACCGTCTTGCTCCCTATCAGCCCAACGCCAGTGAGACATCGAACTCTGTGGAGGCCAGGCCGCCTCAGAAGGACGGTTGCACCCCTCCTTCCTCCGCAAAGAGACTCCGGCGTTCCCAGCGCCGACCGCCGGCACGCCTCCTAGACTGAGTTCGCCATGATGACCGGGGACGGTCACAGCTCGGGTGGGGGCAGTGTGGCGTGGGCAGGGTTTTGATTGGCTACCATCATGCTTTGCGGGAGGGATTGTTTTGTGTTCACCCTGTTGGGAAAAGGTGTTTGGGTTAGTGGCTTCGGCCAGGGGTGTGTGTGTGTGTTAGATGAGTGTTTTTAAGGAAATTGAATTGTGATGTATTGTGTTGTATTGTGATTTCGCCCTACTGTACTACAAAATAAACTACTTCCAGCCATTTGCATTGGGCAGCAAGGAAGCTCACCCGTCTCTCCAAGTGCCTGCTTAGCTGTGAAAAACGCTACAATATCAAGGACAAAGATTACTGAACTCACAACTTTACTGATTGAAAATGTTTTTCTAAGACTAGCATCATAAACATCTCCAATCCTGTCCTAGTCGTTCTCTTCCAGACTCTGCAGTCTTCACTTGTGATTTATTCATATTTACACACCTTGTCCTCGAGGGTGCAGTAGGTATTGTCTTTTGATGGGAATTCCAGCAATATATATATATATATATATATATATATATATATATATATATATATATATTGCTTAAATTAATTTGTTATAAAACATGTAAAATTATGTGTAAAATAATTACTATTTCAATATGAATTTTATTTAAAGCCTGGTCAATATTACATTTTAAACTCACGCACTCTAACTTCATACTGTCACTAATTTTCAAACCTTTTCCAGCGTCTCGTCTGTGTATCGCATGTTCTCTCGTCTCTCTCCTACTGTTACTGCCAGGGTTCTCACTAGATCAAGAAAATATGATCATATAACACCTATATTATCATCCCTGCACTGGCTACCTGTTCAATTTAGAATTAATTACAAAATAGTACTACTTACATACAAGGCTTTAAATGGTTTAGCTCCCTCATACCTAACCAGTCTTTTGATACGCTATAATCCACCACGTCCCTTAAGATCACAAAACTCCGGACTTCTGGTAATTCCCAGAATTTTAAAATCTACAAAAGGGGGCAGGGCATTTTCATATTTGGCTCCAAAGCTTTGGAATAGCCTTCCAGACACTGTTCGGGGAGCAGACACGGTCTCCCAATTCAAAAGTAGACTCAAGACGCATCTCTTTAACACTAGAAGCGCCGGGCCAGTGTCACCTACTAAAAACGCGGTTCAGCGGTCATTTGACCGCCTATTGTTTTGAATGGGAAGCTGCTGCTGACACACAATGATCGCTAGATGGCGCTTTCACCCAAAGCAAATAGTTTAGCTCCAAGATCAACTTGCACTTGGACAATGCGCCATTCATTCCCGCGTTGATAATAAGCGGTATCTTTTTTTTATATTCAACTGAGAAAACCTACTACAAAGTCTCTAAGAAGAGAGAAAAAACAAGTCAGAAAGAAAAAACAAGTCATGTTTGGAATTATAACCCAAAGTTTTTGACTTTTTTCTGCCGTTTTTTCTCCTCCTTTGTCCATCTAGGGGCTTCGTACTATAACAAAAAGGAAAGCTCTACTTAATTTTATATCGTATGGAGAAAATGTTATTAGTTTGTTTAAATGTTTAAATGTTATTAGTTTGTTTAATTCTATTTAAAGCTTCTGAACGTCTCGGAGCAGCGATTTAGTTCTGAACTCGCTTCCGTGAAATTATCGCTAAAACAATATTAAATTTGAATAAATCAGATCTACTACAGCAGATAATAAACTATGCTATGTCATAACCGAAGCAAACACAACGAATATGTCTCGTTTCGTTCAGTGTTGCTAGGCAACGGACCACGCGCCTAATCGGTTCACTTGGCCGCGGTGTATTATAAACCTGCGAATTGTTTCACTGCTTATGTCCACTGAATGAGAACTAAATCAAAGATTTCGGTAACTACACTGAGTGTAACATCTGCATAGTGACACTAAACAGCTGAACAACTTCACTTTTCCGTTTACCTCTGAGAAAAAAAAGCTGTATTTTGTTTGGTTATATGTTTATAAAAGTACACGAAGTAGGCGCGCGCGCGCGCACACACACACACACACACACACCTCCTCTGAGCCCTCGGTCAACATCTAATGACCGTCGATATGCAAATGAGTCAAGACGTAGCCTAACGTGGTGTCAGAGAGGAAAGACTTTGAAGCAGTTTCAGCGTTTTTCAGTTACAACAAGCACAGCGATGAGTCCACGTTGTTTCACTGGTTATGACATAGTGACACTAAACAGCTGAACAACTTCACTTTTCCATTTACCTCTGAGAAAAAAAAGCTGTATTTAGTTTGTTTATATTCAGAGTAACACCTTCCAACCACCTCTCATAGTCTATTGTTAGTTTTAATGATTTGGCTGAAACTAATTATCACTACATAAGTACCCCAACACCATTGATCATGAGTTTCAGCTGAAACTAATTCTATACATGCAACAGAAAATGTAGATGCAGATTCCAAATGTATAAAGATACATGCTATAAAATATATGTGTGTGTATTCGATGCATGCTATATATATATGTGTGTGTGTGTGTATGTGTGTGTAATCGAGGCTGGCTCTATTCAGGGGCAAGAGGGGCAGCGCCCCCTCAACTAAATGTCTGCACATGTTAATATGTTCCTAAAATTAATATATTACAAGTTGATCAACTGATCTGCGGTAGCAGAGAAATCCGCTGAAAAAGGGACACTACACAATACGGTATTAGATGTCCCTCATGTCTCTGTCCCTCGGCTGTGCGTATTCATTCACAGGCTGCAGCGCGCGCGCTCTCACACACACACACCTCCCCTGAAGCAGTTGCGGCGTTTTTCAGTTACAACAAGCACAGCGATGAGTATAAGAATAAAATAAGGTAACAGTTTGATCTGTGTAGTTAGTGCCCTTGTATAGAATAAATGAATGAATAACACATTCCAACCACCTCTCAAGAGAGTGCCATAGTTTTGCAAAAATACTTGCAAAACATCAGCATACATTGGAGGGAACTTCTGAGGTGGTCAGTGATTGATGGCACGGTCGTTCGGAGGGGGTTGTGATCACACCTACAGTTCTTTTGTTCTAAGCTGTCGGTCAAATATCTCTCCACTTGAAATGGAAGCACAAAATTGAGGGGCAACATGCAAGGGATTTCAGCATCTCGACGCACAGTAGAAGCTGTTTATAAAGAAGACACTGTTTGTTTTTTTATTTTGTAATTTTTCTCGTGTTTACCTTGTACTGTACAATGTATATTCATTTTATTAATGAATTGCTGTGAATAAACTACATATGCAGTTGATTTACCAGAAAGAACTTTTCAGTTTTTGTGTGCTAAACTAAACTTCAGGGTCAAGTAATAGCGATTTTATTTGAAAAGTATATATATATATATATATAGGGAAAGATTAAGAAACACGCAGAAGCGGAATATATATATATAGCATGTATCTTTATACATTTGGAATCTGCATCTACATTTTCTGTTGCATGTATAGAATTAGTTTCAGCTGAAACTCATGATCAGGGGTGTTGGGGTACTTATGTAGTGATAATTAGTTTCAGCCAAATCATTAAAACTAACAATAGACTATGAGAGGTGGTTGGAAGGTGTTACTCTGAATATAAACAAACTAAATACAGCTTTTTTTTCTCAGAGGTAAACAGAAAAGTGAAGTTGTTCAGCTGTTTAGTGTCACTATGTCATAACCAGTGAAACAACGTGGACTCATCGCTGTGCTTGTTGTAACTGAAAAAAACGCTGAAACTGTTTCAAAGTCTTTCCTCTCCGACACCACGTTAGGCTACGTCTTGACTCATTTGCATATCGACGGTCATTAGATGTTGACCGAGGGCTCAGAGGAGGTGTGTGTGTGTGTCTGTGCGCACGCGCGTGCCTACTTCGTGTACTTTTATAAACATTCTACATATAAACACACAACATACAGCTTTTTTTCTTTCTCAGAGGTAAACTGAAAAGTGAAGGTGTTCAGCTGTTTAGTGTCACTATGCAGATGTTACACTCCGTGTAGTTACCGAAATCTTTGATTAAGTTCTCATTCAGTGGCCACACATCACTTTCACATTTCCCTCGCTTTTATGCATAAGCAGTGAAACATTCCGCAGGTTTATAATACACCGCCGCAAAGTGAACCACGTCCCGCCGATTAGGCGCGTGGTCCGTTGCCAACACTGAACGAAACGAGGCATAATCGTGGTGTTTGCTTCGGTTATGACATAGCATAGTTTATTATCTGCTGTGGTAGATCTGATTTATTTACATTCAATAATGAGGCTTTATATCCTCAGGAGGGGCCATTACATATGTAATATGTAAAACAATATTGTTTTAGAGATAATTTCACGGAAGCTTCTAACAGAACGAACAAACTAATTAATTTTCTCAAATCCTTATAAAATTAAGTAAAGCGAAATTCCCTAAATGTCCTTATAAAATATCGCTGATTATCAACGCCAGAACGAATGGCGAATTGTCGATATTTTACGGAAGCATATATATATATATATATATATATATATATATATATATATATATATATATATAAATAAAAACTGCATATATGGAATGAATCCTGAGATAATTACATATACGCACTGAATGACGCATAAATAGTATGCGCGATTCCTTGCGCCATCTGCTGAGAGAAATGAGAATCGCAGGTTGGAAAAGACGGGAAACGTCACGCCGCCGCGCAGCTGTCAGCGATTTCACGTAAATAAGAGCAAAATAGCTTTATACTGGCTTTTACTGGTGCGATTTTAAAAATTTAAGCTTACAGGGTGATTAAGCTCACAGAACTAGGAAAAGTCATGGAAGGAGGGTCCTGGAAATTGATCGAGTGTGAAGTATTATTTTTTTTTTACCCCCTTGCGGTCAAATGACCGCTGCTCGGCGCTTCTAGTGTTAATCTGGCATACGGGTAACTCATCCCATAACCTTATACTCCAGTACATCTATCCTGAATGGCAACTACGCTAATTCTCTCCATCTTTTCTGTATTTTTCTACCCATCCTGAGACATCTGGAGATTGTGCCAGCTTCAGTAGACAAAGGCCAACCCTGCAAGGTTTCTAAGGCATCTTGAGAAGGACCTGCTCCAGCTAGATTCTGCTTTATGATGGCTGGAGCTACACATCCTGCTCCTGTGCTTCCAGTGATCTGACCCCATCTGCCCTCTGCACCTACTGCTGAACTGAATCTACACAACTTCTGATATATTGAACTTTCACCTGCACAACACACTTGATGTTATTTCTATCTGTTATCACCCAGATGAGGATGGGTTCCCTGTTGAGTCTGGTTCCTCTCAAGGTTTCTTCCTATTGCCATCTCAGGGAGTTTTTCCTTGCCACTGTCGCCGTCACCCTTGGCTTGCTCATCAGAGACATTTCATTCATCATTCATTCATTTAATTATTATCTAGACACATTTTTCTCACACATACACACTTCCAAATATTTTCTTTTCTTAAAAAAAAAAAAAAATCTTTAAATTTTTTTTGTGAAGCTGCTTTGGGACAATGACCATTGTTAAAAGCGCTATATAAATAAAATTGAATTGAATTGAATTGTTACTTCATCTCCCTGTGTGCTGTGTCTGAAACCCCGCCTGTCACCTCCTGCTCAGTGGATACACACACCACTACACATCATGACATGTAGTTGACCAATAACATGTTGCTTTAAAAGCAACAAAGCGCCCCAGGCAGGATAATTTTAAAGAGCCGTAATGTTCACGACCGACACATAGTGACAGTGACAGTAATAAGTGACAGGAAGCAGATCATGTGAAGTTGATGGTGAAATACTTCATCTCACTAACACTACACTTAATTCTAAAGTAGCTTAGCACAAACACACACACACACACACATACACACGCACATGCGCACACACACTTCCTGAGTGGTTTTCTGTCACTGGCTCAAAAGTGGAAGTGGATGAGGCACTTTCTACTAACATCACAGTCACAGAGACAGAGACAGTGAGTGTGTGTACGATAACTAACAGAACATTATTAATTATTATTATCTGAGGAGTTTGTGAGTCTGGATGTAGAATGGAGATGGTCCTCATCTTCACCTTCTGCCTGATTCTAGGTAAGAACAAACACTTCCAAATCCTCATCAGTCTCAGTGTTCAGTATCAGTGTCACATTAAAGCTTTGCACTGATGGACATTTAGCACAGAACTTTTATAGAGAGGTTCCAGTGTTTAAAGTAGTGAAGTTCTCAGGGGTGCTGAGAGCTCCTGGTTATCTTCAGAAGCACACAGAGGAGCTTCCACTTCACTTACTGCATGAGGAAACCTACATGTTCAAGTCACCTACACATGGGAACATTATCTCTACTTGTTTTCAGTGTAAAATTGACTTTGAAGAGTTTGTGTATCTGTATACGAGCTGAACAACAGTCCTTAACTACAGGTTATGTGTTTAAAGATCAGGACTAATGCTTTATCAGTGCAGTCGGCCTGCAGTCTCATCTCTCTTCTTCCTGTTGTTCAACACAGAATGTGAGTTTAGTGTTTTCTATCGAGTCTAGCCGAGAGCAGATAGTCCTGTTGTAGGACGTGTAGGATTTAGATTATTAGTCTCTGAGTGTTTGTTATTTAAAATCCCTGTATTGGTTTCTCCTACTGTATGTGTATCTGTTGTACCTGTCTCTTCTCTTACACGTGTCACAATGTTTACACTTTAATATTCCTGGATACTGAGCTTCATTTTGGTCTTATATGTTACACCATGGTCCTGGATCATATTTCATTCCACTGTATATTATTCTCCAGCTGGTACTGATGCTGTAACTACAGTAACTGGATACAGAGGACGATCAGTTCAGATTAAATGTCCCTACACATCTGGATATGAAAACTACAACAAGTATCTCTGCAGAGGTAAATGTCCATCTGTGGGGAATAGAGACATTCCTGTTCAGTCTGGATCTCCTGCTAAAGACTCCAGATTCTCTCTGTATGACGACACAACAGCCAAAGTCTTCACCGTCACCATCACTGATCTGAGACCAGAGGATGAAGGAACTTACTGGTGTGCGATAGATCGGGCAGGGAAGGATATTTACACAGAGATTCTACTGCTGGTTAAAACAGGTGAGTGTTACACAGAGGAGAGTAAAATAATCTTACATTAATTTATTAATCATGAACATCTTGTCATTGAGCTTTTGTAATGTCATACAACGACTTATACTGTTTGCATTACGATTTACATTTACATCTGAAAATCTACACAGCTGATATTCACCAACATCTGTTAGCTAAATAGGGCATTAGCTTAGCCACAGGGAGCTAAAGTGTTTGTGCTAAGCTACATAAGGCAGTATGTTAGCAGGATTAGCAGTGTTATCTACATGCTAACCTAAAATATATAAGTGACATTGAAAGAGAATATTTCACAAAAACCAGTAAAAGCTGGTAAAAAAAAAAACTGTTTAATATGATCAGAATGAAGATTATAAAAGATTTAATAACTTTCTCATGGTAACAGTTTGCTGGATTTTCCTCCTCGCCCGGAGCAAAAAAAACAAAACAAAAATCCTTCCACTTTCCTGAACATTCTGTACAGCACGTGCCATTAAGTCTGTGTGTGTGTGTGTGTGAGTTGGGAGCGTGGCCCAGTAAGTAGATTACCCAGACTGGTACCCTGTGAAAAGCATGTGGGCGTGTCCTGTCTCAAGTCATTTTTGGAAAATGAATGAGACAGAAAGACTGTACCTCTCCTTAGATTCATACAGATTACATAAAATGAGAATACAGATCTGGCCTTTAAAAACGCACGTTTTCGGAAAAGGGATCCCACGACTTGCCGCGGCAAGCTGTGAAAATGCACTTTAATACCTGTAGGGGGCAATCGTGTTTCAGTGTAAAGTATTGTGTGTCTACTGAAGCCGAAAAATGTTATGTCTCTTAGGCGCCCATTGACAGAAAGCGACAGAGCTCATAAACGTGTCAAGCTCAAACTGTATTATGTATTTATTCTTCATTTTCATTCAGAATTATTATTATTATTAGTAGTAGTTCTCCGAATTTATTATTATTATTATTGTAACGCACCCGCGCGTGTGCAAAAGGACTACAAAGATGTCTGACGTTAGCCTATAACAGTATTGTTTTATTGTTTTATTGTTTTTATGCGCTTTAAACGCAGACGGGTACTGGTGACTCAGTGGTAGGTGATTCGCCCGCCATGCGGGAGACCCGGGTTCGATTCCTGGCCAGTGCGCAAAATGCCAGTGTTATGCGCTAAAATGCCACGATATAGCCATTACATTATCAAGTTATGCTTCAGTTTGCAAATGAGACTTTTTTTTTTGCTTAAGCTATGAAACACATTAGCACTCACCTCACAGTTGCTATAATTTAATGATTATCATAAGCAAAAAGTGTAAAACAAAGGATTCACATTTATTACATTTTCACCCAGAGCGGGATTCGAACCAGGGTCTGGGCAATTTTATAGGATATACGGATAATATACAGATATTATTTAAGCAACGCCACACCACGTGGAAAGCAACAAAAATGCTTTAATTTCATTGGCTGTTACTGAGTGTCAGCTATTCACGACTGGCCCCCGCGGAACACAGAGTCCCCGGGCTTTGACTGCGCTTTCTCCATTCGTTATTACAGGGGCGGACTGGGACCAAAAAGTGGCCCTGGACTTCCTGGCCCACAGCAGCCCACACCATAATACATTGGCTCATTAATGTAGAGATACATTTTTAACACCAGTTACTAGTATAAAAATATAACACAATACAGAAATCAATGCTATTTAAACATGTTATTTGAAGTATCACTGAACATATATTGGGTCATATTAGTAAAACAAAGAAACGAAAAAAAAAGAACATCAAGACAAACAACATATAAATCTATAAAGACAATATTTTAAAAGGAATGGCAATAAAACTGAACAGGTGTCACGTTCTGGTTGTCTGTGGGTGCGTGGCATAATCGCAGAGGCTGAGACAAGGACTTCAGGTTAGTCTTTTATTTAATGATATTAAAGTATAACAAAAAACAAAAGCTCTTTTTCCCTTAGAGCATTTTGGAAACTTTAATTCATTACTTTTACCAAACAAAACCATAACCACAGAAACTATAAAGACAATTAATGCTAGACGCCTGACTGATGTTCAGTCAGGCTCTATAAAATGATTAACTTAATTACTCTTCCTCGGCTCAGGTGAGTGCTCCCCTCACCTGACCGAGGTGCAGTCTGAGACATGAAGTCCAACTCAAACAAAACTACAACACAAAAAACATAAAACACAAACCGAAAGAGGGCGTTTATCGCCCTCTAGGGGTTACCCATTACAACAGGTAAGCTGAAATAAAATCAGTAGCAGCAGTAGCTCACGCTAGTAAACTAGTTACTTATTTTAATTATTATGGTAGTTAATATTAATACAAAATAATGCTGAGAAACATTATTTCAATTAATATTGACCACCATCATAATTACTAGCACAAGTTAATGCTGCTACTAATTTTATTCTGTTTGATTGCCATTCTTTTTACTTGGCTCTGGTAGATCAGGGGAGACGTGTTGGTCATCATCAGCATGTATTATGATGTGGGATGTGGTGCGCTGCTGGATCCAGCCTCACTGTCCCTGACCTGTTATAGGCAGAATCTGTTCATTTGAAGCATTTCACAGCATTTACCTCTAAAGCTTTTTCTTATTTTCGCGTAACCTTTTCTTCTTCCTCCTTTTCATTCATGGAAATTATTATTAATTTGCTCAGAAAATTCGCTGCATCGAGAAAGGATCAATATTTAAAAATTGCCCACGTGTGTGGACAAATAATACAAAAGTGTATAATCTTTAATAAAGTTAATCTATTACAATATTGTTTCCAATGCTGAAGCAAACATGATTTTGTTTTAGTCTATTCATTGAATACAACGCGACAGCGCGCTCCGAGGTGAAGCGCACCCACAGTTACTGTAATCAACCATCTCACCTTTACAACAGGTGTGAAGTCATCAAACCGGTTTCGCTGCTGGGGTAATTCACAGAATTGGGGGTTTTAAAACAAATTAACAAGACCGAGCAGACTTCAGACAGGGGGTTTGGTTGGTTAGAAGTGGCGCTGATGGGGGGGCGGGAGGGAGTCTCGCCTAGGGAGCAATTCAGTGTAGAACCGCCACTGCCTATTTTCCACCACATCTCGTACTTCCCTGATCTCGGACTAAACTCCGCGCTTTGCTTTTATAATGTGGAGCAAGCCCGAGATCATATTAACGTAGCATTTATCATTAAATGTTATTCATATCAGTGTATAGTAAGTGTGATTTGAAAAGTGCTATAACTCCACCTGCCACAGTTTCAGCCCAGTGGAACAATCTGACTACATGTGAAGTGCCATAAAAAAGTATTTGCCCCTTCCTATTTTTTTTCTTTGCATATTTGTCACACTTGTATAGGTGGAATTTTACCTAAACACTTTAGGTGAGAACGTATAGGTTAATATGTATAGGTGAGAACAGCTGATTCACACTTGGGGAGACACTAAAGAGGAGGATTTTAATTTAGACTATAAAAAAATTAACCTGCGTCTATTTTTAGGCGTGCCAGCTGCCACTTTTTAGTCTTATAATGCCCACATGACATGCTGGTACAGAGCTGGACATAGCTCATCCATGCCAATTATCCCGGGTTTGCACCCTGCGCTATAAAATACGAGTACGACGGCCATCCGCGGACAGCAGCTCCTGCCTCCATCTGCTCGCGCTTGCTCTTCTTTGAAGTCTCTGGGGCGCGTTCCAATTGCCCCGCTTGCATGCCGCACTTCCGCATTGTGTGCGCGTCTCACTCACACCGCGTAGTAAAATCCACTGTAAACCAACAAACCCCGAGTATTTTATAGCGCGGATGAACCCGGGATCATTAGCAAGGAGAGCTCTTCTTCACTATTTGTGCCTAATTCTGCAGCCCCGCTTCTTCGCATATCTGAAGGAGAGGCCGCCTAACTAGTGAGCGAGGAGCGATATTGATTTGGGCGCACGCCGTGACAGGCTGAAAAAAAACTATTGTCCTCAAAAATGTAACAGATGAGGACTCTGATTAATGTGCAAAAACTATATAATAAAACTATATAAGACTACATGCCTTTATAAGACTCAACTTTTATTTAAGCGCACTCACAATAACGAAAAAACGTGATTTTATAAATGTTTGAAAGCAAATAAGCTGCGCTGTTCTGTATTGTTTTTGGTGAACTTGAGCGTGTCAGAAAATTAACGCAAGCATTTTTATAAATGGTCAGAGTCAGTCTGCTTGCTGTTTTCCCGACGCGTTCATAATCATTAGTCTACTTCTGCCGGTGCGCTCTGGAAAACTCCATGCATGCGGCTGAGCGCTGATTAAAACTATGGAGTAAATTAAAGAGGAGAATCACGATGCCGAATTAAAGTCCTGAGCCCAAACCTCATTTAAATTAAATTAACAAATACTATAAGTAAAAAAAAAAAACAATAGCCCACGTTTAGAAACCGTTTATAAATTTTTTCCGACATGAGTTGGCCCGGTGTTATGCGCAGAGCGCCGGGAGATTTTCTGAAGCTCCGAAATCACTGGGGCATTTTTTCTAAATAGATGCTATTGTTAATAACTGATGGAGGTTTGGGGCTGTATACACACGCAGTTTTGAGGGGTTTAAAACGAATTAGTCCGAGCAGACCTACATGAAAGGTGAGAAGTGAGTAACTGCGCGCGCTGTCGCGGTGTATATACTGTACAACACACGTTTATCAACCTTTTAATAAAAACGCTGCCTTTTGTAAAGTGAAAGTACTTTACAAAAGACAAACTGCTTTATTTTAGTCATGAATTCACAATCACATCACATTCCAGCTATTATTTCCAGCCGTGGTTAAATAATGTATGAAATAATTATTAAATGCTGGACACAAACAGCAAATATGATGATTATTATAAAATGCCAGAAGAAGCTCGTGGTCATAAAATAATATTTACTTAATAATATAATATATATAGTTCATTCATGTCTTCTGATGATGTCGACACATTTTTTACGTTTTAAATAAGATATGTTGGCATATTCAGGAATCAGGACATTCGCATAGTTAAGACTATCAGATAGCCTACTATCAGGAAATTAAATTAATTTCAACACCATGTAAACCGAGACATTGCCATGTCTTTCACTGTTTTGTCCCTGTTAAAACATTACAAAAACTATATAAGAAACTTATTAAGAATTTTAAAGCACGAATTTAGGCATCTCATTTCATCTTTATGAAAATAATATGAAGCACATATACACACATTTATCATGAAAGATCTGTTGTAAAGCAAAATAAAATTCATGTTTGCTTCAGCATTGGGAACAATATTGTTTTAGACTAAGTAATTATACACAATTCTTCATTGTACAGTACTTGGTCCGGCGTTTAAATAAAGTCCTTCCATGCGCCATCTGGCGGATATTCAGTGAAGCACAACACATTTATTTAAATTCCTGAATGCACGCCGCGCGCTAAATTGCGGCATCCCGCGGGAAAACACGCGCAGTCTTAATGGCCACATCTGTATATATATTTTTTTCATTTAAGTTTCTGTATTTAAAGTAGACACTTAAATCTTTCTATTGACATATTTCTCATGTCTGTGTGTGCAGTATTTGATTAGTTTCAGATCATTTTAGCGACACGTTTCAGAAAAGGCGTTTACTTTTTATTTATTTATTTATTTTTTTATTTTACAAAACCACAATGTTTTGTTGATATTGTGAGTGTACAGGAATAAAAGTAGAGCCTTTACAGAGTTAGACCACATTTATGTATACGATTAAATATAATGGAGCATTTTAACTTTTTTTCACATTTACCAGAAAAAATTGCCAGTTGTCCCGCTGGTGGTCTCGCTGACCCCTGAAGGTTTAAGCACCGTGTACAATGTAGAACAGAACTTATTTATCAAGTTAGTCTGGAATTTAAAAATAGGCAGTTTTTTTTTCTTTCAGATCCTCCTCACATCAGTACTGTCTCACACACCTCACACACCTCACACACCCCTCTTTAACACACTTAATGAGTACATCAGTGCGTGCTGAGAACACACACTGACAACAGGTATGAACTTTTTGTTTGACCTCTTCATTACACTCCCCTTACATCATACATTATGTCTCATCATTTTTTTTTCATGAATCCACTAACTGACGCTTCCCCAACCCACACTCCATCATCTCAGGGTGTGTACAATATCATGTGTTTTGAGCCTTTATTTACATTTATTTTTATGAGAATGTCTATAAGATGTACATGTTTTAGGCATCGTTTTCTGTCCTGGAATTTATTTTAACCCTTTATTCACTGCAAATTTCATAAAAGTTATGTTTGTTTAAGAAAATTCTTAAAAGAGTAAACAAAAGAGTAAAATGTATGTGTTGGACAATGAAACTGAAACACTGGCCAATTTATTGTTGGAGGTTTCATGGCTAAGTTTGACCAGCCTGGTGGCCAATTTAAATTGATTGCACATTCCACCAGTAAGATCAGAGTGTGAATGTTTAATGTAAAAGCACGGTTTTGTTTAAAACATTCCAATGTACACGACATTTTGGGTGACATATCAGAGTTTAAAAAAGTACAAATTGTTGGTGCGTGTCTCGCTGGCACATCTGTGAACAAGACAGCAAGTCTTTGTGGTGTATCAAGAGCCACAGTATCCAGGGTAACGTCAGTGTACCAGCAAGAAGGACGAACCACATACAACAGGAGTAAGTGTGGATGCAAGAGGAAGCTGTCTGAGAGGGATGTCCATGTGCTAACCCGGATTATATACAAAAACATAAAACCACAGCTGCTCAATGCTTAATTTTGTTCCTATATGGCCAGATATTTAAACAAGACAACCATTCACAGTCTGAAGGCCACAAAACAAACTCTATCATCTGCATCTTTTGTCTCACTTTACTTTTGCGCACATGCATTAATCTGGAGCATAAGTGTTCGCTTGAAATCTAAATGATATTTTACAATTTAAATTTGTCCTTCATATTATGATCACTTTTCTCTTTCAGGATTTTCAATGTCCACCATCATCATTGCTGTGTCTGTGGTTCTAGCGCTGCTTCTCATTGTCCTGTTATTTACTGTCGCCCTTCAGAGGAAAAACAAGACCAGAGGTACCGCAAACAAATCTATTTAGTTATTTAAAATTTTAATAAAGTATGATTTAACTTTTTAAAAAGCTGAACTGTGAAATTATATAAAAATAAGGTGAGGTGGTGACAGATGTGATAAATTATTAAGGAATATTTCCATACTAATCATTTTATGCACCATACAGGAAAATAAAATATTTTGCTTGTAGAAGTTTAACATCAGTGAGATTTTGTATGTGACGCGTCTTTCAAAATACTCACCAGACACGTTTTAAGCAGTTTATCACCTGGTAAACTACTTGTTAATACAAATAATCAGGCAATCACAAGGCAGCAACTCAATGATGGAGTAATGGTGTGGCAGGGAATGTATTGGCACATTTGGGGCAGGGTTTAAATGGCACAGCCTACCTGAGTATTCTCTTTATGATCAAAGGATAACGCACCATGTCAGAAATCTACATTTATCTCAAAGATACAGACAATTTACAAACTGTATTAATTATTGTTGTTTGTATATTTTATATTATGTGTTCAGCCTCATCTCCAGCCCAACCTGCACAAAGCTCCTCAAACCACAATGTGGTGAGTTGTGTTTCTCCAAAATCTTCTTTGGTTCCAACAAAACACATAAACAATATTGTAGTCACACATAATGTACTGCACTAAACCAGCAACACATTAACTGATATAATGATGTTTAATGATTAATGATTATTACATCAATTTAATGATGAAATAAGAAATTGACAGTGTGAGATGTTTTTGGCCAGGCTGTATACTTAAAAATGGTTTCCTGTAAAAAATTAAGCTTTTATGTTTTTTTTTTTTTTTTAGTAAAAACTATAATCACAGGTGTTTTTTTTTTCCTCTTCTGCTCAGGTTCCACATCCTGATTATGTTTATGAGGAGATTAAAGACAACATAAGTCTTACTAACACACTTTACTCCACTGCTCTGACTCCCACAAACCCCTCTGAGATTTATTCTGACCCTGAATTACCCA
The DNA here is from genome assembly GCF_024256425.1 of Clarias gariepinus. NCBI lineage: Eukaryota > Metazoa > Chordata > Actinopteri > Siluriformes > Clariidae > Clarias > Clarias gariepinus. Next base: position 3,903,711 of record NC_071117.1, read on the forward strand.
CAATTCCCTCTGACTCATCAGTCAGCGCTGCTCCACCATCGGGTGTGAAATCTGGTGAAAGTCTAACGTACGCAGCAGTGAGTTTTAACACAGATTCTACAGCAGTGATCTACAAACACGAGAACAACTCATGTGAATATGCTACTGTTAATGACACTGAATGTGGCTGATTAGCATACAACAGAATGCTAATCATCATGAGTTATTATCATATTATTTATAATTCAGTCTATTTTAGGTCTCATATCTGTCTGGTCAGAATGTGTTGAAATAATTCGAACAGCGGTGCTGACAATAGTGCAACAGATAAAAAGTGTTTCATCTTATATTTAAAAAAAAAATAAAAACAATTCCTGCAATATGAGGAATGAGGAATATGTATTATGTGTACAGTATGTATGTGTATGTGTGTGTGTTTGTGTGACACCCTCTCCTTCTTCTCATTTTACACAGTAACCCTTCTCTTTTATATGTGCAGCATGACATTCACACACACACACACACACACACACACACACACACACACGTGTGCGTGCGTGCGTGTGAAGGAGAGAGAAGGGGTGTGTGTGTGAAGGGGCGTGGTGTCCAATGACACGTGCACACACATAATGGCATGCTGACACAGAAAAAGAGAAAATAGATCTTTAACCTCTCTATTGAGACACGCACACGTGTGTTATAATAAACAGTACACGCGCCCTGTACACACACATACAGACACAAAATAAAATGTGTTTTATAAAAGTGTTATAGTAAACAGTACACATGTGCACAGATGTTGATAACACCAGTAAGAGACGAGCACTAAGACCCAGCAGGGAAGACGATTACCCACAATTCTGCAGGGCAGGAGAAAGAAAAAAACGTTGGCTCAGCTGTGATCACGTGACGCTCGGAGTCAAAACAAGAAGCGCAAGCGTGATAGATAATACTTGGTACTGTAAACCAAGACTTTTTCGTTTTTTCTATTCAAAATTTATAAAAAAATCTATGCTCGCCTTGCGTCACACTCGCAAACCGCGTTACTCGCAATCCGAGGTTTCATTGTATCTGGAACAAGGTGTTATTGGAAAAAAATAAATAAATAAATAAACTTTGGGGTAACTCAAGTTCATCACAGCACCCTAACACTCAGTAGTTTATTATAACATCAGTATGTTTATTTATTACTCGTTATCCTCCTGTTTATGTTCAAAGTAGAAATGTGTGATATGAACTCTCTTCCTCTTTCTTACCTGTTCTTTCACTTCTGCTAGCATTTACTATTTAAACATATTAACTGGACTAAAATGTGTGATTCCTTTCATGATGTGTGATTCCTAATTCCTTAATTTTATTTATTAAAAATTATTAAATGTATTTATTTATTTACAAACAAGCAAACAAATAAATAACAAAAAATATCGTATATGACAATGCCACAGATGGTAGGCTTACAGTAGCACAATGCTCACCAAACCTTCACTAGAGCTAAAGTTTCAGAGATCCTAAATGGCGAAAGAGCAGCTCTTTGTAGGACATGGTGGAGAAGCTTCGTTAGAAAGTGGGTGCAAACATCTGTTATATATAAAATAAAATAAAACTTATTCTGCTATTCACACCCTCTCACAGGAAAAAGTTAATGCTAAAGAGAATAAAACAGTAATTTTACTGTCTCCTGGCTGTTGAGTCACCTCTAAAAATCATGATGCTAGGTTACAAAAATGGAGCCCAGAGAAGCGAGACTGTACTGTAAACTGTGTTATGATCTTGTTATTACAAGAGAGCAAACATCAATGGAATCCAATACCATATAAAGCCACTGCGAAGGTATTTGCAAAATAATAATAATAAAAAATCACCATCTTAACTACATGATATTTATTACATTTACATTTACATTTAGGCATTTGGCAGACGCTCTTATCCAGAGCGACTTACATTTTAATCTCGTTACACATCTGAGCAGTTGAGGGTTAAGGGCCTTGCTCAAGGGCCCAACAGTGGCAACTTGGTGGTTGTGGGGTTTGAACCTGGGATCTTCCAACCATAGTCCAATACATTTATACATTTGATTGTCCAAAACTTTCTTTTAATGCTGTCAGCTGAAAACATGTTTACAGCCTCTGTGCTGAACATTTCACACGCTGGACATTTCACACAGTCTCTTACTTTATAGTGGAAGTGGTTTCTGTTAAAACCATGCATCATCACAGAGACAGAGACAGTAAGGCCACAGAAGATAACTAACAAGACACTCATTTATTGTATTAATTTCTAAAATGAGTCTGGAATGCAGAACCTTCTTTTTTTTTACCATCTGTACCCACAATATACACAGATTTGTTATTTGCACTGCAAATCGTGACATCTTCACAAGGGAAAACATCTGAATCAAATGAAAATAAAACTACTTGTCAGTTAACTTTTAATAATTCATTTTAATAATTTTTTGAAAAATGCAAAATTATTGTCAATAGAATAAGTGAAAAAATTATGATCAATATATTATAAAAATTATAAATCTTAAAACAGGATTATAATCTTGTGTTTTTTTTTTTTTACATTAAGTAATCTTTTATAAATTTGACTGAATTCAAGGTTTTTATTTGTTCCGACAGCATGTTTTGCAGTGAGTATGTTACACCATGGTCCTGGATCATATTTCATTCCACTGTATATTATTCAGGTACTGATGCTGTAACTACAGTAACTGGATACAGAGGACAATACAGAGGAAGATCAAATACTTCAGCCGGGACCTTACAGACGTTCCTGTACCTCTTCTTTCTGGATCTCCTCCTAAACACTTCAGATTCTCTGTATAATGACACATGAGCCAAAGTCCTCACCGTCAGAATCAATTAGACATAGCCTGATTAATCACTTGCACACCAATTTATCTTTATATTCCAAATCAACGCTGATGCCAGCAGACTAACCACAATGGTGCCTATTGAAATAAGTTAGTGTGTCTTTAAGGTAGAGAACACCCTGCAATGGCTGAGTTTCTCTTTTCAGTAGTTCTGTGTAAAATTGGGTTTTATGAAGCTTTGGTCACCATAGACTAAGAGGGAATAACAAATACAAATACATTACAGTTTAAAGTGCAGTCTAATGTTTACGCAAAGCTTTGCATCTGAAAAATAGTGTTTTTGTAGCAGCTGAGCTCAACATTTCACACACACACACACAACACACACGCACAGACACACTTCCTGGGTGGTTTACTGTGACTGGCTCAAAATGTGGAAGTGTTGATTTCTGTTCACACCACATAAATACACACCGCACAGAGACAGTGACAGTGAGTGTGTTAATCATAACTAACTGATCAGTTTTTAAATTATTATTATCTGAGGAGTTTGTGAGTGTGGATGTAGAATGGAGATGGTCCTCATCTTTACCTTCTGCCTGATTCTAGGTAAGTACAAACACTTCCAAATCCTCATCAAGCTTTGCACTGATGGACACAGTGACATATCATTTAGATTATTGGTTTCCGAGTGTCTTATTTTAAAATTTATGTACTGCTTATTGCATGCACGCACACACGAACGCACACATACATGTAATGTGCAGATGCATCATTTTACTGCAACATATATCTTGTTCTCTTACCCGTGTCACAATGTTTACACTTTAATATTCCTGGATACTGAGCTTCATTTTGGTCTTATATGATACACCATGGTCCTGGATCATATTTCAATCCACTGTACAGTGGAACCTCGGATTACGAGTAACGTGGTTTACGAGTGTTTTGCAAGACGAGCAACAATTTTTAATAATTTTTTACTTGAAAAACGAGCATTGTCTTAGTTAACGAGCACCGAGTATCATGTTTTAATGCGCTTCTTGTTTTAACAACGAGCGTTACGTCATCACAAGTAAGCCAACGGTTTTTCTCTCTCTTGCAGCAGAATTGTAGGTAATCATCTCTCCTGCTGGGTGAATACACACACGCGCTGTGTGTGTGTGTGTGAGATGTGCGTGTGCGCACACGCACACACACACACACACACACACACACACATTAACGGAGAGACCGTTTTTAAAACCGTTTAAAAATTAGCAAGTAACATCGCTAGTCACACTCGCGTGAGTGCATACTAACGGGATTACTACTGTAAAGTAAAACAACAACAACAAAAATTAAACAGCTCCTCACCTTTGAAAACAGTCGCGACAGAGAAGAGTTTGTGTGTTTATTTGGCATCCTGAGAGAAGGGGAGCTGTAAAGCCGAGACCTATCGTCTCCCCTGCTGGGTCTTAGTGCCTGCAGTGTTTTTGAGTGTGTGTAAGGCAGAGAGTTTGTGTGTTTGTTTGGCAACCTGAGAGAAGGGGGCCGTAAACGCGAACGAGCCCCCCTTCATCCCCCCTTCTCTCAGGTTGCCAAATAAACACACAAACTTCTCTCTGTCGCGATTGTTTTCAAAGGTGAGGTGCTGTTTAATTTGTTTTTTGTTGTTGTTGTTTTACTTACAGCAGTGATCCTGTTAGTATGCGCTCACGTGAGTGTGGCTAGGAATGTTTCTTGCTAATGGTTAAATGGTTTTAAAAACGGTCTATCCGTTAATGTGTGTGTGTGCGCGCGCGCACACATTTTACACACATACACTCTGCATGCACAAAAGAAAACCCTTATCTGTCTGGGTTTAATTTTACATTTTTTTAAGGTAAAGTACAGGTATTTGTTTTATTTTTACTTTATATTTTGTATTAATTATATTTATGTATTTATTTTTTTGGGCTGTAGAACGAATAATTTAAGTTTCCATTATTTCCTATGGGAAAATTAAATTAGGTTTACGAGTGTTTTGGAATACGAGCCCAGTTCCGGAACGAATTAAGCTCGTAATCCGAGGTTCCACTGTATATTATTCTCCAGCTGGTACTGATGCTGTAACTACAGTAACTGGATACAGAGGACGATCAGTTCAGATTAAATGTTCCTACACATCTGGATATGAAAACTACAACAAGTATCTCTGCAGAGGTGAATGTCCCTATGTTGGGTATAGAGACGTTCCTGTTCAGTCTGGATCTCCGGCTAAAGACTCCAGATTCTCTCTGTATGACGACACAACAGCCAAAGTCTTCACCGTCACTATCACTGATCTGAGACCAGAGGATGAAGGAACTTACTGGTGTGGGGTAGAGGGGATACTGTTTAATTCTTACACAGAGATTCAGCTTCTGGTTAAAACAGGTGAGTGTTACACAGAGGAGACAGAAAAATGACAAATTTATTTGTTAATTATAAATATCTAGTGGTGATGTGGGGATTACTTTAAGTACAATGTAGACTGGATCTCATTTATCACACTTTTATGATTAAAAAAAATATGAGAGAGGCTTAATAAATGGATTTTCAAATCATAAATATGAACAGCCTGAAATAAAAAATGCTCAACTTTCATTCTTTTAGATGTTCCTGCCATCAGTACTGTCTCACACACTCCACACTCCACATCAACTCAGGTCATGAGTACATCAATGCATGCTGAGAGCACACACTCAACAACAGGTATGAACTTCTTGCTTAAACTTTTCAAAAAAAAAATTTCTCACCTCATCATGCCTAATGTATTTCTTTTAAACTGTTGCTGCTAAAGTCATGTCTAAACACAACTCAATTTTTGACATAATGTTAAATATTTTTTTTTTTAATAAAGATAGAGAATACCCAATATCCCACAGCTACATTGTGAGTGTACATGCTTAGGTTCACTTGCCTGGTTATCAGTCTGCTTATGAAACTTTAACTGCAGCCTCATTTCCATTTCTACCTGATATTGTCTTTCCACATATCTGTTATTTATTCAGTTTATATTAAACATATATACTAAATATATTAAATATATTATATACACTATATTGCTAAAAGTAATCACTTATCAGGCGTTCCATGAATTCGGGTGTTCAAGTCACTTCCATGGTTACAGGTGTATAAAATCAAGGACCTAGACGTGCAGATTGCTTCTATAGACATTTGTGAAAGAATGGGTCGCTCTCAGGAGCTCAGTGAATTCCAGCATGGTACCATGATAGAATGCCATAAGAATGCTTTAGTTACGGCATTTCCAATAGTTTTTACTTTGTTATAATACCACTAACAGTTAAACTGTTGAACATTATGTAGCGAGGAAATTTCACGACTGGACTTATTGCATTCTTCATCAGGATTTGAGTTTGGCCTCTTACTTCCAGTGAAAGGAACTCATAATGCTTTAGCATACCAAGATATTTTGGACAATTTCATGCTCCCAACTTTATGGGAACAGTTTGGGGACGGCCCCTTCCTGTTCCGCACCAGAGCACAAAGTTTACAAGTGTATACAAGTTTGATGTCCGACTAAACACATTTCAGTTGTAGCTAAAATCATGGATGTTAAGTGGTTAAATAATTTTTATTAGCGTGACTACACCCAATACATCCTCCACATGTTTCCTGTTACATAAAAATGATGGTAGCTGTTATTTCTAAATTCTCTGCAAACTGTTGTTGTACTTCTATCTGTGTTTCTGTTTCTCTCATCTCATCTCATCTGATCATTTTTTTACGTAATTTAAACGTTTATGATGATGTTTGTGTCCTGTCCAGCCTTTTCAGATATACCTGGTTACATCATGATCAGTACAGGTGCAGTGTTGTTAGCTGTTGCTGTGATTCTAGCCGTCTACTGCATAATAAAATGTCAAGGTAAAACTTACTTTTTCTTTGGTTAACTGTTACTAACTTACTTTCTGTTACTGATTCCAAAATTTAAAAGACAACAGTAACTAAGTCTATGATGTTTTATTTATTATACACACAGTGAGTGCTGGATTGGATGTTAGGTACACTACAGTCTGGGGTATCAGTCACTCCTGCTTATATATCAGCTAATGGGGCCCTGACACACAATGGGCTTTTAATGATTTTTTAACTTAAATAACAAATTATTTCTGTAATTTTAGCATTTCAGCATTGACCATATGCACATTTTAAATCTGTCAGTCAGCTTTATAATCTCTGTGTTTTATTTCACATCCAGAATGCTAAAGTACACAAGGATACGAGTTTAGAGCTTTTACTCTCAATTTTTAGGTGTAATTTTTAGAGCTTTACAGTATATGTACTTTATATGAAATTAAACTTGATTCATCCCTCTGCAGGCTCGGAAACAGTCACACAATCTCCCAGAGAGGTACTGTACACACCACTGATTCTTTTCAACTATTACTTACACAAACACTTTACTAACAAACATTTTAATTATTTTCATTTTTTACATTTTTAGACAAATATAAACGATGAAAATGACCAACATTCGCTTCCTCTCCAATCAAGAGAAAAAGACAATTTACCTGAATCTGTATATCAGAGTCTAGACACAACCACAAACCAATCAGATTCAGTCTACCAGAGTCTGACCTCAGCTAATAACCAATCAGATTCAGTCTACCACACTCTGAGCTTCAATAATATTGCAGTAAGCAATGTATATGTGTAAACAATTCCACTTCATATCATATTGTGTTTGACTGTGTAAGTGACAAATAAAATTTTTCATTTGAATTAAAGAAATCTTCTTTTCTCTTTTTGGTAATCATCCACAATTCTGTCATTTTTTTATTATTATTTTTTTATTTCTGTAAAGTTCCTTTGGTGTTCTTATGACAATCACCCAGTTATCATGTAATAATAATAGAATTCTAAGTTTTTATTATAAATGACCAAACATTTAGACACATTTCAGTACAATTATACATCTCCCGAGTTGTGTTCATTTCATTTTATGTGGTTGTGCTTGATTTCATCATGTCCCAGATGCTGATCTGAGAATTTTAATGAGTGCAATAAGTGCTTTAAATGACACAAAATAAATAATAAAAAATAAATAACTTTTATATGCTTTTATTTTTTTCAACATTAAAAAATACTACTCACATACTCAAACATTTAGGTCCTATAGATTTTTATATATTTTACCAAAAAATAAATAAATAAATAAATAGATAAATTAATAATAATAATAATAATAATAATAATAATAATAACAACAAACATTTTGTAAGTGTCCCTGCAATTTAAGTCCACCCTGTCATTTTGTGCAAAATATCCCTTTTTAAAACTGGCTGATGTAATCAGTGACATCACCACCCTCATTTTGTCTTTTTTCAATGGAAGGTGGAACAAGTGCTATAAGTAAACTAAGAATTTCCACCCATATTTACAGTGTTATTGTTGACCTAACACTGTCTTTACAATTTGTCCTCTAGGGAGCAGTATGAGCTTTCTGTCACAGACACTTACACAGTGACAGGACTCTGTACATGTTAAGCAAAAAATATAAGGCATTAGAAACATAGTGTAGTCTAATTTATTACTGAGTAAGAATAAAAAAAAAAAACACAAGTACAGTTTATAGTGCAGGACACAATTCTACTGTTAAGTTTTACAACAGAACTGTCTTTCTAATTTGAATGTGTTTTGACATCAGCTGAGCTCAACACTTCACACACTCAAACTTCCTGAGTAATTAAAGGAATCCTGATTCTAGGTAAGTACAAACACTTCCAAATCCTCATCAGTCTCAGTGTTCAGTATCAGTGTCAAATTAAAGCTTTGCACTGATGGACATTTAGCACAGAACTTTTATAGAGAGGTTCCAGTGTTTAAAGTAGTGAAGTTCTCAGGGGTGCTGAGAGCTCCTGGTTATCTTCAGAAGCACACAGAGGAGCTTCCACTTCACTTACTGCATGAGGAAACCTACATGTTCAAGTCACCTACACATGGGAACATTATCTCTACTTATTTTCAGTGTAAAATTGACTTTGAAGAGTTTGTGTATCTGTATACGAGCTGAACAACAGTCCTTAACTACAGGTTATGTGTTTAAAGATCAGGACTAATGCTTTATCAGTGCAGTCGGCCTGCAGTCTCATCTCTCTTCTTCCTGTTGTTCAACACAGAATGTGAGTTTAGTGTTTTCTATCGAGTCTAGCCGAGAGCAGATAGTCCTGTTGTAGGACGTGTAGGATTTAGATTATTAGTCTCTGAGTGTTTGTTATTTAAAATCCCTGTATTGGTTTCTCCTACTGTATGTGTATCTGTTGTACCTGTCTCTTCTCTTACACGTGTCACAATGTTTACACTTTAATATTCCTGGATACTGAGCTTCATTTTGGTTTTTTATTGTATGTTACACCTGGATCATATTTTATTCCACATACTCGGAAATTTCATTTATACTGCTTCCTTACATCATGTAATATTCTCACATGATTCAGTGATTATTAAAGCACCATGTACAATGTAGAATAGGCTGAATTCATCAAATGTGTAAACTCAGATACTGATAAACGAGGCTCATGGCATGGATCTTTAATCTAAATAGTGTTAACTGTCTGTGATTTAAAGCAAACTGTTCCCATTCTTTTAGATGTTCCTGTCATCATTACTGTGGCAAATACCACACACTCCAAACACCACACACACACCACTTCAACTCAAGCCGTGAGTACATCAGTATATGCTGAAAGCACAGATTCAACAACAGGTATGATTGTTTTACCTCACAATCACATTTCTCACACATCATTAATAATTCCTCATATTTTTATTTTAGATTATTGACTAAGTGATGGTAACCACGCAACCCCCGCTCCCTCATCTCAGAGTATGGTTAAACAAGTCCTATTCAAACCTTTATTTAAATGCTTTTAAACAAGAAAGAGGACACAGATCAAAGCAGAGACAGTATGTTGAGGTCTGAATCCATTCAAAATTTTGTTTTGGATGCTTCTTTTATTCTTCTATTCACTATTGATATAGTTTATTATTTTAATACTTTTACATTTCCCCTTACTGTAAGAAAACAGTTTCTGCTCAAGTCATGGCCAAACCACACCACTTTTCTTCATTTTTTTTCTCACAAGACATATTGTTGTATATTATTTTTCTCTCATATGCTGCAGACTTTGATAAATTAATAAAGATAGAAAAAAATCTATTTTCCACAGCTGTAATTTAGGTTTACACGACAAAAATCTCTGGCCTGGTGCTCAGTCTGTTAAAACCACTCCAACATTGCCAGTATGCTTATAAAACAGCATTCCCACCTATTAGTGTGCCCACATGTGTGGTATTAATCCACTTTAAATATACACATGGTACACCTACAGCTCCATCAGTGTGGTTTCGACATTTCTTCTTTCAGTGGTTAGAAAACATAAACACAGGATCTTACAGTCCATATGCAGCTTTCAGTCTGGTTGAATGTGCCCTTGCTGCTTTCCACATGTATACTTAAAAGAAAACAAAAGAAAACCTCATTATGCTATTTAGTGAGGTTCTGTGGTTTATTGAGGTTCTTTACTAACAGCCCAACATGTTGATTTAGGTATTATGATATCAGGACAGAATATAAAATGTAATTGCTCCAGCATGTATACCAATGATAAACTTCACACTTTACAAAATTACACTGGGTTACATAAAGTTTCACCAGGTGTTCAGTCCACTTTAAAACAAACTCTACAGTGATTTTAAGCGGTTTCAGGGCAGTAAGAAATCTCTGAATTGACTCCAGATCCAAACCAATTGTGGCGAGTGCTAGGGGGCGCTGGCTCACGCTCCGCCGCCCCCTTACTGTTAACTACTGTAGCCAATTACGCCACCTTGGGAATGCACCCAAGGAAATAAACAACCCTAATAATAGTCAGTAATAATCCAAGAGTTATGTATAACAATACTAAAAGTAGCTTTAGTTTGGCGACATCAAAGATATGCTAAGCTAGGAATGATAAACATACTAAAATGTACCATCAGATTAGAGCTGGAGTTTAACAGTGGATGGCAGACTATGAAAGATAAGGAGGAGATAAATATCCAAGCCAGAATCACCCCAAACACACGTGAATCACATCCACACACAATTCACTGTGACAATCGACACACAGAGGAGTGACCAACACACACACGAAGAGGGGAAACAAACCCCAACACGTCCCACTGCCACCACCTTTAGCTCACAGCTCTACAAGATTGAGACATACTGTATATTTAAAAACAAAGAAAGAGAGGAGGACAAAAAAGGGACAAACAATTTAACAATAAAGCAGCAGTCATGCAACACAACAGTGAAGCAAGTATATACTGGTGTATATTTATCCAGTGACAGTAAAGCAAACAAAATTAAACAAAAATAAATCAATAATCCGGGAAAAAAGCAGCATTCAGGCAAAAACAGCAGCATTCATGCCTTTGACACAGCACCCACTTCGACCTATAGTTCCTAATTAAAATGAAACCAATGGAACATGTACATACCATGGAGAATAATAAAATGTACTAATAAAACGTACATACCTGTTCCCAGATGCTGAATGAACAACCCCTAGCAATTCCGGTACAACCAGGGAACCAGGGAACGAGCCACTTACCGACTCCAGTCAGGCAATGTCGTTACCAAGGGAACCCAATCGTTTAGGTGAAAACTGAAACAAAACCCGGAAAGTTGGGCGTGCAGCAAAAAGCATGCGCTCTACACAACGGATAATTAATTAGAAGGGATTTCACTACTAATCAGAAAAAACCTACAATTCAATAAAAACCATTCCCAGAAATATAAATAATAAATGGCAAAAAGTACTCATACCTGAGACGGAAGGGGAAGTCAGACGCGCAAAGAAACGATGTGCACTCTACACACAGCAAAGTCCACAGAAAAATGACATCACTGTAGAAAAAAAACAAAATGAGTCTACAAGCCGATTTAAATAACTGCCTCCATCCCGAAGCATAGAAGAGAGATTGCAAGAAGCAATTATACCTTATATGAAAGGGAAAGTCAGATGTACAATAAAACAGCACGCGCACTCTACGAACAGGGCTGGTAGGAAAATAACCCACTGTTAATGAGTCCAGAGAAAACCTTAGGAAAACATTTAAGTAAGTACCACTGCCCATGAGCATATCTAAGCGACTACCTGTGGCAGTCTGTGGTAAATTGATCTACACTGTGTACAAACTTTAGTGTAGTACAGTACAGTATCCTGAATGTGGTATATATTTTTCCTTAACTTGCCTTTTTTTTTAAGACTCCAAACGATAATAATTGTATCATTTAAAATCTTGTTTATGTAACGGGTAATAATACGATAATGGATAATATAACACTAAAATCAATATTGCTATGGGCTAGGACTCTCTGGAGGATAATTTAAATAAATCCTTAGGCCCCTTTATATAAAAACTAGTAACAGCCTGCTTTATTACACAATTGTTAAATTTCTCAATAAAGAGAGGAATGTGTAAGTGGCTCGGCAACACATGAATGTAATAAAGACAATTCAATTTAAATTCAGGAAGAAAAAAACAACCAAATAATGAAAATGTCCAAAAGTTTTCCGGGTCGCTTGTGGTATTCGCTGGTGTGGTGGAATCTTTTTTTTCCGTGAAATGTAAAGGCCTTGTTTTCTACTACTACCCGGGTAGTGTAAAAGTGTAAAATATCAGCTTAGCTGCAGTTGCAAAGAATCCCTCCAATAGGATAGGTCGGGGGTTGGACTCCGCAGTAGGACTATCTTCACCAATTCACTGGGTCTGGCTCGCCATCGTTCACAACTATACAGTTGATCACATCACACGACGGACTCGGCAAGGGAAAAAAAACAATCTACATAAAGCAACACAATTCACGATTAAATATTCCTCCGATCCATCCCAGACTAGTATACAACACCACTTTATGAACAAATCAGAAAAATGAATCATAGTGCAAAACATCAGTCACATGTACCAACACATTAGCTTAACCATTTAACAGTGACAATAAACATACTGTACAATTGTGCAGCTAAATCTGGGTTAACATGCAGGTTAATCTTCTTAAACCCAAAATACAGAGATTTATATTTATATTATATATATAATATATATATATATATATATATATATGTACATTTTGCTTCTGAGCACAATATCAAATATAGATGACAAAATCTAAATCCATTAGCCTTCCCGACCTTTGTTTGTGAATACAAATTATACAGAAGTATACATTTATTCACAACAGTCATCAGCTTTAAACTCTGACTGTTTTTTTTTTCATACACATCATACATAATTGGTTGACTATTACTTAGTAAACATATCCACTAAATGCATTTCGGTCAAGGGAAAAAATTAAACAGCTCACCAGAGTTGAACTCCTCCTGTAACAATGAACATTCTTCAAACGATTTGCAAAAAAACACAGCAAGAATCATCTAACGAAAAATCTCCTCTTTTGCAAAGCTAAGCACCATGTGCCTTCTTTTTTTTTATTTTCTTCTTCACTTCCCCTACCAGAAAATCGACATAGCGGCCCCCAATGTGCAAATCATGGTAACAACCAACTCTTGATTAGAATCATCATTGCCATTAATTGATTCAGACTCCTCAACACGTGAGTTCTTCATCATCTCTCCCAGAAACTTTGCAGGCATGGCATCTTCTGTCGGGGCCTCTTCTAGTAAGTGGTGGGAAGACTGGACTTCCTCAGGTAAGCGCCCCTCTCCATTCTCTCCTAAAGGTTGAAATGGCCTTGCATCAGGATTTAATGCAATTCCACTGGCAGAACCATTTGTAGCTTCTTCGTAAGTCACATCTCGAACAATTGTTATGGTGGAATATGATGTATCTGGTGTGATCTGAGGGAAATTATATTCTACCTCTCTCTCATGATCATAGACTGGTTCTTGTGCTAATTCATTTGGGCCTACAGTTGTTTTCCTAGGGCATGGAACCTTTACCTTTCTCTTTACTTTGTCACCCTCATCAACGGACATGGTGGGAGTCAAAAATCCACAGGGTAGGAGCAAATCTCGATGGAGCGTTTTTTCAGGACCACTCATTGTAAAAGGCTTCACCACATAAACTGGAGATTCATTTATCTGTTTCACCACTTGGTAAATGGTGTTGCTCCATCGATCAGCTATCTTATGCTTTCCTCTTATGCCCACATTTTTTACAAGGACACGATCCCCAACATGCAAGGTAGATTCTCTCACCTTCAAATCATACCTTTGCTTGTTACGAAGACCCATCTTTTTACTATGTTCAATAGCTGTTTTATAACTCTCTTGCAAACTTTCCTGCAGCTTTTTGACATACTCTGTGTGAGTGATTCTCTTTTCCCTTTCTGGTGTGATACCAAAAGCCACATCTATAGGAAGGCTTGGCTGTCTTCCAAACATTAGTTGATATGGGGAGAACCCAGTCGTATCATTCCTGGTACAGTTATAGGCATGTACCAGTGGTTGAACATGGTCACGCCATCTTGCTTTGTCTTCTTCCTGTAAAGTCCCAAGCATTTGAAGAAGGGTGCGATTGAAACGTTCTACGGGATTTCCACGTGGGTGATAAGGAGTAGTTCGAGTCTTCTTTATCCCTAACAAGAGACAAAGATCCTTTATCACAGCAGATTCAAAGTCACGGCCTTGGTCGCTGTGCAAACGCTCAGGAATCCCGTAATGCACTAAGAAATTTCCCCACAAAGCTTTGGCAACTGTTTTGGCTCTCTGATCAGTGGTTGGGACTGCCACTGCGTATTTAGTAAAGTGGTCTGTGATAACTAAGATGTTCTTTGTTCCACTGTTATCAGGCTCTAGAGACAGATAGTCCATACAGACGAGTTCCAGGGGCCTGCTGGTTTCTATATTGACTAAAGCGAATGCTCTTTCTGCTTTGGCCTTCCTCCTGATGCATCTCTCACAAGTGTTGACCTTTCGTTCAATGTCTAAGGACATCCTAGGCCAATAGAAGCGCGTGCGAACCAAATCTAATGTCCATTCTCCTCCCATATGTCCTACCGAATCATGCAGGGCTTCCAATGCAACTTCCCTATATTTCTGAGGAAGAACAAGTTGATAAGAAGACTTCCCTTGGTTCATGCGCTTCCTATATAGAACTCCATTGATGAAGGTAAGCTGATCCATTACCCTGAGTATCAACTGAACTTCACGGGTTTCATGGCATCTGACACGGTAAGGGAGGCATTTACCAGTATTCAAGAGTTCTATCACTCTACCTAGGGTGGGGTCCTGTGACTGTTCTGTTACCCACTCTTGTGGAGACATCCTAGGGAGAGTGCTAAATCCAGGAAGTAGATCTGTCTGGAGGAACCCTGCTGGAATGGCATCTGCATTCATGGCCAAACATTCCAGAGCAGCAGATAAATGATCTTCCTCTTTGCCTGCCTCAAGTTCACACAACTGGTGTTTCTGGCAAATGGCTTTCACCGCCTCACTTGGAAATGAGGTGGTGCTCTCTTTTTCCATTAATTGAGAAATGAATTGACTAATGCGGTCATCCTCAGCCTTAGAACTGGAATCTATATCCGACTGATGGTGTGGTCGCCGGGAAAGGCCGTCGGCATCTTGATTTTTCTTCCCTGCTCTGTACTGAAGGCTGAAATTGAAATTTAATAAGGCTGCCAGCCAACGGTGTCCAGCAGCATCAAGCTTGGCTGATGTTAATATGTACGTCAGTGGGTTGTTGTCTGTCATGACAACAAACTCTGCCCCGTACAAATAGTCATAGAACTTGTCTGTTATTGCCCACTTCAAAGCCAAAAACTCCAGCTTGTGTGTGGGGTAACGCTTTTCACAATTGGATAACCCCCGGCTAGCAAATGCAATAACCCTCAAATAGCCTTCTTGTTCTTGATATAAGGCAGCACCCAAACCATGTAGGCTGGCATCTGTGTGAAGTAAATAGGGTAGATTTGGGTTTGCAAACCCCAACACTGGGGCGGTGGTGAGTTTTTTAATTAACGTCTGAAAAGAAACGTCACACTCAGGTGTCCATTTGCCGCCAAAAGGCTTTTTAAAGTCGACGTTTGAAAAAAACTTAGACCCCTTTTTCTTTTGAGATAGACAGTAACCAGCAGTCAGCGCATTTAAGGGCTTTGCGATCTTTGAGTAGTCTCTGACAAACCTACGATAATATCCAGTAAATCCTAGAAAAGATTTTAGCTCACTGATGTTAGTAGGTTTTGGCCAGGTGGTAAGTGCTGCAATTTTATCAGGATCAGTCTCTACACCATTATCTGAAACAATATGTCCAAGGTACTTTACTGATTTCATAAAGAAACGACATTTGTCTGGGGACAACTTTAGACCAAATTCTTTTAATTTGTTCAAGACCCTCATGAGACGTTCCTCATGTTCCTCCAGACTGCTGGAAAAAACAATTAGGTCATCAAGAAAAATGAGGACTTCTTTCAGATGCAGGCTGCCCATACACTTCTCCATGACACGCTGGAAAGTGCTTCGTGCATTTGTCACCCCTTGTGGCATCCGGTTAAACTCCCAGAATCCCATGGGTGTCACAAATGCTGTCTTATGTTTATCCTCCTCTTCGACCTCAACTTGATAGTATCCCGATTTTAAGTCCATAACAGAAAACCATTTGGACCCCGTTAAGGCAGAGAATGTCTCTTCAATGTTTGGCAGCGCATAGGCATCCTTTATTGTTTGATTATTCAGCTTTCTATAGTCTACACAAAGCCGAATCGAACCATTTTTCTTTTTTACGACTACTATAGGTGAAGCAAATGGACTTTCTGATTCCCTAATAATGTTCGCATCTTTGAGTTCTTGAAGATGGAGCCTAACAGCTTCGTAATCAGAGGGATGGATGGGTCTTGCTCGCTGTTTAAAAGGGGTCGGGTCAGAGAGGCGAATTTTGTGCTTGACCGCTGTGGTGTGCCCATAGTCAAGACCACCCATTGCAAAAACCTCAGGAATAGAATTGAGCTTCTCTGCAATCCTGTTTCTCCATTCCTTAGGAAGAGGTGAGTTAGTGAAATCGAAAGTAACCTTGTTATTAAGGCTGGTAGAGCACACAACATTGCAGCCAACAGTGGTCGAGGGATGAAGGGTTTTTAACTTGTGCTGTTCAACAGAGGCACCGCTTAGTAACGACAAAGCCGATGGAATGTAAAGTTCAGCTAAGCAACATTTTCTTGGGAGTGTAATTTCGTGAGCCGTTTCGTTCTGAAGAAGAATGGGAACTTTAAACGATGTTCTTCTAGGACTTTTGAGGACATAACTGCAAAGAAGCAGCCCTCCAGGGAGACGGGAGTGAGTACACGGTTCTACCAACAGAGGATCATCTCTGGGTGTAGACACACCTCTAGCATATCCATCTAGGGCTATTTTCTGACCAGGGGGTATTCTAACAGCTTGTTTTCCTTTCAATTTGACTTGGCCAACCTTACCATTTTGCTGCTCAATATTGTACCGGTGCAACAGGTTCTGGACCAAAAGAGAATATGGACGTTGGCTCTTTAGTACAGCATGGCCATTACTATTCGTGATACAGCACTTAAACAAAGTATCCAAGGTGTTGGTGCCAATAAGTACTGGGATTCCAAGATTAAATTTGTAGTCGGGTATGATGAGGGCTAACGTGGTGACTGTTACAGCCTTTCCAGCTATTTCTTCAGGAAAATGTATGTTAACTTCAATGTAGCCCAAATATGGCACCTTCTGCCCTCCAGCTCCTTCGACCTCAATGATGGTGTCCAGGGAAAGGATTGAATGTGATGACAAGTAAGCATCATAAAAAGACTTTGACACTGTTGTTACCTGTGACCCTGAATCAAGAAGGGAAATACAAGGGATACTTTCGATGACGATATCAGCAGTGCATCTGGGCCCTACAATGCCACGAATTAAATTACTATCATTAGCTGGAACACTGAAATGGGTCTGAATCTCTGCACTCTCTTTATTTAATTTGTTGGGACGCTTCTTCCCACTTAAGGCCCCAGTATGTCCCATTACTGAAACCCTACCCAGTTTGACGGCACTTCATTTCTCTTCATCCAGTTATCCTGTTTAGCTCTAAGTTCCTTATACTTTTGGTCCACCAGGGCTTTGTTAATGGAGCCTTCGCACAGCCTGGCTATATGGCCATCCTCTCCACATCTAAAGCAAAACCAAGGCTTTGGCGGTTTACTTGGTACTTGTTGTGCACATATTTCTGCTTTAGCTGGCATAACTTTCGGGCTTTCCACCAACTTGAACTCACATCCTTCCCTCTTTTTAGACTTGGCAGACCTTAACTGCATTTGTAGATCAGCCACCTGTTTTCTCAAAGCCTCAGTTTCAGATAGGCAAGCTTGGAACACAACAGGGTCACCATAGACAGGGGCTTCAGAAGCAAACTGCGTGTGGTTTGTTGCTTTATGTTTTGAACCACCCATGTGTCGCTGCATCCGGTCGAGTTTAGCAGCTCTTCTGTCCTCTTCGGACCTGAGCAGTAAAAGCAGCTCAGCAAAGTCAGGTGGCGTTTTCGTTTTAGACTCAAGCTGAAGGGTAAGTATCAAAGAATGATCCCAACAACCCCGCTGGAACTGCTTCAGTAAATGACGATTTGCGGAGGACTGCTCCACTCCATTACGCCTGATAGCAGTACTAAGAATCATCTGCAGTCTCTGTAAATAGTCAGAAGCTTTCTCACCCGTGTCCTGATGAGTGTTCAAGAACCGGGCAAAGATCTCATCGCCATCCTCCACCAGCCCATAAGCAGAATCAAGAAGCTTTACATAATCCTGTGGACGAGCAGTTGAACCAAGTTGCTTAACCACATCTGAGGCTGGTGGTAAAAGACTTTCTAGGATCTTTCTCCGCTGAACATCTGAAGGGAGAGAATCTTGAAGTAAAAGATCAACATGGAGACACCATGTATCGAAATCAGCTTCGCCTGGGGGTTTTGGAGTTCGCCCAGAGAAGGAGCGCAGCCATTTCGAATGTGCTTGTACTGCGGAAGCATCATTTTTAATGACATGTTCAACAACTATTCGTTGCACCTCAGGCGGATTTAATTCACCAGGGGAGGGTACATTCAATACAGACTTTTGAGTCTTTTTCCTCACTACTGGATCAGGCCTCCTGTCTAAATTATGGGTGCAGGACTTCGTTTTCGGCCTTCTATGCTGCAATTTCTTTCTGTATCTTTGCGAAATGGAGGTGCTCTTGTCAGAAGATGTCGCATCTGAACCAACATCATCACTACTGACATCACTTGAATCCAGGAAGGGTTGTTCAGCTTGGCCACATGACTGTTTAGTAATTTGGGCTAACACGTTGACACTATTTACATGCCAAGTAACTGTGGAGTCTCGCACATTTTTAATCTCTAGGGGAAAATTGGGCTCCATTAGCGTAACAGGAATGTGTGTATCAAATTCTACTACTACAACAGAGCCCCCTGACTGTACAATACTTGGGGCTACTCTTATCACTTTTACGACAACCCCATATTTTCCAAGGGTTTCAGTAGTCATCATCAGCTTCATTATCAGCAACCCCTACCACACACACAGCACAATCTGCTTTGACATTGTAGTGTTTCTCAATATCTGAAATCCGCATTTTGCCTAACCACCCCTTTTTTTTTTTTTTTTTTTTGCAGAAAAAATAACAGAAAATGTCACTAATTTAAATCTAACCAATTGTGCTTAGGCTGTAATTATCCTCCTGGCTGGCTCGCCAAAAATTTGCCTTTAACGGGTAATACTACGATAATGGATAATATAACACTGAAATCAATATTGCTATGGGCTAGGTTCAACTCTCTGGAGGATAATTTAAATAAATCCCTAGGCCTCTTTATATAAAACTAGTAACAGCCTGTTTTATTACACAATTGGTAAATTTCTCAATTGAAGAGAGGAATGTGTAAGTGGCTCGGCAACACATGAATGTGATAAAGACAAATCAATTTAAATTCGGAAGAAAAAAAACAACCAAATAATGAAAATGTCCAAAAATTTTCCGGGTCCCTTGTGTTATTCGCTGGTGTGGTGGAATCCTTTTTTTCCGTGAAATGTAAAGGCCTTGTTTTCTACTACTACCCGGGTAGTGTAAAAGTGTAAAATATCAGCTTAGCTGCAGTTGCAAAGAATCCCTCCAATAGGATAGGTCGGGGGTTGGACTCCGCAGTAGGACTATCTTCACCAATTCACTGGGTCTGGCTTGCCATCGTTCACAACTATACAGTTGATCACATCACACGACGGACTCGGCAAGGGAAAAAAAACAATCTACATAAAGCAACACAATTCACGATTAAATATTCCTCCGATCCATCCCAGACTAGTATACAACACCACTTTATGAACAAATCAGAAAAATGAATCATAGTGCAAAACATCAGTCACATGTACCAACACATTAGCTTAACCATTTAACAGTGACAATAAACATACTGTACAATTGTGCAGCTAAATCTGGGTTAACATGCAGGTTAATCTTCTTAAACCCAAAATACAGAGATTTATATTTATATTATATATAATATATATATATGTGTACATTTTGCTTCTGAGCACAATATCAAATATAGATGACAAAATCTAAATCCATTAGCCTTCCCGACCTTTGTTTGTGAATACAAATTATACAGAAGTATACATTTATTCACAACAGTCATCAGCTTTTAACGCGGCCCCCAATGTGCAAATCATGGTACTGCACCACCCCTTAAAGTCACAGTGCAAAACTTAAGGGGGTTACATTTAGAATATAAACCTGTATGTTTTGAGTACAGTGTTTAGAAATATGTATAAATTTAGTGACAGTCTTTGTACACTGAAACCTTGGCTTGTGAGTAACAGTTTGTAAGTGTTCCAAAAGACGAGCAAATATTTTAAACAATTTTTTCCTTGGAAAACGAACAAGTCTTGGTTTTTAAGCACCGACTATCATGTATCATGCATGCGCTTATTGTTTTGACGCCGAGCGCCACCTGATCACAACTAAGCTAACGGTTTTTCTCTCTCTTGAGCTGCACACTTAGCACAATTGTGGGTAATCGTCTCCCCTGCTCTTAGTGCGTCTCTCATTGGTATAATCAACATCCGTGCACGTGTGTACTGTTTATTATAACGTGTGTGTGTGTGTGTGTGTGTGTAAAACCTATTTTATTTTGTGTTTGAAAGCGTGTGTGTACAGCGTGTACTGTTTCTTATAAAACACGTGTGTTTGCTTGTGTAAGGCAAAAGACTCATTAGAAGTTAAGAATCCATTTTCTCTCTCTTGGGCTGCTAAGTGTGTGCGTAAAGTGTGTACGTGCGCGTAATTTGACACCGTGCCAGTTCACACACTCTCTCTCTCTCTCGCCTTTACTGTATGTGTATGCACACACTTAGCAGCCCAAGAGAGAGAAACACACACACACACACACACACACACACACATACACACAGCATCTGCGCGCATAAACGGTAACACTTACCTGTCAGGATTTATGTCTACTTTTTTTTTAAGGTAAAGTGCAGGTTTATATTTTGTATGAATTATTTTTATGTATTTATTTTTTCGGACTGTGGAACGAATTATTAAATTTTTCCATTATTTCTTATGGGAACCTTTGCTTTAATTTACAAGTGTTTTGAAATACAAGTCACTTCCGGAACGAATTATGCTCATAATGCAAGGTTCCACTGTATAATACAGTCTGGGGTATCAGTTACTCCTGATTATACAAAATACTATTGCAAAATGTTTAACATGTTGGAGTATGGAATGTTGTAGTAGACACTAAAGTATATGAAACACATCACTGTCCAAACACACAGAGTTTCTACTGTATATAGAATTTATATAAAATCAAACTTCACTGCCCTTCTCAGCTCTTTGCAGGCTGCACGTTTTCCCTCCTGTCTCTTATTAAATATCCGAGTTAATATAACTGTAAACTTCCTTTTGTGTTTTTACCAAAATCATGAACATATTGCAGAATAATGAAATTTTAAGACTTTATTATAATCGACAAAACATTTAGACATATTTCAGTACAATGATAAGTCTCTTGAGTGTTTTCCTCAATTAATAATTTTCCTTGACTGTGTGTGTGTGTGTGTGTGTGTGTGTTTTATATCCTCCGGGATATTCTGATAACGTCGGTGAATGACACAAAATTAAAATACTTTGCAGATTATTAATACAAAACTACTGAAGATTGACCAGCATGCATTTCTTAACTTAATAGAATAGAAGTTTAATAGAAAATTTCATATTATTTATTAACTTATTTATTAATTTATTTATTTATGAGACTTTTATTACTGAGGGACTGTTGCACCCTTTGTCCTCACAGGGGCAGTAACGGACTTCTGTCACTGACTATTAAACAGTGACAGGAAACAAAAATTATAATGCAATGAGATTTCAGTGTAGATCAATTTACCACAAACAGATATAAAAAAACAAATGAAGAAACACACACACACACACACACACACACACACATATAAGTGCATTATGATTTACAGTGCAGTACACAAGTCCACTGTTAATAGGTTGAACAACAGGGCCCTTAACCCTCAACTGCTCACATACTGTATATAATAAGATTTTAAGTCTTTTTTGTAAGTCGCTCTGGATAAGGGCGTCTGCCAAATGCCTTAATGTGAACTGTAATTTTAAAAGCATTTTTACAGCAATTGAGCTTGAAACTTCTCTCTCTCTCTCTCTCTCTCTCTCTCTCTTTCTCTCTCTCTCTCTCACACACACACACTTCCTGAGTGGTTTTCTGTTACTTGTTTAAAAGTGGAAGTGGTTGTAATGTTACTTTCACACTAATAGACCCAGTAGAGTCACAGAGACAGTGAGTGTGTGTACGATAACTAACTGAACATTATTAATTATTATTATCTGAGGAGTTTGTGAGTCTGGATGTAGAATGGAGATGGTCCTCATCTTCACCTTCTGCCTGATTCTAGGTAAGTACAAACACTTCCAAATCCTCATCAGTCTCAGTGTTCAGTATCAGTGTCACATTAAAGCTTTGCACTGATGGACAACGTGGCATTTCATTTAGATTATTGGTCTCCGAGTGTGTTATTTAAAAATATATGTATTGATTATTAAACACACACAATCACACACACACACACACACACACACACACACATATATGTAATGTACAATGCATCATTTTACATTTACATTTGGGCATTTGGCAGAAGCTCTTATCCAGAGCGACTTACATTTTTATCTCATTACACATCTGAGCAGTTAAGGGTTAAGGGCCGCGCTCAAGGGCCCAACAGTGGCAACCTGGTGGTTGTGGGGTTTGAACCTGGGATCTTCTGAACCGTAGTCCAATGCCTTAACCACTGAGCATATATCTTTTGTACCTCTTACACGTGTCACAATGTTTACACTTTAATATTCCTGGATACTGAGCTTCATTTTGGTCTTATATGTTACACCATGGTCCTGGATCATATTTCATTCCACTGTATATTATTCTCCAGCTGGTACTGATGCTGTAACTACAGTAACTGGATACAGAGGACGATCAGTTCAGATTAAATGTCCCTACACATCTGGATATGAAAACTACAACAAGTATCTCTGCAGAGGTGAATGTCTTGTCCCCGGTTTTAAAAACATCCCTGTTCAGTCTGGATCTCCTGATAAAGACTCCAGATTCTCTCTGTATGACGACACAACAGCCAGAGTCTTCACCGTCACCATCACTGATCTGAGACCAGAGGATGAAGGAACTTACTGGTGTGCGATAGAGAAGACATGGCATGATAAATACACAGAGATTCTACTGCTGGTTGAAAAGAGTGAGTGTCACACAGAGGAGACAGAAAAATGTCAAATTCATTTGTTGATCCTGAATATATTGTGATTGAGGCAAACTATTAAAGTACCATGTACAATGTAGACTTGACCTCATTTATTGAAAGTTTACATTTTAAAATTGATCAGTGAGGCTCAATGGATATACATTTAAATTATAAATATAAACAGCCTAATTATTATTATTTTTTTTTAATGACTGTTCAATTCTTTTAGATGCCCCTGCAATCAGTACTGTCTCAGACACTACACACACCACACACTCCACTTCGACAGAGTCCATGAGTACATCACTGCATGCTGAGAGCACACATTTAACAACAGGTACAGTATGAACTTTTTGCTTGTCCTCTTTATCACATGTCTCTCACACTATTCAATATATCTCATATTTTTATTTCAGCAAATCTACTTAATGATGTTACCCACCCAACCCCCGTTCCCACATCTCATGGTATGTACAGTATCACATGTCTTATGAGAATTTATTTAAATCTTTTAATTGAGGAAGAGAACAGAAGTTGCATTTCTGCAGTACTGATGACATCGGCTATGGGGTGTAAATATTATTGCCTGTTCTTTTTTTTTATCCACTGCACCACACTAACTTCTAATCACCTGACATACTGTACATGATATAGTCTAAAAATTACCTCCATCACTGGGAGCAAACTGGTGCTGCTTAATTCATGCTTAAAACACCAGATACGATTCTACAAAGTACAGTACTTTGTAGTGTGTAACCAGGTCATATACAGCAGGGGTGTTTTTGTTTTTTTTCTAAGCCGATGTGATTTCTACATATCCGGTTTCAGTTTGTGGTTTAAAAGCATACACCACAAATTCAAGGGCTTTTACATATACAGTGTTCGGTCTGTTCAAGTGTGACCCTGTTGTTCTCCGTATACGGTTCTGTATACTGCAAAAAAGGTGCATTAACATTTTAACTCAATTGTTGGGTTACACATTCTGCATCGTATAGTTATTAGTCTTTAAGGTTCATCATTGGGTCAATTAGATAATAGATCAACATACTGGTTTAGATATTCTGGTCTCATTTTAAAGAAGAATTAAAACATGTTGTGGTCTAGCTTAGTTACAGATAGAACTTGTTGATAAACACACACACACACACACAGCATGATGGGTAGAAAAATATCTTATAGCACTGTCACTGAATAGAAAAAAACATTAAAGTTAAAATTACATTAAAATAAGTAGAGTTTACAAGAAAAAAAAAACAGTGTGTAAAACATGTGTGATAAATAAATATTTTTACCTACAGTGGAAAAACCTGCTGTAATATTATATATCTAGTGGTGTGTGTGTGTGTGTGTGTGTGTGTGCTGTGTGCACAGCAAAATGCTTGGTGTTAAATTAAGTCCCGTAGTGTTAAAAGTATCCCTGGCCCAGTGTTTATATAGGTCCACACTGGTAAGTTTTAATTTAACACTGGCCGATGTGTTAATATTTTACCACTTCTATAGTGTCAAGTCACCAACACTCCGTGGTATTTTGCAACACTGTAAATTGAGTTTTTTTTTACACTACATCGATGCACATTTGAACCATTAGTGTTAAATAGCCAACACTGTGTTATTTAATATCAAGTTAGTGTATTTTACACTACATAGACACATTTTCATTATGAGTGTTCAATATTCAACACTGTCAATTAATCTGACCAGTTAGAGTGCTCCTAACTTCCTTAAATCTGTCAAACTGGCTAAGGTAGACTTTCAAAACAAATCATTCTGAAGATTTCCAACCTGTAGCAAATAACACTTTATTTTTTAAATCTTGGGGGGTCAGTCACATATTACGCTCATGTTGGTGCCCCTAAAATAAATACATAAAAAGGAAAGGAAATGTACTCTGTCCCATTTAACTTTACCCAGTTAGTTGAGAAAATTTCTTTATTCATTTTGACATTTAGAAACCTTGCTGGCATCTCATGTCTCTCAGTGTTAGGCGAAGGCCATTTGATATATATATTTTTTTTGCAAGTGGTTTTGTGATATTCTTAAAGTCTAACACATTTTTGAATACTTTATGTTTTGCCTCAAATCTCATACTCCACATGTGTATTAAGAAGCCTATTTTTTGATTTTATCATTTAATGATGTTTTGGTATAGGATTTATATGTGGATACAACGGTTTAAATAGCTCGTAGTGTTCGGCTATTAAATGCTTAAGATACACTGTCATTCCTAGAGTAATAGATGAAGAAAAAATTATGTTGAGTATTTGTATTAGGAGTTTTTTTTTTTTTTTTTTTTTTTAACCAAGTGGATTAGCAGATTCAAAGTCATCATAGTACAACTGAATCTGAAGAACGTTTTGATGTTTAGAAAACAATGGATGCATCTTGAAATAATTCATCACAGATCATCACAGATTACATAATCACAGATTACATCAAATCTTCAAATAGATGAGTCTTTAATCCATTAGCTGTACTAAGAAGCCTACAAGCTTGTGTTTTCTAAACCCAGAAAAGGTGTATTCCTCCAACACATCCTGACCACCTGCTTTTGTCAGCAAAGCATCTCTGACCATCTAATCACAGAAAAGAAATAAGAAAGAAGAAGTTTTACTGTGGCCAGATTTTTTTTGTTCAAGTAGCACTTATAAAATAAAAGCTATTAAAGTAAAATCTTTAAAATACTACCAGTTTTTCTTCCATGATGTTGATTGGACTAAATCCCAACAGAAAAATAATAAACTTGCTATAAACCAGAAATACTTGGTACCTTCTTTGCAACTTCCATGTCTGAATTACTTGTGGGACAAGTTAATGCCGCCCTCTCTCCACTGATAAGCATGTTAAATGGGGTATTCCTATCTCCTTCACTTGACGAGCAGGACAGGGTTTTTGTAGCCTAAAAACCAACAAATGAACAGAACACGGCATTACTGTATATTATTTTACATAAGTATTATTTTACATATAATTTGCATTTCAAATTTAAATAATCATTGCTCGCTAATTTTAACTCAATTATTAAGACACACCAGATGTTTGATCTTTGTCTTGAACCGTTGGGCACAATTCAGGATTGGCTTCAACCAGCTCAAGATGTATGTCATCTTCCACTGCAGTGTTAGACTCGTCAAATATGGAGAGTTGAGCTCCAGCCAACAGTCCGAATTTGCATTTGACTGCAAAATAAATACATTTCCTAAAATAAAAACAAGTTGAAGATACATAATTTCTTGCACACTGTTAGATTAGCTCAAAACAACATTAACACAACTCCTCGTTAAATCACTACCCACTTTTATTTGTGAACAGACCGTTCTCCCGTTAATGAAGCATAAAGAGAAATATTGACAAATATTGGTAAACTAATTTAAATTGCCCGAATCACAGTCTTCGCACCTCAGCAAAAGGTGAATAAAAATGTTAATATTTTTCAGAATTATCATACAATTAGGATCCTACATGATGCTAAAGTACCTTCAGTGGTCAAATCAGTATACTTCTTAGTCATTATACTTCACCTTCACCAGCATGCTTCTATCTGTATTTTATATGAAAGTGTAACAGTGCCAAAATTCCTCAAAGCAAAACAGCTTACTGAATCACATGAACTGAAAAAAAAAACTGTCACAAAAAAAGCAGTTTGAATTTTTCTGCTTTGAAATTTGATTTGAATAAAAAAAATTTTCTGCTTGAAATTTTAGACACTGCAATTTATTGTGGTTGTATATTTCAACTCAAAATGTAATTCAAGCATGTAAAATTCAATGCAAAAATATTGACTTTACTAAATTGCTGTTAAAAAATATATTCAATTGTTAAAAATACAATATCTATTAGTTTTCAGCCTTACAAATTTAGGTTGAAAAAAAAAATCAAGTATTAAAATTCACGTTGGAAAAATTCTGGTATTAAAAATCAGGTTGACAAATACGAGTCTTTAAATTCAAGTCGACAAATTCAGGTAGAAAAATAATTCATGTCTTCACATCCGGGATATCACAGGAAGAGCAACGGATTGCCGATTTCTGGGGTCCATGTCACAGTGCACTTTAAAGTGTGCTCCCTGCTCCCTATGCAGTTTACTTCACGGGGAACAACTTGCCAAAATTAGTTTTATTAATTAACAGGGCACTTAAAAAATGTGAATTCGGAAAAGCTGTGGTTACTTACTTGGGGAAGCAGGTTGGCCAGGGTCAGGTGCGTCCTGCTAGTGCCAAAGTGGAGGCAATCAGGGATTTTTCCATTTCCAAGTCAAAAAGGGAGCTGCGCCGCTTTTTGGGAATGATTGGGTATTACCGTGTAAAAAAAATTCCTCTGTTGTATGCCCTTTAACAGACTTATTGAGTGAATCCAAAACCTTCGCTTAAGGTGTTGAATGCGATAATGCTTTTAATGCTGCCAAAGATCTTTTGTGTAGTGCGCCAGTTCTTTTCGCCCCTGATTTTTCTAAACCATTTAAGTTGGAGGTGGATGCGAGCGCATCAGGCGCAGGTACAGTTTTATTACAAGAAGCCAAGGCAGAAATTTACCACCCTGTGTGCTATTTCTCAAAAAAATTCTCGAAAACACAACAGCATTATAGCACTTTTGAGGAGGAGACCTTAGCCTTACTCCTTGCCCTTTTTGAAGTCTATATTGGTAGTAGTTCCTTACCCATAGTGGTCTATACAGACCATAACCCCTTAGTCTTCCTGCTCCGAATGGCAAATTCAAATCAGAGGCTAATGTGGTGGTCACTAATTGTCCAAAGTTTTAACTTCGACATACGACACAAAAAGGGTACAGAAAATATTTTAGCAGACGCACTGTCTAGGTCGTGAAGAGTAAATTTGAAGGGCAAGGAGTTTTCTCCTGTTTTGTATTTTTAGTTAGGGAGATAGTTTAGCCCTGTGTTTTTAGTTTTTTTTTTTTTTCTTTGTTTAGTTAGTTTGTGGGAGGAGACAGGGAAGGGTTTTTAGTTTATTGTTTTGGCCTTGGCCCAACCCTGAAGCCAAGAGCGTCCGTGTATGTGAAAATAAAAATAAATAAAGACAGAAATTTGTTGTTTAAGATTTTATTATTTATTACGCTCCTGGACCCTAGACCTGGGGATGTAATAGTATGAGTTATTTTAGTGTACTGTGCAGAAAACAAGACAAAAAAAAAAAAAGAGTACACTAAAATAACTCGTACTGCCCTGTTAAGTAATAAAACTAATTTTACTTACCCCTTGGTCCATTCTCTTCACAGCACACAATTCCTGCTCAATCTTACTCAGAGATGTTTCTCCTGCTGCCAGTTACAAGTCGTAACGGCAAGTTGTTTTCCGCGAAGTAAACTGCACAGGGAGCACACTTTAAAGTCTGTACTGTGTGTTAATGCTATGTAATTAAAAATAAACCTTTGTTTAAAGATACAGCGAGGTAAAGGATGCCACTCCCGCCACAAAGTAACACTGGCCTGGAGTTTCATATTCACTGGGCAGTGGTACTGGTTGATAACCTTAACTAGCCCCCAACTGTTTAAATCTGGTCACCAAGTTCTATTAAGGAAAAGATGTACAAAATGTAAAACACCACAAATAAGTATTAATCATAGAAAAAATAATAATAAACACCAACAGAAGCGTTATGTACTTTATTACTGTACGTTATGACTTTTAAATATGACCGTTAGAGACGGTTGGTCAGGAAACTCCTGAAGTCAGATGCAGACAGGACACTTTCACTCACAAACTGCTGTAAAAAAATACAGAAATAGATTCAATTTAAATTCATGATATCTAATTTATCAAATGAACAATATTTATACTTTCTTCCTCTCGCTTCACAACTCATGAGAACAGACCGAAACCAGAACCGAACCGCAGATTAAGCACGCGCATATAACCGTCGGTATTTTAAGTGTGATTAAAAATACAAGAAATAGCTTAAACCAAAATAACGTGACTAAACATCGCTAAACAGCAGGTGACATTTATGTTCAGTATTTGGTTTCTATTTAGAAAGATGGGAATTAATTCCTGCTTAAACGCCCGCCAAACATTTGTCTTCTCAACACGCTGTGTTCTCGAAATATCTGTTTTGATATTTCCGGTTTTCATAGTGACAAGATCTCTTAGGGTTATCTCAACATGATTGAATCTAATACATGTTAAGTTGTTGAATTTTATGCAAATACAACATAATTTATTCATGTTCATCTTGGAAACATGAAATTTTTATGTACAAAACACATATTACATTTTAGTACATGTAACAGGTAGCCAACTTCCTTTTTTTGAGTGTAGACATCTGATGCAATAGGCCCGCTAGCTAGTTCGTGCTAATGCTACTCAACTTCAGCCTCGTTTTCAGACATTACGGTTTAATGTCAAATCAACACCAAGTTAAATGCACATACTTATGCAATTGTGATTAAATAAAATCTACTTTCTGAGCTCATCAATTAAAATAAAACCAAGCTCAAACTGCCTTCCATGTGCATGCGTGTGATTGTTCAATTAACTCTGAACAAGTGGACCTGAGGTAACTCCCTAGAACTACACACCCCTCAGAGTTCAGGCAACACTTTTAGTGAAGACACCACACCCCCTTTAACACTAGTCGAATCAGAAGCATTCTACACTGAGAAAATGACACTTTGTAACACTGGAACATTCGCTGTGTGAAAATGAATTGCCTGAGGGATTTTACAATTTGTTGTGATGAAGCACCTGTCTTGAAAAATCCAATGATCAGAAAAATCCGTTAAGTGAGTGAATTGTCCTGTGTCTACTGTTCTGTCCAGACACTGATGCTTTTCTTATAAATATACCAGTTTTTCCATCGAGCTGGATGTGGCTCCATGCATTACTCCAAAAACCATTTTGTCTAATATGTTCTGAAACTGTGGTGTTAATAAAAAGCAGTAATGTGAAGTGCCACTATGGAATCAAGCACAGGCCATTAGAGCAAACATACTCTGTCTGAAACAGTCCGAGGTGTGGGCGTGTAAAATTCCAGAACTGGGAGCGCCGTGTGACAGAGCAAATTGCGGCCTTTCACATTTATTTACAGCCCAGCAGATGAAGATTCACTAAAGATTGATTAAAGATTGTTGTTTGCATTCCATACAAATACAAGAAAATATACAAGGCCAATAAAGTTCAAACTGTTCTCGTTAACATAGTGTGACGAGTCTCTGGTTCTCCCTACTATGGCCGGCCAGTGGGCGGGGCCAGGAGACTCATCAATAGAACGATCTCCACCTGTTCTTCCTGCCATAAATGTTGGGGCTGTGTTGGCGTGGAAAAAAAGCCTGCTCCCGGTTTTTTGTTTTGTTTTGTCCTGGTTTGCTTATCTAGTTTTATTATTAGTTAAACTTGGTTCGGTCGGATGTTTTGACATCATGGTCCGACCGAAATAGCGTTTATGTAGATTTTGTGTTTCATGTGTTTTTTTTATTTATGTTAATAAATTCTTTTCGTTGCAACCAAACCAACTCGACCTTGTCCTCCATTAATTTGTCACGGCTTTGAGCCTGTCGTGACAAATATGGGGGCTCGTCAATTAATTTGAATACTAAAATTTGTTTAAAGAGTTGTTTCGTTAAATAGGAAATAAATTCGTTAAGTATGGATTTTTTGGGGGGTGATAGTTGTATTGTTGTTACGAATTCCTTGGAGGATTAAGTCGGTTGGTTTGGTTACGTGCGTTGCGGGAGCTCGACTTTGATTCTGGTAAGTGTCGGCTATTATTTGTATATTTGAGGAGAGAGAAGTTTGGAATTGCTTTTCCCTGGGTAGGTTTAAGGAGGTATCCTTAATTGGATACTTCAAAAATTTTTTTTAGTTTGTTTTGTTTGTACGGTGAAAGCAGTTTGTGAAGAACACGTCCGTGTTTGATAATGGTGACTCGTTAATCGGTCGCTATTGCAAATACTGGTTTATAGTGTATAAGAACACGCTGCAAGTAGCTGTACGAAGATTAGGGATAAGTTTAGGTAGTTTTAAAATTTACTTAGAGGGAATTGTTTATTCCATTTTTTATTCTCCTCAAATATTTTTGGAAGATTTAATAGCCTTCGTTTAATTTAAAAATGGCCTCAAAAATTGAAGAATTTGTTAGTGCTCCGTCAGAAGACTTATTGAATGATTTCACTAAGGAACAATTAATAGAACTTGCAGGCCACAATGAAATTAATTTGGTAAGTCAAGACAAACGTCTAAAAGATAACGTTAAATTATTGCTAAAGACTGAATTAACGAAACGTGGGATTTTACCGTCTCAACTTTCAGACAATTTGTCTGATTTAGTTGATGCCACGTCTACAATGTCTCATTTAACATTTGAACAACAAAAACAGCTATTTATTAATTCAAAAGGAGATGAAAGAAAAAAATGTTGGAAGTACAAAGTCGTGTTGAGATGTCTAAGCTTCAGTTTCAACAACAACAACTAGACGTTGAACGTTATCGTTTAAAATTAATAAAGAAGGGTAAATTATTTTTATCTGGAGGCGTAGAACATGGTGTGGAACGGAGTATGGCTTCGTATAATTCGGATCTAGTGGCTAATATGAGGTTGGTCCCTAGGTTTGACGAGAAAGATGTTGAGCATTTCTTTTTGTTGTTTGAGCGCGTGGCAGATGCGCGTAATTGGCCAGACGAAGATCGCACGCTTATATTGCAGTCTGTTTTTATAGGCAAAGCTCAAGAGGCGTATTCGTATCTTAGTGTAAAAGATGCTAAGGATTATTTGATTGTTAAGAACGCTGTGTTGAGGGCTTATGAGTTGGTCCCAGAGGCCTATAGACAAAAGTTTAGATCTTGGAAAAAACAGAAAAACAAACACATGTTGAATTTGTGCACGATATCTCAGTTTATTTCAATCGTTGGTGTACAGCATCTGGCGTGAAAACGTTAGAAGACTTAAAGGAATTGATGTTGCTTGAACAGTTTAAAAACTCCGTTTCAGAACGCGTAGCAACATACATTAATGAACGTAAACCCGATACGGTTAGTGAGGCAGCCGTTATGGCTGACGAGTTTTTTCTGATTCATAAGACCTCTTTTGGTCATAGAAAGACTGAGGAAAATTTTCCGAAACAATCGTGGTATGATCCTAGTAAGTCTTCTAAATTTGTTCGTGCTTTGCCTGATAGACAGGGTTATGCCTCTGTTGGAGAAAAAGAAAGATCAAACATGTGTAATTATTGTCACAGGATGGGTCATTGGAAGAATGAATGTCCATTTTTGAAAGTAAAAGACGATGCAAAAACAAAAGCTAGCTCTTTACCTTCAGTTAAACCTGTAGCTTTTGTGGTGACTACCTCAGAGGTACCTAATATACAAGAGAGTTGTTCGACAGCCAGTTCAACTTTCTCTCCATTTGTTACAGACGGCTCGGTGAGATTGGTTAATTCTACTGAGGCTGTACCAGTCAAAGTCCTCCGTGACACTGGATCAGCAGAAACTTTTGTCTTGGAGTCTGTTTTGGCTTTTTCAAATGACTCTTATACTGGAAACAATGTGTTGATTAAAGGCATTGGTCTAAATGTGATGTCTGTTCCCGTACATAAAGTTGTTTTGCATTCTGACTTGATCCAGGGTGAGGTGGAGGTTGCAGTGCGTGCCTGTTTGCCTGTGGAAGGAGTGCAGGTAATCTTGGGAAATGATTTGGCTGGTGAACGAGTTTGGCGAAATGTTTCACCAAATCTGGTGGTAACACCATCTGTGACTTCTGAGACAGTTGCTGACGACTTTTGTTCATCAAATGTTTTTCCGTCATGTATGACAACACTTTCTATGACAAAAAAGCAACCTGATCTTGAGCCGGAATTAAAAAGGGTGAGTATACCTTTGGAAGTTCCCTCCATCTTATCTGTGTCACGAAATGATTTGATTAAAGAACAAAAAATGGACTCTACTCTTGCCGAGTTGTTTGATCGAGTTGTTCCCTACGATACAATTGTTAATCTTCCTTCTGGATATTATCTGCAGGAAGATGTGTTGTGTCG
The DNA here is from genome assembly GCF_024256425.1 of Clarias gariepinus. Lineage (NCBI taxonomy): Eukaryota > Metazoa > Chordata > Actinopteri > Siluriformes > Clariidae > Clarias > Clarias gariepinus. Next base: position 3,937,298 of record NC_071117.1, read on the forward strand.
AAAGTGGGTACCACATGGAGAATTTGTAATTGGCGATCCTGTAGTGCAAGTTGTAGTACCTCAGTCGCTCCGTCAAGTTGTTTTAAAAACCGCACATGATACATCTGGACATTTGGGAGTGAAAAAAACATACAAGTTGCTTTTGAAAAACTTCTTTTGGCCAAAACTGAAGCGTGATGTGTCTAAATACATCAAGTCTTCTCAAACATGTCAGCTTACTGGTAAGCCAAACCAGTCTGTGAAACCAGCTTCTCTATATCCAATTCCTGCTATTAGCCAACCATTTAAACATCTTATAGTGGATTGCGTCGGGCCATTACCAAAGTCAAAAGTGGGCAATGAATATTTGCTCACTGTGATGTGCCAAGTGACAAGGTACCCAGCTGATTACCCATTACGTTCTCTAATGGCAAAGTTGATTTTAAAGGCTCTGACTCAGTTTATTTCAATTTTTGGAATACCTCGAATTATTCAGTCCGATCAAGGAAGTAACTTTACTTCCCATCTGTTCAATCAGGTCCTGAAGCAGCTTCATATTCAACATAGTCTTTCCAGTGCTTTTCATCCCCAGAGTCAGGGTGCGCTGGAAAGATTTCACCAAACATTAAAATCTTTGTTAAGATCATATTGTGTTCAAATGGGTAAAGACTGGGAAACTGGGTTACCCTGGTTAATGATGTCTGCCCGGGAAGCCGCTCAGGAAAGTACTGGATTTAGTCCGAATGACCTTGTGTTTGGTCATAATGTGCGCGGTCCGTTATCTGTTTTGTCGTCAGATTGGAAAAAAAATGATCCACCTAAAAATGTTCTGGCATATGTAAGTGATTTCCGCAGGCGAATTTTTGAAGCATGCCAGTTGGCAAAAGAATCTTTGGGCAAAGCACAAGATCGAATGAAACGACTTTTCGATCGTCGTACAGAGTTGCGTTCGTTTCAGTCAGGTGATCAGGTCCTTGCTTTGTTGCCTATTGTAGGTTCACCATTTCAGGCCAAATTTGCAGGTCCATTTACCGTTGCACGTAAAATTTTCGATCTTAATTATTTAATAAATACACCAGATCGAAAAAAGAAAACTCAACTGTGTCATGTGAATTTGTTAAAACCTTTTTATGGTTCGGAATGTTCTGTGGACACCAGGGTAGGTAGAGCAGACATGATTGATGTACCTGACTCTTGTGTTAAACCTGTTTTGCTTGCAGGTTCTTCCCATGTTGCTGGGGCAGAGTTGCCAATCACTTCAGTGTTGATAGGTGGAGACCAGGATGAAATTGATCCTGGAGATTCTGTTCTCCAGGGTCGGTTACGAAATTCAGAAGCGTTGAGCTCTTTGCACGATCGGTTTAGTCATTTAACAGAGGTGCAACGTATGGATTTGATTAGTCTGATCTTTGAATACATTAAACTTTTTCCCGATACTCCGTCTTGCACAAAACTGATTGAGCATGACATTGATGTAGGAGATTCAGCTCCTATTCGTCAGCGCTATTATAGAGTATCTGCAAACAAGAAAAAACAACTAGAGATTGAAATTGACTATATGTTGGAAAATAATATCATTGAACCTTCTTTTTCTAGTTGGGCATCGCCATCGTTGCTAGTGAATAAACCTGATGGTTCTTTCAGGTTCTGTACTGACTATAGAAAAGTAAATGCGGTGACAAAACCTGATTCTTTTCCATTACCTCGAATTGAAGATTGTGTTGATCAAGTAGGAAACGCGAAATTTGTTAGTAAATTTGATTTACTAAAAGGTTATTGGCAAGTGCCTCTAACTGATAGAGCTCGAGACACTTCAGCTTTTGTTGTGCCATCAGGATTGTTTTCGTACAAGGTTATGAGTTTCGGGTTGCGAAATGCACCAGCAAAGTTTCAGCGCTTGATGAATCGAGTTATTTCTGGGTTGAGGGGATGTGCTGTATACTTGGACGATGTAATCGTTTATAGTCAGACTTGGGATGAACATATAGGTCAAATTAGAGCACTATTTGATAAATTTTTGAAGGCCAATTTAACTGTTAATTTGTTAAAATGTGAGTTTGCGAAGGCCACAGTTGTTTATTTGGGGAAAGTGGTGGGGCAAGGCCAAGTGCGCCCTGTTCGGGCAAAAGTGGAAGTGGTCGTTACTGAAAATAAATATTTACAATAAATATGGAAGTGGAAGTTACTGAAAATAAATATTTACAATACATATTATTGAAATGCTATGGAATTTTTAAACTGCATATTTTTATAGACTTAAAATGACCTAAAATGGCTGATTTGGACCTCAACTTAGAGAAAATTTAATTGACTGGACCTTCTTTAATTTAATTCAGTACCCGTGGCCTAAGGACTGGATCTGAGATGCCATCTGGTCCTGCTGCCATCCTGGTGTCTAATAAATATATCAAGCATTCTAATTTTAGTAATAGTCACAAACATCTAAAGGACACAAAAACAAACAAACAAACAAACAAACACAAAGGAACAGATTTACTTTACACACACACTAACATAGTTTACAATAATTCTTCAGGTAAAATCTATGTTCTATACATCTATGTGATTTTTATTAATTATGTGCATTATGATCATGTTTCTCTTCCAGAAATTCCAACCGTCATCACGGCTGTGTCTGTGGTTCTGGTGCTGCTTCTCCTTGCCCTTTTATTAGCTGTTGTCCTGCAGAGAAAAAAGAAGATCCAAGGTACCAAACACTTTTTTATACTTTCATTTACAATACTATTTAAGGTTATCCTAAAATAAAAGTTGACTTTTAAAAGGTGGTGCTATATACAGAAAAATACAAAGCCTGTAAAAGAATTAAGGCTTAATCAATTAAGCATATAAAAACAAACATACACTACCTTTCAACATTGTTCTATACAAATACATTTGCTATACAAACAAAATTGAATTGAATTTAATTAGATTGTTGCTATGATATGTCATGTACTGTGAAATTTACAGTGATGTGATTGGTAGGAGGGAAATAAACAAGTAAGTGAAAGGAAGCTCAGCTAGCTACTTAGTAAAAGCAACGTAACACTAGATCTGACAATTAAATTCTAACAAAGGTAAACTATTAATAGGGGTCATATTATCTTTGTGGTCAAATCCCCTCTCCTCTTAAAAAAAAAAGGAATGTATTTCACATAAATTAACACCATTAATTAGGTTGTTTATTGATGTATACAGGTTTTAATAGTACGAGTCCTAAGTCACTGAACAATAACCTTCCCTAGTGGACAAAAATGTACACGCATAGGAATACATAAAGACAAGGAATATTTAAATCTGTATGCATTAAAGTATGTTTTTAATGTGAATTTTATATTATGATGTGTCATTCTCAAAATACTTGAATATATCTTCTCCCACAACTCCCAGGTTCATCTCCAATTCAACCTGCACAAAGCTCCTTAAAACGGCAAGTGGTGAGTTGTGAGCCAAAAACTTTCTCTGGTTTTAACAAACGACGGAAACAATGTTGTTGTCTGATTTACTGCACTAAACATTTACATTTACAATAGCTATTAGGATTTGTACATAAAAGACATAAGTGGGCTTTTCCATACTCTGTTTCTTCCCCTTTCACAGTTTAATTTTAACATCATATTTCTCTTTAAACTGCTTGGTTTGCCAGTTTGTCTGCACTCTCATTTCCCTACAGTAAGTGAGCTGGAATCCACATACATGCATTTTGCCTTGCCTATTTTTGTGTGTATGCATTTAGCATTTTGTAAACTACCTCTTGATGATTCCTGGTTGTTCCCACCCTGATGATTTACAGGGTTGACACTGAATTACAAATCACTACATTCCTCTGCCTGACCTGTTCCATAAATTGTAATGCCAGTGTTATGGCATGCAGCTCTAGCATGTATACATTTAAGTAACCTAATGTTCTCTCATTAATTTCCATTTGACACACAATTTGGCACCATTTGTTTTGGTGCCACAACTTAAGCTCCTGTTGATTCTGTCTGTAGATAATTTGCTTATCTGTAAAAATTTCTGCTCATCATTTACAGTTACTATTCCTGAGTGAAATAAGCATCAGCTAGATCTATTGTCTTCTCCCTGTTTTTAACCCTGAAAAACTCTACATCTATTTTGTGAGCATTCCAGTATTCAGACAGGTTTCGTTGGCCATACCACAGTTGCACCAATTTTTTTTATCACATACCTCAATTTTCTTTGCTTGTTGGTCACCTTCTCAGTCCACACACATTTTATTTTCGCTCTCTTTTCCAGCACGCTTTCAGTATTCTTTTTGTTGGATTATTCTCTTCATGTTCCCTTACCTTAATCCCATAGTTGGCCATCATCTGCTTCTGTCATAACTTGTCTGAATGGCATTTCACCTGCCTCTACGTAAATTGCACAAACTGGCGATGTTTTGCATAATCAACGCTGATGTTTTTAGTGTCACATATATTTTCTTAAATGTGTCGAAGCTGGCTCTGCAGTCTACCCCTGCTACCTCATGACATTTACGTTCCACCTCCTACCTTCTGTCTTTCTATACTGTGTTTCACTGTTTTCTATTTACTGTCTCTTCATTTATTTAAGTGTTTAGATTAGATTAGATTAAATTAGATTAGATTAGATTCAACTTTATTGTCATAGTGCAAAGTACAGAACCAAAGAAATGCAGTTAGCATCTAACCAGAAGTGCATATGTGGCCTATTTACAATAAGTAACAATGTGCTTTACAAACAGGTGATTTATTAGGTAATAAAGTTATGCTTTATACAGTATATAATGGTATAGTAATGTGCAGTATAACTGTGCAACATTGTACTGTGAATGTACAGCATTGTTTCAGTACTAGGACCAGTTTTTTCAAAGCACTTTACAATGACGGGTGTGAGTGCATTGGTTTGAAAGTCACAGAATGTTGGTGCTGCTTAGTGCTTTGGCACTGGCACAATAATTGCAGACTTAAAGCTGGTTGGGACAGGAGACTGGAATAAGGACAGGTTGAAGATGTCTGTGAAGATCGTAGTCAGCTGCTCCATGCATGTTATGTTACTTGCCCGGGGATGCCATCAGGGCCAGCTGCTTTCCTTGCATTCACTCTGTTTCTGAGGTTGAGAGTGTGAGTGTCTGTGCACCTGGTAGTAGCTCTGCTTTGCGCATGAGCTCTTCAGACCTGGTCATTAAGAATGCGCGTTTTCCTGTGAGATGCTGCAATTTAGCGCGCGGCGTGCCGCGGTTTGCCGCAAGCAACATTCGGGAATTTAAATAAATGTTTTGTGCTTTACTGAATATCCGCCAGATGGGGCATGAAAGGACTTTATCTAAAAGCCGGACAAAGTACAATAAAGAATTGTGTATAATTAGTTAGCCTAAAACAATGTTGTTTCCAATGCTAAAGCAAACATGAATTTTATTTTGTTTTACAACAGATATTTCATAATGAACATGTGTATATACAGTGTGCTTCATATTATTTTCATAATGAAGAAATAAGATGCTCATATTCGTGCTTTAAAAGTTTCTTATATAGTTTTTGTAATGTCTTAACAAGGACAAAACAGTGAAAGACATGGCAATGCCTCGGTTAAAATGGTCTTGAAATTAATTTAATTTCCTGATAGTAGGAATCTGATAGTGTTATCAATGCGAATGTCCTGATTTGTGAATATGCCAACATATCTTATTTAAAACGTAAAAATGTGTCGTCATCATCAGAAGACATAAATGAACTATATATATATATGCATTTCATGTCTGTAGTTTTATCGATAAATCTGCTCACATCTGCGCATGTTTTTATCAGCCTTTTGATCAAAAAGCCACACGCGCAACTCACTTTCACTTTGCAACAGGCAGTGTTTATTGTTTAGTGTGTATTTAAAGTGCATATACACAATTAAACATATCATACATTTTTTTATTCTTGCTGTTACAATAATAATAAAAATAATAACAAAAATAATAAACTCGGAGCACTACTAATAATAATTATAATAATAAAAAAAAATAATACTGAATGGAGAAAGCACAGTATCATCATGGAAGGGGAGAAGAAAATGAAGAATAAATACATCAATGTTAACAGTTTGAGCTTGACACGTTTATGAGCTCTGTCGCTTGCTGTCAATGGGCGCCTAAGAGAGAGAACACATTTTCGGCTTTAATAGACACAGACTGAAACACGACTGCCCCCTACAGGTAATGAAGGGCATTTTCACAGCTTGCCGTGCGCAGCCTGTGGCGGGTGGTTTTAGGTAAGCAATGGTCTGGATCCCTTGCCACATGCGTCAGGGGGTCAGCAGAGTTGAAGTGCTCCTCAATCCGCTGTATGCTTGGCATTGCAGATTCCCCTCCTCAGATTTGCTCTAGCGATGCTGTAGGCCTTCAGGTCTCCACACTTAAACGCTGTATTGTGTGCTTTGAATAGAAGACAGACCTCTTGGGTAATCCAGGGCTTCTGATTTTATTCTCTAGTTTATCCTGTTCCACCCTCTTAACCGCCTTTGCATATGACAGTTTCAATTTTGCCCTTATTTTGTGTACTTACATTTGTCCTTTTAACACTTTACATCCCCAATATACTAAACTATGGCAGCTCCCACAGTTGCGGCATCTTAGACTCACTCCTTCTCCACACTTCCCATAGTCATGATCTTCACCGCACCTACAGTAGGCACACCTTCTTTTCACCTTATCATTCTGAGCCACATGTCTAAATTCTTAAAATTTATAACATCTATCTATTATGAACTATATAATATATGCAAAATTAACCTCCCTTTGCAATTCCTTGTCCTTAAATCTTATTATGACTACCTTTCTCCTTTTCTTTGCTCCTCTTTTATTCTTTTCACTTTTTTCTGCATTATGATTCATCTTGATTTGTTTCATCAACTCCTTCATTGATGTTAGTGTTAACAATTACTAAACTTCTTTTCTCTTACTTTCACTACTCTGTGTACCTTAATTCTCCCCACCCTAGCCCTTTTCTTTGAATTCTCTACCTGTGCTTGAGTATTGCCTTCTGTCAAATATATTACTGTCCCCTAATAGTCATGCATACTTCATTCCCAAACCTGCCTTCCTATAAATCCTTTCATCAGTTTTATTAGATTAATTTTTTACCCTCTTTTTTTCAATTTTACTACTACAGTTCAAGTTCAAGTTCAAGTAGGCTTTATTGTCACTTCAACCATATACAGTTAGTACACAGTAAAATGAAACAACGTTCCTTCAGGGCCAAGGTGCTACCTGCAACATAAAATTCTAAAATTCTACATCTAAACATAAAATTACAACATAAATTAACAGAAAAACTAAACTAGCTAACTAAGAGGCCTAGTTTGCTGGCTAGCAGAGACAAGACAGATTGGCCTAACATAAATTACAACATAAATTAACAGAAACTAATTAACTAAGGAAGACTATCAAGATGCAGTGTAGTGGAGATGGCGTCATCCGTTGAGCGGTTAGGACGGTATGCAAATTGCAGTGGGTCCAGTGAGGGAGGCAGCAGGGTCTTGATGTGTCTTATGACGAGCCGCTCGAAGCACTTTATGATGGTGGGTGTAAGTGCAACGGGACGGTAGTCATTGAGACAGGAAGACGTCTTGGGCACGGGGACGATAGTGGTGGCCTTGAAGCACATGGGAACAACTGCGCTGCTCAGAGAGATGTTGAAGATGTCGGTGAGAACATCTGCCAGCTGTTCCGCACATTCTATGAGCACTCTGTCTTGAATGTTGTCTCGTCCAGCAGCTTTACGTGGGTTGACTCTTCGTAGAGTTTTCCTCACATCAGCTGTAGTGAGACACAGCACCTGGTCGTTCGGAGGAGGTGTGGTCTTCCTCGCCGCCACGTTGTTCTGCCTGTCGAACCGAGCGTAGAAGTTGTTTAGTGCATCTGGGAGGGAGCCGTCACCGTCACAGCAGGTGATTTCGTCCTGTAGTGAGTGATGGCTTGTAAGCCCTACCACATGCGCCGTGTGTCTACCACATCTGGTGAATTTTCTGGGCGTGTGTGCGCTTTGCCTCTCTGATGGCCCGAGAAAGTTTGGCCCTTGCTCTTCTAAGCGCCACCTTATCTCCCGCTTTGAAGGCAGAGTCTCGGGTCCTCAGAAGTGCACACACTTCTGCAGTAATCCACGGTTTCTGGTTGGGTCGTGAGATGATGCTCTTGGAGACAGTGACGTCATCAGTGCACTTGTTAATGTAGCTGGTCACTAATGACGTGTACTTCTCCAAGTCAGTGAAGTCGCCGTAAGTTGCAGCCTCCCTAAACATGTTCCAGTCAGTGCTCTCGAAACAGTCCTGAAGAGCAGAGATGGCTCCTGCTGGCCAGGTTCTCACCTGCTTCAGAACCAGTTTTGAGCGCCTGACGAGTGGTCTGTATGCTGAAATTAGCATAACAGAGATGTGGTCTGAGTAGCCGAGGTGGGGGCGGGGCTCTGCCCGATATGCGCCGGGGATGTTTGTTTAAACAAGATCCAGCGTGTTTTCCCCTCACGCTGCAAAGTCCACATACTGATGAAATCTAGGAAGCACTGACTTGAGATTTGCATGGTTGAAATCTCCAGCAAAAATAAACAGTCCATCCGGGTGTGTATTTTGCAGTTTACTTATCTTTATATACAGTTCCCATAGCGCTTCCTTAGCATTAGAGCTAGGTGGAATGTACACTCCAATAATGAAAACAGTGGTGAATTCTCGTGGTAAATAAAAAGGTCTGCATCTAACAGTTACAAACTCCACCAGCGATGAGCAATAACTTGAAACTAGCACGGAGTTCTTGCACCATTTCATGTTGATGTAAACACACAAGCCGCCACCGCGAGTCTTACCGCACAGAGCTGCATTTCTCTCGGCTCGAAACGAGGCTAGCCCGTCTAGCTGAATAGCGGCGTCCGGTACTCTGTCGCTGAGCCATGTCTCCGTTAAAACAAAGACACAGCAGTCTCTAACCTCACGCTGTGTAGCCTGCTGGAGTCAGATGTGGTCCAGTTTATTGTCCAGAGAGCAGACCTAGCCTAGCCCTTTTCTGCTATACTCTTATTGTTCTTACTTTTGCATCCTGACAGCGTTTTCTTCTCCCACATTTTAATTCATGGCACGAGCCAGCCCGATCAGCCTAGTACTTTCAGGTCATACCCTATCCATGTTACTAAACAAACTACCCATCTGCCTGAGAGGCCCACACAATATTTTGTTGCAAAACTCATACACGCTCATACACATGCAAAATCTGGTGCAAATTTAGAGCTTATTGAGTCAAAAAACCTTTGCATTGCATGTCATGGGATCACTTCAACAGGAAGTCTAATTAATTTTGGGGCATTTGCAAAATGCACCCATTGGAATTTGATACACTCTTTCAAGGGATGTGATCACCACTAAACCGTGCCTAAGTGATCTCAAGACATTGAGGATGCAAAAATGTAGAGGGATTTTTAATTTTTCAAATGGCATGGTGCCTCAAACTTATGTTAAAAAGTGGTTAATAACTTTCTGTGTGACATTATATTAAGTGACATTATATTGAGTGACGTCATATTGTGACATAACCAGTGTTGGAGGCATTTCTTTTTAAAGTAACTAATTAATTTACAAAATTATTGTCATCAAAAATGTAATCAGTTACATTACAGCATTACTTTCTGATAAAAGTAACTAGTTTGAGTACTTTTCCATTGCAGAAAATTAAAACTCCTTTGTGATTCCTCATGCATGTTGTTTTAGTCAAGACCTTTATAATTACTCTACCATCATCACTCAGTGAAGTTTGGCCCATAATCTGTTAACTACTAATACCCCCATCTCACCTACTGATACCTCTATCTCAACAGTTTCGCTCAGTGGCCGTAAGTATGGTTCATCATGAGTCACTGTGAGTTTTGGCTCTGTGATAGGGTTTCCATCTTTCTGCTCGTCAGTCCTCACATAGTCAAACCGCATAGAAATAGGGGTATAACAGCAGGAATAACAGAGGTGGGTGGGTTATCGGGGGTGGGGATTGTAAGATGACTTTCACACACACTAACAGATTGGGAGTCACTGCTGTCTGACTCATGGATTACATAAATTGTCTAAATAACGGATTATATTTTATTTATATTTATTTCTGAAAAAATAACTAAATAACTAAGTACTTAAATGGCGGACCTAACGCAACTCAGGGAGTTTTTCCTTCCCCTCTCACTATCAGCTTGTTCATCAGGCACATTCTGATCATTTTGTATACATATTCCGACACTCATTTCACCCAACACTGGACATAACATTCAGTGGCATCATAGTGTGATGCATTTCCTCTGGGACTTTTTGAAGATCTAAAAATACACCCCCCCCCCCCCTTCTAAAATTGTGATAATTTTATTGGTATTTTAATAATTTAAAGCCCTTAGCTCTATTTGTCTGCTATTAGGTTCACTCCCGTTCAACGTTCAGCCCCTTCCGTGATAACTCCGTGCAGCACTATACATCAAAGGCTCGAGTTACTGTCTTCCTCTTTTCACCCATCTGTATATAGAAGCCCTTAAAAAAGCTGAGTTCCAGGTGCAGCCAGGTTCCACTATTAGTTAGCTAGATTAATGACAGACCAGATACTGTACATGGCAGTCTACTCCTACCTACACAATGAATGGCTTGCTGATGAGAGACCTCAAAGAAAAGTAACTGACATATGAAAATATGTAAAGCTTTTTTTTATTTGTCTAATAAGTAAGTAATATAATGTGAAATAAATATATGCATTAAAATTGTGCCATTATTGCAATTCATAAAATCTGCTAAACATTTAATGTTTATTGTAATGTGATATGTGACCTATGTCTGTTACTATCTGAAAGAATTCTCTACTAGAAAATGCTAAGAAAAGTAATTCAATTTTGCAGAGATGCAAATCTAACAGAGCTGGTTCAGACAGTACTTAAGACTTGTTTGCCTCCTTGTGCGCAGGTTCCATGTCCTGATTTCGGTGAGATTAAGAGCAGCAGAAGTCTTTCTAACACACTTTACTCCACTGCTCCACCTCCCTCAAATCCCTCAGAGATTTATTGCAACACTGGATTACCAGGAGTTCCCTCTGATTATTCACAAGCTGTTTATACTACAGTAGATCACCCATCAGATCCTCCTGATCAGGACTTCTACTCCACAGCTCAGTTACCAACAATTCCATCTAACTCATCAGTCAGCGCTGCTCCATCATCAGGGGTGAAATCTCCTGAAAGTCTAATGTACGCAGCAGTGAGTTTTGACACCAGGAATGATGGTGCAGCTCCAGCAGTGATCTACAAACCCAAGAACAATTCATGTGAATATGCCACTGTTAACAAAAATAAACACAGCTAGTTGGCATAAATCAGAATGCTAGTTCTGATTCATTTGCAATTTATATATTGCAGTTCTATCTGCTATAATGCTATTTAATTGTCCAACCTGATTGATCAAAAGGTCAATTTACATTCTATACCATTTAAATCTAAATTTTATATTTGTATTAATTATGAATAAAAAGTTTGTTTAGTTTTAATAGTGAAATTTGTCACATATAAACTTTGTATTGCTTAATTGTGTGTATATGCATCCCCCGGTCACATTATTAGGTACACCTTTTTAACTGCTTATTAACACAAATATCAGGTTAGCCAACCAAATGGCACCAACTTAATGCCTTTAGGCATGTAGACATGGTCAAGATGAGCATCAGAATTGGTCTACAGCAGTAAAAGACCACACCAGATGCAACTTATGTCAGCTATAAAAGGAAACTGAGGCCAACAATTCACATGGGCTCACCAAAATTGGACAAAAGAAGATCAGAAAACTTTGCCTGGTCTGATGAGACGATTTCTGCTGCATCCAGTCCAATAGATCATGAAAGTTGTGTAATGAGATTTAGATTACAAGAGATAAAGATTTACAAATAAGCATGGTTAATTTTTAAAGGAGTATACACAAAATAATTCTCTATCACTTTCAAAATAGCATATCTGTTCGTATAATAACTTGTATTATGCCATATTATTTGGACGTTGGTGGGCATAATTCAGGTTTATTAGTGATATTGCTGCTTATAGAATCCTTCCTGTTTATTCAGAACTAACAGTTTGGTCGGTATTAACTATAACATTCAAATCAGTTTTATTTATATACAGCTTTTTACAACTGTTACTGTCACAAAGCAGCTTTACAGAATCAAAGGAATATTATTGAAATAAGTATGAAATGTGTGTCGGAATATGTAAACATCAAAATGATCAGAATGTCCCTGATGAACAAGCCGATGGTGAGGGGGGAAGGAAAAACTTTGAGATTCATCAACAGAGGCCATAAAGCTCTGTGATGTTGCTTCCAAGCTCAAGCATGTTTGAGTGCGCGCACACACACACACACACACACACACACACACACACCTATTCACCCAACCAAAAAAGCCTTCACTTTACACAGCATTTAACAAAGCAGAGACACACATTAACAACAGAAGCTTATTCAAACCCATAAAGAACACACATATATAAACACATACACCATGCGATTAAAAAAGTCTTATGGCATTTCTTTTTCTTATGCCATGTTTTCACAGCACCTATCTCCTGTCGTTCCTTTCACTAAAGTTCTTAATTTCATTTTATCCTATATATTCATATAGATAGGGTTTATCTTTAGATACAATAAAGTTTTATTCTTATTCTTTGGCCCTAGGTAAATAAAACTCCTCTCTCTGTCAGATATCTACTGGAAATAAATTGCATGCATAATTTAATTGCTTCTATTGGGTTTCCGCTGGTGAAAATAAAACGGTGGATAAAAAAAAAAAATCCTATTATTGTATGTGTTATGATCTTAATGGTGGAGCAGCAGTATTACGTATAATATTGTTAGTCATGATCCTTGTGCTCCTTGTATTTCATAAATTTTAACTTTGTCAAAAAGACCGGCAACACTGATTCCAATCCCTGTTTACTTCAAAACTGTCAGTAACAGGTCACACAGTGATTAATAGGTTAATGTGTTCTTGAGAAGATCATCATCTAGAGATCACCATCCAATGGTGGCACCCTGCAAATGTATAAATGAGGACTCAATGGCCGTGTTTACTGTTAAATCTAGACACGCCTTTCTGGGAATAGGAGAAGAAGGGGCTCACTGTAATTTCCTGACAGCCTCACATCCAATCAGCAGGCATTCAGTTGGGAGAGGCTGTTTTAACTGTCATCTACTGTAGGAGCCAGAACAGAAAACAGCTTAGATGTATGTCTTCCTCAATGTCTGAAAAAATTGTGGAACCAGTCGATCAGTGGAGTCTGGGGAGTCACACATTAACTGATCTCTTCATCACATTTCATTCACATCATTCATCATGCCTATTTTTTTTTTTTTTTTAAATATCCACTAAATGATGCTAACCACTCAACCACACCACTCCCTCATCTCAGGGGAAATACAGTATAATGTCTTATTTTATTATTTAATTTTGCATTAATATGAATAAAATTGTATAAAATCGGGTAATTGAGAAATAAAATTAAGAATAAAAATGCATGTCCTGAATGTTACTTTTATCCTGCTTTTGTCCTATAACATTTATTCAACAACTGCATCACACTGCTAGTAAACTGCTAGTAAACTGTTGCTGCTCAATTTTGTCTAAACACCACTTTCTTTCTTTTTAACAAATTATTTAATTAATCAAGTCAGTTAAATTAACATATTCCTTTTACACAATAATAATAATCATTCTGTATGTGTCCCAGAAATTGATGTCCACCCTATCATTTTGTGTTAAGAAACTTGCTAATGTAATCAGTGACATCACGACCATCATTCTGTGTTTCTTCAATAGAAGCTAAAACAACAGTACATTCAGTATTTACTCCATTTTGTATTATGTGATACAGTATTGTGTTCATACTTTTATTTTGTCAAGCTTTACATATTCTTTCTATCAAAAAATATGGATTTTTTTCTTTTCAGAAATTCAATATATTTATAAACAGTACACAGTCAATTTAACAGGGAACATTTTGCTAAATGAAGGTCCACTGTGTGCTCATTAAGTGCTAATGACAGCGTGGACATATGTGCATGGTTTTTATACCTTTTTAATTGATTTTAATATCAACAGATTTTACCCATTAACTACAATATAATATTATTATTATTATTATTATTATTATTATTAATAATAATAATAATAATATTAATAATAATAATAATAATAATAATAATAATAATTAGAACTTTATTAATCCCATTGCTTCTTCACATATCCCAGCGTAACTGGGGTCAGAGCGCAGGGTTAGCCATGATACGGCGCCCCTGGAGCAGTTGTGGTTAAGGACGTTGCTTAAGCACCCAACAGTGGCAACCTGGTGGAGCTGGGGATCGAACTGCTGATCTTCCGATCCGTAACTCAGTGCCTTAACCCTTTGAGCTCCCACTGCTCACCAAAAAAATATGGTAACGCTTCACGATTTTGTGTGTCAAACAATATATCTTTCTAAAAATGTCCAGTTTAAAATCACTATCCAATGAAATTCTCTGGTATAGGGTGGACATTTTTTTCTTTTCTGATTTGTTTAACAACACAACTATGTTCCGAATTTGAAAGTGTTTTCACAGCAGCTGACCTCAAAACTTCTTACCCACACACACTTCCTGGGCCATTTTCTGTCACCATGTTAAAAGTGGAAGTGGCATTATTTCGTACTTTCTAACACAACACAAATCCCTGCACAGAGACAGAGACAGAGACAGTGAGTGTGTGTACGATAACTAACAGAACATTATTAATTATTATTATCTGAGGAGTTTGTGAGTCTGGATGTAGAATGGAGATGGTCCTCATCTTCACCTTCTGCCTGATTCTAGGTAAGTACAAACACTTCCAAATCCTCATCAGTCTCAGTGTTCAGTATCAGTGTCACATTAAAGCTTTGCACTGATGGACATTCTACATGACATGCATGATTTGGACTATTAGTCTGAGTGTGTTATGTTATACACACACACACACACACACACACACACACACACACACACACACAAACCTAAACAATGTTTACACTTTAATATTCCTGGATACTGAGCTTCATTTTGGTCTTATATGTTACACCATGGTCCTGGATCATATTTCATTCCACTGTATATTATTCTCCAGCTGGTACTGATGCTGTAACTACAGTAACTGGATACAGAGGACGATCAGTTCAGATTAAATGCTCCTACACATCTGGATATGAAAATAACGAGAAGTATCTGTGCAGAGGTAAATGTCCCTATGTGGGGTATAATGACATTCCTGTTAAGTCTGGATCTCCTGCTAAAGACTCCAGATTCTCTCTGTATGACGACACAACAGCCAAAGTCTTCACCGTCACCATCACTGATCTGAGACCAGAGGATAAAGGAACTTACTGGTGTGTGATAGAGCGCAAAGGGAAAAATATTTACACAGAGATTCTACTGCAAGTTAATACGGGTGAGTGTTACACAGAAGAGAGTTAAAGAATATCATGCAATAATTTAATGAATATGAAAATATTATGATTGAGGCAGATTAATAAAGCATGTATGCAGGTTGTAAAATCAAAACTGTGGTTTAATGCTGGGTATTTATTTCAGATATTGTGAACTATCTGGAATAAAAATTTACATTTAGGCTTTTGGCAGACGCTCGTATCTTATATCTTATCTTATCTTATCCAGAGTGACTTACGAAAAGTGCTTTAAAGGTTACATCATTGGATACATACTTACACTGGGTTAACTAGGTTAATAACTAAGTGCCAGGAATGATGGGTGGGGTACGGGTAGTCCAAGTACTGCAGAAACAGATACGTCTTGAGTTGTCGTTTAAAGATCGTACAGCAGAGACACTGACTGACATCTAGAGGAACTTCGTTCCACCACCTAGGTGCCAGAACAGAAAAGAGCCTGGATGAGTGCTGCTCTCGATCCCTGAGAGATGGTGGGATGAGGCGAGCAGTGCTGGAGGATCGGAGGGAACGTGGTGCAGTGCGTGGTGTAATTAGTGCAGAGAGGTAAGTGGGTGCTGGGCCATTTTTAGCTTTGTACGCAAGCATCAGTGTTTTGAATTTGATGCGGGCAGCTACAGGAAGCCAGTGCAGGGAGCGGAGGAGTGGGGTGGTGTGGGAGAACTTGGAGGGTTAAAAACGAGACGTGCTGCTGCATTCTGGATCAGTTGAGGACAAATCGTGAAGATAAATAAAACAAAACGAAAATGACTGTTTCTTTCAGATGCTCCTGCCCTCTCTACTGTGTCACACATCACACACACGACACATTCCACTTCAACACACTCCATGAGTACATCAGTGCATGCTGGGAACAGACATCCAATAACAGGTATGAACTTCTTGCTTGTCCTCTCCATCACGTTTCTCTTACATCATTCCTCATGTCTCATATTTCTATTTATTTCAGCTAACCTATTAAATAATATTACCCACCCCACCACTGCTCCCTCACCTCAGGGTATGTACGTACAGTGTCACATGTCTTATATGAGACTTTATTTAAATTATTTTGAATGAGGAAGAGAGCAAAGTTCAAACCCATACACGACGGATTACATCAGCAGTGGGGTTGTACAGAAAATGTTTCAAGCATGTTGCTACACCTCAGAAGTTCCTTTAAACCTTTTATCCACTGTTATTTTGGTATTTTCTTTGCAACCCCTGCATCACAGTACCTTCTAATCACTTGCTATACTTGGCATAAATAAAGCAGCACCAGTTTAATCCCTAATATGCCAAAGTCATTAGATATGTTTCTACAAACATTTTTGGTAGTTTATTATTCTAGGTCATATTTTAAGAGTTTTTTGTTGTTGTTTTCCAAATTTATCTGTGGTTTGAAAACATAAGGTATTAACTCACTATAAATGCTTTTACACATGCAGTGTTTATTCTGTTTAAATGACCATGTTGTTCTTTGACCTTGATATGATCCTGTACACTGCAAAAAAGTTGCATTTGTATTTTAACTTTACTGTTGGAATAAAAAAGACATATTGCGTTGTTTTGTTAAGTTCTTTGTTTCATCACTAGGAAAATTAGGTAACAGATCAACATGCTGGTTTAGATGTTCTGAAATCATGACAGAATGTTTTCTTTTTTTTATGAGATTGATTGTAATTTGTAATTAATATTTTCCTCATATTCACATTTTATTCATCACACACAAAAATATTCACACTAAAATACAATTATAACAAATAAAATTAATATTAAATTAAAATTTAATATAAGGTTAAAAGAGTAAAAGATAACAATTAAAATGCACAGAATAAGCCTAGAAATTACACATGAAAACATAAAATGAGGAAAATATAGATTTTAGGGAAATGTTGATGTAAACGTGGCAGGAGAAGTGAAGATTTGTTTATGTTTAGTGTGTGTGCAAATAGTGAAGAGTGTGATATAACGAACTACAGTAGCTGAGGTTTAAATTATAAACATCCGTGATTAATTATTAATAATTATAGGGAAAATCATCTGTAATATCAGGAATGTAGGGGTATGTGTGGGTGTTGTGCGAATCAACTGAGGAATTTTACAATTTGTTGGTAAGAAGGTTCTTCTCACTATCCTCTTGTCTTAAAAAAAAAAAAAAAAAACATAATTGATCTAACAGCTGAGGTTCTCTTCTATGCCTTTCTTGGTCCAGCACTGCTTGCTGTAGATAAAGTGCAGGTTAGGGATCTCAATGTGGATTCAGCTGATCACTCCACTCTCTGTAGAGCTGCCTGTTCTGCTTGGTGCTGATCCAAAATCAAGCTGTTATGCTTCCAGTTAGGATGTTCTTAGTGGTGCAAGTATAGTTCTTTGGCATCTAGGATGGTGGTTTAAAATCATACGTCCCTCATATGTCCGAACTGGTGAAGACACTGAATGGGCTTTTTCACCACAGTGTTACAATTTAAGAGGGCCATGGCTGGTCCTGGAGACATGAAACTTTCCACTCTTTTGACTGGGGTACAGCTCATGATAAGGGGATGGGAGCTCTTCTCCAGTTTTGTGCTAAAATCCACTATCAATTCCTTTTGTATTGCTGAGATTCAGGAAAAGGTTCTTTTCCTGGCACCAGTTATCCAGGCTTTAAGTCTCCTCTGTGTTGTTTTTATCATTGTCATACTGTAAATCAGAAACCTCACCACATTGTCATCATGAAAGAGGTAGAGGTGCAAATAAACAGTGTACACAGGTGCAGCAGTGGGCTCTGGACACAACCTGTGAACTTCTGTGGATATGGAAGTAGCTTCCTCAGAAGCTGATAGAGAGTATGAGGATTTACTTGAAGTTATAACACGTGCAGTCGAATGACTGCACATTGATTGGCCACAGGAGCAAGCTCACCCAAAACAATTAAAATTAGACGACAGATTTCTGTCAGGTGGCCAGCAGATGGAGCCACAACCCCGCTCTCTACCCCTTTTTTGATGACCTCCACAACGAATTATCTTGTTCATGGAGTAAACCTTTTTCATTTCGTATTTTTGTACTTTCGACTTTGTTCTATTCAAACATTGTTGATGCAAAAGCACAAGGTTATATGGTGGTGCCTCAGATAGAAGAGACACTCGCGGGCTATTTTTTTCCTGGGACATTATTCTCATTAGAGAAACCAACACTTCCATCTAAGCCATGTAGAACTACTACATTCTTCTACCCTGGTAGGGAAGGCGTTCCAAGCAGCAGGTCAGGCCGTCGCTTTCTTGCACACCATGGCGGTTTTGCAGGCGTACCAGGCTGACCTGCTAAAGGATTTGAGCATGAGCGGCACTGTGAATCTGGCCTCCGTTCTATGGCCTCCTTGGTGACCGCTGAAAGGGACCTATGGTTAAATCTGACAGGCATCAAGGATAAGGATCGAACTTTCCTCCTTGATGCTCCTGTCTCACCTTCCGGCCTATTCGGCGATGCGATTAATTCCGTTGCCACTAGGTTTCGAGAGGCTAGGCTATATGAACAGGCCTTTGGGAAATTTCTCCCATGCCGTGCTCAAAAGTCGAGGCCGTCGGCCACCCAGCCTCGACCAGATCTGATTCTCGCCAGGCGAGAGGCGCAGAAGGAGAGTGTTAGCAGTCGGGCACCCCCCAGTAAGGTCTGGGGTATGGCTCGCTGCCCCTCACCACCGCCTCTAAAAGATCAGATTGCCGCACTGTCTTCTTTTTGAAGAAGAAGTCCTAAGAGCTTACGCGCCCAGGACCGTGGGGTGCCCCCCGGGGAGGGGCACCTAATGTTCTTTCCTATAAGAGCATGCCCTCCCAGGCACCCCCAGGGGGTCGGTGTTCAGTTCCGCCGCTTTTGGTGTTTCAGACAACACCGGTCTCCAACGACACGTTAGTCCTTCGGTCATTTCCTGCTATATTCTAGGATGCTGAACCACTAAACCCCCCCCTCCCGTGCAGTCGAAGTACTAAAACTCATACCCCTTTCGGAGAAGCTCGCAGCGTGGAAGCTACTGCCAGGCATATCTCCCTGGGTGTTAAAGACTGTGGAGAAAGGCTACAGGATTTAGTTTGCACATCGCCCTCTGCATTTTAACGGCGTGGTCTCCACCTCCGTGAAACCGGAAAGGGTGCCACCTGCTGAACTCCAGGCGTTGCTGGAGAAGGGAGCCATAGAACAGGTTCCTCCTCCAGATATGGAGTCAGACTACTACAGTCGTTATTTCTTGGTCCCCAAGAAAGACGGGGGGGCTGCGTCCAATTTTGGACCTTCGCGGCTTGAACCGCTATCTCAAAAAGTACAGATTCAAAATGTTAACTGTCAAAATTATTGTCTTACAAATCCAACCAGAGGATCTGTTTGTGACAATAGACTTGAAGGACGCATGCTTTCACATAGAAATTTTGCCACAGCACAGGAAGTTCCTGAGGTTCACACAGGGAAAAAGCTTACCAGTATCGGGTCCTTCCATTTGGTCTAGTCCTATCACCCGCACATACACAAAATGTATGGATGCAGTTCTGGCTACCTTGCGACTCCAGAGCATCCGCATTCTCAATTATATAGACGACTGGCTGATCCTGGCTCAGTCTCAGCAGCTAGCGCTTTGACATCAGGATGTCTCTTTCCGGCTCAGAGGACAACATACTTGGGTGTCAGGTGGGATTCAATCACTATGCAGTCACAATTGTCTCCTGCTCGTGTCGAATCCATCCACAACGTCCTGAAGGAAATCAGGATAGACCAGGAAGTGACGGTACATCACTTTAAAAAATGTTTGGGCCTCATGGCAGCTGCATCCACGGTGATACCTTTGGGTCTCTTGCACATGAGAGCTTTTCAGTTGTGGCTAAGAGCCATTGGACTTCATACGAGGGCCAACCCCTGAAGGCAAATAAGGGATACGCGCAAAGGACACCCTTTCTATGTGGTTCAGACCCCGGTTCCTGACCTTTGGTCCCACTCTAGGTCCGTCTTGTCGTTGCAAGATGCTAATGACAGATGCTTCCCTTACCGGCTGGGGTGCGGTCTTGGATGGCCGTCCAGCCCAATGGAGCTGGAGAAGCCATTTTCTCGCATGGTACATCAATTGCCTCGAGATGATGGCTCTATTTTTGGCCCTACAGCACTTCCTCCAGCGGCTGAGAGGCTACCATGTTCTATTGAGGGTGGACAACACATCGGTAGTTTCCTGCATAAATCGCCAGGGCGGACTGCATGCGCGCCGCTTGAACGAGCTAGCGCATCAGGTTTCAATGGCTTGAACGAGCTAGCGCATCAGGTTTTAATGGCAACTGGGGGGCGGCCACCCCTACACAGACCTTGTCACACTGGGTGATAGATGCTACAGTATTGGCGTTTCCTATAAGGCGCGTGGGCTCACTTCGCCTCTAGGAATTAGGGCTCATTCAACCAGAGGGATCGCCTCATTTATTGCATTAGCAAGAGGTATTCCCTTGCAGCAAGTGTGTGACGCGGCGGGTTGGTCCTCTCCGCACACATTTGTAAAATTTTATAGTCTGGATGTTCATGCCACTCCGGGCTCTCGAGTCCTCGAGTCAGCTTTCCAGACATAGTTCTGAGACTTCTCGGCCTTGTGTGCACACGCTACACAACCTTGGGGTCCAGATACTTGTAGTGCGGCGGCGTTGGTACTCTCGTTCCCATTGCGTTTTTACGCAGCATCGAGTGTAGCCTTTGAAGGGGAACGTCTCGGGTTACTTTGCTGTAATCCTGTTCCCTGAAAAGGCGGGAACGAGACTTTACTTTCACACAAATGCACAAACACAAATATTGTTATTATAATTATTATTATTATTACTATTATTATTGTTATTAATAATACAGTTTAATTGTTTAAGTAAAACTAAAAGATCTAAATGTTCTGGATATGGTCCATAGAAATATGCAATATGATCATGTTTCTCACTCACTCACTCATTCACTCATCTTCTATACCGCTTTATCCTGTATTCAGGGTCACGGCGATCTGGATTCTATCCCAGGAGGCTTAGGGCATGAGGCAGGGTATACCCTGGACAGGGTGCCAATTCATTGCAGAGCACACACACACAAACACACTCATTTCCACACTACGGGCAATTTTGGGAACATCAAATAGACTAATCTGTAGGCCTTTGGACTGTGGGAGGATGAAACCCACCAAACATGGGGAGAACATGCAAACTCCTGACCAGGAATCATACCCGGACCCTGGAGGTGCAAGGCGACAGTGGTAAACACTACACCACCGGCACAGTGACCATGATCATGTTTGTCTTTCAGAAATTCCAACCGTCATCACAGCTGTGTCTGTGGTTCTGGTGCTGCTTCTCTTTTCCCTTTTATTTGCTTTCGTTCTACAGAGGAAAAAGAAGATCCAAGGTACCAAAACAAACACTTTTTTTATAGTTTCATTTACAAAACTATTTAAAGTTTTAATAGATTAAAAGTTGTTTTTTTAAAGGTGGAGCTATAAGAGCATGTAAGAAATACAGGTAATGTAAAAAGAATTGACGTGGAAACAGCCACATAAAGTACAAAGAAATTTGTAATTGCTGTACTCAGTAGTCCTTATTGGCAGAACCATAGCGCACCCGAGTGGACAGAACGTTTTATGCATTAGAAGGCATAGAAACATTTCCAATCTGTAGGTATTAATGTTTTTAATATGTATTTTATATTATGATATTTCCATCTTAAAATGCTTGAATGTATTTTTTCCCCCGACTCTTAGGGTCATCTCCAGCTCAACCTGCACAAAGCTTCTCAAACCGGCAAGTGGTGAGTTGTGTTTTGCCAATACGTTTCTCTGCTTTCAACAAGCTACAGTACATGAAACACAGAAACAAGCCACATATTATGGTCTAATTTATTGCACCAAATATTATATTTACATTAGCTGTTATAATTTACACGCAAATACCATCTTCTATTTTATATAAATACTAAAATTAATAAATTAAAAATCAGCAGGGTGACACCTCATGTTATATTTAAACCCAAGAGCAAACTGAGTAAGCCACACCCTAGATTAAAAAGTGTGGTACAGTACCAATACAGTACCCAATCAAAAGCTCAGAGGATTATTTTGCCATCCATTAAGTGTGCTAAACATTTAATCTTTATTGTCATGTGACCTTTGTTAATGTTTATATCTGGATGAATTCTGTACTTAAGAAGGCTGACAAAAACAATTTAATATAACAGAGATAGACATTTAACACAGCTGGTTTAGACTGTATTTAAGATTTGTTTTTCTTCCTTGTGCTCAGGTTCCATGTCCTGATTATGATTATGAGGAGAATAAAAACAGCAGAAGTTTTATTAACACAATTTACTTCACTGCTCCACCTCCCACAAATCCCTGTGAGATTTATTCCAACATTGAATTACCCAGCACTGCTCCACCATTGGTTATGAAATCTCCTGAAAGTCTAACATATGCAGCAGTGAGTTTTGACACCAGGGCTAATGATGCAGCTCCAGCAGTGATCTACAAACAGGAGAATAATTCATATGAATATGCTACTGTTAATATTAATAGACATCGCTAGTTATCATACATTAGAATGCCAATCATTCTGAGTTATTTGTAATATATAGCACTCATTACATTATGCTATACTGCTGTTTAATGTGTTGTGTTCAAAATGTGTTGTTTAATTTTCTAAAATAGCAGTCCTGCCAAAAGTGTGACAGATAATAAAACTCTTTTTTTTTTTTTTTTAGATATATTTAAAATATTGATTACTGGCACAAAATAAAAAACCTGTGGCATGCTGTTATGTAAAAAATAATCAACTTTGAGGTGATAACTTTAACAGATCATCACACTACACTGTCATTCAGTTTAGTGTAAAAGGAACACAATTTGTTAATTTCTTATTTGGTAAATATTTCTCCTGTTTAAATGCACTAAATTTTAAACAGCATTATATTTATTAAGCATCATATTTATAGTTTTACCAGTTTCAATGTATTTATAGAATCTTAATTAATTAAATTAAATTGAAGTTTAATATTTGTATTAATTATTAATTAAGGTATTGTGATGTTATTTCCTTTAAATATACACTCTAAACAACAACAACAATAATAATAATAATAATAATAATAATAATAATATTATTATTATTATTATTATTATTATTAATAATAATAATAATAATAGTAATAATAATAATAGTAATAATAATAATAATAATAATAATAATAATAATAATAAATGTTATTTGGAAGAATCATTGTCAGCAGTTCCCAAAAAAGAAAAAAAAACACAAGAAATTTATTATGTTTATATATAGCAGATCCCATTTTTACCACGCATTCAGAAAACCCTGAAATTCCAAAAGGTTCACATACTTTTTTTTGTCACTGTACCAGAGTATTGTTGCTAACCATCCTTTATGACCACAGGAGTACATGCTAAGTCACAAAGCCAAAATCGTCTGAAACTGGTATCTTGAACAAGCCCATGAGTTCACTGTGCTCTAATCCAGTAGATCACATTTGGGATTTCTTGGAAGAATGGATGCATCAAATCTGCCAAAATTTTAATGCATCATCAATGACCTAAGACAGTAGAGGACATGGGGAAAATGTCATTTTTTGAGTGTATCTAAAGAAACATTCCAAAAATTAATAGATGACCTGATTAAAAAAAAAAAAAAAACACTTGAAGAAACCATAATTACTATAATTAAGTAAGTGTCAGGTGTGTCTGTGGATGGTTTCAGTGGATGGTTTCAGTCCCTGGGGTGCCCAAACTTACCTGGGCTGGAAAGCAATAATCACTTACTACAGTGGTTACTCACGCGGAATGTCTATGACTGCCACGCACTCTGTCGCGGCAACATATTTTAAACGGTAAAAATGTCAATTTTGGAATCCACAGACGCTTAGTGGTCCGAACACAATGTAATAATCTTTGAATGATAAAATGACTCGTGGCATGAATCTACACGGAGCACTTCAGTTTCAAATAATCATTCAATAACATGATAATAATAATCAAAAGTAAAATAATATTGTTCACCATTTAATAATTTTTTATTTATTAATAATTAAAGCTGCTTACATTGCGCGCGCTTTTACTTAAAATAAATGCAGTGTTTAATTAAGTATATGTCGCCTCTCTTTATGAAATGAAGCTGCTCGTGTCGGCTCATATCAGGAGCATTTTGATCAAAGGGGAGATTAGAAGGGGAAAAGTAAAAGTGTCTACAAACAGCATAGCACAATGCATGTGTGTGAATGGCCGAAATGTGGTTGTGAATAAATCTTTTAGTGAATGTAAAATGTTCGCGTGAACCAGCAGCGCGCACGTGCGCTCTTTCAGTATGCCGAGTTTCGATCTAAAGTCAGATGAACGCATGTGCCAATATGAGAGATTTATAAGAGATTTCTCTTTCCCAGAAATATAACAAACACACATTTATACGTGTTAAATAAGCGCTGTCTTTGCGGCGCTGTGCGAAACGCACGCCGAATTAAGCCGCCTTCCTATCTCAGTCATAATATACAAATATGTTTTAGCTGTGTAGTGGACCGCGCGCGCACAACCTCTCGTGGGCGAGCCTCTGAATACGCCGTTTTAATGGGGGTGGGGATAAGAAACAACGCACCGGCAGAACTAGACTAATGATTATGAATGCGTCGGGGAAAACAGCAAGGAAACTGACTGGCCATTTTAATAATTCATTGATAAATTGGTGTCTTTTCGTTTCGGCTGTGAGTGGATGCGCTGTACTGATCCACGTTTCATACGAATTACATAAGCTGATTTTTTCTTCATTAGTTTATATAAAAGCAGATATTTTCTTTCTGTAAGTATATATTTTTCACGCCTGTGAGGCGAGTATACACGGAGTTTCGGTTTATTTTCTGACGCGCTCAAGTTCGATACAGAATAGCGCTGTATCCCTGTTTGCTTTCATTATTTTACAACATTATAACGTTTTGTAGTCATTGTGCGTGAACTTAAATAAAAGTAAAGTGTTATAAAGGCTATGTAGCTCATATAGGTTTATTATATAGTTTTTGCCCATTAATCTGACAACACCTGTGACTCACCCACGTTTTCTGATACACACAGAGTTTTCTGGCTACGCGAGTGTTACACATGATAAAATATAAAGGCTCACTGTGTTAACATTTACTTTGCTTAAATTCAATGGAACTAAGAAACCTCTATATTGAAGTTCTAAATTTGTACTGTAATTTTAGTACTGTGATGATAAATTTGTTTAATGTTTCACTTGTATTTTATAAGGTTTTTGCCGGCGGTGGTACAGCACAACGGGTGTGCTGGGATGTAAAAATGTTATTTGTAAAAATGTTTTTATTATTTATTAAAGAACATTATGATGATCATAACAGCCTACTGCATTTAATTCTTATAATAACGCAAAAACACATTAACATCTGCTGACGCAGTAGCACGTCCTGACAATGTTTTAATTTTTATGGTAATTTATCTTCATTTATTTTAGTTAATAAATTTACTACAAATTTAAAGAACACAAAATATAAGATGACACTTGAATCAGAATAATCTATGCATCTTTTGCATATGTACATATATTCACATAGGTAAATAGCCACTGCAATACACCAAAATAAATAGAGGACTCCAAAATAAAGAACTTAGTGTCAGTCATGAACATGATTGCATCAGCTAGGACTAAAAAGGTCTATAAACAGTAATATAAATATTTTAAAACTTTATTGGGAAATCTGTATTGTACACTATGTAACCACAGCCTGCATGTAAAAAAAAATAGTAACATTACAGCTTACATTATGGTACACAAGTACCCTGTTAATTAGTTTAGTGTCTATAATATGTCTTGAATGTTTTAAGGTGAAAATATTTTTACAGTAGGCATGCTCAGCATTTCACACATTAACTTTCTGACTTGTTTTCTGTCACCAACTTATAGGTAAAAGTTTAACTTTTGTTCCTATTAAGCCACAGATAGACACTGCACAGTGACAGAAAAAGTAACGGGCGTGATCACTAGCAGAACATTGTTTGCTAATTGTTATTTAATTATTAAATTGGAGTTTGTAAGTCTGGACTTAGAATGAAGAACCTTCTCATCTTCACTTTCTGCCTGATTGTAGGTAAGTGTAGGAAGAGTTTAAGCACTTGGTGACTATTTGTTATTTGTTTGATATTATTCAAATATTTCTTGGTTGTTGTGGATCATATAACAAGTAAACACACACTTGCATGTTTCACTTGGGTCCTGGATCATGCTCATCTCAGGGAATATTTTTTCTCCAGCTGCTACTGATGCTGTAACTACAGTAACTGGATACAGAGGACGATCAGTTCAGATTAAATGTAACTACACATCTGGATATGAAAAGAACAACAAGTATCTCTGCAGAGGTAAATGTCTTGTTACAGGTTTTAAAGACGTTCCTGTTAAGTCTGGATCTCCTGATAAAGACTCTAGATTCTCTCTGTATGATGACATAACAGCCAATGTTTTCACCGTCACCATCACTGATCTAAGACCAGAGGATGGAGGAACTTACTGGTGTGGGATAGATCGGGCAGGGAGGAATATTTACACAAAAATTCTACTACTGGTTAAAATGGGAAAGTAGACAGATGAAAAGAATAATCTCACACAGTAATTTAAAGATTATGAACAATTAGAGTGGTGCAAATTATTAAATGCACAATGTAGACTTAGGCTTATTTATCACTGGCACAGAAATGTAGGCTAATTAAGAAAAAAAAAGTCACTCCATAATGATGATGATAACACAAATGATTCCAAAATCTGTAAACTATGGTGTTAAGAAAAGTAACGGCACCTCATTAAAGTAAAGAGCTGTTAGTATGTCTGTAAGTTAGCCAACATACTGTACTGCAATGGCTAAGATGCATTATTTAAGGATTTTATGTGCAATCAGTGTAGGCTGCACTCTGTGTGAGCTTTGATTTTCTGCTCATGACAACAAGAACATTCTTGGCAGATTACCCATAATTCGTACTGTGACAATGTAC
Source organism: Clarias gariepinus (assembly GCF_024256425.1). Classification (NCBI taxonomy): domain Eukaryota; kingdom Metazoa; phylum Chordata; class Actinopteri; order Siluriformes; family Clariidae; genus Clarias; species Clarias gariepinus. Next base: position 3,964,766 of record NC_071117.1, read on the forward strand.
TGTACAGTGCCTTGAAGAAGTATTTATACCCCTTCAACTTCTGAAAATATATTATATTGGGATTTTTTGTGACGAACACAAAGTGACACATGATTGTTAAGTGGAAGGAAAATGATGAAATATATATATATTTGTAATATATATATATATATATATATATATATATTACAAATAAAAAATCTGAGAAGTGTAGTGTGCATTTATATTAAGCCCCCATTATTCTGATATGGCTTAATATAATCCAGTGGAATTAATTTTCTTTAGTAGTCATATAATTAGTAAGTAGAGTCCATGGGCAGTGTGTAATATAATTTTATCTCAATATAAATACAACTGTTCTATGAAGCCCTCAATGGTTTGTTAGAGATCATTAGTGAACAAAGAGTATTTTGAAGGCCAAGGAATACACAGGACAGATCAGAGATAAAGTTGTGGAGAAGTCTAAAGCAGGGATAGGTAAAAAACGCTGAAGGAGATGCAGAGATCAACTGCTCAGGTGGGAGAATCTGTCCACAGAATAACTATTAGTCATGCACTCGACAAAAAATTATTATTTAATTATTATTTAATTTTGCCTTTATGGAAGAGTGGCAATGTGGAAGACTGTAACGGGTTTGACGCATGGTCAAGGTTTAAGGAAAAATAACTTTTTTATTTAGAAAAATGGGGAAGGAAAAGGGTTTAAGTAGCCAGAAAGAAAGGGAAGAAAAGTATATAAAGGTGTGCACATGCAGGTCTGGTAGCAGTGTCCAGCTGGCATGCGGATACAGGCTAGTAAGCGATGATGGCAGGCAGAGTGGACCAACAGGGTCAGAAGCTCCTGCATCTCCATGAGTACTTTTAGTTGAATTCAACATGGGTAATTCCAAAATCTGTAGATTGAGAAGAAATGAGACAGGCCGTGTTATTAGAAAAAAAAACAAGAGCAACTCATTACAGTAGAAACTGTGAGCATATCTGTAAGTTAGCCAACATTGTGCAATGGCTGCGATTAACTTGGACTGCGATTAACTTGGATTGCGAGTAACGCGGTTTGCGAGTGTTTCGCAAAACGAGAAAATATTTTTAATAAATTTTGACTTGGAAAATTAAAAGTCTTGGTTTACGAGTATCGATTATTATGTATCACGCATGCTTCTTGTTTTGACGCCGAGCGTCACATGATCACAACTGAGCCAATAGTTTTTCTCTCTCTTGCATTGCAGAATTGTGGGTAATCATCTTGGTGTGTGTATCTCACTTGTATAATCAACATCTGTGTATGCATGTAGTGTTTACTACATGACCATGTGTGTGCGTGTAAAACATCTTTAATTTTGTGTTTGTATGTGTGTGTGTGTGTCCTGTTTATTATAACATGTGTGTGCATGCATGTAAAGAAATAGTAAGTCTCATTAGAGTGGTTAAAAATTCATTTTCTCTCTCTCTCTTTGTCAGCCTGCGCCAATTCTGTTATGTGTGTGCACATGAGTCATTGGACACTGTTTCTCCTCTTCTTGCCTTCACACACACACACACACACACACACACACACACACACACACACACACACACTAATGAAAACACTGCTCTGTCGCAATACTTTTTTAAGGTAAAGTGCAGCTTATTTTTTTTTTCCTTTCATACATTATATAATTTTATTACATTATATTTTGTATTAATTATTTTATGCATTAATTTTTTTGTGTTGTGGAAAGAATAATCTGAGTTTTTTATTTTTTATGGGGAAATTTAATTATAAGTGTTTTGATCTTTGAGCACAGTTTTTTAATGCTCACAATCCAAGGTTTCACTGTATTTGAAGATTTTGTGCAACCAGTGTAGGCTGCAATCTTGGTTTGTCATTAGTTATTTTGGCCTTTTCACATTTCTGTGAGCTTCAAGTTTCTACTAATGACTACAAGAATGTGTGGGAAAATTATTTCTGATTATGGTTAATCTAAATTCAGAATGCACATTGCGTGAAAATATAAAATGTGAAGCTGGAATAAATCTTTAGCTCAGCTTGGCCATGAAAACATTAATGGACAACTTTGTGTTGTGGGGGCAGCAGTAGCTAAGCAGGTTTACACTGTGGGCCCTTGAGCAAGGGGCTTAACCCTGTTTCCTCTACCTCATCATAAGTTACCCTGAGCTCTGTCCCAGCCTCCAGGGTGGGTATATGCAAAAAAAAAAAAAAAAAACACTTTTACTGTGCTGCAATGTATATGTGTCAAATAAAGGCTTAACTTAAATGTATAAGGAAAAACTGATCTGTGAAATTCAATAGAGTATACAGTCTGGGAACTTAGCAAGACAATGAACTTATGTGTAAATAAGAACCAGGATTGTAGTTTGATAGTTTTTCTTCTCTCTCTGATGATTCTGTTCTCAGTAGTGTCTCCCAGTCCACACACATCACACATCTCACTTCCACACACACCGTGACTTCATCAGTGCATGCTGACAGCAAAAATCCAACAACAGGTATGACCTTTATGCCTGAACTCTTCTTTATTATATTTTTGTCATGTCATTTATCATGTCTCACTTTTTTAGATAATTCGTTACATGAAGTTACCCACCAGAAAATCGCTTCCTCATCTTATGGTATGTACACTCTCCATCCACACTGTAAAGGAGTTTAATTATAGATAATACTGAACAAGAGATAATAGACTCAGCTGATAGCAACAACAACTTTTTGTTCATAACCATTATGTCTTTAGATCAATGTATGATACCATCACTGTTTTGCTCAACACCTCATCACACCTTTGACACAATGGCTGATGTTTACAACTTCACTTCAGGAGGAAGTAGACTTTTTCCATAGCAGTTCACACTTCATAACCACAGGGTAACTTTCCAAGTTACTTTGATAGCTTACTTTTAAAAGCATTCGACTTTAGTTTGCAATACAATAACATAAATAAAATATAGAATTCTGTAAAAAAAAAGTCTAGGTCATCAGTTGGTGTCCAATCCCATTTTACCCAGATCCATCTTTTTTTTTTCATCTCTTCACTACACATACAAATTTCTGGTTACATGAAATTTAAAAAGATTTTAACCTGGCTTAAATCTTAATTTTTTTCTGTATTAAACATTAATGTCCTGCACAGATATTCCAGGTATACCTGGCTACATCATGATCCCTACAGGTGAAGTGTTGTTTGCAGTTGCTGTAATTATAGCAATCACCTGCAAAATAAAACGTCATGGTAAAACCCATTCTTACTATTTGTTTCTATTTATTTATTATGTTTTAATAATAATAATAATAATAAAAGAAATACTGATTAGCTTTGAGTGTTTAGAAACTATTATCCAAGATGGCGCCGGTGAGGTCGGCTGCCGTCAAGACTGCTCCGACCACCGTTTTAAAACCAGCGTTTTTAGCGTTTTAAAACCAGCATTTTTAGCGTTTTAAAACCAGCGTTTTTAGCGTTTTAAAACCAGTCAAATTACCACCATTGAGTACCTTAGGTATTATAGAGACACTCTTGTTTCTATTGGTATAAAATGTACTCACAATTCAACGTTTTTAACTCCGCAGGCTGGCCGAGTGAGATCCTGGGGGAGAACATACTGTAGGACGCGACGTGAAGCGGCGGCCCCGAGGGAAATGATCCGGCGTCAGGAACAGGCTGAGAGCCCGTGCACACTGCTCACCTCTGCCCAGCATCCTGCTCGCCAACGTCCAGTCGCTGGAGAACAAGCTCGATGACCTCAGGGCCAGGATAAAGTTCCAGAGAGACATTCGGGATCTCCTCTGCTTCACCGAGACATGGCTGAACCCAGCGGTGCCGGACCACGCCATCCAGCCAGCCAAGTTCTGGGTTCACCGCATGGACAGGACGCGGGACTCGAGGAAGTCAAGGGGAGGCAGCGTGTGTTTAATGGTGAACAGCAGCTGGTGCAACAGCGCAAGCGTTGTTCCTCTTAAACGCTCCTGCACACCAAACCTAGATCTACTGTCCATCATGTGTCATCCTTTTTATTTACCTCGAGTTCACATCGGTCATAATCAGCTCTGTTATTATTTCACCACAAGTGGACACGGACACTGCCGTTTGCGAGCTGCATGAGGCACTTACACAACACCGGGATGCTACGCATATTGTGGCAGGGGACTTTAATAGTGCCAACCTCAAACGCACAGCGCCGATCTTTTTTCAGCACATAACCTACCACACCAGGGGCGAAAGGACACTTGACCACTGTTACATGACAGTAAAAGACGGCTACAAGGCACAATCTAGAAAAAGACAAACAATGGAGAAAAAGGCTATCAGAACGTTTCCCAACCAGAAGCCGTGGGTGAATAAAACCATCCGCGACACTCTGAGATCTCGCACCGCTGCCTACAGCACAGGACCTGTGTCGGGGGACATGGAACCGTACAAGACTGCGTCGTATAACGTCCGGAAAGCAGTGAAAGAGGCAAAGCAGCGCTACGGGGGGAAACTTGAGTCACAACTCCAACAGAGTGACTCTAGGAGGCTGTGGCAGTGACTAAGGTCAATAGCGGACTATAAAGCACCCACATCCGGTATGAAGAACGCAGACGTGACTCTGGCAGACGAGCTGAACACTTTCTTTGCTCGCTTCGAGGCTGCAGCTAAAGATGCTAGCGATGCTAATGCTAGCGACTGCAGACAGGAAGACACTGCCAGCACCGAAAGCGCATTTATCATCACCGAGCATGACGTGAGGAGAACACGAGAAAATTAACACCAGGAAAGCAGCAGGACCAGACGGCATCTTAGGCCGTATTCTCAGAGCCTGCGCAGACCAGCTAGCACCTGTGTTCACTGAGATATTTAACATCTCTTTATCTCAGTCAGTGATCTCCACATGCTTCAAAAAGTCCATCATTGTTCCTGTCCCGAAGAAACCTCATCCTGCTTCCCTCAACGACTATCGCCCTGTAGCCCTCACCTAAGTAGTGATGTGCTTTGCTTTGAACGCCTGGTCAGAGACTTCATAATTTCTTCATTAACAGACACACTTGACCAATTACAGTTTGCATACCGCCCGAACCGTTTCACAGACGATGCAATCTCACATCTCCTTCACACATCACTTACTCACCTGGACACTCGGAGGGGGAATTATGTGAAAATGTTCTTCATCGACTACAGCTCTGCATTTAATACCATAATTCCCTATACACTCACCACCAAGTTGGAGCACCTGGGCCTCAGCTTATCTATGTGTCAGTGGATCTCCAACGTCCTGACTGGCAGACCACAGGCAGTAAAGATGGGTGGACATGTCTTAGCCTCCATCACTCTCAGCACTGGAGCCCCCCAGGGCTGTGTTTTGAGCCCTGTCCTGTACTCTTTGTACACATATTACTGCGTGGCCACTACCAAATCCACTGCCGTCATCAAGTTTGCTGACGACACTGTCGTGGTGGGCCTGATCACCAACAACAATGAGTCGGCCTACCTAGAGGAGATTGGAAATCTGGAGAAATGGTGCCAGAGGAACAACCTCCTCCTGAACGTCAGCAAGACAAAGGAGCTGACATTGGACTATTGTACTAAGCAGGAGAGGAACTACCAGATCCCCGTCATCAACAAGAGCCCAGTGGAGAGAGTGGACAGTTTTCGATACCTTGGTGATACCTCACATCAACACCGTAGTGAAAAAGGCCCGGCAGTGTCTCTACTGCCCTCTAAGCTGCTTAGAAATTTTTACTCCTGCACCATAAAAAAGCAACCTGACGGGAAACATCACAACCTGGTTTGAAAACAGCACCATCAAGGACAGACGAGCTCTACAGAGGGTGGTGCGATCAGCTGAGCGCATCATCCGCACCGAGCTCCCTGACCGGCACTTAATCTACAGCAAGCGGTGCTGGACCAAGGCCAGAAAGATGGTAAAGAACCTCAGCCATCCCAACAATGGACTGTTCTCTCTGTTGCAGTCTGGAAAGCGCTTCCGCTCCCTGAAGGCCAACACAGAGACACTGAGGAGGAGTTTCTTCCTGCAGGCGATAAGGTCTCTCACCCACAACACAACACAAGACCAATAACATTTTTTTGCAACATCCAACACTGACTGGGCATCCATGGCCACTTTGGACACATTCATGCACACTTTGCACTACATATTTATATTTTCATATTTATATTTTTATTTTTATATTTTCATATTTATATTTTCATATTTTCATCTATGGACCACTGCACAAATCCCTTTAAATAAAACACTCACGAAGTCACTTTTTATGCATATTTGCACACCAGAGCCATTTCAAACTTCTAAATTTCTGTTTTGACAAATTTCTATTTCTATTTTCTTTTCTATATTTCTATATCTGTTATATTGATATTTTGTTTTCATTTCACTAGTTAATCTTATTTTCTAACATATTTCTTTTATTACAGTATATTTTTGTACAGCATATTTTACTAGTTAATTTTCATTTTTAACATATTTTTTTATTTATATTTATTTTCTTATGTACAGTATAAGCATTTATTTTTTAAGGTCACTGGCAGTCGTGTAAGCATTTTACTGCATATTGTACTGTGTATGACTGTGTATGTGACAAATAAAATTTGAATTTGAATTTGAGGTTCCTATGGAACAATTTTACACACATATGAATTTAAAACTATGCACTTAAATAAAACTTGAAAGTCTTTGTTATAATGTCACTGCTTGAGTTCAGATCCAGCAATACATTAAAATACACAACATATTACTGTCCCAGTGCTTGGATTTTGTTCTGTGTATATCATTTATACCATATAAAACCTGATGTTATTGCCCTTCTCATCTCTTTGCAGGCTCTGCTACAGTGATGGGTGTTAGAAGGCATGGATATTTGTGAGAAGGTCAGTGTTTTGTAACACCCCAGCATTTTATTGTCTCAAGCAGTGAGGTTTTATTGTCTCAAGCAGTGAGCAGTGAGGTTAATAAAATTTTTATGTTAATGTGGTTGCTAACGCTAGCAACCTAACTAAATGCTAGCATCATGCTAGCACTACAGTTAACAGTTTGGCATCTATTCATCACTTCATCTTCGTGCACTCTGCAAACATTCTACAGAGAAAGCTAAAAAGCTCAGACATCTTAGCTTTTTTCCTTCATACACAGGTGGGGTTCTTTGACTACCTAGCAGCTATTGTTAGCTAAATTATCATACCTAAGACCAGCCTGTTTGAGTTTGAGTGTAACCTTCTAAACAGAAACAAAATACTAAACATAAATGTCACCTGCTGTTTAGCGATGTTTAGTCACGTTATTTTGGTTAAAGCTTCTTCTTCTTCTTTGTCTTTCGTCCCAATCATCCGCCTCCATCTAACCCTATCCTCTGCATCCTCTTCTCTCACACAAACTAACTTCATGTCCTCTCTCACTGCATCCATAAATCTCCTCTTCGGTCTTCCTCTAGACCTCCTGCCTTACAGTTCAAACCTCAGCATCCTTCTACTAATATATATACACCATCTCTCCTCTGAACATGTCCAAACCACCTTAATCTGGCCTCTCTGACTTTATCTCCAAAACATCTAACATGGGTTGTCCCTCTGATTAACTCATTCTTGATCCTATCCATCCTTGTCACTCCCACGGAGAACCTCAACATCTTCAGCTCTGCTACCTCCAACTCTGCCTCCTGTCTTTTCTTCAGTGCCACTGTCTCTAAGCCATAGAGCATCACTGGTCTCATTTTCATCCACCTGTTCCCTGCTCTCGCTACGAAGCACAATGTCATCTGCAAACATCATAGTCCATGGAGACTCCTCTCTAACCTCATCTGTCATCCTGTCCATCACCAGAGCAAACAAAAAGGGGCTTAGAGCCGATCCTTGATGCAGACCCACCTCCACCTTGAACTCTTCTGTCACACCTACAGCACATCTCACCACTGTCTTACAGCTCTCATACATGTCCTGCCCCACTCTAACATACTTCTCTGCCACTCCAGACTTCCTCATACAACACCACAGCTCCTCTCTTGGCACCCTGTTATATGCCTTCTCTAAATCTACAAATACACAATGCAACTCTTTATTACCTTCTCTGTACTTCTCCACCAGCATCCTCAAAGCAAATACTGCATCTGATGTACTCTTTCTAGGCATAAAACCATATTGCTGCTCACAAATGCTCACCTCTGCCCTTAACCTAGCTTCCACTACTCTTTCCCACAGCTTCATTGTATGGCTCATTAGCATTATACGTCTATAATTGCCACAGCTCTGCACATCTCCCTTGTTCTTAAAAATCGACACCAATACTCTTTTCCTTTATTCTTCTGGAATCCTCTCACTCTCTAAGATCTTGTTAAACAAACTAGTCAGAAACTCTACTGCCACCTCTCCTAAGCACTTCCATGCCTTCACAGGTAGGTCATCAGGACCAACAGCCTTTCCACTCTTCATCCTCTTTAACGCCCTTCTCACTTTTACTAATATTTGCTATTTTCTGCTCCACAACAGTCACCTCTTTTACTCTTTGTTTTTTTTAGTTTTCCATATACATCAACTCTTTGAAGTACTTTTTCTATCTTCCCATTATCCTCCTGGCATCTGTCTGTACATTTCCATTTCTATCTTTAATCACTCTAACCTGCTGCACATCCTTCCCATCTCTATCTTTCTGCCTCACCAACCTGTACAGATCCACCTTAACTTCCTTACTATCCAATCTAGCATACAAGTCCTCATATGCTCTTTGTTCGGCCTTCGCCACCTCTTCCTTTACCTTACGCTGCATCTCCCTGTGCTCCTGTCTACTTTCTTTAGTCTTCTTAGAGTCCTGTATACACTCCTGGACTTCCTCGTTCCACCACCAAGTCTCCTTGTTCACTTTTGCCTTACCTGATGATACACCAAGTACCCTTACCTGTCTCCCTGATCACATTGGCTGTAGTTGTTCAGTCAACTGAAAGCACCTCCTGACCACCCAGAGCTTGTCTCAACTCCTCCCTGAAGAATATACAACATTCTTCCTGTCTCAGCTTCCACTACTTTGTCCTCTGCTCTGCCTTTGTCCTTTTCACCTTCCTCACCACCAGGGTTATTTTACACACCACCATTCTGTGTTGTCTGGCTACACTTTCCCCTACCAACACTTTGCAGTCACTGATCTCTTTCAGATTACAACGTCGACGCAAGATGTAGTCTACCTGAGTGCTTCTGCCTCCACTCTTATATGTCACCCCATGTTCCTGCCTCTTCTGGAAGAAATTATTTATTACTGCCATTTCCATCCTCTTTGCAAAGTCCATATGTCCTTCTACATTCCTGTCCCAAAGACCAAACCTGCCCATCACATTTTCATCACTTCTGTTCCCTTCCCCAACATGTCCATTGAAGTCTGCATTAATCACCACTTTCTCAGCTATAGGGATGCTTTGCATCTCTTTATCTAACTCACTACAGAAAGTCTCCTTCTCTTCTAACTCACATCCTACCTGTGAGGCATAACCACTAACAACATTTAACATCACAAAATGGAGTAGGAGTTATCCTGAAAGAGGTTGTTTGGAATGTTCTAGAGGTGAAAAGAGTATCTGACAGGTTGAGGAGTATGAATGAACATTCAACATCCTATTATCACTCCTAAACGCTTGCCCTTCCTTTTCTCTCTCTGCTTTCGAACATGCCTTCCTTTTCTCCTTTTTCGACCAACAGTAGCACAATATCCACCAGCACCCCGTAGGGCAACAGCACCAGTGGCGGTCGTTGTTAACCCGGGCCGCGACCAATCCGGTATGGAAACGATATTTGTGATTCACATCATTGATTTGGCAAAAGTTTTTATGTCGGATTCCCTTCCTGACACAACCCTCTGCATTTATCCAGACTTGGGACTGGCACAAGAAGACACTGGATTGCCCAACAGAGGCAACCCAGTGTTTGGGTAGAAAAAATAACCCAGCATTTTTTTGTGTGAATTTATATTTATAATTCATGAAACCTAAACTTAAACTTAAATTAAAAATAAATATTCTCAGTTTATGTAATTGTTATGAATTCTAGGAGAAGCAGATCCGTCTTCTCTTTCCGTATTTGCTTTGTTCTGTCTCACTTCATTGTCTAATAATTACCTGAGACAAGACACGCCAACATTGTACTCACAAGGTAACAGTCTGGGTAATCTACTCACAAGGCCACTCCCCCAACACACACACACACAGACTCAGTGAGTTTTATGTGTGTGTGTGTGTGTGTGTGTGTGTGTGTGTGTGTGTGTTGCTGAGGTTCTCTTTGGGAGTGACAAGGATCAATAGGATCAAGAATGAGTTTATCAGAGGGACAACCCATGTTAGATGTTTTGGAGATAAAGTCAGAGAGGCCAGATTGAGGTGGTTTGGACATGTTCAGAGGAGAGATGGTGAATATATCGGTAGAAGGATGCTGAGGTTGGAACTGCCAGGCAGGTGGTCTTGAGGAAGAAATACATTTTTATTTTATTTTTTTCAGTAGAATAAACCAATACAGGGATTTTAAATAACAAACACTCAGAGACTAATAATCTAAATCCTACACGTCCTACAACAGGACTATCTGCTCTCGGCTAGACTCGATAGAAAACACTAAACTCACATTCTGTGTTGAACAACAGGAAGAAGAGAGATGAGACTGCAGGCCGACTGCACTGATAAAGCATTAGTCCTGATCTTTAAACACATAACCTGTAGTTAAGGACTGTTGTTCAGCTCGTATACAGATACACAAACTCTTCAAAGTCAATTTTACACTGAAAATAAGTAGAGATAATGTTCCCATGTGTAGGTGACTTGAACATGTAGGTTTTCTCATGCAGTAAGTGAAGTGGAAGCTCCTCTGTGTGCTTCTGAAGATAACCAGGAGCTCTCAGCACCCCTGAGAACTTCACTACTTTAAACACTGGAACCTCTCTATAAAAGTTCTGTGCTAAATGTCCATCAGTGCAAAGCTTTAATGTGACACTGATACTGAACACTGAGACTGATAAGGCTTGTAGAATCAGGCAGAAGATCAAGATGAGGCCCATCTCCATTCTACATCCAGACTCACTATCAGATAATATTAATTAAAAATGTTCTGTTAGTTATCGTACACACACTCACTGTCTCTGTGACTCACAGAGGGTCTGTGTGTGTGAAGTTGGTAGATAGAAGCGTGACATCCTCTACCACTTTTAAGCCAGTGACAGAAAACCACTCAGGAAGTGTGTGTGTGTGTGTGTGTGTGTGTGTGTGTGTGTGTGTGTGTGTGTGTGTGTGTGTGTGAGTGTCAAGTGTTGAGCCCTGCTGCTGTAAAAACAATTTAAAATTAGGAAGATATTTCTTATACAAATCTAATAAACAGTGTCTGTGTGTACTGCAGTATAAACTGTTACACATCCGACCCAGGCATGTCTGCATTACCGAGGTTATATTTTTATTAATAATAATAATATAAAGTTCCATAAGTATAATAGATATGTAATGGTGATGTCACTCTAACATCATTAATGTATTTGTATTGATGTATATGATTAGTGTTGCTGAAAGTTATGTATTGTGTAATGTGTGTCAATCCATCATCACACTGTTATAGAGTTATAGAGTCTTATTAATGCTTTTGAATGTATTTTATATAATATAGCTTATTCTCTTTAACATTATATTCCAGATATTAAAATAGTATATAGTTAATTGATCATGGAGACTCGGGTCAATGAGGAATCTACTGATACTGTTGACTGATATTTGGACAACAGCTTGTGTCTATTCTATAATCGTATGTATTTTATAACACTGATGTCTAGTACAGTATAAGTAGAGGTCATGGTGAGAACTGTATTAGATTTTACAGTCATGTGTTCAGCATATTTAATACTCCATTCTAAGTCAGTGTGTGAGTTGTAACACTAAGGTTTAATGTGTGTTTGGGATTATAAGATTAAAACTTGACAATGAATTTTATACATCCTGAGATTTTCTAAGTCAGTGAAAGAATAACATATAGCTATATATACTCAGCAAAAAAAGCAACATCCCTTTTTTAGGACTGTGTATTTCAACAATTATGTTGTAAAAATCCAAATAACTTTACAGATCTTCATTGTAAAGAGTTTAAACAATGTTTTCCTGCATGTTCAATTAACCATAATCAATTAATTAACATGCACCTGTGGAATGGTCGTTAAGACCTTAACAGCTTACAGAAAGTAGGCATTTAAGGTCACAGTTCTAAAAACGCAGGACACTGAAGAGACTTGTCTGTGAAAAACACCCAAAGAAAAATGCCAGGGTCCCTGCTCATCTGCGTGAACGTGCATTAGGCATGCTGCAGGGAGGCATGAGGACCGCTGATGTGGCTAGGGCGATAAATCGCCATGTCCGCACCGTGAGACGCCTAAGACGGCGCTACAGGGAGACGGGAAGGACGGCCGATCATCCTCGCAGTGGAAGACCACGTGTAACAACACCTGCACAGGATCGGTACAATCTGAATATCACACCTGCGTGACAGGTACAGGATGGCCACAACAACTGCCCGAGTCACACCAGGAACACACAATCCCTCCATCAGTGCTCAGACTGTCCGCAATAGGCAGTCCATGAGGAGGAGATGCACTGCAGTACTTCAAGCAGCTGGTGGCCACCAGATACTGACTGGTACTTTTCATTTTGAGCCTCCCTTCATTCAGCGACACGTTGGGAAACATTTTTAGTTTATGTCTTATGGTGTTGACTCTTTTAGTGTTCATACAAATATTTACACATTAAGTTTACTGAAAGTAAAAACAGTTGAAAGTCAGAGGACGTTTCTTTTTTTTTCCTGAGTATATGTGCAATATATAAAACATTACCTTAACACTTGTGCTATCTGTGTGTGTGTGTCTGTGTGTAAAATATATATTAATTTGAAATGTCTAAATCTGTATTCTGACAAAAAAAGGGAAAACGCTCTGACAAAGTCCTCCATATTAAGCATGTTTTTAGGTTGGGGGTTACACACACACACACACACACACACACGCACGATCAAAAAGGGAAACCACCCCCAAGCAGGCCACACTACTCCAACCTTTGCCTCACACAGAGAGAGAAAAAAAGATCAACAAGTCCTAAGATTAAATTGAGACTCTTATTATATACAGAAATAAGATAAATGGGCAAAGCAGCAGCGTTCATTCATTCATGGTTAATAAATGAGGTTAAATTGTGGAGTGCTTTGGTAATGGTAGGAGACCTAAAGAGGGTTGGGACAGTTATCTGGGCCAAGGACAGATTAAAGATGTCCATGAAGACCTCAGCAAGCTGCTCCACACATGTTCTGAATATCTGACCAGGAATTCCATCAGGGCCAGCTGTTTTCCGTGTATCCCCTCTGCCCAGGGTAGCACACACATACTTCAGTAGTGGAGAGTGAGAGAGAATGCTCACCTGGTAGAACCTCTACTTTCAGCATGGGCTCTTGCTGAAAAGGCCTTTTCAAAAGTAACGTAGAAGAGGTGGACCTCATAGGGGAATGAGGCAGAGCTGGTTGGGGTTGTTTTTAAGTCAGTGATGGTCTGAATCCTTTGCCACTTGTGTCAGGGGTCAGCAGAGTAAGTCAGTTATATGGTGTAAACCTTTAATAATCCTCCTCCAGCTCAAAGCTCAGCTTATTTCAGTTATGCAAATATATAAATCGAAGATGATTCCCATCTAGGAACCACACTCAGGTGTTAACGTTTTTCCAATCACATGATCATATGTTCTAAACGAGGATTCTTTAGGCTGATTTTGTGTGGAAAAGGAAGAATATAGAGCAACACAAAGAAAGAAAGAAAGAAAGAAAGAAAGAGAGAAAGAAAGAGAGGAAGACGGGTACCAGGACATTTGAGAGGAGTGGGGCAAGGTAGAGGGAGATAAGTTAGAATGTGTGGTGGCGCTCAAAAAAGGACCAGGCCTAGGGTAACTGATCAAATAAGAGCTACTATCATTGACCATGTTATAAACCATGAGCTATCATACAGATACTTGTGAACGAGTACAGCCAAATCTTAGCCGGGACACAGTGGCATCCATTGTCTGTATTTTCAGAGAAACCAACAGGTAGGATATTGCTTTGAATTTTACCATTCACTGTATAAGAGTGACTGTATACCCCCGGTCTATAATATTGTGGCGTGGGCGGGGCGGCGGCTGACGACCAGCATGCCTTGCGGGGATGTCGGTGTGTTCACCATGATGGGGAAAGGTGTTTGGGTTAGTAACTTCGGCCCTGTTGTGTGTGTGTTGAGGTGTGTGACGTGTGAAATGTGCTCCAGTTCAGGCTGACGCTGAATTGGATGTAGGCTCCTGAGTGAAGGTGCTACTCATGCCATACCTGCTGTGTGCTAAATAAAGTACTCCCAGCCATTGCATTGGGCAGCAAATAAGCTCACTCGTCTCTCCAGCATTCTTTCCGGCGTAAAAATAACGAGAATAACGGGTTCGAGCGCACAACGGAGGACCTTCAGAAAATCCAAGCGGGCCGGCGAGTAGCGGAGCGACTACTCGCGCAGAAGAAGCGCTTTCCTGACGGAGCTAGCGCGAGCACACCACATCAGCCAACGCGGAGCGGGAAGAAGAAAATCCCGGCGCTGGATCTCGGGGCGGAGGCTGGCGCTGGCAAGCGCCGGAGCAAGATACAGCTCCGTGCGCCGTTAGCCGGCAAAGCGACCTGCTGCTGCGCGAGGCCGAGCGAGCTGAGCCAATATCGGCGGTACATCACGGCGGAAGAGCCGAGCGACCGCACGCAGCTCAGTGGCGCTCGGTTCGTGAACCTAGCCGGGGACAGGGCTACCCGTCGCGCTGGGCTTTACATTGACTGTGTGCTGGATGGCGTCTTACTGCGGGCGCTCGTGGACACCGGCTCCACTGTTTCGCTGCTGCGCTCTGGAGTACTGGGCCAAAGCAAGCGTGTTCGCCGACGGCCTGATCCTGCCTTCAGCATCCGCACCGTTGCTGGGGGCTGCGTCAAGGTAGGGGCGTGTCGCACAGCGCGAGTCCAGGTGGGTGGTCGAACTTTTACATACGAGTTCTTAGTGGGGAATGTCGAGGAGGACTGCGTTTTGGGGTTGGACATTTTGGAGAGATGGGGTGCGGTGCTGAACTTGCGGGACTCTGCGTGGTAACTTCGGGGTAGCCAGGTTGCTCGGACCCAAGCCACAGCCGGACAGGTTAGCAGCACACACCCGGGGGGCGGAACTTCCGGTAGCAGACTGAGCGGGAAACCCTCGGTGCTGCTAGCGAGTGGAGCGCCGTGACGACGTAGAACCCTCGACGCCGAACATTTCCCCCGTGCAGTCCTCCAGGCTCTCCAGCGGTGATCAGCCGTCCGAGCCAGCATGCAGCCGAGTTACTGCGTCACCCGCAGTCGTTTCGCCGGTCTCACAGCTGCACTGTGAACCGCTCATCGCCAGGCAGAAGGGCCCCACCCAGCGCTCGCGGGCACCGCTGCAAGACTTTCGGGTGGGGGCACCTATGGAGCGAATGGGCGTGGACACTCACAGCCAGGGGCGAGATTTTGCTGCTGGCGAGCAGGTGTGGGTGTGTTCCTCCGTAAGGAGAAGGAGGGGGCTCTCGGCAAGGCGTGTGTCTCACTGGGTGGGCCCCTGTACGGTAATAGCTCGGCTCTCCGATGTCATTTACCGGGTGTGGTTGGCGGGGCGGGCACGAGTTTTGCTCCACCGGGACCGTCTTGCGCCTTGCCAGCCGCACGCCGGGGAAACATTGAACTCTGTGGAGGCCGGACCGCCTCAGGACTACGTTCGCGTTCATCCCTCACCTGCCAAAGGACGCCGGCGTTCCCACCGCCAGCGCCGACCGCCTCCACGCTTCCAAAACAAAGTTGGTCATGGTGACCAGGGACGGTCACAGCTCGGGTGGGGGCAGTGTGGCGTGGGCGGGGCGGCGGCTGACGACCAGCATGCCTTGCGGGGATGTCGGTACAATATAAAACGCTACAATATATACTGTAACTGTATTTTGTCCCTCTAAGGATTCAATGTCTACCTCCCTCAGGGGGCAGAGGAAAGCTCTTGTATGAAGAACAGGAACTTGCTATTGTCAACATGGTGATTGCTGACAATGAAATACAACTGAAGGACATTTACTCCAGAGGTGTGAATTAGGCGATTAGGCGCGTAGTCCGTTGCCTAGCAACACTGAACGAAACAAGGCATAATTGTGGTGTTTGCTTCGGTTATGACATAGCATAGTTTATTATCTGCTGTGGTAGATCTGATTTATTCAAATTCAATAATGAGGCTTTATATCCTCAGGAGGGGTCATTACATATGTAATATGTAAAACAATATTGTTTTAGAGATAATTTCACGGAAGCTTCTAACAGAATGAACAAACTAATGAATTTTCTTAAAACGTTCTAAAATTAAGTAAAGCGAAATCTCCTAAATGTCCTTATAAAATATCGCTGATTATCAATGCCAGAATGAATGGCGAATTGTCGATATTTCACGGAAGCATATATTATATATATATATATATATATATAAACTGCATATATGGAATGAAACCTGAGACATATACGCACTAAATGACGCATAGATAGTTGGCGCGATCCCTTGCGCCATCTGCTGAGAGAAATAAGAATCGCAGGTTGGAAAAGGCAGGAAACGGCATGACCGGCCCGCAGCTGTCAGCGATTTCACGTGAATAAGAGCAAAATAGCTTTATACTGGCTTTTACTGGTGCGATTTTAAAAATGTAAGCATTGAAAAGTCATGAAAGGAGGGTCCTGGAATTTGATCGAGTGTGAAGTTTTGTTTTTTTTTTTACCCCCTTGCGGTCAAAGCGCTGCTCGGCGCTTCTAGTGTTAAATTTCAAATTTGACATCACCTCCCCTTTTATTATAATGCAAAATAATTAAACACCCCATCCGCATCCTTTTGACTGTTAAATGAACGCATTTACTTTCCCTGCCATTCATTTCTTTAGATCAAAATACCAATGTACTGTATACTGACTAGGAATTTATGGTTTCTTGTTTAATAAGGTGTAATCCTTCTGGAGCCAGAAGCCAAGTGAAAATAAAACACAAAAACGTTCTGCAAAAAGGTAATATTTGATTACATGATCACTGAACTACTAATTAAACATAATTAAGTTTATTCTTTCTGTCATGTAGCTAATAGAAAGAAGGCTGAAGCCCATCTAACTGGCGGGGGGCCACTACCACCTCCCCTCACCCCATCTGAGGAGCTGGCTCTGTCCCTTAATGTGACACTAACATGGTGAAATGTAAGTTTACCACTATGATTTATTTTCATTATACAACTTAATAAATTAGTATCTCTGTCACTTAAAGGCTTTTGAACATGCTTTATGTTTTTATGCAGGCTTACTGTATTTAACTACCTATGCGGTATAGGCTACTGTGATCTTAGTTGTATTACTTTGACATGTTTTTTCCTGCATTATTGTTTTTTTTTTCTTTGATAATATTGAAAATTGCATGGGTTGTATTTTCTTATAGATACTGATAGAGGGATTGTATTATTGGACCCTACAGAAAGAACACAGTCTATCACAGTTGTAAGTGTTTTGTTGTCAGGTACCTTTAGTTGCTTTTAGGTATTTTTTTCTCTTTTTCTTTTTGCCAGATAATGTATACTTGCATATTTCCATTGAATGATGAAGATAAAGAGACCACATCTGCTGTGACAGAAGTAGACAATGCTGGTAGATGTGGTAGGATGCATACTATTATAATGCAGCGCCCTTTTTACATTAGAGTAACAAACTGTCATTGTTCTTTTACAGTACATACCTGGGGATTTACCCACGGTTGAAGGTCCTTTAACCTCAATGCACAATCTAGGAAATGTAAGAATTTGTGTGCAGTTGTCCATATTTAAATTTTATTGTTTGACAGAATCTCATTTTATTAATTATTTTTTAATAATAATTCCTAGTTACCTTTCTAGTTGCCAGCAAAGGAGCTGTATAAGGTCCATCTTCAAAAACAAATAAGTAAAAGTGACATGGAGATGGACCTTATACAGCTTTAAATGGAAAAGAAAAGGCTATCTATTAAAAAAGCAACACTAGAAATTGAATTACCGGAGCATCACCTTAAGGTGCGTATATTAATCTGCTGCATGTTAAAAGTGTTTGTATATGAAGCAATGTCATTAAAAAAGCACATTTTATTTCATTTTACTTTCATTGTTTATCAGAAAATAAAGAAATGAACTGCATAGCAGAGCAGTGCAAACAATTTAATCAAAGTAATTTTGACAAATCCTGTCTCTCAAAAGTCTTCCATCTCTGTTGTGTACCAAAATCTGTAGAGGGTCCACTGGGGCATCTTCTTCAATACAAGGAAGGTGGCTCTCTCCTCTTATAGTGGCAATGTTGTGAAGCACAACACAAGCCACTATGATGTTGCATGCCCTCTCTGGACTGGCCCAGATCCCGCGCAGACACTGAAACCTAGACTTGAGGATCCCTATGGTCATCTCCACCTTGGCCCGTGTTTGGCTGTGAGCCAGGTTAAAGCGTGTCTGTGGTCCAGGATCAGGTTCAGGGTAGGGGGTCATTAAATAGGGCAGACAAGGGTATCCTCTGTCCCCCAGCAAGTAACCATTGTACTGTCCTGTAATGATTTAAGTGTACAATACTAATATAATAAAAAGAAAAAAAAAGGCATTGTATAAAGCAAAACATACCCTGCTGAAATATCTGGCATAATAATGACTCGTGGAAAATTCTGGCATCATGCACAGATCCTGGCCATTTTGCATCATCATTAGTAATGAGTTTAATGATTTTAACAAGACAAAAAATTCAGTTGTTAACTGTACATTCATACTATGAATTGATTTCCTATTAACATCGTCTCCCTCATTTATTGAAGGAGCTTTAATAGGAATGTGGGTGACATCAATGCACCCAATAAAATTTGGAAACCCTGAAATAGAAAGTCATATATGGAAGGATCAAGTGTGTGTGTGCAGGATGAATACATGTATAGATATAAATAGTATGACTACTTATTAAATATGGGTCATCGATTTTACTACAAAGGACAAACCTGCCACTCTGTGGAATTCCTCTTTAATACACGCAGAGGTTTATGGCCAGGGAACTGTACACATGTGTGTAAGAAGTGTTTAAGTGCCAGACATACAGTTGCCTTTCCCACATGCTCTGCATCGCCCACGTTGTACAAAAAATGCCCTGACCCCCAAAAAAAACGAAGTGCTATGCACAAAATGTTTTTTAAGCGCAGTTCTCTTGAGGTTTCAAGAGATGTGCTAAGTTAATTAACGGTTCCCTTGAAAACCTATAATTTTTTTTCAAATAATCATTAGGAAATGAAGAGACATCAATACCCGGTCATATAACTCTCTCCCGTATAATCGTATCGATTGTGCCTCCACATCCACAGGATCATCATTAAAAGGGCCGCTATGCTCAATAACCTGAGCTCCTTCCTCATAAAGAGACCCTAAAGTCTAAAGTAAAGACAGGAGGAAAAGATGTTTGTTCTCACAGAATTGACCAATCAGGAATAGAAGCACAGGTTCGTAGGCTATGTGACCCAGAAAGACAGGTGTACAAATGTACAAAACTTTATTTTGGTTCACAATAAATAATTAAAACACTCAATAACATGCATTGTATTTTGAATTCCATTTTTGATGTTTGTTAACCATACACATACTTAATTGGTAAATACAAATAGTTAATTTTTACTACTGTGTCTTGTGTTTCTGACTCACTGCATCCTTCTGAATCTGGTCTACTCATTATTCGTAGTTATCTTCTATACTCTATTGAACGTGATAGAGTCACTCTGTGGGCTACATAATCCATGAGTACAGTACACACAGTAACTTAAAGCAATCTTATTTAATAAAATTTTGAAAAATAATTAATTTATTAATATGAAGCATATATGACACTTTTTTAAGTTGGAGGGGCGAGTACTTTGGGTGTTTATTATACATTCTGTGTGGTTTGTGATTAAATTTTGTAAAATGTCATGAAGGTGTTCAAACAGCTTTACATTCATAAGTCAAGTGTAAAAATAAAAGGTGTAAAAAAATAAAATAGAAATTAATATAGCATTTGTGTTTATGTTTTTTGGACAAACTGCAAGCAAGGTGTTTAATAATGATAAGTAAAATTTAGACTGCAGGTTGAAGCTCTTCTTCTTCTCATTATTATTATTATTATTATTATTATTATTGTTATTATTATTGTTGTTACTATTATTATTATTATTATTTTTATTATTATTATTATCCTATTATTAGTAATCCTCAGGCCAGGATACGTGTATTTGCGAAAACAATAAACACTGCTACTTTTACTTTTGAATCCTGATCCTCTTGGATGGTGAGCAGAGGCGTCCTGAGTCTCATCAGTTGCTGCTAGTAACAGTCAGAGTCTGGTAGACTGAATCTGATTGATTATTAGTTAAGTTCAGACTCTGGTAGACTGAATCTGATTGATTGGTGGCTGGGTTCAGACTCTGGTAGACAGATTCTGATGAAGTGACAGGACGGGCATTTTGGCCATTTTCATAATCTTCATTTGTCTGAAATGTAAAATACAAATCATTACCATTAAAATAGTACAATTAAAGTAAAGTGTGTACATGATACTTGTAGTAAATTATATTCATGTACCTCTCTGAGAGATTGTATCACTGTTTCAGAGCCTGCAGAGAGATGTAAAGAGAGACAGACTTAAATTAAAGTAAATACACAGTGCAGACTCTCAGCGTTGGCACAGAGATTATGTTTATACATTTTATTGTGAACCTCAGTGCATTGGATTTGAAATAAAGCACAGAAATTATGACAAAGACTTTGAGCGTAAACTTAAAGGTTTGTACTGTCGCACTGAGTGCACATGCTTATATTACAGCAATAATCTGTTATTTCATTTAAAATAATGATATAAATTTTTTGGCTCAGTGTGTGTCATTGCTGTTTAGGGTTTACATAATAATGACAATGAATGACAAATGACATTCTTCACAATTAATATTTAGTGTTTAGCTCTGCATTTAACATAATTTAGTGTATCTTACTAGTTCTGCTTATCATGTGGCCAACGAGGATAACACAAAATCTAGTATTTAGCAATTATGAGCAAGGTAACAAAATTTGGGCAAATGTTTAGACATTAAAATAAATGACCAAATTTAAATCAATTGAAATTTTATTTGTCACATACACAGTCATACACAGTACAAAATGTAGTGAAATGCTCATACGACCGCCAGTGACCTTAAAAAAAGAATTAAAGCTTATAATAAAAAATAAATATGAATAAAAGAAATACGATAGAAAAATTAAATAGAAAAATTAAATTGAACTAGGAAAAATAGAACTAAAAATAGAAATATGCTGTACATAAAAATAGAAATATACTG
The DNA here is from genome assembly GCF_024256425.1 of Clarias gariepinus. Lineage (NCBI taxonomy): Eukaryota > Metazoa > Chordata > Actinopteri > Siluriformes > Clariidae > Clarias > Clarias gariepinus. The sequence continues at coordinate 3,986,131 of NC_071117.1, forward strand.
TACAAATAGAAATATACTGTGCAAGAACATTTAAGAAATGTTTATATTTTTGGAAGTAAGATGGTGTGCAAATATGCATAGAAAAAAAGTGTCCTTGTGCAATGGTTATTAAAGTGTCTTTTTGCAATGGTCCAAAATGTAAACGTAAACATGTAGTGTAGATGTGAAGGTAGATGTGCGTGGAATTGTCCATAGTGTCCATGGATGTAAAAAGATTGATTGATTGATAGATTAATTGATTGTGAAAAGATTGTGTTAGTTCTGCATAGTGGTGTGGTTGAAAGACCTTACTCAGCTGATCGCACCACCCTCTGTAAAGCTTGTCTGTCCTGCATGGTGCTGTTCCCGAACCAGGTCGTGATGTTTCCCGTCAGGATGCTCTCTATGGTGCAGGAGTAGAAATTCCTGAGCACCTTGGAGGGCAGTCTGAAGTCTCTCAAGCATGTGAGGTGGTACAGATGCTGCCAGGCCTTTTTTTACCACGTGTGTTGATGTGACAGGACCATGCCAGGTCCTGCGTGATGTGAACACCGAGGTATCTGAAGCTGTCCACTCTCTCCACTGGGCTCCTGTTGATGAAGGGAGTCTGGTAGTCCCTCACCTGCTTTGTACTGAAGTCCACTATCAGCTCCTTTGTCTTGCTGATGTTCAGGAGGAGATTGTTTCTCTGGCACCAGTTCTCCAGATTTCCAACCTCCTCCAGGTAGGCCGTCTCATCGTTGTTCGTGATCAGGCCCACCACAACAGTGTCGTCAGCAAACTTGATGATGGTGATGGAGTTGGCAGTGGCCACGCAGTTGGTAGGTGTACAGCAGGGGGCTCAGAACACAACCCTGGGGGGCTCCAGTGCTGAGAGTAAGGGGAGGCTGAGACATGTCCGCCCATCCTTACTGCCTGTGGTCTGCCAAACAAAAAATTGGAGATCCACTGACACATTGATGAGCTGAGTCCCAGGTGCTCCAGCTTTGTGGTGAGTGTGGAGGAAATTATGGTATTAAATGCAGAGCTGTAGTCGATGAAGAGCATTTTCACATAATTCCCCCTCCGAGTGTCCAGGTGAGTGAGAGATGTATGAAGGAGATGAAAGATAGCATCATCCGTAGAGCAGTTTGGACGGTAAGCAAACAGTAGTGGGTCGAGTGTGTCCGGTAGTGAAGAAATGATGAAGTCTCTGACCAGGCGTTCAAAGCACTTTATCACTACTGAGGTGAGGGCTACAGGGCGATAGGTTTCTTCGGAACGGGAACAATGATGGACTCTTTGAAGCATGTAGGGATCACCAACTGAGATAAAGAGAGGTTGAATATCTCAGTGAACACAGGCGCAAGCAGACGCGCAGGGTCTGAGGATACGGCCTGGGATGCCGTCTGGTCCTGGTGTTTACTCTCTTGAAGGCTCTCCTCACGTCGTGCTCGGTGATGATAAACGCGCTTCCGGTGCTGGCAGCGTCTTCCTGTCTGCAGCCGTTAGTGCCGTTAGCATTAGCAGTGCCCGTGTTGTAGGCAGCGGTGCGAGATCTCAGATCTCATGCAGCTCGCATAAGGCAGTGTCCATGTCCGCTTGTGGTGGAATATAAACGGCGCTGATTATGACCGACGTAAACTCCCTAGATAGATAAAAAGGATGACACATGATGGACAGTAGTTCCAGGTTGGGTGTGCAGGAGCCATCTTGGTAATTCAAGACAACAGTTCTTTATAAAGAAACGAAAATTCATTTGACTAATCTACGACACATGAAATTTTGCTAATTAAATGCCAGCACACACACACACACACACACACACACACACACATACAAACAGTTTGGAAGGTGAAAATTTATTTTTCTAGTATTGTTTACTAGATCAACGAAAGACACAAGAGCAGATTATTGGGTTTAATCTTACGGTTTAGTTATGAAATGAGCACTAAGTTCAGCAAGGTATGCAGCTTAGTTTGTTTACTTGAGTTACGTTGCATTCTCATCCGGTAGTTCACCTCCACCGAAGGGAATCACGGCATTACTGATTGGTTGGTGCGCTGTTGTAGAGATAACTTCTTTTGGGAAAGCCCTTGGTTGAGGCGTTGGTTGCTTGGTTACCGATGCCTGGGCTCTGGACCTTCTCATGAGGGGTTCCTTCGTTGCAGGACTTCAAAGCACGAAGTCTCGTTAAGAGTTCTTGAAGAGCAGATGACGCCAGCAATCGCGGCATAGCGCCCACAAGGGCTGGAAGCCCAAGCTGCTTGAAAGAGGTTTTTAGAGGTTGCAAGTTGAGCATGCTGGTTTTGACCTTTCAAAGTCAGTCCATCCCACGGGCGATTGGTCAAATCGAATGCGGTTGCAGGGCTTAGCCACACCTCACATGGTTACCGCTTTTGTGCATACATCAGCCCTGTGTTTCGGCTGTCACGTGGGCTCATCCGATTGAAGTTACCTTTTATACAATAATTTTGCATGAGCTCTGTTCATGCTACCAATTTTCCATGTTCACCATTGTGAATAAAGCCAGCTTTAGATTAATATCCAACATTACATATTTTACTCATTCCTTCCTTTATTTGATAAAATGGGTTTTTAAATGCTAATTACACCTTTTAAGCTATGCAGAATAATCAAATATCATACACACAGGAATTAAACATACTGCGTAAATATATGTATATACATTTTGCCCTACTGGCACACTTTCAAGATGGTTTAAAATAGTGTCCATGCCATATGCCTTTTTGTTCATTAAAAGGCATGTTCTCTGGTGGTCAACAAAAGTGTCAGAGTATTTTTAACTTTTTTAAAAGTAAAGTGCAGGTTAATTTGTTTAATTTTTTCTTTATATTTTGTATTCATTAATTTTATGTATTTATTTTTTAGGCTGTGATAAACAAATAATTTGACTTTCGGTTATTTCGTATGGAAAAATTCGCTTTGATTTACTTGTTTTAAAGTACGAGCCCACTTCCTGAACGAAATTATGTTCATAATCTAAGGTTCCACTGTATAGTTAGGGCCCAAGCACTGTTTTTCTGATGATTATTTTTCTTTCACCGTTTTGGTCTATTTGAGGTCTCAACATGCTCAAAAACAGACAGGTTGGAATCTGCTGTCATTAGGAGAGTTTGAGCTCTGGGCTTGGCATGTGGCCCTCAGGGGCCCCCACAGAAGATTTTGCTGCAAAGCTCATACACACTTGCACGTATGCACGCGAAACCCGGTACACATTTAGAGCTCATTAAACAACTTGTACACTGCATGTCACTGGCTCAACTCAAGTAAGTCAGTAATTTTGTGCCACTTGTTAAAATGCAACCGATGGATTTTTAGAAATGGAGATGGCGCCGCGGATGGCTGCCTCGGTGTGGAGCCTTCTGATTCTGATTTATATACTCCTCCTAAGAACTTGATAAGCTCGCCACCTAAACGGGCCGATGTGATCTAAAGTTGTAAAGTGATTTTCAATATATCAAATGGGTCAGCCTTGATATTGCCTTAAACTTATGCTGATCATTGCTCGCAACTATATTTTGAAAATTGTATTTTCGTTGACATAAGTTTAAAAGTCGCACATCAATTTAACATATTTACATCAGACACATTAAAAAAAAGAACATTATAAAATATGAATTTTTTTAATAGGACTTTGTGGAAACTTGAGACTCTTGAAAAATGAGAAGATTTTTTTTCAGAACTTACATAAACCAATAAAAATGTTTGAATGGTGCTTTCATAATCCCTCAACCACTGACACTATCCTGGAAAAACTCTCTTTAACACTAGAAACACTGACGGTTTTTAGACCAACTAAAACCACAATTCCCCACACCAAACAGATTTGGCATTTCTTTTTTTCTCCTAAATGACACAAAGTTCCCCGATCATTAATCTAATTTGACATTAAATGCTAGTCCTAATTGCACAGGCACTGGCCAAATCAAACAGCCATAAAGTATAAAACTGGTTGTTTGACTGAAACTAAACATGCATGTGTGTGTTTGCGGTACCTCGAGTCTTCTTCTTTCTCTGTAGTGTGACAGTCAATAGAAGAGCAAAGAGAATCAGCACCAGAACCACAGACACAGTAATGATGAGAGTGGATGTTGGAAATCCTGCAAAAGAAACATTATTCTAATCATTTAGATACTGATTTTAACCAAAGAGTTACTCAATTACACCCTGTGTGTGTGTGTGTGTGTGTGTGTGTGTGTGTGTGTGTGTGTGTGTGTGTGTGTGTGTGTGCGCGTGCGTGTGTGTTCTTTAGACTGTTGATGTGTCTCGATGTGTTTTTTTCAATCCGGAGATCTCAGACCAGACAGACCAGACTGAGGGAGGTGTAGGTGAACCATGTGTAGATTTAACCTGAATAAATACCACACATGTGGAAGTACAATAATGTGTAAATAATGTCACTGGAGCAGCAGTTTTAATATTCATAAGCCACTCGGGTTGTTATAGTGATTTAACTTATACTGAATACTGAACACCAGTCCAGAAATCCTGAGCAACAATATATGTGTGTGTGTGTGTGTGTGTGTGTGTGTGTGTGCGTGTGTGTATGTGTGTGTGTGTGTGTGTGTGAGAAAATTTATTCTTTATCTTTATTTAAGAATAAAAAAAGGAAGCGCGTAGCACGATGCTTAAATCATTTACATCTACCAGATGTGGCCATTTTCACCATTTTTATTGCATTTTTATTTGTTACTCAAATAAATAAATAGAAGTAAAAGCTCAAAAACACATGATATTACATATACATGAGAGGAGGGGGCGGAGTTTGGGTGGTTAGAATCATTTGGTGGATTAGCTAAAATAAAAATATGAGACATGAGAATGATGTGAGAGAAAAGTGATGAAGAGGACAAGAAAGAAGTTCCTACCTGTTGTTGAGTGTGTGTTCTCAGCATTGTACTGATGGACTCATGGAGTGTCTGGACTGTGTGGTGTGTGAGACAGTACTGATGGAAGGAGGTTCTGAAAGATAAAAGAAACAGTCTATATTTAAATTTCGGACTCAAATGATTTAAATTTAAAATCAATGATCCTCATTTATCCCAGAGGTAAAAAATTTGATAAATAATTTCTGTTCTACATTGTTAGCATCTACAGTGCTTAAACACCTAGGGGTCTGTGGTACTGTCAGGGGGACAAATGGCTTTTTTTTTTCCGGTAAACGATAAAAGAACTGAAAGTTTTTAGTCCTTTTTAATCATATATTAAGTGTAGTACATCATGTGACTCTGTAAAGGCTCTACGTTTATTTCTGTACACTCACAATATCCAAAAACACTGTGCTTTTGTAAAATAAAGAAAATAAACAGGGTTTGCTTTCAGTCATCTCAGTCTCCGTCACTATCTTTCTGTAACACGTCACTAAAATAAACTGAAACACAGAGAATACTGCAGACACACAGACATGAGAAATATAACTATATAAAGATTAGAAAGAGTCTACTTTTAAATAAAGCAACTTAAATAAAAATAATATATTTACAATTTATTCATAATTAAATATCATTATTTATATTTATAATTCATGGAACCTAAACTTAAACCTAAATCAAAAATAAATATTCTTAGTTTATGTAATCTGTATAAATCCTAGGAGAAACAGATCCGTCTTCTCTTTTTGTATTTGCTTCTTTCTGTCTCACTTTATTATCTAATAATGACCTGAGACAGGACACGCCCACAATGCACTCACAGGGTAACAGTCTGGGTAATCTACTCACAGGGCCACGCCCCCAACACACACAGACTCAGTGAGTTTCCTGCATGTGTGTGTGTGTGTGTGTGTGTGTGTGTGTGTGTACAATGGCACGTGCTGTACAGAATGTTTTAAAAAGTGGGAGGAGATTATCTTTTCCTCAGAACAACACTGACAGAAAACAGGTGTGTTTTGTCCAGATGAGGAGGAGAATCCAGCAAACTGTTACCATGAGAAAGTTATTAAGTCTCTTATAATCTTCATTCTGATCATATTAAACTATTATTAAACTATTATTATACAAATTTTTACTAGCATGTAGATAACACTGCTAATCCTTCTAACATACTGCCTTATGTAGCTTAGCACAAACATGTTAGCTCCCGGTGGCTAAGCTAACGCCTTATGTAGCTAACAGATGTTGGTGAATATCAGCTGTGTAGATTTTAAGATGTAAATGTAAATCGTAATGTAAACAGTATAAGTCGTTGTGTGACATTACAAAAGCTCAATGACAATATGTTCATGATTAATAAATTAATGTAAGATTATTTTACTCTCCTCTGTGTAACACTCACCTGTTTTAACCAGCAGTAGAATCTCTGTGTAAATATCATCCCCTATCTGTTCTATCATACACCAGTAAGTTCCTTCATCCTCTGTTCTCAGATCAGTGATGTTGACGGTGAAGACTTTGGCTGTTGTGTCGTCATACAGAGAGAATCTGGGGTCTTTATCAGGATATCCAGACTGAACAGGAACGTCTTTAAGGTCCCAGCTGGAACATTCACCTCTGCAGAGATACTTGTTGTAATCTTCATACCCAGATGTGTAGTTACATTTAATCTGAACTGATCGTCCTCTGTATCCAGTTACTGTAGGTACAGCATCAGTACCAGCTGGGGAATAATATACAGTGGAATGAAATATGATCCAGGACCATGGTGTAACATATAAGACCAAAATGAAGCTCAGTACCCAGGAATATTAAAGTGTAAACATTGTGACACGTGTAAGAGAAGAGACAGGTACAACAGATACACATACAGTAGGAGAAACCAATACAGGGATTTTAAATAACAAACACTCAGAGACTAATAATCTAAATCCTACACGTCCTACAACAGGACTATCTGCTCTCGGCTAGACTCGATAGAAAACACTAAACTCACATTCTGTGTTGAACAACAGGAAGAAGAGAGATGAGACTGCAGGCCGACTGCACTGATAAAGCATTAGTCCTGATCTTTAAACACATAACCTGTAGTTAAGGACTGTTGTTCAGCTCGTATACAGATACACAAACTCTTCAAAGTCAATTTTACACTGAAAATAAGTAGAGATAATGTTCCCATGTGTAGGTGACTTGAACATGTAGGTTTCCTCATGCAGTAAGTGAAGTGGAAGCTCCTCTGTGTGCTTCTGAAGATAACCAGGAGCTCTCAGCACCCCTGAGAACTTCACTACTTTAAACACTGGAACCTCTCTATAAAAGTTCTGTGCTAAATGTCCATCAGTGCAAAGCTTTAATGTGACACTGATACTGAACACTGAGACTGATGAGGATTTGGAAGTGTTTGTACTTACCTAGAATCAGGCAGAAGGTGAAGATGAGGACCATCTCCATTCTACATCCAGACTCACAAACTCCTCAGATAATAATAATGAATAATGTTCTGTTAGTTATCGTACACACACTCACTGTCTCTGTCTCTGTGACTCTACAGGGTCTGTGTGTGTGATGTTAGTAGATAGTAGCATGATGTCCTCTCCCACTTTTAAGTCACTGACAGAAAACCACTCAGGAAGTGTGTGTGTGTGTGTGTGTGTGTGTGTGTGTGTGTGTGTGTGTGTGTGTGTGTGTGTGTTTGTGTGTGTTTGTGTGTGCCCATACACAGCATGTGACAGCATGAAGTTAGAGTTCAAAGAGTGTAAGTTTAAAATTTAATATTGACCAGGCTTTAAATTAATTACAGTGGCTTGCAAAAGTATTCGGCCCCCTTGAACTTTTCCACATTTTGTCACATTACAGCCACAAACATCAATCAATATTATAGAAATTCCACGTGAAAGACTAATACAAAGTGGTGTACACGTGAGAAGTGAAACGAAAATCATACATGATTCCAAACATTTTTTTTACAAATAAATAACTGAAAAGTGGGGTGTGTGTAATTATTTAGCCCCCTTTGGTCTGAGTGCAGTCAGTTGCCCATAGACATTGCCTGATGAGTGCTAATGACTAAATAGAGTGCACCTGTGTGTAATCTAATGTCAGTACAAATACAGCTGCTCTGTGACGGCCTCAGAGGTTGTCTAAGAGAATATTGGGAGCAACAACACCATGAAGTCCAAAGAACACACCAGACAGGTCAGGGATAAAGTTATTGAGAAATTTAAAGCAGGCTTATGCTACAAAAAGATTTCCAAAGCCTTGAATCCCGCGGAGCACTGTTCAAGCAATCATTCAGAAATGGAAGGAGTATGGCACAACTGTAAACCTACCAAGACAAGGCAGTCCACCTAAACTCACAGGCCGAACAAGGAGAGCGCTGATCAGAAATGCAGCCAAGAGGCCCATGGTGACTCTGGACGGGCTGCAGAGATCTACAGCTCAGGTGGGGGAATCTGTCCAAAGGACAACTATTAGTCGTGCACTGCACAAACTTGTCCTTTATGAAAGAGTGGCAAGAAGAAAGCCATTGTTAACAGAAAACTAGAAGAAGAAGTCCCGTTTGCAGTTTGCCACAAGCCATGTGGGGACACAGCAAACATGTGGAAGAAGGTGCTCTGGTCAGATGAGACCAAAATGGAACTTTTTGGCCAGAATGCAAAACGCTTTGTGTGGCGGAAAACTAACACTGCACATCACTCTGAACTGTCAAATATGGTGGTAGCAGCATCATGCTCTGGGGGTGCTTCTCTTCAGCAGGGACAGGGAAGCTGGTCAGAGTTGATGGGAAGATGGATGGAGTCAAATACAGGGCAATCTTGGAAGAAAACCTCTTGAAGTCTGCAGAAGACTTGAGACTGGGGCGGAGGTTCACCTTCCAGCAGGACAACGACCCTAAACATAAAGCCAGGGCAACAATGGAATGGTTTAAAACAAAACATATCCTTGTGTCCGAATTGCCCAGTCAAAGTCCAGATCTAAATCCAATCGAGAATCTGTGGCAAGATGTGAAAACTGCTGTTCACAAACGCTGTGCATCCAATCTTACTGAGCTGGAGCTGTTTTGCAAAGAAGAATGGGCGAGGATTTCAGTCTCTAGATGTGCAAAGCTGGTAGAGACAGACCCTAAAAGACTGGCAGCTGTAATTGCAGCAAAAGGTGGTTCTACAAAGTATTGACTCAGGGGGCTGAATAATTACGCACACCCCACTTTTCAATTATTTATTAGTAAAAAAAAATTGGAAATCATGTATAATTTTCGTTCCACTTCTCACGTGTACACCACTTTGTATTGGTCTTTCACGTGGAATTCCAATAAAATTGATTCAAGTTCAAGGGGGATGAATACTTTTGCAAACCACTGTAATTAATTAATTTATTTTTTCTTTGTATATTTATTTTTATTTTTTATAAACAGAGCCAAAAGAAACAGTTTTCTAAAAAGAGGTGGAATTCCCATCTCGATCTGTTACACACAATCCCTACTGCCCCCTAGAGGACAAGGTGTGTTAATAGGAATAAATCACAAGTGAACACTGCAGAGTCAGGAAGAGGAAGACTAGGACAGAATTGTAGATGTTTATGACGCTACTCTTAAAAAAAAAAAACACCTTCACACGCTCATACAGTGTAAAGTTGTGGGTTCAGTAATCTTTGTACTTTCTATATAATTGTTATAAAACAGGGAGATCAGCCGAGACTCAGGACAAATGCCATGGTGACGAGTCTATTCCTCCTGTCACCATCATGACTCTTGTACAGCTGTGCCAGGTCTGACCCTGGACCGGACTCGAGGATCAGGGCAATGCGTGTGTGTGTGGACAGAAAAGAGGAAATTAAAACACTAGAAAGGTACTGTAACATTAGTTACGTGCTCAGCATGTTTTAGTGTGTTGTGTGCTTTTGTAAAAAGAGTGTGCTGCTGTGTAAGAGAAGGGGCGGAGTCTGTTTGTGAGGAACATGTGCGGCTCCACGTGCGGCTGGATAGTTGTACACGTGGTTATACAGCCTCAGGATTTGTTTTTCCATCAAGACATATGTTCACTAAAGGTGGTGAGAACTTCAGAAGACTGTAAGCACTACCAAGGCATTGGAACAAGGGTTGAAATGAGCTCCAACATGCGCACAAACATTATGGTACCAAAGACTGGTTGGAAAAAAAAAAAGAAAAAAAAAAACTGTCCATTGGTTAAAACTGTGTGTTTTTTCCTTTTATTTGTTAGCGAGTTCAAATCTATGAGGGAGATTTAAATGTGTGGACCACATAAAATTAAACGCTTTTAAATTTGTGTTCCATGTATAGTTTGTGTCTGTATTCACTGAGGATTTGGGGTACAGGGATAAGAGACTACAGATGTTAAACTGTATTGCATGGGAGTTTGTGCTCACATTAGCAACATAGCTATATAATAAGCTAACCAGTCCTCTGTGCTCCAAGCTGGAGACAGTTATTCAGTAGTTATAGGTGCTGTAGACACACCCCAAATTAAATAATCTAGTAGACCATCACCAAATCTCCTCCTATGCAAAGTGTGTTTCTTTTAGTACTGGTATGAGTGAAGTCATAACATTTTAAAACCCAGAGAACTGTGAGGGTGTGCTACATTAGGAATGCCCAATAGTCTAACCTGTTTGTGGGAGGCAACTAAAGTACTCGGAGGAAACCCAGCAAGCACGGGGAGAACATGCAAACTCCATGCACAGAGGAGCAGGAAAGGAATCATACCTGGACGCTGGAGGTTCAAGGTCTTATATTTGAATATCAACAAATACATTTTTATATTCCACAAAGTTTTTAAATGCTCATTTAATATTAACGAAAAAAATATTAAACATTTTTATGCTTTGAATAATTTAAGTGTGATGATGATACACTTAAATATGGAAAAAAAATCATCTGTTTTCGATACGCAAAAAGGGGAAGAATAGTTGTTAGCAGTAAAGTGCACACAGCTAATTAAGATTCTTGTTTTTTGTGTGTCAATTTGCAGTAACTTTGTTAATTCTGTCCTGTTCAGTGATATTTAAAGTGCCACTATTATGCTTTTTTAAATATTTTCTTTCATGCAGTGTGTCATGTAGCTGTATGTGAACATAAACTATCTGCACTATCTGTGACGCTGACAGTGCACAATAAATGGAGTTTTTGTCTATTAAAAAAAGAGTCAGCTCACATTCACCTAAACAAGAAAATCTATTGTTACTCTGTTATGGATCTACGTCACTCCGTTACATATTTGCATAATCTCCGCCCACGTTCTACGTCACAAACAACTTGCCCGCCATCTTACAATTAACGTTACCACACTCTTGTTAATGTGACCGGGCATTCATGCCAGGTTCGCTTAAACACTTTGTAATTAAAAAAAAAAACAATAAAAACGAGAGCACACAAAATCCTTTTTAACTGTTTATTCTCTACCATTCACTAAAACTGAACTCTAACACTTGCGAAGTGCGCATGCCTATCTACGGCACACCCCGAGGGAAAAAAATGCTGAAAAGTAAGAGCACGGAGCATTTGCAGAGTAAGGGAATGGAGCATGCGCACTTTGCGCATCACACACACACACACACACAAAATGCATAAGCAGTAATGGTGGACTAGCGCTGGCGTTATTTGTTTGGACGATAGAAGGAGAGATTGCTGTGGATCATTTTCTTTTGAAGATTTTATTAACCAGATTATCTTTGACTGGACATACTGTATTACCCGTCATCGGCCTCGCGGACTTCATTCACCCTGGTAAGTCCGAATTATACTCCTCTAATACACATACAATAAACACGGACATTTTCCACTCACTTGCACACATACACATACCGTTTAATTATATATAGTTTGTAAATATTATTTATATCTTTGTTTGTTTGTGGTCCACCTTTTTCATTTACTTCATTTAGTTTTGTATAATACACGTTTGCTTATCTACATGTTTGTGTTTGTCCTTTTTGCTCACCAGCCTTTTAATGCAACACCGACACAAAGATAAAAGACCTCTTGATTTTTGTAGCCACAGTTAATATAAAATTAGCTGGTCGATACACGATAAAACTGACGTTCATTTTCTATGGATTAACGGGTCTCCAGAGCCGTCGTTCAGTTATGGTAATGGGCGTTTCGTTTTCTGACTCGCTGTAGCGGTTGACCAATCATAAATCACCGTGCCATCTGACCAATCACAGCAGTGAGGGCTCACAGAAAGGAGGGGTTTAGACAGACTAAATCTTCAAACGGCTACACACGAGTCGTTTACGAATCATTTAGAAATGGGGTAAAATTAAATCCATTTAAAGAAAACTAAAGTGTTTCTTGACCTTGCATAGTAAATCTGTTTTAAGAGACTCATTAAGCAATATTAGCAACCTTTAAAATGACCTAATTGGGGCACTTTAAGATAAAACATAACTGATAAACTATAGATATTTTATGGGCTATTTGCGTAAGAGTTTACAAGGGCAGATTAGCGTTCTTGCTATGGCAAAGAATCATGGTGGGATGTGGTTTGGCAGTAGCGGGGACAATGTGTGGTTCTGTCTCTGTGACTACTCTGTTTATGTGGTCTCAGCAGAAAGTATCATCCACTTCCACTTTTGAGCCAGTGAAAGAAAACCACTCAGTGGTGACGTGTCGAGCTCAGCTGTTGTAAAAACACTTAAAAAATTAATTTAAAAAAATCTTATTAGTAAAAGGTTGTCAGGAATAACCCATGGGGGGCTCTTTCGATTCTTATTTTGTCAAGGACTTCGACTCCCAGGGTGCACCTCTGTCAAATGTTGTGAATGTCATCATCTGCAGCTTGTTTACATTTGAGTTTATTATAGTCCTTGGATTCACCAGCTAGTTGTCTCGCATCTGTTTTATTATTGTTTCTAAGCTGGACTAATTTCATTGTTTTTTATACTCTTGTATGTACTTTTCTAGTGAGGATCTGAGGAAGAGAAGACGGGTGTGGCATTTTGGAAACAATGTGGCCCTTGTCACCAACACTCAGATTATTTCACTTACTTCTTTTTTTTCTGCTTCTAGGTGCTATTGTAACCAGTTGTTTAATGTTACTCACTTCTTTTATCAGTCATTTTACTAAACACAAATGTAGAGAGACTCGGAAAGCCTGGTTTAGTCATCTAATAATAAAATTAGACCAAATACACAGCCAGCATCTCTGATCTGAAGCTCGGACTGTTCATTATTAACCCCTAGGGGTCGACGGTCAATCACCCTTTTTTTTTTTCTATGTGTGTGTTTTTGTGAATGAAATTATACTGTTGCATCATAGAAAAAAATATGTACACAAACAGTAAACGTTTTTTTTTTTCCAAAAAAGTTTGTTGGCAGATAAATGTTTGTTATTAAATTAATGCTAAAAAAAAAAAAAAAAAAAGTTATGTCAGATTCTCGTCTCCACACCTGTTGAAGCCCCGCCCCTGCACCTAGTGCTCCATTCACATGATTTATGGAAACAGCTCTATTCAGATGTAAGTAAATGCTGTGTGAGGTGCTGATGCATGTCTCTGTCCAACAGAACAGAAAGAGCTTAAATGAAGAAACAAATGTATAAACAAATGAAAAAATATATATATTTTTACATAAATGTTCTTATACGCACATAATTTTCCATGATAAAATGACTTTTAAGTTTGTTTTGCAGACATTCATTAGCATGGGCAATGTAACCCAAGCATATATAACAAAACAACCATTACAGAGATGTCAATCCTGAGATTTCAATATAGGCCAAGGCCAAGAAAGGTAAACCAAGAAAAGAAAAATACAATAAAGGCCATGAACATCATGTAAAGGATAAGTAAACAAGGTAAGTTACAAAAATTAGACTAACTGGTTTAAGACTCTGCTGATACAGACAGCTGTTCTCCGATGGTTTGTGACTGCAATCCTTCAATCCTTCCAATAATTTAATCCTTCCAATCCTTTAGTCAAGACACGACCAGGTAGTATATACGTATACTGTCCCAGTGCTTGTAGTTCGCCCTGTGTACATCATTTATACAGAATAAAACCTGATGTTATTGCCTTTCTCATCTCTCTGCAGGCTCTCCAACAGTGACACAATCACCCAGAGAGGTAACTGATAATGATTTGTATTCAGGTATTACTTTTGCAAACACTTCACTTTCAAACATTTTAGTGATATTTGTTTTCCATTGCAGATGAGTGGATTTGATAAAAAGTCTGTCACTGACACTTTACCTGAATATGTCTATCAGAATGTAGACCCCGACCCTAACCAACCAGACCCAATCTACCAGAATGTGACCTCAACTAATACACTTAACTGACTCTGGCAGGCAGTGGGTTTGTTGGGGAAACAAAACTGTGACAACTTTAGATACAGAACAACTCAATATATATATATATATATATATATATATATATATATATATATATATATATATATACTGTATATATATATATATATACTGTATTATATATATACTGTATATATAAGATTTAAAAGGACAAAAGGTTCTACTTTTATGTTCTTGAAGTAGTTTTTAATAAATCTACCAAAAATTTGACTCCAATTCTGTTTGCACAGGCATAAGTGGCTTATATCTGATCCACTTACCAAATCTGATTGGTTTGTTTGGCTGTTTATATTATACACTTAATCTGATGTATAGTATAAGAATAAAAAGATTATTCAAAATGTTTAGGAAAATATCCACCTGAAGTAGAATACAGAGCAGGGCATGTGAGACCATTCCTCTTTAAAGAATCTCCCCAGATAATCCACGGTCCTAAAATCATCTCTCATATACCCTTCTCACCATACAGATCTTTAAAAGGGTTCAGGTTAAATCACTGAAACAGCCATGGTAAAATTATATAAATATATATATCTGTTTGAGGTGCAAATATGGGAGTGACGTAAATCATAATTTCAAAGATTAGATTCCAGCTTATTTGTGATGTTCTCTTGCATGAATAAAACAGAAAATATAAAAAAAAATGGATATAGGACTTTTTTACATACTGTGTGAATGTAGCCTAAGTCTGCAGTATGTGGTGGTGCAAGTGATGCAGTCCATGAAATAATTGTCTTTTAATTAATATATTATAATATAATGCTAAATATTTTTGAAGTACCTTATAAATAAGAAGGAACAGACACTCAGGAAAGAGAGAGAGCAAGAGAGAGAGAAGCAGATTCCTGAGTGTACCAAAACAGCCTCCAACAGCAATTTCTTCCAACAATCCAACAACAGTTTGGTGAAGAACAATGCATTTTCCAGCACGATGGAGCACCGTGCCATAAGGCAAAAGTGATAACTAAGTGGCTCGGGGACCAAAACGTTAAAATTTTGGGTCCATGGCCTGGAAACTCCCCAGATCTTAATCCCATTGAGAACTTGTGGTCAATCCTCAAGAGGCGGGTGAACAAACAAAAACCCACTAATTCTGACAAACTCCAAGAAGTGATTATGAAAGAATGGGTTGCTATCAGTCAGGATTTGGGCCAGAAGTTGATTGAGAGCCCAGTTGAATTGCAGAGGTCATGAAAAAGAAGGGCCAACACGGCAAATACTGACTCTTTGCATAAATGTCATGTAATAAAAGCCTTTAAAATGTATGAAGTGCTTGTAATTATATTTCATCACAGAAACAACTAATATACATCACAGAACATCACAGAAACAACTAATATAAAGATCTAAAAGCAGTTTAGCAGCAAACTTTGTGAAAACTGATATTTGTGTCATTCTCAAAACTTTTGGCCACGACTGTATACAGGGACAGGAAGCTAATTATTTACTGAGGTTCTCAGAAGAATCTTTAAAGCATCTGGCTTGTGGTTACCCACAGCATCTCTTAGTGTAAATAACAGTGCTTGTTATTTCTGTGTGAGTTATTCTTTATGGTTATAATCCTTAGTGACATTAGAAAACGTCTCGGGTTACTTTGCTGTAACCCTGTTCCCTGAAAAGGCGGGAACGAGATGCTGCGTGAAAACGCTATGGGAACATCTTGTCATGTTGCCGGTTGTGAAGCATGTGTGTATCAAACACGCCAAATTTTGGCTTATATAACCTCGGTCGGGTGACGTCATCTAATGAGACGCACCTGTAGGTTATAAATAGGAGTGAACCGGAAACATTCCTCAGATTGATTTGTCTGAACAGACGTCCGGTCACGTAGGCAGTGCGGCATTGGGACGCAGCATCTCGTTCCCGCCTTTTCAGGGAACAGGGTTACAGCAAAGTAACCCGAGACGTTCCCTTTCAAAGGCTACACTCGATGCTGCGTGAAAACGCTATGGGAACGAGAATACCAACGCCGCCGCACTGCAAGTGTCTGGACCCCAAGGTTGTGTAGCGTGTGCGCACAAGGCCAAAAAGGTCTCAGAACTATATCTGGGAAGCTCACTCGAGGGCCTGTGAGCCCGGAGTGGCATAATCATCCAGATTATAAAATCTAACAAATGTGTGCGGAAAGGACAACCCTCCATGTCACACACTTGCTGCAGGGGAATACTTCTTGCCAGTGCAATAGATGAGGCGATCCCCCTGGTTGAATGAGCCCTGATTCCTAGAGGCGAAGTGAGCCCACGCGCCTCATAGGAGAGGGCAATAGCCCAGTGTAGTGGGGGCCACCCCCCGTTGCGGCCCCAGACCATGTAAAAGCTGCTTTGACTTACGCCACTAGCTGATGCGGTGGACGTAAATCTAAAGAGCACGTACTGGACAAAGTAGGTGAAGTTCTCCTGCTCCAAAGCTGTAAAGGCGGAGGACAGAAGGCTTCATAAACAATAGGATGCATATTGGAAAATGTGTGCGGAGAGGACCAACCCTCCGCGTCCCAGACTTGCTGCAAGGGAATACCTTTTGCTAGTGCAATTGATGAGGCGATTCCCCTGGTTGAATAAACCCTGATTCCTAGAGGCGAAGTGAGCCCACGCGCCTCATAGGAGAGGGCAATAGCATCTCTCACGCCGCTTGCGGCTTCAAAACATGTAAAAGCTGCTCTGACTTATGCCACTGGCTAATGCGGTGGACATAAATCTAAAGAGCACGTACTGGACACAGTAAGTGAAGTCTCTCCTGCTCCGAAGCTGTAAAAGCGGAGGACAGAAGGCTTCAGAACAATAGGATGCATATTGGCAAATGTGTGCGGAGAGGACCAACCCTCCGCATTACAGACTTGCTGCAAAGGAATACCTCTTGCTAGTGCAATTAATGAGGCGATTCCCCTGGTTGAATGAACCCTGATTCCTAGAGGCGAAGTGAACCCACGCGCCTCATAGGAGAGGGCAATAGCATCTCTCACGTAGCTTGCGGCTTCAAAACATGTAAAAACTGCCCTGACTTACGCCACTGGCTAATGCGGTGGACGTAAATCTGAAGAGCACGTACTGGACACAGTAAGTGAAGTCTCTCCTGCTCCGAAGCTGTAAAGGCGGAGGACAGAAGGCTTCAAAACAATAGGATGCATATTGGCAAGTGTGTGCGGAGAGGACCAACTCTCCGCATCACAGACTTGCTGCAAAGGAATACCTCTTGCTAGTGCAATTGATGAGGCGATTCCCCTGGTTGAATGAACCCTGATTCCTAGAGGCGAAGTGAACCCACGCGCCTCATAGGAGAGGGCAATAGCATCCCTCACGCAGCTTGCGGCTTCAAAACATGTAAAAGCTGCTCTGACTTATGCTGCTCTGACTTATGCTAATGCGGTGGATGTAAATCTGAAGAGCACGTACTGGGCACAGTAAGTGATGTCTCTCCTGCTCCGAAGTTGTAAAGGCGGAGGACAGAAGGCTTCAAAACAATAGGATGCATGGTGGCAAATGTGTGCGGAGAGGACCAACCCTCCGTGTCACATACTTGCTGCAAGGGAATACCTCTTGCTAATGCAATTGATGAGGCGATTCCCCTGGTTGAATGAGCCCTGATTCCTGGAGGCGAAGTGAGCTCACGCGCCTCATAGGAGAGGGCAATAGCTGTCCGCTCCTCTTAGAGAGGTAACACCATTTAAAAAAAAAAAAAAAAACATCTTAAGGGTCAGAAATCTGAGGCGCTGACTCTAGTGGTTCAACAAGGGGCACAAGCCAGAGGACAAATTTTTTCTGCAGAAACTCCAGCACTGAAACAATTCGGCAGTGGACTGGGTCTACCTGCTTCGTCATGCACCAGCTTTTCAAATACATTCTATTTGAGGGGAGGCAGTCCTAGTACTTAGAATAGTCTTAATTACGCTGGCTGGAAGACCAGCTTGACTTAGAGTCGGAGAGTAGTAAAGGGGACATTTGTTGATCTTGCGAGGCAAAGAGGTCCACCTACGCTACATGAAATTTTCCCAGAATGTAAATCGCCCTGAGGGACAGGAATCTGGTGCGCTAGCTATTTAGCGGCGCGAGCACAGTCAGCCCTGGCGATTAATATATGAGACTGCCATAGTGTTGTCCACCCGCACTAGGACATGGTAGTCTCAACTGCTGGAGGAAGTGCTTTAGGGCCTGAAATAGAGCCATGATTTTGAGGCAATTGATGTGCCGCGCAAAAAGATGGCCTCTCCAGCTTCCTTGGGCTGGACGGTCATTTAAGACCGCACCCCAGCCCACGAGGAAAGCGTCTGTTGTTAGCATCTGTGACGACAAGACGAACTTAGAGTGGGACCCAGAGTCAGAAACCGGGGTCTGAACCACATAGGAAGGGTACGAAGCACCTGGCGCGTAGCCCTTATTGGGGATTGGCCCTAGAGTAAAATCCCCTGGTTCTTAGCCACAACTGAAATGCTCTCATGTGCAGAAGGTCCAAAGGTGTCACCGTGGATACAGCTGCCATGAGAGCTAAGATCTCTGAAAGTGATGGTCACTTTCTGGTCTAGCTTGATTTCCTTGACGGTGTTGAGAATGGATTCGACACGAGCGGGAGACAGCTGTGCCCGCTTACGCCCAAATTCCATGTGACACCCAAAAATGTTGTCCTCTAAACAGGAAAGAGCATGCTTTCATGGCATTGGATCTCAATCCTAGGAAACAAAGATTAGCTAGAACGACATGCTGATGTCGAAGCGCTAGCTTCTGAGACTGGGCCAGCCAGTCATGTAATTTAATACGGATGCTCTGGAGTCGTAAGAGCCAGAACTACATCCATGTATTTTGTGTATGTGCGGGTGAAAAAGCTAGACCAAATGGAAGGACCCGATACTGGTAAGCTTCGCCCCCGAAAGCGAACCTCAGGAACCTCCTGTGTTGTGGCAATATTTCCATTGATTTATTTTTAGATAGCGGTAAGGCCCGCAAATCTAAAAAAAAAAAAAAAAAAAAAAAAATTGGACTCAGCCCCCCGTTCCTCTTGCACTTTCCGGTTTCGTGGAGGTGGAGACCACGCCATTGAAACGCGGAGGGTGATGTGAGAACTGAATCCTGTAGTTTCTCTGTACAGTGCTTAGTGCCCAAGGAGATATACTTGGCAGTAGCTTCCACGCTGCCAGTTTCTCAGAAAGGGGCAAAGCTCAGCGGCTTGGTTAAACGGGGGGGATGTTAGATGTTCGGCATCCTGAAACACGGCAGGAAAAACCCGAAGAACTAACAATTTTATTGGAGACTGGAGTTGCCCGAAAACACCAGCGGTGGCGGAGCAAGAACACCAACCTCCTGGGGGTGCCAGGGAGAACACTTCATTCTTTAAAAGGAATTCTGCGTGCCTCTCCCCATTGGGGGGCCACCCCCCACGATCCTGTTGAACCTCAGGGCTTCTTTGTGAAGACAATATGCCAGTCTGACCTCTTTTGAGGCGGATCTCTTCTTGTGTGTTTCATGCCTCGCAACAGTCAGACCCGGTCGAGACTGGGTGGCCGACAGTCCCGACTCTTGAGCAAGGCGGGGAAGGAATTTCCCGAAGGCTTGTTATATAACTCCGCCTCATGAACCTAGTGGCGATCGAGTTAACGACATCGCCAAGTAGGCCGGGAGGCGAGATGGGGCATCGAGGAGGAATACACGATCCTTTTCCTTAATGCCCCTGAGATTCAACCACAAGTGCCTCTCCGCGGAGACCATAGCAGCCATAAAACGGCCGATAGCACGAGCCGTCTGCTTTGTTGCACGAAGAGACAAGTCTGTGGCCCGGCGTAAATCCAGTACGCCTTACCTTGCAGAGCCCCGCCAGTACTCAAGTCTCTCAGCAGGTCAGCCTGGTAGGCGTGCAAAACCGCCATGGTGTGCAATGGAGCACCAACCTGACCTGCTGCCTGAAAAGCTTTTCCCTTCAGGGAAGATAAAAAGTCTACACAGCTTGAAAGGAAGTAATAGCTTTTCAGGAAGGATGATGTCCCAGAAGAGAGATAGCCTGGAAGCGTCTCTTCTATCTGGGTGTCATCATATAACTCCGCGTTTCTACCTCAATTATATTTAAATAAATAAATAAGTTGATGGCAGGAAAACACGGGATGAATACAGCTTACTCCATGAAAGGGTTAACTTATATGGAGATTGCTAAGAAAAGGGGGGGAGAGCGTCATTGAGGCTCCGCCCCCGGCCACCCGACAGAACCTGCCGTCTATTTTTTTATTTTATTTTATTTTTTTTTTAAGTGCTTAGAGCTATTATCATCTCCGCGAAAGCAAGAGAGGATGTTTATCCTTGCCCATTCACAAGAAGCGCGGCGCGCGCTTGCGAGCGGACAGAGGGATTTCCCGATTCCATGAGAACGCGAAAGAAAGGAGTTTTAAATCCGTTTCTCACTGCTCTGCCGGATGCACGTGTTTAAGCCCCAGGAATGCGCGGCGGCTCGGAATGCGAGGCGCGCGCGTAGCACTTAATCGAAGCAGTAAAGTGTAGAGATCGCCCTCCGATATGGATTATACACACGGAGGGACATATCGTTTAAAACTCTACCATATCGGTGAGTTAAACACTTTCTTATTTTGCTGGTTTAAACACACACGCAAACACAACAAGGTCAGTGAAGACAAAAGATCTGAGGAATGTTTCCGGTTCACTCCTATTTATAACCTGCAGGTGCGTCTCATCAGATGACGTCACCCGACCAAGGTTATATAAGCCAAAATTTGGCGTGTTTGATACACACATGCTTCACAACCGGCAACATGACAAGATGTTCCCATAGCGTTTTCACGCAGCATCGAGTGTAGCCTTTGAAAGGGAACCAAAACTGCAGAATCTGTTAAGGAAATCAAACTCTGGAGAATCTGAAATGTTGTACAAACTCATAGGGTCCAGTGTTGTTTGATTGGGATGTTTTACAAACACCTTGCTGAGATGCAGGTCAAACGAAAGCCAGCTGGGAAGGAGAGAACAGCTGTCCAAAAGCTTTGTAAAGAGCTTGCAGCAGGTACTCAAGAACTGGCACTGCATAATCAAGCTGTAGCGGCCCCTGCAGAGAGAAAGATATTTTGTAATCAATGCATTCAGGATAGTCTGTGAATTGTCTAGTATGTGGATGCAGTTAGCATCTTGTTATCAGGCTATTTTTACATTAATCAACTTTTATTTTTTTTATCCTTAGAGCTAACAAGTAACCACAACTCGAAACTCTATGATGACCTTTAATGGTAAAACTAAACTCTAGAGAAGCTGGTAGGGATATATTGTGAAAACATACAGTAAGTCACAAAGCCAGGGCATATATGGGGGCCTTACTGTATGTATTTAGATTTGGTTCTAAAGATTTTAAGCTTTTGGGTATGTAGGTCCTTGTACTTATTTGTTATCTTTAAAAACATTTAGCTTAGTTATACACATCTATTGTATTTTGATTTATTTTGCATGAGTTGTAACTGCTAGCATATAAAGTCTATAAAAGATCTACTTCCCATTGTGAGGATAGTAACGTTAACTGCTGGATCACAAGGACATTCTTTTGACAGATGATCTTAAAACATTTATAACAAGCTGCGATTCACAGGGTATATAAAGAGACCTGTTGTACTAAGATTTTGTTCTGAAGCGTTTGAGTATTTCGGGGCTTGTACTTTTTTTTTTTTTTCGATTTTATGTTTGCATATAAAGTCAATAAAAGGACAACATCCCACTGCGAGGTTAGAGGTATTAGAGGTATTCTCTTGTGTGAGGAACAGAAAATCCTGGGGGCTACATTCTCAAGGACCAAGTGTTATAGGGAAAACTTAATTATCCTCATGCTTATCGTTTCAGAATCTGACACCAAGAGTGTTTTGCCCTAGCTAATAAACAGGCTCCAGTTTAATCATAGTACAGTAGCACATTTAATTTAATGTTGAAAACAGCCTTTCCATACTGCAAAGTGTTAATTGGCTGATTAGTCATCACTGTAAAACACTGATGTCTATATTTATGTAACAAAATTTACTGTATGTTCCTGTCCTTCTTATGCTAGGGCTCAGAAACCACCAATGTGATTTATTTGAGTTGAGGTCTGCTGTAAATAAATGACGTCTTTGCACTCATACCCCCCCCCCCATATCAAAAATTCTTAAATACTGTTTAAGAATTAAGAAAAAAAAGGAAAAAAAATCATACCTTTACAAGTGACTCACTATGGAAACTGAAGGCTCACCGTGTGATAATTAAATGCTAATTTTAGCCAAAAAAAGGCCACCCTGTCATCTGTCATTTTACAGTTTTTTTTGCCACATTTTGGATTTATTTTCAACAGAAGTTTCCCATTAAATATTATATATTGTTGAAAAGAGGACAATATATATTTATGAAAATGCATATTTTCTAATTAGTATGTGAATAAAATGTTTCTGTGAATTTGTCCGTGACAGGGTGGACATATTTTGTGACTTGCTCCTATTGTCAGGGGTGGTCTGTGTGAGGCAGGCTTGGAGGACCCAAAAGCAGACACAACAGAAAATGTTCAATATAACTGATTTTAATGCACAATGTCAAGGTCAAAACAGATTAATTATAATCAAAAGGAAAGTTACTTTATTTAAATACCACCAATTTAACGCAGAAAATGAAAGTCAAAAGGAGGAGATTGAAATAAAAAAAAATACTTTGAAGTGAGCTGTGGCGTGGCTGAGCAGGGGCTGTAGATAGGAGCAAAGGAGCGAGTGGCACAGAGCGTGCGCGGTGGCCAGCAGAGCGCACGCTGCTGAGAACGCGCAGGCTGGACAAAAGCTGCAGCAGAGTGTGGAGAGATGAAGTGTGGAGATGAAGTGTGGAGAGATGAAGTCCGCTGCGCGCGTACTGAATCCGGCGCGCCGGTAGAGGGAGAGCAGCAGCAGCCGAGCGAGATCAGAGCTGCAGTGATCCTATGGGTTTAGACAGAGTCGCAGTCGAAAGGGAAAGCAAATGTTCAAAGCCGGGTTATCAGTCAACGACGCAAACAATTCCAAATCGTGAAGCAAAGGCGTAACTAGGGGAGAAAAAGGTCAACAACGTGAAAGGCAAAAAATGTATATTTTAGTAAAACACGACACAAAAACACTTGGCTTGGAGCACGCAATAATTCGGCAAGAGTTCGCTGTCTGAGAAAGAATTATATAGAGTGCGAGTGATGAATGAGATGAGGCGCAGGTGTGCTCGAGCATGAATGAATGAGGCGGCAAAATGGAAGCAACGGAATGGAGTGTGGAAAGGAGTTGCAGGAGATCATGACCTGGCTTGAGCAGAGGGCGTGACTTGGCGTACCGTTACACCTATGTTTTCTACATGCAGTTTATTTATGAGAAGTGCTGGAGTTTGTCTATCATGCGTTTCTAACAGCCTAAAGTTTACTTAATAACAGTTAAATAATATAAAGTTGAATGGAAAATCTCAGATTTTTATTTATATATATATATATATATATATATATATATATATATATATATATATATAATGAGGTCTTAACAGAACTGTATAGTAATATTGACCCACATGGTTATTTTTTCTTCACACACGATTTCTTCCAGTTTTTACCTTTAGGGGGCAGTGTGGGCATTCTGTCACATACTAATGAACAGTGACAGACAGTTATACATGCATGGCAAAAAATATAATCTATTAATTTATCACTGACTGGGAATAAAAAAAGAAAAAAAATACAAGTGCATTTTAGTTTGCAGTAAAGTACACTAATGCACTGTTAATAAGTTTAACACCAGAACTTCCTAATTTGAAAACATTTTTACAGCAGTTGATTTAGACACCTCACACACACATTTCCTGAGTGGTTTTCTGTCACTGGCTCAAAAGTGGAAGTGGACGTGACATTACCGTCTACTAACATCACACAAACAGACCCTGTACAACCACAGAGACAGAGACAGTGAGTGTGTGTATGATAACTAACAGGACATTATTAATTATTATTATCTGAGGAGTTTGTGAGTCTGGATGTAGAATGGAGATGGTCCTCATCTTCACCTTCTGCCTGATTCTAGGTAAGTACAAACACTTCCAAATCCTCATCAGTCTCAGTGTTCAGTATCAGTGTCACATTAAAGCTTTGCACTGATGGACATTCTACATGACATGCCTGATTTGGACTATTAGTCTGAGTGTGTTATGTTATATTGCTTATTCAAACTTGTACTGAAGTACACACATGCACACACACACACACACACACACACACACAAACCTTAACAATGTTTACACTTTAATATTCCTGGATACTGAGCTTCCTTTTGGTCTTATATGTTACACCATGGTCCTGGATCATATTTCATTCCACTGTATATTATTCTCCAGCTGGTACTGATGCTGTAACTACAGTAACTGGATACAGAGGACGATCAGTTCAGATTAAATGTAACTACACATCTGGATATGAAAAGAGCACAAAGTATCTCTGCAGAGGACGATGTTCTGTTGTGCGCATAAAAGACATTCCTGTTGATTCTAAATCTCCTGCTAAAGACTCCAGATTCTCTCTGTATGACGACACAACAGCCAAAGTCTTCACCGTCACCATCACTGATCTGAGACCAGAGGATGGAGGAACTTACTGGTGTGGGATAGAGGGTAGAGTGTATGATTCTTACACAGAGATTCAGCTTCTGGTTAAAACAGGTGAGTGTTACACAGAGGAGAGTAAAAAAACTTTAATAATTCCTTAATTATGAACATATTTGCATTCTGACAGATAATTAAAGCACCATGTACAATGTATAACATAACTCATTTATCTAGATTTTAAACTGAATTATTGATGAATGAGGCTCAATGTCTGGATATTTAATCCATGTTCATCAATGCTCTAAAATTTGATAAACTCTTTTCTATGGATGGATGTACCTTACTGATGGATGATCCTTCCATCAGTACTGTCTCACACACCACACACTCCACTTCAACACACAATGAGCACATCAGTGCCTGCTCAGAGAACACACTCATCATCAGGTATAAACTTTTTCATCGACCTCTTCATCATATTTCTCTCACATCATACATCGTGTCAAAATTTTATTTCAGCCAAACTACTAGATGCTAACATCTCCAGCACCGCTTCCCCATCTCAGGGTATGTACTATATCACATGTCTTATATGAGACTTTATTTAAACATTTTTAAATGAGTACAGAACAAAGTTCAAACCACTACAGGACAGAATACATTACAGTGGAACCTTGGATTGTGAGCATAATTCATTCTGGAAGTGTGCTTGTATATCAAAACACTCATATATCAAAGTGAATTTACCCCATAAGAAATAATGGGAACTAAAACTATTCGTTCCACAACCCAAAAATATTCATATAAAAACAATGAATACAAAATATTAAGTAAAAATAAAACAAATAAACCTGCACTTTACCTTTGAAAAGTGTAATAACACAGATAAAGCAGTTCTGTAATTTGTGTTTTTATTGACAACAACAGAAAGGCATGAAATAGTTACAACAAAAACAAATTACACATGTGCTCTCTGCTTTCTTCATTTATTGGCTTGTTCTCCACTCTTTTTGAAAATAAAAATCCTTAAATAAACTCACTTTATTACAAAAAGAATCAGAACTGCAGTGATGCAGAGAGAGGAAAGGAGGAAGCGGGGGAAGGGCGTTGCTATTTAGGACACATGATTACAGTGATTATATTTTACTCTCTAGTTTTTATGTTAGGGTGTTTAATGCTGCCTTATCTCATCTCATTTTATCTAATCTTTCCTTATCTCGTCTCATCTTATCTTACTTCACTTACATATTTTAATGAGATTTAAACATTTATGATGCTGTTTGTGTCCTGTACAGCCTTTTTAGGTATTGCTGGCTATATCATGATCAGTACAGGTGCAGTGTTTTTAGCTGTTGCTGTGATTCTCACCGTTTGCACAATAAAACGTCGAGGTAAAACCTAATTTTTCTTTTGTGAAAAGATTTACTTTAAACTCAAATTTAAAAAGCAACATTACCCTGACTTTCGATATTTATTTTATTGACTTTCTGATCCCTCTTCAGGCTCTGAAACAGTCACACAATCTCCCAGAGAGGTACAGACTCCCACTGATTTGTTCAGGTATTACTTACACAAACCCTTTGCTCATAACTAATCAAATTATTTTTTTTTCTTTTTCTCTTTCAGTCAAATGGTAACGGTGAAAATGACCAACATTTGCTTCCTCTTCAATCAAGAGAAAAAGACGATTTACCCGAATCTGTATATCAGAGTCTAGACCCAGCCACAAACCAATCAGATTCAATCTACCAGAGTCTGACCTCAACTAATAACCAATCAGATTCAATCTACCAAAGTCTGACCTTGAGTAAAATTGCAATACAAAATGTATATGAATGAATAAAGTGCTTGTTTTTTCCTCCTCACATAGTAGTTTTTTAAGCAATAATTTTACAGTGTCTTTTTCTTCTTTTTTTTTTCTCCCTGTCTCTCATTAAGCACATGCATTATTATCCCTATAAAGTGTCATTGGTGTCCTCATCACAATCACCAAATTATCATTAAACATTAAACACGTTACAAAATTATAAAATGCTGAGGTTTTATTATTCTGCATTCTGTATTTGTCAACACCTTGTAATTTTGGGGGAACTGCCCTTTTCAGAAACTGGACAATGCAAAATACAAAGATTAATCATTTAGTCTTTCTTTAATGGAGGTTAAAACAACTGCTGTAAGTAAATTGAGTACTTACACTAATATTCCCTGATTTTCATTACATGGTGTTTGTGGGGTGATGCTGTAAAAATTAACATGTCTAAGATATAATGGTGAAATATTAATAAACATGAAAAAATCAGAAAGTCAAAATACGTGATAAACAGTACACAGTCATCACCAACAGTAAATCACTTCACTAACTGAAGATCCACTGTCTGATTATTAAATCAGTCCATCCATGACAGTGTGGACATATTTTATGACTTGCTTATATGTTGTCCACATGCTGATTATTTATAAGAGTTGCTGGAGTTTGAACGAACATGCATTTCTAACAGCCTACAGATCTGCTTCATTTGATTGAAAAATAAGTTTAATGAAAAATCTTAAATCTTTTATTATTATTTATATTTATGATGAGGTCTCAAAGGCACGTTATTATGATATTGACCCACATGGTTATTTTTTTCTTGAACTGTTCACACATGGTTTCTTCCACTTTTACACTGTGTCCTCCAGGGGGCAGTAAGGGACACAAAGTATTAAACAGTGACAGGGAACTGTACATGTAAGGCAACACATATAAGTCAATAAAAATATAGTAAACTGATAAAAAATGACAGAATTACAGTTTACAGTGCAGTACACAATTTCACTGTTAATAAGTTTAACACCAGACATATCTTCCTAATTCAAAAGCGTGTCTACAGCAGCTGAGATCGACATTTCACACACACACTTCCTGAGTGGTTTTCTGTCACTGGTTTAAAAGTGGAAGTGGACGTGACGTTACTTTTTACAAACATCACACAAATAGACACTGTACAGTCACAGAGACAGAGAGTGTGTGTGTGTATGAAAACGAAAAGTTACTTATTATTATTTGAGGAGTTTGTGAGTCTGGATGTAGAATGGAGATGGTCCTCATCTTCACCTTCTGCCTGATTCTAGGTAAGTACAAACACTTCCAAATCCTCATCAGTCTCAGTGTTCAGTATCAGTGTCACATTAAAGCTTTGCACTGATGGACATTCTACATGACATGCATGAGTTGGACTATTAGTCTGAGTGTGTTATGTTATATTGCTTATTCAAACTTGTACTGAAGTACACACATGCACACACACACACACACACACACACACACACACACACACACAAACCTTAACAATGTTTACACTTTAATATTCCTGGATACTGAGCTTCATTTTGGTCTTATATGTTACACCATGGTCCTGGATCATATTTCATTCCACTGTATATTATTCTCCAGCTGGTACTGATGCTGTAACTACAGTAACTGGATACAGAGGACGATCAGTTCAGATTAAATGTCCCTACACATCTGGGTATGAAGAGAAGACAAAGTATCTCTGCAGAGGACGATGTTCTGTTGTGCGCATAAAAGACATTCCTGTTGATTCTAAATCTCCTGATAAAGACTCCAGATTCTCTCTGTATGACGACACAACAGCCAAAGTCTTCACCGTCACCATCACTGATCTGAGACCAGAGGATGGAGGAACTTACTGGTGTGGGATACAGGGGATAGTGTATGATTCTTACACAGAGATTCAGCTTCTGGTTAAAACAGGTGAGTGTTACACAGAGGAGAGTAAAAAAAAAATCTCATTAATTCCTTTATTATGAACATATTTGCATTCTGACAGATAATTAAAGCACCATGTACAATGTATAACATAACTCATTTATCTGGATTTTAAACTGAATGATTGATGAATGAGGCTCAGTGTCTGGATATTTAATCTAGAATCATCAATGATCTAGAATTTGATAAACTCTTTTCTACAAACAATACTTTTAGATGATCCTTCCATCAGTACTGTCTCACACACCACACACTCCACTTCAACACACTCAATGAGCACATCAGTGCCTGCTGAGAGAACACACTCAACAACAGGTATGAACTTCTTCATCGACCTCTTCATCACATTTCTCTCACATCATTCATCATGTCAAAATTTTATTTCAGCTAAACTAGTAGATGCTAACCTCTCAACCATCGCTTCCCCATCTCAGGGTATGTACTATATCACATGTCTTATATGAGACTTTATTTAAATGTTTTTAAATGAGTACAGAACAAAGTTCAAACCACTACAGGACAGAATACATTACAGTGGAACCTTGGATTGTGAGCATAATTTATTCTGGAAGTGTGCTTGTATATCAAAACACTCATATATCAAAGTGAATTTACCCCATAAGAAATAATGGGACCTGAAACTATTCGTTTCACAACCCAAAAATATGCATATAAAACAATGAATACAAAATATTAAGTAAAAATAAAACAAATAAACCTGCACTTTACTTTTGAAAAGTGTAATAATGCAGATACTGCAGTTATGTTAGTAGTGTTTTTATTGACAACAACCGAAAGGCATGAAATAGTTACAACAAAAACAAATAGGAAATGTGCTCTTCGCTTCCTTCATTCATCTGCTTGTTCTCCGCTCTTTTTGAACATAAAAATCCTTAAATAAACTCACTTTATTACAAAAAAGAATCAGAGCTGTAGTGATGCAGAGAGAGGAGAGGAGGAAGCGGGGGAAGGGCGTTGCTATTTAGCACACACACACACACACACACCACACACTCCCACTCCCCTCCCGAGCATGCACGCACGCACGCACACGGACCCAGCCCATGCGCGAACACACACACATACAAACACAAATTAAAAGATGCTTTGGAGAAGATCAATTGGTTCAGTTGTAATCACGTGACTCTCCGCTTCAAAACAAGAAGTTCAAGTGTGCCACATGATACTCGATGATATTTGTAATTGGTATATCAAGACTCGCTTATTTATCAAGTCAAAGTGTATTACCAATTGTTGCTCATCTTGCTGAATGCTCGTAAACTGGGTTACTCGCATTCCAAGGTTCCCCTGAATATGTGAGAGTGTAAATGTTTTAAGCACATTTCTTTAAACTTAAATCTATTCATATGTTTTATAATAATCCATATTTATTTTTAAACACTGCATCACAGTACCTTCTAATCACCTACTGTACCATATGTAATGTCAGAAAATACCTGCATCACTGGGAGCAAACTGATGCTGCTTAAATTATGGCAGAAACACTTAATATGTTTGAACAAGGCTTTTTTTTAAGTATATCATTCTAAATCATATAGTGCAGGAGTGTTATTTCACCAAATAATAAATCTAAATCTAAAGGTAAAGAACATAATTCCACAGCGATAATGTGCTTATGAAAAATAAAACCTGCAGTCTATCAGTGTACTTTCACATGTCTGGTATTTATTCAGATCTTTACACCTCCCTCAGTGTGGTTTGCCTGAACAGGTGTGGTTTCTACATTTCCAGTTTCAGTGGTTTGAAAACATGCACCATAAACTCAGGGTCTTTTATACATGCAGTGTTTAGTCTGTGTGAATATGAATGTGTTGTTCTTTGCCTCAGTACACTAAAACAAAAAACTTGTTAACTGTTAACACATATTGTGTAGGTTTGTTGAGTTATTTGTTTCGTTACTGTGTTTATTAGATAACAAGCCAGTATCGTCAATTAGATATTCTGGATTCATGACAGAATTTAACACTTTAGCAGTTCACCTTGTAACAGATTGATTGTAACTTGTCAATTTCTCTCATCACACCTGAGATCAGGGTACAGGGTCATTAAAGCAGGCATGTTGGGGTTTCTTCAGGACAGTAATGATAATAGACTGTTTACAGCACATGAGGATTACTGACTGTGCCAGGGCTTGAATATCTGACTCAACACTACTAGCCGGTCAGTGCCGACCTGAAAGGCCATCAGGTCCTGCTGCCTCCCTGGTGTTTACTTTGGTAAAGAAATCTGTACAGTATATCTCATGTGGCAGACTGTTCTCATGTAATCAGTGTCTACTTTAATTTCAGTAAACATACAGTATCCCAGTTGGTTGCAGAATTTTAACAGACTTATGGTTTTTAGTCCACTTCCAAACAAACTCTAAAATGGCTTTAATGCAGTAAGAAAACTCTGAACTGACTCCAGCAGGAAGTCAATCAAACATACTGTACTAAGTTTTCTGTTATAGTCATTGTTGCATATGTGAACTGCTAAACTGAGCTTTGAGATACAAACCATGCCAAAGAACAGAGCTGTAGTGCTGCAGAAATGCCATCTGTTCAAGATATTCTGTTTAGTTAACAAGTAATAATAATAATAATAATAATATAATAACTATTTTGGAAACACTGCCCAGTACTTTTACAACAATTATAATTCAGCATAAAACTATGTGAGGTTTAGTTTGTGTATGACTACGTGTTCTATTTTTGGTCATGAGACATTTGAAGGTGATGAAACCAACGACTCGTTTATATCTTCAGTTTCGCTTTATTTTCATGCACACACACAAGCCTGCATGCATGTGCGTGCACACACACCCACAATTGTGTAATTGTGCAATTTACATTAAAATATCTAAATGATTGGAAAATGATAAAATTATGGGCATTATGATAATTACTATATATGCATTATGATCATGTTTCTCTTCCAGAAATGTCAAACGTCATCACGGCTGTGTCTGTGGTTTTAGTGCTGCTTCTCGTTGCCCTTTTATTCGCCACTGTCCTACAGAGGAAAAAGATCAAAGGCACCAAATACAAACACATTTTTATACTAATTATTATATTATGATGCGTAATTCCCAAAATGATTGAATTATCTTCCCCCAATTCTCAGGTTCATCTCCAGTCCAACCTGCCCAGAGTTCCTCAAATTTCCAAGTGGTGAGTTGTGTTTTTGCCAAAAAATATTTTTGATTTTTACAAACCACAAAAACTCTGTTTAAAAGAGTATTTAAAAGGAAACAGGATGACCCTCAAACTCAGGAAACCTGCACCACAACCAGGGTTACAAAGTGAGTGTGTTACAAAGGAAACTGCAATTAAAACAGGTTTTAATTTTTATAAATTTTTTTAATTTGCTTTTCCTTTTCCATGTCACCTGCGATGTTATAATTCCACACGCGCTACCACCGGAGAATAACATTACGTCATTAAACCGCGAAGAAGTTGCAGTTTTAATGGCGTACAGAATGCTATGCCTCAGAAAATCCGATCTGTTTGTTTACACGACAATCACATTAAAACACATCTGATTTATAGCTGATTTATTTCCACATATGAAGGAGGCCTGAAACCGATCTCAAAATATCAGAATGCATGCGTTTTTTTCCTGTTTACACAAACGTAGAACATATCTGATATGTGTTACACATAAGCAAAAAATCTGAATTGCGTCACATTTACCTGACAGTGTAAACGTAGCCTTAGTTGTGGCAACTGGCTGTACCTGTAACTGGCCTATGTAAGGGCCGCTATATACAAATGTCAGTCTGCTCCTTACAAAGATAAGGAAACACCATGTTGGTAGGAGAGGTCTAAGAAAAATAACTGGATTTATTCAAGCTGACAGTAAATCTATATCAGCTTATAAATTCATCTTTTACAACTGATCTGACCAAAAACAAATCATAAAATGTAATAAACATTAAACAGCTACAAAGTAAACCATATTGGGTTTGGTTTCTGTAAATGAAACATATTAAACTGAGACTATCATGGGCACAAGCCCGACTCAACTGGATGTATGAAATTTAAAATCTCTCTGGTGCATGTAAAGAAAAAAAAAAAAAAGGATTATTAAGAAACATTAATTGTTTACTCTCTTGTGACATGTTACTTATGTCAGTATGTCTGGCTGAATTATCTACATGAGAACACTGACAGAAAATTTGTTAAATATAACCTAGCCGGTTCAGACTGTGTATATAAGACTTGCTTTCCTCCTTGTGCTCAGGTTCCATGTCCTGATTATGATTATGATGAGATTAAAGACAACAAAAGTATTTCTAACATAATTTACTCCACTGCTCCACCTCCCTTAAACCCCTCTGAGATTTATTCCAACACTGGATTACCCACAGTTCCCTTTGATGATCCAGAAACTGTTTATACTACAGTAGATCACCCATCAGATCCTCCTGATCAGGACTTCTACTCCACAGCTCAGTTCCCCCCAGTTCCCTCATCAGTCAGTGCTGCTCCACCATCAGTTGTGGAATCTGGTGAACATCTAACGTACGCAGCACTGGATCTTGACACCAGCTCTGGTGCAGCTCCAACAGTGATCTACAAGCATGAAAACAACTCTAGTGAATATGCTACTGTTACCTAGTTAGCATACATTAGAATGATAATAATTCTGCTGTATTTGTAATTTATTAGCATCCATTATATTACATTATACTATAGAGCTGTTTAACTGTAAAATATGTAAAAATATTTAAAATATGTAAAAATATATAAAATAATTATTATAAACTGATATTAGTTTATATTTTAAACAATCATCATTGTCAAATATATGTGGAATATTAGAAATGAAACAATAAAACACCTGTGGCATGACACCCTTCCACCTGTGATGACCTGAAGTTAAGATTTCTACCACAAATCACCACATCATCCTGTCACATACTGTAGTAGTTTACTATAAAAGCAACACACTTTGTATATTTCTTACTTGGTGAATATTCCTCCTGCACTGTATTTTAGATGCAGTTTTTATATTTCTAGTTTCACCAGTTTCAGTGTATTTTTAAAATCAAAAGTTCAGAAAATATATTAATTACTAATAAAGGTTTGGGTAAGTTTAATTGTGGAATTTGTGGCATATGTGACCTTCTTAATTTCTCTATCTGACTCGGTTTGCTCCATCCATCATCAGCACACACACACTCAGGACTTGGATGATGTTACAATTTATTTGGTTCCTGCACACAGAGCAGTAGGAGACACAATGACACGTTCAGTGATATTAGAGCTTCACCCACAGCAGCTCATCATAGCTCTGTGCACTTAATACAACAGTATACAGTATGATATTATGAACAAAACATACAAAAATTAAAAAGTTATCTGAAATATGTTAATTTATCTGACAATTTAAACGTTTTGTATAAACAATTAAATATTGTCTTTTCCCTGTCTTTTTCTAAATATATTGCTTTTTGATCATATAGGACATTTTAAATCACTCTCACTCATTCACTCACTCATCTTCTATACCACAAGGCAGGGTACACCCTGGACAGGCTGCCAATCTATTACAGGGCACACACACATACACACACAATCACACACTATGGGCAATTTGGGAACGCGAATTAGCCTAACCTGCATATCTTTGGACTGTGGGAGAAAACCGGAGTACCCACACACAGAGGGGATTCGCGCCCGGCTTTTTTTTTTTAAAGTAAAGTGCAAGTTAATTTGTTTTATTTATACCTAATATTTTGTATTAATTCTTTTTATGTATTTATTTTTTATTATAATTTTTTTTTTATTTGAGTTTCCATTATTTCTTATGGGAAAATTTAATTTGGTTTACAAGTGTTTTGGAATACGAGCCGCTTCTGGAACAAATTATGCTCATAATCCAAGGTTCCACTGTAATTTAAGTCAAAACTTTTAAAATTGCCTCGCAAACGTGTTTCTTGGAACTCTCGTTTCTGGAACACAGCTAGAGCATCCACACAGCGCCTTGCCACCTTCTCCATATATGGCGCGCTTTCTCATGCATGCAACTTGCACTGGTGTCCTGATGCCTGATGCTCTGCAAATCGTTTTCTGAACACAGAATAGTATGATGTTTTTTTGTATAAGTAGTTTTACTTTCATATTATTTTATTTTTTATTATTGTCATGGCTTGTGCCTGTGATGAGCGTGTGCCCAAATATAATATTGCTTCTCACTCTGAAATTCACTAGCTAGGCGGCCTCCCCGTCTGCAGGTGTGTGAAGGAGCGGGGCCATGAATGAGTCACGGCAGATAAGCCATCTCCTTTAATGATCTCGGGCTTCTCCCTGAACTCTAAAACACAGCGAGGAGTGTAGCTTTTCCCACTGCCCACCTCTTGCCAGCATGCCAGTGAAGCACCGCCCACTAGACCTGCGCATGCACAACATTCCTTCCCTTTCTTTCTGTCCTCGCTCCTTTAACCCTTTCCTTCCCTATTTTTACTTAAATTATATATATGTATATATATATATATATATATATATATATAGAGAGATATAGATATATATAGATAGATAGATAGATAGATATAGATATATATAGACCATAAGACATAAACTACAAATGTTTCACAATGTGTCCCTGAATGAAGGGAGGCTCAAAATCAAAAGTACCAGTCAGGATCTGGTGTGGCCACCAGCTGCTTGAAGTACTGCAGTGCATCTCCTCCTCATGGACTGCCTATTGCGGACAGTCTGAGCACTGATGGAGGGATTGTGTGTTTCTGGTGTGACTCGGGCAGTTGTTGTGGCCATCCTGTACCTGTCACGCAGGTGTGATATTCGGATGTACCCATCCTGTGCAGGTGTTGTTACACGTGGTCTCCCACCGCGAGGATGATCAGCCGTCCTTCCTGTCTCCCTGTAGCGCCGTCTTAGGGGTCTCACGGTGCGGACATGTTGATTTATCGCCCTAGCCACATCAGCGGTCCTCATGCCTCCCTGCAGCATGCCTACAAGTCTCTTTAGTGTCCTGCGTTTTTAGAACTGTGACCTTAAATGCCTACTTTCTGTAAGCTGTTAAGGTCTTAACGACCATTCCACAGGTGCATGTTAATTAATTGATTATGGTTAATTGAACATGCATGGAAAACATTGTTTAAACCCTTTACAATAAAGATCTGTAAAGTTATTTGGATTTTTACAACATTATTGTTGAAATACACAGTCCTGAAAAAGGGGCGTTTCTTTTTTTGCTGAGTATATTTGTCCCTTTGCGCTTTAACCCACACCAGTAAGTTCCTTCATCCTCTGTTCTCAGATCAGTGATGGTGACGGTGAAGACTTTGGCTGTTGTGTCGTCATACAGAAAGAATCTGGAGTCTTTAGTAGGAGATCCAGACTGAACAGGAACGTCTCTGCGTCCAGGCCAAGTGTGACATTTACCTCTGCAGAGATACTTGTTGCACTTTTCAATTTCACTTTACTTGCACACACACACACACACACAAATAATAATTATTAATATTATTAATAATAATAATAATTATAATAATAATAATTATAATAATAATAATAATAATTATTATTATTATTATTATTATAATAATAAATACAGTATAATTGTTTAGGTAAAATTAAAAGATCTAAATGTTATGGAATGATCCATATCAATGTGCATTATAATTATATTTCTCACTCATCTTTTATATACCGCTTTATTCTGCATTTAGGGTTGTGGGGATCTGGAGCCTATCCCAGGAGGCTTAGGGCATGAGGCGGGGTATATCCTGTACACTGCAGGGCACACACACACACACACACACACACACACACAACCACACTCACTTACACACTGCGGGAAATTTTGGGAACATCAATTAGCCTAATCTGTAGGTCTTTGAACTGTGGGAGAAAACCGTAGTACCCAGAGGAAACCCACCAAGAACAGGGAGAACATGCAAACACCATGCACAGAGAGACGGGAATCAAACCCAGACCCTGGAGGTGCAAGGCGACAGTGCCAACTACTACACCACTGTACCACCCATGATCATGTTTCTTTTTCAGAAATTCCAACCGTCATCACGGCTGTGTCTGTGGTTCTGGTGCTGCTTCTATTTGCCCTTTTATTTGCCGTTGTTCTGCAGAGAAAAAAAAAGATCCAAGGTACCAAAACAAACACATTTTTATAGTTTTATTTACAAAACTATTTCAAGTTTTACAAGA
The DNA here is from genome assembly GCF_024256425.1 of Clarias gariepinus. Lineage (NCBI taxonomy): Eukaryota > Metazoa > Chordata > Actinopteri > Siluriformes > Clariidae > Clarias > Clarias gariepinus. The sequence continues at coordinate 4,022,798 of NC_071117.1, forward strand.
CTAAAAGTTGCTTTGTGAAAGGTGGAGCTATGAGGGCATGTAAGAAATACAGATAATGCAAAAAGAATTAAAATGGAAACAGGCACATGAAGTGCAAATAAATTAGAAAATGACTGTCTCAATAAATTAATAAACCTTAATCTATATAAATATTTGAGTGCAGCCGGTTGCTGTACTCAGTAGTCCTTATTGACAGTGCAATAGCGCTCCCGAGTGGACAGAAAGTTACATGCATTGGAAGACATAGAAACATTTCCAATCTGTAGGTATTAATGTTTTGAATATGTATTTTATATTATGATATATAATTCTTAAAATGCTTGAATGTATCTTTTCCCCCGACTCTCAGGGTCATCTCCAGCCCAACTTGCACAAAGCTTCAAAGCTTTCAACGCTTCATAGCACAAAGTGGTAAGTTGTGTCAAACCACCACGTGGTGGTCTAATTTACTGCACTAAACTTTATATTTACATTAGCTGTTACAATTTATATGCAATTGCCATCATCTATTTTATATAAATACTAAAATTAATATATTAAAAATAAGCACTGTGACTCCCCATGTAATATTTAAACCCAGGAGCAAACTGAGTGTGCCACACCCTAGGTTAGAAAGTGTGGTACAGGTGTGTCAAATAAATGAACTGACTTGAAATAAGTTATTCTTATGAGGCATGAGGGCTTGTACCTCAGTCCTACAGCAAACCCAGTCAAAAGCTCAGAGAAAGAAGAACATAAACAAAGGATAACCTTTAGTCTATCAGGGAAGAAACCTTTGACTGCTCACCGCAGAGAGCTAACAAAAAAATAATAATAATAAAATAAAAAATAAAAAATAACTTCAATCTTGGAAGTTAAATCAAATGTCTGGCATACATTGTAATGTGTGTGCAGTGTGCATCCTTTGCAAGCCCAGGATGTCCGTAAGCTTAAACCTGATCGGTAGCAGGTTTATTTCATGTAAACAGGATTTAGGCTCTGTTTCTGGCTGGTTATGATTGGTTGAAATGGCGAGGTCACATCAGATTGATTAAAGAGAACGACTGACGTGGACTGACTCAAGTGGGGAAAGCAAAATATTTTTTAATAATAATGTTTATTTTGTAATACATTTATTTTTCAGGGGTTTGACATAAATATGTAAATAAATATTCAAGTTTATGTAGGGGTTTAATATATTTTTATAATGAAAAATTAGACGAAACTAATTTTATTATAAAATAAACAATATAAAAGTATACACGTTGTATTTGAAAAATATTTCTATTTTTTCATATACAACATTTATTTTTATATTGCTTATTTTGTCTCGTGTAATTTGTAAACCATTAACCTATAAATTTATGTTCTAATATAATATTTGATAGCGATACAAAAAAAATTAAGCCGCTCTTTTGCCATTTCGTCAACCAATCAAAGAGGTTGTGATCAGTGTTTCTACTGTCGATGCATCGCCTTTTAAACCAACGCACAAACGCGCAATAATCCTAGACAACTTAATCCAGCTATACTAATTATCACCAACAGGTGAACTCGAAGAACCAACTTAGCCACATCGTAATTAGCGTGATAATCTCATCTTAGATGTGTCAAGGGACGAACGAAGAACGGACCCCAGCTTTGAAAATGGACCTTGTTTGTATGTTTGGGTATTTACGATATATACTGTAGCAGCCCTTATCGAGTCCAGTCACAGGTGCAGCCAGTTGTCACTACTCGTCATCTAAACTTGACTTTCTATATCTCCCTGGTGGCAGACCAAGGCAATGGCAGTCTGACCCTTACAAACAAGGAAACGTCTCGGGTTACTTTGCTGTTACCCTGTTCCCTGAAAAGGCGCGAATGAGATGCTGCGTGAAAACGCTATGGGAACATCTTGTCATGTTGCCGGTTGTGAAGCATGTGTGTATCAAACAAGCCAAATTTTTGGCTTTTATAACCTCGGTGGGTGACGTCGTCTGATAGGACGCACCTGCAGGTTATAAATAGGAGTGAACCGGAAACATTCCTCAGATTGATTTGTCTGAACAGACGTCCGGTCACGTAGGCAGTGCAGCATTGGGACACAGCATTTCGTTCCCACCTTTTTAGGGAACAGGGTTACAGCAAAGTAACGCGAGATGTTCCCTCGATGCTGCGTGAAAACGCTATGGGAATGAGAGTGCCGACGCCGTCGCACTGCAAGTGTCTGGACTCCAAGGTTGTGTGCACAAGGCCGAGAAGGTCTCAGAACTATGTCTGGGTAGCTGACTCGAGGACCCGTGTAGCATGAACATCCAGACTATAAATGTAATAAATGTGTGCGGAGAGGACCAACCCTCCGCGTCACACACTTGCTGCAAGGGAATACCTCTTGCTAGTGCAATAGATGAGGCGATCCCCCTGGTTGAATGAGCCCTGATTCCTAGAGGCGAAGTGAGCCCACGCGCCTTATAGGAGAGGGCAATAGCATCTCTCACGCAGCTTGTGGCCCCGAAACATGTAAAAGCTGCTCTGACTTACGCCATTGGCTGATGCGGTGGACAGAAATCTGAAGAGCACGTACTGGACACAGTAAGTGAAGTCTCTCCTGCTCTGAAGCTGTAAAGGCGGAGGACAGAAGGCTCCAAAAACAATAGGGTGCATGTTGGAAATGGAGCTTTTGGAAGATAGTTAGTGAGGATGCAAAATGGCCCTGACTAGCCCAGGGGCAAAGTCTAGGCAGGATGGGGAGACTGACAGATCTCCGATCCTCTTAGAGAGGTAACACCATTTAGAAAAACCATCTTTGAGGGTCAGAAACCTGAGGCGCTGACTCTAGTGGTTGAACAAGGGGGCACAAGCCAGAGGACAAATTTTTCCTGCAGAAACTCCAGCACTGAAACAATTCGGCAATGGACTGGGTCTTCCTGCTTCGTCATGCACCAACTTTCAAATATATTCCATTTGAGGGCATAAGCTCTTGTAGGGGAGGCAGCTCTAGCACTTAGAATAGTCTTAATTACGCTGGCTGGAAGACCAGCTTGACTTAGTTGGTCCTGTTCAGGGACTGCCAAGGCATCCAGACGCAGGGGCTGGAAGTCAAAGAGTAGTAAAGGGGACATTTGCTGATCTTGCGAGACAAAGAGGTCCACCTCCGCTACATGAAATTTTCCCAAAATGTAAATCGCCCTGAGGGACAGGAACCTGGTGCGCTAGCTATTTAGCGGCGCGAGCACAGTCCGCCCTGGCGATTAATATATGAGACTGCCATAGTGTTGTCCACCCGCACTAGGACATGGTAGTTTCAACTGCTTTAGGGCCTGAAATAGAGCCATGATTTTGAGGCAATTGATGTGCCGTGCAAAAAGATGGCCTCTCCAGCTCCCTTGGGCTGGACGGTCATTTAAGACCGCACCCCAGCCCATGAGGGAAGCGTCTGTCGTTAGCATTTGCGATGACAAGACGAACTTAGAGTGGGACCCAGAGTCAGAAACCGGGGTCTGAACCACATAGGAAGGGTACGAAGCACCTGGCGCGTAGCCCTTATTGGGGATTGGCCCTAGAGTAAAATCCCCTGGTTCTTAGCCACAACTGAAATGCTCTCATGTGCAGAAGGTCCAAAGGTGTCACCGTGGATACAGCTGCCATGAGAGTGTAAGCGTATTTTAATTAAAAATACTTGTATTTTGTTAAGACTTATAGAGGTGAGGTAAGGATAACAGAGTTAAGGCAGGGACAATGTGATGTCACAGTAACAAGGATCGGTATGTACCTAACAAACCATAGACTTGCAGCCATCTTAGATATGAGATGCACATGATGTCATAGTGACCTAGACACGACACAACCCACATGGAAAAAACCTATATAAAACATATATGTTTTAATATTGGTTTGATATAGGTTTT